>NC_143039.1:44018614-44618614 GCF_057628025.1 Oncorhynchus mykiss | reverse complement strand
GCGACAATTATTTTAATAATTTTGTAATATCTTAAATAGACCGACATATAATGGGAGGACACAGGATGTAATCTTTGCTTGTCATTTATTCGGAACTGATTTACACCACTATCTATCATGGAGACCAATACTCAACTAACTATCTCTATTGCTCACAGAACGGTTACCAACCTAGGACCGGTGAAAGCGCCACCTATTGGTTAGATGAGCCAGCATCATTTATCACTCTATGACAAATTGAATGGAAGTTTTGTGCACAAAGGTGATGACTAAACTGTCTTATTAGGAATTTTTGAATCTGACTTCTCTATGTGGCCATGTACGGAAAATGTCTTTCTGGGCTGGGCGTCAGTTAAACTGCAGTACCGAAGCAAACCTGTAGGAGCAGTCTAAATTGGGCTTCCAGACTGGAACCCTGGCCCCTTGGACACCGTAGTGTGTCTGGCAATTCTGGCAAATGCCAGAAGGGCCGGCCATATTTTATTGGGATGGGCTGGTCGAAATTGACAATAAATAATAAATATATAGACTGAACAAAAATATAAACACGGAAATTATCTTTCTGGGCCGGGCGTCAGTTAAACTGCAGGACCGAAGCAAAACTGTAGGAGTAGTCTAACATGCAGCAATTTCAATGATTTTTCTGAGTTACTGTTCATTTAAGGAAAATAGTAAATTTAAATAAATTCATTAGGCTCTAAGTTATGGATTTCACATGACTGTGAATACAGACATGCATCTGTTGGTCACAGAGACCCCCCCAAAAAAGGTTGGGGCTTGGATCAGAAAACCAGTCAGTATTTGGTGTGACCACCATTTGCCTCATGCACCGCGACACTTCTCCTTCGTATACAGTTGATCATGTTGTTGATGGTGGCCTGTGGAATGTTGAACTACTCCTCTTCAATGGCTGTGTGAAGTTGCTGAATATTGGCAGAAACTGGAACACTCTGTCGTACAAGTCGATCCAGATCGTCCCAAACATGCTCAATGGGTGACATGTCTGATGAGTATGCAGGCCATGGAAGAACTAGGACATTTTCAGCTTCTAGGAATTGTATACAGATCCGTGGGACATGGGGCCGTGCATTATCATGCTGAAACATGAGGTGATGGCAGCAGATGAATGGCAGGACAATGGGCCCCAGGACACACCTACTCATTCAAGGGTTTTTCTTTATTTTTTACTATTTTCTACATTGTATAATGATAGTGAAGACATAAACACTATGAAATAACACATATGGAATCAAGTAGTGACCAAAAAAGTTAAACAAATCAACATATATAGTATATTTGAGATTTTTCAAAGTAGCCATCCTTTGCCTCGATTACAGCTTTGCACACTCTTGGCATTCTCTCACCAAGCTTCATGAGATAGTCACCTGGAATGAATTTCAATTAACAGGGGTGCCTGGTTAAACGTTAATTTGTGGAATTTCTTTCCTTCTTTAATATGTTTGAGCCAATCAGTTGTGTTGTTACAAGGCAGGGGTGGTACACAGAAGATAGCCTTATTTGGTAAAATACCAAGTCCATATTATGGCAAGAACTGCTCAAATAAGCAAAGACAAACAACAGTCCATTGTTACTTTCAGATATGAAGGTCAGTCAATACGGAAAATGTCAAGAACTTTTAAAGTTTCTTCAAGTGCAGTCGCAAAATCCAACTGCCATGTCGCAGAGTAGGTGAATGGATCATCTCCGCATGTGTGGTTTCCACTATGAAGCATGGAGGAGGAGGTGCGATGGTGTGGGGGTGCTTTGCTGGTAACACTGTTAGTGATTTACTTAGAATTCAAGGCACACTTAACCAGCATGGCAACCACAACATTCTGCAGTGATACGCCATCACATCTGGTTTGCGCTTAATGGAGCTATCATTTGTTTTTCAACAGGACAGTGACCCAAAATACCAGACTATGTAGGGCTATTTGACCATGAAGGAGAGTGATGGAGTGCTGTATCAGATGACCTGGCCTCCACAATCACCCAACCTCAACCCAGTTGAGATGGCTTGGGATGGGGTGGACCGCAGAGTGAAGGAAAAGCAGCCAACAAGTGCTCAGCATATGTGGGAACTCCTTCAAGACAGTTGGAAAAGCATTCCTCATGAAGCTGGTTGAGAGAATGCCAAGAGTGTTCAAAGCTGTCACCAAGGCAAAGAGTGGCTACTTTGAAGAATCTAAAATCTAAAATATATTTTTTCTTCTTTATCTAATAAATGTGTTTCATTCACACCTAAGTTGTTGCTGAGCTCAGTACAGGCAGTGTGGTCCCCTGGTGTTCTGGTACCAGTGCCATGAGAAAGGATGCTAGGTTTAACAGAAGCAGCTCAGGGACGAGTGCAGTGGAGGTACGAAGAAAGCAGAGGGAGACACACAGATATACTGCCAGTTCCTTTTTATGTAATACTAATGAACACAATAATCCTAATTATGTCTATGTATTGACACACTTAAAATCTGCAAATCAGTTTCCTATAATTGTCTAATAAGTGTATTTATTCACTCACAGCTGGGATGATGCTTGAACTAGCACAGACAGTGAACCAGATAATGATGACGCTCAGGACCATCATAAAGTTGAGGAAAGAAAGCAAGCAAGCAAGAGAGGCAAGTGCCCCAGAAAAGTCAATAGAGGAGATCAAGGAGAATCACAGACAGACCAACCGAGTAACAACAGAGGAGAACAAGTAGAAGCACAGACAGATAGACAGAGTGACAACAGAGTGAATCAAGGAGAAGCACAGACAGATAGACAGAGTGACAACAGAGTGAATCAAGGAGAAGCACAGACAGACATTGGCAGCAAAGAAGATGCAGAAACAGACAGCAGGGAGACAACAGAATTAGAGGCACAGTTCTAGTGGTGAGTTGTATCACCATACTCCATTGGTGTTTATTCATGTTGTATTTGTTTTTAACATGAGCTGGTTAAAAAGAGCTGTTTCGCTGTTACTGGTACATTAAAGATTGAGAAATGCTGTGGTGATGTGATGTAGGCTGGTGTAGCTAAAATGCCAGTGTTGAATTTCTGTCCCAGTCTGCCTCGGTGTTAGCTTGGAGCATGTTTAGTAAGATAAAACAGGATATAGTTACAGGGCAGTAATGGTACTGTAGTACATCATGCTACAAGTTTAGCCTTTTAGATCTTAATAAGATTACATGGACATGGGTACTTGATCCTAGATCAGTACTTCTACTCTGAGATGCTGTCTTTATGAATGAGGCCCAGCAACCTGGACTTAGGAATAGACATAACATAGTATGATTGGTTAGGAATTGCAATTCGTACAATATGCTACAGATTTGCTAAACTTATGTTATGAATTCCTATTTGTTGTTGCTAACGTTAGCTAGGTGGCTAATGCTAATATTAGCTAGGTAGCTAACAATAGCTAGGCTAGGGGTTAGGGTTAAGGCTTAAAGTGAGGGTTAGGTTAAAGGATGAAGGTTAGGGGAAAGATTAGCTAACATGCTAAATAGATGGAACGTAGCTAAAAAGTAGTAAGTAGCTGCTAATTAGTTAAAATGTTAAAGTTGTCCATGATGATATTCAAACACGCAACCTTTGGGTTGCTAGACGTTTGCGTTATATGCCTACCCATCCACCCCAACCAACTTTATTTTTTTCCTTCAGTAATTGTTAAGTTCACCGTGGGGTCATGATAGAGGCGGTACCAAATGTTAGATGTATTATAATAATTGATTATGCTTATGTTGTATTAATAGAAGGGGAGGGGTTATAACACCCCTCCCTCCTTACATTTATAGGGTCCTAGACTACAGATTAACAATATATATATGCATTATAATGTTAAATATTGTTCCACAGTCTTTTCTCATCTCTGCCTCTTATATAGAAACGGTCTGAGGGATGTGCGACTGTGAGACAGAACTCTGCAGGAGAGTGAAAGAGATAAGAGACTAGTCAGACATTCCACTATAAATCAACTTGGGGAGTGGACATTTACTGCTGAGCCTTTAGATAACACTGAAACTCTTGTTTGTATAGCTGTGTATGCATGGGCTTGGTCTCATGAGTATAAGGTAATGATGTAGGCAGTGACATTACTAAGGCTGGACTTCGGGCTTAATAAAATAACTTGGACCCTTTACTATTTTGCAGAACTTACTCGGAAACATGCATGCTATGTTCCTGTTGTTAATTTCTGTCTGCATTTGCATTAACAAAGGTTTTTGATTGATTTAATTTAAGATATTGTCTGAATGCTAATTTCACCAATGAGCCAATGATTGATAAGGAACAAGGAACAAATCCCAACATAACCTGCTGTCTTATGTAAACATACCGAACGTAACACACTGTATCATACTCATTTGATTGTCTCTGATTTACTTTTAGTATGTTAGATCTAGTCTATGAGACCAAGCTGGGCCCAGGAGTCTACGGGACCAAGAAACCGAACACATACTGTTGTAAAGTCTAGTTATATTTCCCCCCATAGGTATTTCATTTGGAACAATAATGATATTTTGTATAGAAACATGTCTTTCTTTTTCAGAACTGGTTAAATAATCATACTGTATCCTGCTGGTGAATCAACTTTTTAATAGGGTGGTTTGTTGCTCCAGTGCCATTCCATTCACCTTCACACTCCTGGGCCAGACTACACTCAATCATAGGACCTACTGAAGAGATGAGTCTTCAATAAAGACTTAAAGGTTGAGACCAAGTCTGCGTCACTCACATGGATAGGCAGACCATTCCATAGAAATTGAGCTCTATAGGAGAAAGCCCTGCCTGCAGCAGTTTTCTTAGATATTCTAGGGATAGTAAGGAGGCCTGCGTCTTGTGACCATAGTGTACGTGTAGGTATGTACGGCAGGACCAAATCGGAAAGATAGGTAGGAGCAAGCCCATGTAATGTTTGTAGGTTAGCAGTAAAACCTTGAAATCAGCCCTTGCCTTAACAGGAAGCCAGTGTAGAGAGGTTAGCACTGGAGTAATATGATCAAATTTTGGGGTTCTAGTCAAGATTCTAGCAGCCGTGTTTAGCACTAACTGAAGTTTGTTTAGTGTTTAATCCGGGGACCCGGAAAGTAGAGCATTGCAGTAGTCTAAGATAGCGTAGCAGTCAAGCTTCTTTTGTCTTCATCTTGTCATGTACCGTGTATACAGTTGAAGTCAGAAGTTAACATACACCTTAGCCAAATACATTTAAACTCAGTTTTTAACAATTCCTGACATTTAATCAGAGTAAAATTCCCTGTTTTAGGTCAGTTACGATCACCACTTCATTTGAAGAATGTGAAATGTCAGAATAATAGTAGAGAGAATGATGTAATGAGGTCAGGGCTTTGTGATGGCCACTCCAATACCTTGACTTTGTTGTCTTTAAGCCATTTTGCCACAACTTTTGAAGCTTGTCCATTTGGAAGACCCATTTGCGACCAAGCTTTAACTTCCTGACTGATGTCTTGCGATGTTGCTTCAATATATCCACATAACTTTTTTGCCGAATGATGCCATCTATTTTGTGAAGTGCACCAGTCGCTCCTGCAGCAAAGCACCCCCACAACATGATGCTGCCACCCCTGTGATTCACTGTTGGGATGGAGTTCTTCGGCTTGCAAGCCTCCCCCTTTTTCCTCTAAACAATGGTCATTATGGCCAAACAGTTCTATTTTTGTTTCAACAGGCCAGAGGATATTTCTCCATAAAGTACGATCTTTGTCCCCATGTGCAGTTGCAAACCGTAGTCTGGCTTTTTTTATGGCAGTTTTGGAGCAGTGGCTTTTTCCTCGCTGAGCGGCCATTCAGGTTATGTCGATATAGGACTTGTTTTACTGTGGATATAGATACTTTTGTACCTGTTTCCTCCAGCATTTTCACAAGGTCCTTTGCTGTTGTTCTGGGATTGATTTGCACTTTTAGCACCAAAGTACTTTCATCTCCAGGAGACAGAACACGTTTTTTCCTGAGCGGTATGACGGCTGAGTGGTCCCATGGTGTTTATACTTGCATACTTTTGTTTGTACAGATGAACGTGGTACCTTCAGGCATTTGGAAATTGCTCCAAAGGATGAACCAGACTTGAGGAGGTCTACAATTTATTTTCTGAGGTCTTGGCTGATTTCTTTTGATTTCCCCATCATGTCAAGCAAAGAGGCACTGAGTTTGAAGGTAGGCCTTGAAATACATCCACAGGTACACCTCCAGTTGACTCAAATTATGTCAATTAGCCTATCAGAAGCTTCTAAAGCCATGACATCCTTTTCTGGAATTTTCCAAGCTGTTTAAAGGCACAGTCAACTTAGTGTATGTAAACTTCTGACTCACGGGAATTGTGATACAGTGAATTAGTGAAATAATCTGTCTGTAAACAACTGTTGGAAAAATGACTTGTGTCATGCACAAAGTAAATGTCCTAAACGACTTGCCAAAACTATAGTTAGTTTACAAGAAATGTGTGGAGTGGTTGAAAACTACTTTTAATGACTCCAACCTAAGTGTATGTAAACTTCCGATTTCAACCGTTTATCTTTATTTATATATTTTTATATATTTTTTCTTCGCATATCTTTTTAAATATTTTTCTTAACCCTAACTTCAACATACTCTCCTGCAACCCGCCTCACCCAATGTGATATGGGATATGATTTTTTTCTTTACTTTAGAACCGGAACCCCCGACAGAGGCTAGCCAGCTAACTAGCTACTAGCTAGTAGTCAGCTAACCACTGCTAGCGGTCATCAGCTAACCTTTAGCCAGGACAACTCCTGCCAGTCTGTACAGCGTGTTTCAACCCAGAGCTTAATTGACTCCTTTTTCTCCATATCACCGGATTCCTACCGCAAGCTCTGAACCTCTTCACCTGGATCATCGCAGCTAGCTGCTCTCTGATTGGTTTCTCCTAACGTCTCTGTCCCGAAGCAAGCACCTATTAGCCTGGAGCTAGCCAATGCTAGGCCCATCTCCCGGCTAGCTGAAGAGGTCCATCAGCCACTCCTTGGGCTACAATACCTATTTTGCCAATTGGCCTGGACCCCTTTTATTGCCCATACGGAGCCCTGCCGATCCATCGCGACTGGACTACCGACGTAATCCGCCATAGGGTTTTTCCAACAGGCTCCTTCGTCACAACGTCCTCTGAATACCTATCTGCTAGCTGCGGCCCGCTAGCTGTTTAGAGCATACCGGACTGTTAGCTGAAGTGGTCCATCAGTCAATTTCTTGGGCTACTTTACCTATTTTGCCCATTAGCTTGGACCCTTTTACTACACGGACCACTGCTGATCCATCACGACTGGTCTGCTGACGTAACCGCACGAGGGGGCAACAACAACAGACTTCTTCCGTCGCAATGTCCCTCTAAGGCCCTTCTGCTAGCCTGCTATCCCCGGCCCGCTAGCTGTCTGACCCCAAATCCGTAAACATAGGCACCCTCATAGATATCATCCTAACCAACCTGCCCTTCAAATACACCTCTGCTGTCTTCAACCAGGATCTCAGCGATCACTGCCTAATTGCTTGCATCCTTAATGGGTCTGCGGCAAAACGACCACCCCTCATGACTGTCAAACGCTCCCTAAAACACTTCAGCGAGCAGGTCTTTCTAATCGACCTGGCCCGGGTATCCTGGAAGGATATTGATCTCATTCTGTCAGTAGAAGATGCCTGGTTATTCTTTAAAAGTGCTTCCTCACAATCTTAAATAAGCATGCCCCATTACCTTTTGTTTAACCAGGAACAGATATAGCCCGTGGTTCACTGCCCTCGACCAGCACAAAAACATCCTCTGCCGTACATCAATAGCATCAAATAGCCCCCGCGATATACAACTTTTCAGAGAGGTCAGGAACCAATATACACAGACAGTTAGTAAAGCAAAGGCTAGCATTTTCAAATAGAAAATTGCATCCTGCAGCACAAACTCCAAAAAGTTCTGGGACACTGTAAAGTCCATGGAGAATAAGAGCACCTCCTCCCAGCTGCCCACTGCACTAAGACTAGGAAACACTGTCACCACCGATAAATCAAAAATATTTGAGAATTTAATTAAGCGTTTTTCTACGGCTGGCCATGCTTTCTACCTCGCCACCCCTACCCTGGTCAACAGCACTGCACCTCCTACAGCAACTTGCCCAAGCCTCCCCCATTTCTTCTTTACCTAAATCCAGATAGCTGATGTTCTGAAAGAGGTGCAAAACCTGGACCCCACAAATCAGCAGGGATAGACCATCTGGACCCCTCTCTTTCTAAAATTATCAGCCAAAATTGTTGCAAGCCCTATTACTAGCCTGTTCAATCTCTCTTTCATATCGTCTGAGATCCCCAAAGATTGGAAAGCTGCCGCGGTCATCACCCTCTTCAAGGGGGTAGACACTCTAGACCCAAACTGCTACAGACCTATATCTATCCTACCCTGCGGTCTTCGAAAGCAAAGTTAACAAACAGATCACCAACCATTTCGAATCCCACCATACCTTCTCCGCTATGCAATCTGATTTCCAAGCTGGTCATGGGTGCATCGCAGCCACGCTCAATGATATCATAACAGCCATCGATGAGAGACAATACTGTGCAGCTGTCTTCATCGACCTGGCCAAGGCTTTCGACTCTGTCAAGCACTGCATTCTTATCGGCAGACTCAATAGCCTTGGCTTCTCAAATGACTGCCTCGCCTGTTTCACCAACTACTTCTCAGACAATGTTCAGTGTGTCAAATTGGAAGGCCTGTTGTCCGGACCTCTGGCAGTCTCTATGGGGGTGCCACAGGGTTCACTTCTCGGGCCGACTCTCCTTACAGTTCTCTGCTGCCAATGACTGGAACGAAATGCAAAAATCACTGAAGCTAGAGATCCATATCTCCCTCACTAACTTTAAGCACCAGCTGTCAGAGCAGCTCACAGATCACTGCACCTGTACATAGCCCATCTGTAAATAGCCCATCCAACTGCCTAATCCCCATACGGTTATTAAATGTTTTGCTCCTTTGCACCCCAGTATCTCTACTTGCACATTCATCTTCTACCCATCTATCACTCCAGTGTTTAAATGCTAAATTGTAATTATTTTTCCACTATGGCCTATATATTGCCTTACCTCCCTTATCTTACCTCATTTGCACACACTGTATATATATTTTTTTCTCTATTGTGTTAATGACTGTATGTTTGTTTATTCCATGTGTAAGTCTGTGTTGTTGTTTGTGTCGCACTGCTTTGCTTTATCTTGGCCAGGTTGCAGTTGTAAACGAGAACTTGTTCTCAACTAGCCTAGCTGGTTCAATAAATGTGAACTTAAACAAATGTAAAAATTACCTAGAAGTGACAAAAGCATGGATACATTTTTCAGCATAATTATTAGACAGAAAGTTTCTGATTTTTGCAATGTTACGTAGATGGAAAAAAAGCTGTCCTTGGAACAGTCTTGATATGTTCGTCAAAAGAGAGATCAGGGTAATGCAGAGGTCCTTCAGTTTTATTTGAGACGACTGTACAACCATCAAGATTAATTGTCAGATTCAACACAAGATTTCTTTGTTTCTTGGGACCTAGAACAAGCATCTCTGTTTTGTCCGAGTTTAAAAGTAGAACATTTGCCACCATCCACTTATGTCTGAAACACAGGCTTCCAGGGAAGGCAATTCTGGGGCTTCACCATGTTTCATCGAAATGTTTCCAAGAGGTAAAATATATAGTGAAAACAATAGTGGTCCTAAAATGGAGCCTTGAGGAACACCAACATTTACAGTTGATTCGTCAGAGGAAAAACCATCCACAGAGACAACCTGATATCTTTCTGACAGACAAGATCTAAACCAGGCCAGAACTTGTCCGTGTAGACCAATTTGGGTTTCCAATCCCGCCAAAAGAATATGGTGATCGATAGTATCAAAGCAGCACTAAGGTCTAGGAGCACGAGGGCAGATGCAGAGCCTCAGTCTGACGCCATTAAAAGGTAATTTACCACCTTCACAAGTGCAGTCTCGGTGCTATGATGAGGTCTAAAACCAGACTGAAGTGTTTTGCATACACTGTTTGTCTTCAGGAAGGTAGTGAGTTGCTTTTTCTAAAATTTTTGAGATGAGTGGGAGATTCGATATAGGCCGAAAGTTTTATAGCTTTATTACTGCCACTTTTAGTGAGTTTGGTACACACCCAGTGGATAGAGAGACCTTTATTATGTTTAACATAGGAGGTCCAAGCACAGGAAGCAGCTCTTTCAGTAGTTTAGTTGGAATAGGGTCCAGTATGCAGCTTGAAGGTTTAGAGGCCATGATTATTTTCATCATTGTGTCAAGAGATATGATACTAAAAAACTTGAGTGTCTCCCTTGATCCTAGGTCCTGGCAGAGTTATGCAGACTCAGGACAACTGAGCTTTGGAGGAATACGCAGATTTAAAGAGGAGTCCGTAATTTGCTTTCGATTGATCATGGTTTTTTCCTAAAACAAGTTCATGAATTTATCACTGCTGAAGTGAAAGCCATCTTCTCTTGGGGAATGCTACTTTTTCGTTAGCTTTGCGACAGTATCAAAAACACATTTTGGATTGTTCTTTTCCTCAATTAAGTTGGAAAAATAGGATGATCGATCAGCAGTGAGGGCTCTTCGGTACTGTCTTTCCAAGCTAGTCAGAAGACTTCCAGTTTGGTGTAGCGCCATTTCCGTTTCCATTTTCTGGAAGCTCGCTTCAGAGCTCGGGTAATTTCTGTATACCAGGGAGCTAGTTTCTTATGACAAATGTTTTCAGTTTTAAGGGGTGCGACTGCATCTAGGGTATTGCACAAAGTTAAATTGAGTTGCCCAGTTAGGTGGTTAACTGATTTTTGTACTCTGACGTCCTTGGATAGGTGGAGGGAGTCTGGAAGGGCATCTAGGAATCTTTGGGTTGTCCGGAATTTATAGCACGATTTTTGATGATCCTTGGTTGGGGTCTGAGCAGAACATTTGTTGCGATTGCAAACGTAATAAAATGGTAATCCGATTGTCCAGGATTATGAGAAAAAACATTAAGAAAAAACATTTATTTTACATGACAAAACTAGGCCCAGAGTATGACTGTGGCAGTGAGTAGGTCCTGAGACATGTTGGACAAAATCCACTGAGTTGAAGATGGCTCCAACAGCCTTTTGGAGTGGGTCTGTGGACTTTTCCATGTGAATATTAAAGTCACCAAAAATTCAAATATTATCTGCCATGACTACAAGATCCGATAGGAATTCAGGGAACTCTGTGAGGAACGCTGAATATGGCCCAGGATGGCCCTGTAAACAGTAGCTATAAAAAGTGATTGAATAGGCTGCATAGATTTCATGACTAGAAGCTCAAAAGACAAAAACGTCGTTTTTTTTTGTAAATGGAAATTTGCTATCATAAATGTTAGCAATGCGCGGGGATGCACAGGGGATATGGTCACTAGTGTAACCAGGAGATGAGGCCTCATTTAATACAGTAGATTAATCAGGCTTAAGCCATGTTTCAGTCAGGCCAATCACATCAAGATTACGATAAGTGATTAGTTCATTGACTATAACTGCCTTGGAAGTGAGGGATCTAACATTAAGTAGCCCTATTTTGAGATGTGAGGTATCACAATCTCTTTCAATAATGGCAGGAATGGAGGAGGTCTTTATTCTAGTGAGATTGCTTAGGCGAACACCGCCATGTTTAGTTTTCCTCAACCTAGGTCGAGGCACAGACACAGTCTCAATGGCTAACAGCCTGCTGCCTGGCCTGTATCCTATCTCATTGTGGAGCTAGGGGAGTTCGAGCCCTGTGTATGCTCGTAGATAAGATGAGAGCACCCCTCCAGCTAGGATGGAGTCAGTCACTCCTCAACAGGCCAGGCTTGGTCCCAGAAAGAGGGCCAATTATCTACAAATTCTATATTTTGGGAGGGGCAGAAAACAGTTTTCAACCAGCGATTGAGTTGTGAGACATCACTCCCACTAACGGGGAGGAGGGCAGAGACAATTACTCGATGCCGACACATCTTTCTAGCAAGGTTTATACACTGAAGCTATGTGACCTCTGACTGTTTCATCCTAACATTGTTTGTGCCGACTCGGATAACAATATCCCCATACTCTCTACACTTGCCAGTTTTAGCTTTAGCCAGCACCATCTTCAGATTAGCCTTAATGTTGGTAGCCCTGCCCCCTGGTAAACAGTGTATGATCGCTGGATGATTCGTTTTAAGTCTAATACTGCGGATAATGGAGTCGCCAATGACTAGGGCTTTCAATTTGTCAGAGCTAATGGTGGGAGGCTTCGGCATCTCAGACCCCGTAACGGGTGGAGGAGAGACCATTATCTTGTTACAATATCCCTGTTACACCTAGAGAGTTTGTCATAGTCTTTGATGCTATTTCATCTGGAACTCTCATGTTGTTTAGAGGTGTAACCAGACCTCACCTTCTTGACCTACCCTCGCTTAGTCCAGTTGACTCTCCAATAGGAGAAATGTGTTTCTCCTTGCTCCCTCAGAACAACAGATCTATACATACTTTATTTCAAGGGGACATTGTTTCCATTCCTTATTTCACAACTTACTGGAATACATTCATCAATGATATTTGTTGGAAAATGTCTGGTTATTACCACACAAATACCTGTTTGTTAACAAGGTCAAAGAGGTCTCTTTGGGAATGATCCATAAGTATTACCCTGTGAATCATTACCTGAAGAAACTCAAAAAAGACAACACTAACTGTACTTTTTGTGTTGAGCGTCCATTAACAGTTTTGCAATTGTTTTGGCATTGTCTACATGTAAAGAAAATATGGCAAGATATTCATATTCTGCTCGGTTTCCTTAACTATAATAAGGATAAAGAAAAAATCTTTGACATCATAAATCTAATTGTGCTAATGTAAAAATGTAATATTCATAAATGTGAATTCACTAATTAAAAACCACTCTTCCATGTTTTCTATAAGGAATTTGAGCAATACATTAAGACCATTCTACATTATACTAATAAGAAAGCTGTTAAAACAATCAATGCGTGTGTATCTTTTAAGGTCTTTGTATAATCTGGAATTAGTTGTACCCCCTAGCATATGTCATCATTGTCTGTTTGGATACTTCTTGTATGTATAGAGATTTAACTGCAAAAATAAAGAAAAATACATTTCAAAAGAAGTCTAGTTAGAACAGGTGTTTACTGCCATCTAATGTTTGATATCAATACAACACTCTTTTATCAGGGTGGGGTGGGAAGGCAGCTGATCGTAAACCGAAAGTACGTTTGATCTTATTCAGGTTCCATTTTGAGAGGATAGAGGAAAAAATCATCTTGAGAGAAGAAAATAATAAAGTAAGTAATCTCCTTCAAATGTTGATATTTGGTTCCGTTGATAACCAAACACAATTTAACATCACTAAATAGCATTACATTTGTATGGTCTATTTAAGCTATTGATGACAATAGCTGCAAACGCTATATAGGCATAAATAGCATGATTGATGATATACAGTATGGTCACGTTTAATTTGCTTTGCTAAACCTACTCTTTGTGGAGTGACTTTGATAGCTACAGTAAATATTTTCTGTTACTAAATGGAGATCTCTCAACAATCATTCTCACGATATCACATTGGTAATGGTTAAGCAGGGTTAAAGCTGGATGGGAGACCGAAGGGTAGCTGATGTGGACATAACATTGAAGATCTAACGTTGTTTTAAAGTTACAAATTGAACATATTTTATACAAGGTTTGTCTGTGTTGTTAATACCTCCAATATGCCTTAGCTAGTCCTTTTGTTCTACCCCCCACACATGCAGTGACCTCACCTGGCTTAAATGGTGCCTCTAGAGACAAGACCTCTCTCATCGCCACTCAATGCCTAGGTTTTCCTCCACTGTACTCACATCCTACCATGCCCTTGTCTGTACATTATGCCTTGAATCTATTCTTTCCGCACCCAGAAATCTGCTCCTTTACTCTCTGTTCTGAATGCACTAGATTACCAGTTCTTATAGCCTTTAGCTGTACCCTTATCCTACTCCAACTCTGTTCCTCTGGTGATGTAGAGGTTAACCCAGGCCTTTCCAGAAACAAGTCTCTCACAGTTGCCGCTTGTTATAGACCCCCCTCAGCCCCCAGCTGTGCCCTGGACACCATATGTGAATTAATCGCCCCCACATCTACCTTCAGAGTTCGTACTGTTAGGTGACCTAAACTGGGACATGCTTAACACCCCAGCCGTCCTACAATCTAAGCTTGATGCCCTCAATCTCACACAAATGATCAAGGAACCTACCAGGTACAACCCTAAATCCGTAAACATGGGCACCCTTTTAGATATCATCCTGACCAACTTGCCCTCTAAATACACCTCTGCTGTCTTCAACCAGGATCTCAGCGATCACTGCCTCATTGCCTGCGTGTGTAATGGGTCTGCGGTCAAATGACCACCCCTCATCACTGTCAAACGCTCCCTAAAACACTTCAGCGAGCAGGCCTTTCAAATCGACTTGGCCCGGGTAACCTGGAAGAATATTGACCTCATCCCATCAGTAGAAGATGCCTGGATACTCTTAAAAGGTGTTTCCTCACCATCTTAAATAAGCATGCCCCATTAAGAACTAAGAACAGATATAGCCCTTGGTTCACCCCAGACTTGAATGCCCTTGACCAGCACAAAAACATCCTGTGGCGTTCTGCATTAGCATCAAATAGCCCCCGTGATATGCAACTTTTCTGGGACGTCAGGAACCAATATACTCAGTCAGTTAGGAAAGCTAAGGCAAGCTTTTTCAAATGGAAATTAGCATCCTGTAGCACAAATTCCAAATGTTTTGGGACACAGTAAAGTCCATGTAGAATAAGAGCACCTCCTCCCAGAAGCCCACTGCACTGAAGATAGGAAACACTGTCACCACCGATAAATCCACAATAATCAATAGTTTCAAAAAACATTTTTCCAAGGCTGGCCATGCTTTCCACCTGGCTACCCCTACCCCGGCCAACATCTCAGCACCCCCTGCAGCAACTTGCCCAAGCCTCCCCCGCTTCTCTTTCACCCAAATCCAGACAGCTGATGTTTTGAAAGAGCTGCAAAATCTGGATCCCTACAAATCAGCTGAGCTAGACAATCTGGACCCTCTCTTTCTAAAATTATCCGCAGAAATTGTTGCAACCCCTGTTACTAGCATATTCAACCTATCTTTTTTATCGTATGAGATCCCCAAAGATTTGAAAGCTGCCGCGGTCATCCCCATCTTCAAAGGGGGAGACACTTTAGACCCAAACTGTTATAGACCTATATCCATCCTGCCCTGCCTTCGTAAATTCTTCGAAAGCCAAGTTAACAAACAGATCACCGACCATTTCGAATCCCGCCGTACCTTCTCCATAATGCAATCTGGTTTCCGAGCTGGTCATGGGTGCACCTCAGCCACGCTCAAGGTCCTAAATGATATCAGAACCGCCATCGATAAAAGACAATAATGTGCAGCCGTCTTCATCGACCTGGCCATGGCTTTCGACTATGTCAATCACTGCATTCTTATCGGCAGACTCAATAGCCTTGACTTCTCCAATGACTGCCTTGCCTGGTTCACCAACTACTTCTCAGACAGAGTTCAGTGTGTCAAATCGGAGGGCCTGTTGTCCGGACATCTGGCAGTCTCTATGGGGGTGCCACAGGGTTCACTTCTCGGGCCAACTCTCTTCTCTGTATACATCAATGATGTCTGTCTTGCTGATATTGATTCTCTGATCCACCTCTATGCAGACAACACCAATTCTGTATATATCTGTGCTAACAAACTTCCAAACGAGCTTCAACGCCTTACGTGGCCTCCAACTGCTCTTAAATGCTAGTATAATTAACCGCATTCTCTTCAACCGATTGCTGCCCGCACCCTCCCGCCCGACTAGCATCATTACTCTGGATGGTTCTGACTTAGAATATGTGGATAACTACGAATACCTAGGTGTCTGGTCAGACTGTAAGCTCTCCTTCCAGACTCACATTAAGCATCTCCAATCCAAAATTAAATCTAGAATCGGCCTCCTATTTTGCAATAAAGCCTCCTTCAGTCATGCTGCCAAACATGCCCTCGTAAAACTGACTATCCTACCGATCCTTGACTTTGGCGATGTCATTTACAAAATAGCCTCCAACACTCTACTCAGGAAATTGGATGCAGTCTATCACAGTCCCATCCGTTTTGTCACCAAAGCCCCATATACTACCCACCACTGCGACTTGTATGCTCTCGTTGGCTGGCCCTCACTACATATTCGTCACCAAACCCACTGGCTACAGGTCATCTATAGGTCTTTGCTAGGTAAAGCCCCACCATATCTCAGCTCACTGGTCACCATAGCAACACCCACTTGTAGCACGCACTCCAGCAGGTATATTTCACTGGTCATCCCCAATGCCATCACTTACTTTGGCCGCCTTTCCTTCCAGTTCTCTGCTGCCAATGACTGGAACGAATTGCAAAAATCTCTGAAGCTGGAGTCTTGTATCCCCCTCTCTAACTTTAAGCATCAGCTGTCAGAGCAGCTTTTTTTTATTTTTTATTAATCTTTATTTAACTAGGCAAGTCAGTTAAGAACAAATTCTTATTTTCAATGATGGCCTAGTGGGTTAACTGCCTGTTCAGGGGCAGAACGATGGATTTGTACCTTGTCAGCTGGGGGATTGGAACTTGCAACCTTTTGCTAGTCCAAGGCTCTAACCACTAGGCTACCCTGCCG
This sequence comes from Oncorhynchus mykiss, assembly GCF_057628025.1. Classification (NCBI taxonomy): domain Eukaryota; kingdom Metazoa; phylum Chordata; class Actinopteri; order Salmoniformes; family Salmonidae; genus Oncorhynchus; species Oncorhynchus mykiss. Next base: position 44,601,922 of record NC_143039.1, on the reverse strand, counting down.
CCCCAGGCTTACTGATCACTGTATCTGTACACAGCCAATCTGTAAATAGCACACACAACTACCTCATCCCCATATTATTACTTACCCTCTTGCTCTTTTGCACCCCAGTATCTCTACTTGCACATCATCATCTGCACATCTATCACTACAGTGTTAATGCTAAATTATAATTATTTTGCCTCTATGGCCTATTTATTACCTTACCTCCCTACTCTTCTACATTTGCACACACTGTACATCGATTTTTCTAGTGTGTTATTGACTGTACATTTGTTTATGTGTAACTCTGTGTTGCTTTATGTTGGCCAGGTCACAGTTGTAAATGAGAACGTGTTCTCAACTGGCCTACCTGGTTAAAAAAGGTGAAAAATTAAAATTAAATTAGCAGTAGTAGAACTGCTATCTGCTTAGTTACTGACAGATATCAATTTTAAAAGAGGAAATAAATCAGTCGGCTTCCGTCTTATCAGTAAACATCTGGTAAAATGGCGGAGGAGCTTTGAAATAATAGGGTTTTATGCTCAAGGAAACCCACAGGTGTGCAAAGCTGTCATCAAGGCAAAGGGTGGCTACTTTGATCTCAAATATAAAACATGATCCCATATGTGTTATTTTATGCTACAATGTAGAAAATAGTACAAATAAAGAAAAACCCTTGAATGAGTAGGTGTGTCCAAACGTTTGACTGGTACCGTGTTCAGACACTTCACTCAGTACTTTTTTGAAGCACCTTTGGCAGCGATTTCAGCCTTGAGTCTTCTTGGGTATGATGCTACAGGCTTGGCACACCTGTATTTGGGGAGTTTCTCCCATTCTTCTCTGCAGATCCTTAGAAGCTCTGTCTGGTTGGAGGGGGACCGTCGCTGCACAGCTATTTTCTAGTCTCTCCAGAGATGTTCAATCAGTTTCAAGTCCAGGCTCTGGTGGGTCACACAAGGACATTCAGAGACGTGTTCCCAGTCTGAGGTCCTGAGTGCTCTGGAGCAGGTTTTCATCAAGTAACTCTCTGTACTTTGCTCAGTTCCTCTTTCCCTTGATCCTGACTAGTCTCCCAGTCCCTGCCGGCTGTCATGTGCCTTTTACTGAGGAGAGGCTTCCGTCTGGCTACTCTACCATAAAGGCCTGATTGGTGGAGGGCTGCAGAGATGGTTGTCCTTCTGGACGTTTCTCCCATCTCCACAGAGGAACTCTGGAGCTCGGTCAGAGAGACCATCAGGTTCTTGGTCACCTCCCTGACCAACGCCCTTCTCCCACAATTGCTCAGTTTGGCCGGGCGGCCAGCTCTACAAAGAGTCTTGGTGGTTCCAAACTTCTTCCATTTAAGAATGTTGGAGGCTACTGTGTTCTTGGGGACCTTCAAAAATGCAGAACTCTTTTGGTACCCTTCCCCAGATCTGTGCCCCGACACAATCCTGTCTCGGAGCTCTACGGATGATTCCTTCGACCTTATGGCTTGGTTTTTGCTCTGACGTGCTCTGTCAACTGTTGGACCTTATATAGACAGGTGTGTGCCTCTCCAAATCACGTCCAATCAATTAAACTTACCACAGGTGGACTCCAATCAAGTTGTAGAAACATCTCAAGGATGATCAGTGGAAACAGGAAGTACCTGAGCTCAATTTCGAGTCTCATAGCAAAGGGTCTGAATACTAATGTAAATAAGGTATTTCTGTGTTTTATTTCCCCAGCATCAGATGTTCTCTTGGATACCTTTTATATCTTTCGGCAGGTAGCCTAGTGGTAAGAGTGTTGGGCCAGTAACTGATAGGCTGCTAATCAAATCCCTGAGCTGACAAGGTAAACATCTGCTGTTCTGCCCCGGAACAAGGCAGTTAACCCACCGTTCCTAGGCTGTCATTGTAAATAAGAATTTGTTCTTAACTGACTTGCCTAGCTAACGAAAGGTTAAATCAATAAATGGAGGTTGTTTTGCAAGCCAATGCTAACTAGCATTAGCACAATGACTGGAAGTCTGTGTATCTACTAGCGGAGAGAGAGAATACATGGATGTTGATGTAAGTGCTGCTACTTGAGTTTAGTTACTCAGTACAACATTTTTTCAAAAAGGAAGTGAATCAGTTGTTCTTGGTTATCAGTAAAATGGCTGATAGTTGAAGAGCGAAAAAAAAACAGGATTTCTGACCATGTTTGTTTTTATTTGATGGGTATTTGTTTGCTCAAGGTAATATGTGTCATTATTTTCTGTTTGGTTCTGATCCAGACATTGTGTCTCTGTAGTCTTTACAGTATGAGTTTTGATCCAGGAAGTGTGTATCACTCTCCATTGTGCACTGCATCTAACATTAATCTCTCTGGGGTACATGACACTAAAGCTACGAGGTAGGATGTGTGTGTGTGTGTGTGTGTGTGTGTGTGTGTGTGTGTGTGTGTGTGTGTGTGTGTGTGTGTGTGTGTGTGTGTGTGTGTGTGTGTGTGTGTGTGTGTGTGTGTGTGTGTGTGTGTGTGTGTGTGTGTGTGTGTGTGTGTGTGTGTGTGTGTGTGTGTGTGTGTGCGTGTGTGTGTGTGTGTGTGCGTGTGTGTGTGTGTGTGTGCATGCGTGTGCAATTTAAAGAGTGACAAAATTGTTTCACATTTTCGTTAGGCAAAATATATTAGAGACTGAAAGTATGTCTCTGTTGTGTTAAAGCTCAATCCATCAGGAGAGACCCAACTCCCCTGTATGCAGCTGTGTGTCCATGAAATGTGACCAATCTATGGATCTACCTCTCACGTTAAAAGAGGGAAACCTTTCTTCTGAAAAAAGGCAAGAAGCCATCAACTTGGTCAATTGGTCTACAACACTTTAACCCAGAACTCAAGTCTTGTGTAATTAGTCAGATGCTGGATTATGTTTGGCGTCCATACGTGTTAAGAGAACAGAGAGAACTATAAAAGTGAACTGGAACGAAGAGAGAGAAAATGCAACAAAATACCTCTGTGTTTTTTATATTTATGTTCCATGTTATACATCTGATTGAAGAATGAGGAGTTTTGTGCTTTTGTCAGGATCGAACATCAGAGACCTGCCTCCCCTGTACCCAGCTGTGTGTCCATGAAGAGTGACAAATCTATGAATCCACCTATCATGTTCAGAGAAGGAGATGTTTCCATTGAACAAATGTGTGTTTTATTAATAGAACATAGAGTAGATAATGAACATGATATTTTCTATTTCATACTGATTGTCCTTTTCTTGATGTTTCCTGCCAACCAGATAAGTCTCAGTGAGTATACCAAATTGACTGCTTTCTTTGTGCTTTTGTCAGGATCAAACATCAGAGACCTGCCTCCCCTGTACCCAGCTGTGTGTCCATGAAGAGTGACAAATCTATGAATCCACCTATCATGTTCAGAGAAGGAGATGTTTCCATTGAACAAATGTGTGTTTTATTAATAGAACATAGAGTAGATAATGAACATGATATTTTCCATTTCATACTGATTGTCCTTTTTCTTGATGTTTCCTGCCAACCAGATGAGTCTCAGTGAGTACAACAAACTGACTGGTTTTCTTTGTGCTGGTTTTCTTTGTGCTTTTGACAGGATAAAGCAGCAGAGACTAGACTCACCTGTACCCAGCTGCGTGTCCATGAAGAATGACCTGTCTATGGAACCACCTCTCACATTTAAAAAGGAAAACATTTCTAGTGTAGAAAGGTAATAACCAGTATGACTTGGTTGATGTTAATTTGGTCAAAATGTCAACTTTGTCACTGTGTTAAAAACACTACTGATTTATTGTTGCTCATTGGAGTATTTTGCTACAGATACTACTACCAAAGGTGTACTGTATTAAAGTTGCTGTGGTCTCTTTGTATTTTTGTCAGGGTCCAGCAGGAGAGACCAGCCATCACGGCACCCAGCTGTGTGTCTATGAAGAGTGACCAGTCTATGGATCCACCTTTAAGGTTCAGAGATGGAGTTGTTTCCGAACAAATGTGAGATATCATTGTTTTACAGATTCATGTAATGATATGCTGACAGTACGAGGCTTGGCCACATCACACCGTTGCAATTAATTCATGCATACCCTCTTATGTGTTATTGCTTCTGTGTGCATGCTGAATGTACAGATGTAAGCTCATGTTTTGTCCACAGAGCCCAACAGGAGCTATCAAGACAGTTCAAGACAGTGCTGAGTTCAGATCTCCCTGAAGGCTTTGAGATGAACCAGAAGGAGCTTGCTGACGCACTGGAGAAAAGTAAGAGCTGTCTGCCTTCACTGTTGATTGCTCCATTATGGGGGATGTAGAAAAGCTGGACATAGCATTATAACTCAAGTATGTGTTGTGTGCATTCATTTAACTTGTAAAGAAAACATTCATGCATGTATACAGGCAGTTAAGAGGGGATGTGATTACATTTGACTCATTCATAACACAATCCTATGTGGTCCTGTCACCTCGATAAGTTGACATGGCAGGTGAAAGAGGAGACTCGAGGCCATGCTGGGCCAAAGTAACACATTTCATCCGGATTTTTTTCTGGATGCATGCATTTACATGCAAGGGCGTAGTAGCAAATGCATAGTACAAAAGGACTATGGACTGTTTTACTGACACAGAAAGTTACAGAGTGGGATCTCTGGGATCTGTTTTGTTTTGACCAAAGATATGTATGTTTAACTCCATTCTTCCAATTTTGAATATCCTCTGTGCTTCTTGTTTATTCAGGTGAGCTTGATTTGATTTGCCAACGGGAACTCAAATCTAATCTAAAGACGAAATATCAAAGTGCATTTGAGGGTATTGCTAAGCAAGGGAACCCAACACTTCTCAATAAGATCTACACAGAACTCTACATCACAAAGGGTGGAAATGGAGAGGTCAATAATGAACATGAGGTAAGACAATTGGAGACAACAACCAGGAAACAAGCAAGACCAGAGACGGCAATCAAATGTAATGACATCTTCAAACCTTTACAAGACAGACCTATCAGAACTGTGCTGACAAAGGGAGTCGCCGGCATTGGAAAAACAGTCTCTGTGCAGAAGTTCATTCTGGACTGGGCTGAAGGAAAAGCAAATCAGGATGTCCAATTTGTATTTTCACTTCCTTTTCGGGAGCTGAATTTGATGAAAGGGGAAAAACACAGTTTGTTTGAACTTCTCGATCACTTCTCAATGGAAACAAAAAAATTAAGAATCTCCAACTTTGACAAATACAAAGTTCTGTTCATCTTTGATGGTCTGGATGAGTGCCGACTGCCCCTAGACTTCAAGAGGAACAAGAGCTGTTGTGATGTCACAGAGTCGACCTCAGTGGATATGCTGCTGACAAACCTCATCAAGGGAAATCTGCTGCCCTCTGCTCTTCTCTGGATAACTACTAGACCTGCAGCAGCCAATCAGATCCCTTCAGGATGTGTTGACCAGGTTACAGAGGTGCGAGGGTTTAATGATTCACAAAAAGAGGAATACTTTAGAAAGAGATTTACTGATAAGAACTTGGCCAGTAGAATCATCTCACACATGAAGTCATCAAGGAGCCTCTACATCATGTGCCACATACCAGTCTTCTGTTGGATCTCTGCCACAGTTTTGGAGAAAATGGGTGAAGAAGGGAGAGAGTTGCCCCAGACTCTAACTGAGATGTGCACACACTTCCTGGTATTTCAGACCAAACAGACGAATGAAAAGTATCTTGCGAAAGAAGAGACAGGTCCACACTGGAATAAAACAAGAATTCTGTCACTGGGAAAACTGGCTTTTCAACAGCTTGTGAAAGGCAATCTAATTTTCTATGAAGAAGACCTGAAAGAGTGTGGCATTGATGTCAGGGAAGCCTCAGTGTACTCAGGAGTGTGCACACAGATCTTCAGAGAAGAGTGTGGGCTGTACCAGGTCAAGGTGTTCTGCTTTGTGCATCTGAGCATTCAGGAGTTTCTGGCTGCTGTATATGTGTTTCTCAGATTCAGCAATGACAATGATAATCTAATAGCCAAACCACAGTTAATCTTCAAAACATTTTGGTTCCGAAAAATACCTGCAATTGACTTCCACAAGAGTGCTGTGGATAAAGCCTTGGAGAGTGTGGGTGGACACCTTGATCTTTTCCTCCGCTTCCTTCTGGGCCTCTCACTGGAGTCAAATCATAAGCACTTACGAGGTCTACTGACAAAGACAAGAAGCAGCCCACAGAGCCATGAGGAAACAGTCATGTACATCAAGGAGAAGATCAGGGAGAATCCCTCTCCAGAGAGGTGCATCAATCTGTTCCACTGTCTGAACGAACTGAATGACCATTCTCTAGTGAAGGAGATCCAAAGTTACCTGAGCTCGGGAAATGTCTCCAGTGAAAAACTCTCACCGGCACTGTGGTCAGCTCTGGCCTTTGTGTTGCTGACTTCAGAAGAGGATCTGGAGGTGTTTGACCTGAAGAAATACTCCAGATCAGAGGAAGGTCTTCTGAGGCTGCTGCCAGTTGTCAAAGCATCCAGAACAGCTCTGTGAGTACATATTGTAGAATGACATTTAAGTATTAATCATTAGATATTCCATTTAGAAAAAAATATGCACTATTGAACAACATATGGAATAATGCATTGATGTTTGCATCAGTATAACAAGATGACCATACAATTCTAGGAGACGGAAGATGAATCTATATGTCGAGAGAATAAACCAAATACCATTCTACTTCTACACTACTCGTGTTAAATGAACACTGTCTATGTGAAATCATGATGATCTCTCTCAGGCTGTCAGACTGTGGAGTCACAGAGGAAGGTTGTGCTTCTCTGGCCTCAGCTCTGAAGACAAACCCCTCACACCTGAGAGAGCTGGATCTGAGTAACAATGACCTGAAGGATTCAGGAGTGAAGATGCTCTCTGCTGGACTGCAGGATCCACAATGTAAACTGGAGACTCTGAGGTCCGTATTCCTATTTTTAGTCAACTTGTGATAACTGTTCACTGGATCCACATGTGTTTATCAGACTTAAATAGTTTAATTTGTCTCTATGCTCCAGCATTTTGGATTTAAGATATTAGGCAACAGTACAGAATAACACTTTTAGGGGAATTTCAAACATATCTATCTTACCATTTAGACATAAAATATCTCCCCCCCATTAGAAGATGTCATAAGTATTTGGACAAATTCACTTTTGGTATATTAAAGTAGTCGAAAAGTGTAGTATTTCATCCCATATTCCTTGCACTCTGTGATTACATCAAGCTTGTGACTCTGCAAACTTGTTGGATGCATTTGCAGTTTGTTTTGGTTGGGTTTTGGATTATGTTTTGCCGAATAGAAACCGAATGGTGAATAATGTCTGGTGTCACTTTTATTGTGATTAAGAATGTAAGATGTTCTGAACACTTCTGCATTCATGTGGATGCTACCATGATTATGGATAAACATGAATGAATTAATGATGTATGACAACGTTACAGAGGCACAAATGTCTGAGGTTAGCATGTTTTGTTTTAGCCTCTAACTTCTCACTCATTATTATTCATGATTCCTTCATGATTTTTCTTAATCGTGGCATTATTTGAATTCATTTAGTAGTGTTAAGAAACAAATTTACTCCATTCATCATTCAGTTAGGTTAAACATCTCCCAAAACACAACCAAAACAAACTGCAAATGCATCCAATGAGTTTGTATAGTCACAAGCTAAACTTTTGACTACTTTAATACATTATACAAACTAATTTGTCCAATACTTACAGTGGCTTGTTTTTCCTATTTTGTTGCCTTACAACCTGGAATTAAAATAGATTTTTGGGGGGGTTTGTATCGTTTGATTTACACTACCACTTTGAAGATGATAAACATGTTTTTATTGTGAAACAAACAAAAAATAAGATTAAAAAAACTGAACTTGAATCTTGAATGTGCAGAACCCCCCCCCCCCCCCCCCCAAAAAAAAAGTCAATACTTTGTAGAGCCACCTTTTGCAGCAATTACAAGTCTGTTGGGATATGTCTCTATAAGCTTGGCACATTTAGCAACTAGGATTCTTCAAGCCAAAACTGCTCCAGCTCCTTCAAGTTGGATGGGTTGCTGCTGGTGTACAGCAATCTTTAAATCATACCACAGATTCTCAATTGGATTGAGGTCTGGGATTTGACTAGGCCATTCCAAAACATTTAAATGTTTTCCCTTAAACCGCTTGGACTGTTTACTCCAGGGCAGCCCAACCCTCTTCCCGGAGATCAAATCAAATCAAATCAAATCAAATCAAATTTTATTTGTCACATACACATGGTTAGCAGATGTTAATGCGAGTGTAGCGAAATGCTTGTGCTTCTAGTTCCGACAATGCAGTAATAACAAGTAATCTAACTAACAATTCCAAAACTACTGTCTTGTACACAGTGTAAGGGGATAAAGAATATGTACATAAGGATATATGAATGAGTGATGGTACCGAGCAGCATAGGCAAGGTACAGTAGATGGTATCGGGTACAGTATGTACAAATGAGATGAGTATGTAAACAAAGTGGCATAGTATAGTATAAAGTGGCTAGTGATACAAGTATTACATAAGGATACCGTCGATGATATAGAGTACAGTATATACGTATGCATATGAGATGAATAATGTAGGGTAAGTAACATTTATATAAGGTAGCATTGTTTAAAGTGGCTAGTGATATATTTACATCATTTCCCATCAATTCCCATTATTAAAGTGGCTGGAGTTGAGTCAGTGTCAGTGTGTTGGCAGCAGCCACTCAGTGTTAGTGGTGGCTGTTTAACAGTCTGATGGCCTTGAGATAGAAGCTGTTTTTCAGTCTCTCGGTCCCAGCTTTGATGCACCTGTACTGACCTCGCCTTCTGGATGATAGCGGGGTGAACAGGCAGTGGCTCGGGTGGTTGATGTCCTTGATGATCTTTATGGCCTTCCTGTGACATCGGGTGGTGTAGGTGTCCTGGAGGGCAGGTAGTTTGCCCCCGGTGATGCGTTGTGCAGACCTCACTACCCTCTGGAGAGCCTTACGGTTGAGGGCGGTGCAGTTGCCATACCAGGCGGTGATACAGCCCGCCAGGATGCTCTCGATTGTGCATCTGTAGAAGTTTGTGAGTGCTTTTGGTGACAAGCCGAATTTCTTCAGCCTCCTGAGGTTGAAGAGGCGCTGCTGCGCCTTCTTCACGATGCTGTCTGTGTGAGTGGACCAATTCAGTTTGTCTGTGATGTGTATGCCGAGGAACTTAAAACTTGCTACCCTCTCCACTACTGTTCCATCGATGTGGATAGGGGGGTGTTCCCTCTGCTGTTTCCTGAAGTCCACAATCATCTCCTTAGTTTTGTTGACGTTGAGTGTGAGGTTGTTTTCCTGACACCACACTCCGAGGGCCCTCACCTCCTCCCTGTAGGCCGTCTCATCGTTGTTGGTAATCAAGCCTACCACTGTTGTATCGTCCGCAAACTTGATGATTGAGTTGGAGGCGTGCGTGGCCACGCAGTCGTGGGTGAACAGGGAGTACAGGAGAGGGCTCAGAACGCAACCTTGTGGGGCCCCAGTGTTGAGGATCAGCGGGGAGGAGATGTTGTTGCCTACCCTCACCACCTGGGGGCGGCCCGTCAGGAAGTCCAGTACCCAGTTGCACAGGGCGGGGTCGAGACCCAGGGTCTCGAGCTTGATGACGAGCTTGGAGGGTACTATGGTGTTGAATGCCGAGCTGTAGTCGATGAACAGCATTCTCACATAGGTATTCCTCTTGTCCAGATGGGTTAGGGCAGTGTGCAGTGTGGTTGAGATTGCATCGTCTGTGGACCTATTTGGGCGGTAAGCAAATTGGAGTGGGTCTAGGGTGTCAGGTAGGGTGGAGGTGATATGGTCCTTGACTAGTCTCTCAAAGCACTTCATGATGACGGATGTGAGTGCTACGGGGCGGTAGTCATTTAGCTCAGTTACCTTAGCTTTCTTGGGAACAGGAACAATGGTGGCCCTCTTGAAGCATGTGGGAACAGCAGACTGGTATAGGGATTGATTGAATATGTCCGTAAACACACCGGCCAGCTGGTCTGCGCATGCTCTGAGGGTGCGGCTGGGGATGCCATCTGGGCCAGCAGCCTTGCGAGGGTTAACACGTTTAAATGTCTTACTCACCTCGGCTGCAGTGAAGGAGAGACCGCATGTTTTCGTTGCAGGCCGTGTCAGTGGCACTGTATTGTCCTCAAAGCGGGCAAAAAAGTTATTTAGTCTGCCTGGGAGCAAGACATCCTGGTCCGTGACTGGGCTGGGTTTCTTCCTGTAGTCCGTGATTGACTGTAGACCCTGCCACATGCCTCTTGTGTCTGAGCCGTTGAATTGAGATTCTACTTTGTCTCTGTACTGGCGCTTAGCTTGTTTGATAGCCTTGCGGAGGGAATAGCTGCACTGTTTGTATTCGGTCATGTTACCAGACACCTTGCCCTGATTAAAAGCAGTGGTTCGCGCTTTCAGTTTCACACGAATGCTGCCATCAATCCACGGTTTCTGGTTAGGGAATGTTTTAATCGTTGCTATGGGAACGACATCTTCAACGCACGTTCTAATGAACTCGCACACCGAATCAGCGTATTCGTCAATGTTGTTATCTGACGCAATACGAAACATCTCCCAGTCCACGTGATGGAAGCAGTCTTGGAGTGTGGAGTCAGCTTGGTCGGACCAGCGTTGGACAGACCTCAGCGTGGGAGCCTCTTGTTTTAGTTTCTGTCTGTAGGCAGGGATCAACAAAATGGAGTCGTGGTCAGCTTTTCCGAAAGGGGGGCGGGGCAGGGCCTTATATGCGTCGCGGAAGTTAGAGTAACAATGGTCCAAGGTCTTTCCTCCCCTGGTTGCGCAATCGATATGCTGATAAAATTTGGGGAGTCTTGTTTTCAGATTAGCCTTGTTAAAATCCCCAGCTACAATGAATGCAGCCTCCGGATAAATTGTTTCCAGTTTGCAGAGAGTTAAATAAAGTTCGTTCAGAGCCATCGATGTGTCTGCTTGGGGGGGGATATATACGGCTGTGATTATAATCGAAGAGAATTCTCTTGGTAGATAATGCGGTCTACATTTGATTGTGAGGAATTCTAAATCAGGTGAACAGAAGGATTTGAGTTCCTGTATGTTTCTTTCATCGCACCATGTCACGTTAGTCATAAGGCATACGCCCCCGCCCCTCTTTTTACCAGAAAGATGTTTTTTCCTGTCTGCGCGATGCGTGGAGAAACCTGTTGGCTGCACCGCTTCGGATAGCGTCTCTCCAGTAAGCCACGTTTCCGTGAAGCAAAGAACGTTACAGTCTCTGATGTCCCTCTGGAATGCTACCCTTGCTCGGATTTCATCAACCTTGTTGTCAAGAGACTGGACATTGGCAAGAAGAATGCTAGGGAGTGGTGCGCGCTGTGCCCGTCTCCGGAGTCTGACCAGAAGACCGCCTCGTTTCCCTCTCTTTCGGAGTCGTTTTTTTGGGTCGCTGCATAGGATCCACTCCGTTGTCCTGTTTGTAAGGCAGAACACAGGATCCGCGTCGCGAAAAACATATTCTTGGTCGTACTGATGGTGAGTTGATGCTGATCTTATATTCAGTAGTTCTTCTCGACTGTATGTAATGAAACCTAAGATGACCTGGGGTACTAATGTAAGAAATAACACGTAAAAAAACAAAAAACTGCATAGTTTCCTAGGAACGCGAAGCGAGGCGGCCATCTCTGTCGGCGCCGGAAGTCACAATCTACATTCCTACATTGATCTACATTCCTGTGGGTTTTCAGTCCAACCCTAATTTAACACACCTGATTCTACTTATTAGCTGCTCAACAAGACCTTCACTAGCTGAATCAGATACACTAAATTAGGGTTGGACTGACAACTTACAGGAAAGTAGATCTCCAGGAATGGGGTTGGGCAGCCCTGGTTTACTCAATACAATCTAAATCTGATACCTCACCTTCTTTATTTTTGACTGATACTGCTTTTTAAACTAGTCTGGTCAGTCTAGTCAAATATTTGTAATATACATTTTTCTCTCTACAGCAATACTTGAATAATTGTACATTTTTAATAATGATACATCCATATATTAATAGATATGGAAGGTTTAGGGACAGTGATACATCTGAAAAGGTTGAAAACAATATAATGCCACTTCACCACCAAAAAATACCAAAGTGATTTTGAAATGATTTAAAACTATTTGCAGGCTGTCAGGCTGTCTGGTCACGGAGGAAGGCTGTGCTTCTCTGGTCTCAGCTCTGAGGTTAAACCCCTCACACCTGAAAGAGCTTGACCTGAGCTACAATCACCCAGGATACTTAGGAGTCAGACTGCTCTCTGCTCGACTGGAGGATCCACACTGCAGACTGGAGAGACTCAAGTATGTAGAGGATTTATGTCAATCCATGTTCATATCAGACATGTTTGAGTTATCAAGCTATTTATCATAATTTACTGTAAGCCAAAGATTCTTACCACCACTTCGAAGTGTGTGTGTGTGTGTGTGTGTGTGTGTGTGCGCGTGTGTGCGCGCGTGCTTGCACGTGTATCACTCAATGACTGTCTGTTCTTCTGCTCACCACTACAGTGTGGATCATGGTGGAGAACACACAATGAAAGCTGGGCTTAGAAAATGTGAGTGTTGACCGTTGTGAAGAATATGCCTATAAATAAGTCTTTTTTTTTATCACTTTGGTGCAGTTTTCACAAGTATGTGGTACATTTTCACAACTCTCAAACTCCACAAGACTCAAAACAGGTCATCAGGAAGGAAGGCGTTTCAAAACTCTAAGCACTTCAATTGACAACACAAAATCATATTCCCTTTTACACCAAACGTAATCAGTGTTTCACCGCGAAATACATGTTTCACATTGCAACACATGTTCATATAAAGTAATTGCCTTTCACAATTAAATGTGCACATCGCTTTTAATATGATTCTCTTCTCTTTTGCTAAAATACATTTTACTATTACTTAAACCGACTGCTCTTAATTGATGATCACTTAAACGTTCGGTAAACCTATAGATTTTACATGGGCAGTGCAAGTGTATTGCCTAATGTGAAAACAGTGTAATGTGATGATATGTACAGTACTGAAGCATACGACATTCAAAGGGCAATTTTTAAACATGTACCTTACAGTTTGTTCTGTTGGATTAACTGGTTGTTAAAATGGCTCAATTGAGAGGATATCATTATGTTTTGGTGATTAAACCAATGTACTTGTTATATTTCACAGTACATTTTATATTTTGGATCAATTGTTGTGTGGTGAAAGATGTGCATTCATTTTGTTGTAGACATTGAAAGGTTTTGAATGTAAGACTGGCTTTGTTACAAGTGTTACTAGTTTAGTCATTGAGAGTATGTCATTGAGAGTGAGGAAAAATGTGTTTGTGTAACGTGTGTGTTCATGTGTGCAACCATGTTTGAGTGTGTGTAATTACTGGGCATACGTGTGTTTGACATTACCATATGTAACATATGATCATTCAACACGTCTCAAGTTACCTTGACTGTGCCTTTTTTAATACCTAGAAACATCGACTTTAAATGTATGTATAAGTGAAAAGTGAGTTAACATTCTAATTGTGAATGATGATAATTTGAAAATATTGTGTCTTGTTCCCATCCCTCAGATGCGTTTGAGCTCAAACTGGACCCAAACACATCACACAGAAACCTCTCTTGGTCTGAGGTGAATAGAAAGGTGACATGTGGGAATGGGAGTCAGCCGTATCCTGATCACCCAGAGAGATTTCAGGACCGTCCACAGGTGCTGTGTAGAGAGGGTCTGTCTGGGCGCTGTTACTGGGAGGTAGAGTGGAGTGGGAAATGGGTTATGATAGGAGTTGCATATAAAGGAATCAGCAGGAGAGGACAACATAATGACTGTGTGCTTGGAGCCAATGACAAGTCCTGGTGTCTGTTCTGCTCTGATAAACATTACAATGCCAGGCACAATAATGAGAGAACTGTCACCTCCTCCGGCTCCCACAGAGTAGGAGTATATCTGGACTGGGTGGCTGGCACGCTGTTCTTCTACATGTATGGTATCTCCACTGATACACTGATCCACCTGCACACATTCCACACCACTTTCACTGAGCCACTGTATCCTGGGTTTGGGGTCAGTTGGTCCAAATCCTCAGTTTCTCTGTGTCAGATAGCCTCCTGAAGTCACACTCCCATTGAAACACAATTGGGTGACATGATGGGTTATTCTTCACTCAAATATAAAAAATAAATAAAGCCCTTCTGTGCAGAAAAAAAGTCATTCTGATTAGCTGGGCCTTGCTCTCCAGTGGGTGGGCCTATGCCCTCCCTCCAGGCCCACTGTTAGCTGTGCCCCTGCCCAGTCATGTGAAATCCATAGATTAGGGTTTATGAATTTATTTCAATTGGCTGATTTCCTTATCTGTAACTCAGTAAAATCATTGCAATTGTTGCATGTTTTGTTTTGCTTCATATACATAGTATATGTTTTTTGGAATTCGTATGATATGTTATGAATCTAATTCGTACTTTATTATGTGAATTTGTGGTGCTTACGATTCCGGACTGCATCTTTAACAGATGATAATTAGATATGTAAATAAATTCTGTCATCTTTCTGTTGACCGTAGCATGTTTGTAAAATTGTTGACGCAACAATCCTGCTTCTGTGTGAACTCAATTGCACTGAATGTAATTGTCACAGTCTAATGAGGTTAATAAAAAAGTGGAAATAAGAGATGTTTAAAATGTTTAATTTATTTGATAAGAATATGCATTTTAATGAATGGAGTTGTGTAACTACAGTACCAGTCAAAAGTTTGGACACACCTACTCATTCAAGGACATTTATTTATTTTTGTTACTATTTTCTACATTGCAGAATAATAGTGAAGCCATCAAAACTATGAAATAGCATATATGGAATCATGTATTAGCCAAAAAGGTGTTAAACAAATCCAAATATATTTTAGATTCTTCAAAGTAGCCACTCTTTGCCTTAATGACAGCTTTGCAGTCTTGGCATTCTCTCAACCAGCTTCACGAGGAATGCTTTTCCAACTGTCTTGAAGGAGTTCCCACATATGCTGCACACTTGTTAACTGCTTTATCTTCACTCTGCCAACCATCTCAAATGAGTTGATGTCAGGTGACTGTGGAGGCCAAGTCATCTGATGCAGCACTCCATCACTCTCCTTGGTCAAATAGCTCTTACACAGCCTGGTGGTGTGTTTTGGGTCAAAAAAAAATCTCATATTTGGACTCATCAGACCAAAGGACAGATTTCCACCGGTCAAATGTCATTTGGTCATGTTTCTTGGCTCAAGCAAGTCTTTTCTCCATATTGGTGTCCTTTGGTAGTGGTTTCTTTGCAGCAATTTAACCATGAAGGGCTGATTCACACAGTCTCCTCTGAACAGTTGATGTTGAGATGTGCCTGTTACTTGAACTCTGTGAAGCATTTAACTTTAATTCACTTTTCCTCTGCAACGGAGGTAACTCTGGGTCTTCCTTTCTTGTGGCGATCATGAGAGCCAGTTTCGTCATGGCTCTTGATGGATTTTGCGATGCACTTGAAGAAACTTTCAAAGTCCTTGAAATGTTCCACTGTCATTTCTCTTTGCTTATTTGAGCTGTTCTTGCCATAATATGGACTTGGTCTTTTACCAAATAGGGCTATCTTCTGTATTCCACCCCTACCTTGTCACAACACAACTGATTGGCTCAAACGCATGAAGAATGAGAGAAATTCCACAACTGAACTTTTAACAAGGCAAACCTGTTAATTGAAATGCATTCCAGGTGACTACCTCATGAAGCTGGTTGAGAGAATGCCAAAGTGTGCAAAGCTGTCATCAAGGCAAAGGGTGGCTGTTTTGAAGAATCTCAAATACAACAAATATTTTTAATTGTTTAACACTTTATTGAGTACTACATGATTGCATATGTGTTATTTCATAGTTTCGATGTCTTCACTATTATTCTACAATGTAGAAATAGTCAAATTATAGAAAATCCCTGGAATGAGCAGGTTTGCCCAAACCTTTGACTGGTACTGTAGGTGCTGAGGAGTATTTCTGTCTGTAATAAAGCGCTTTTGTGGGGGGAAATTCATTCTGATTGGCTGGGTCTGGCTCTCCACTATGCCCTCCCAGGCCCACCCATGGCTGCACCCCTGCCCAGTCATGTGAAATCCATAGATTAGGGCCTAATTTATTTATTTCAATTGGTTGATTTTCTTATATGAACTGTAACTCAGTAAAATCTTAGAATCTGTTGCATGTTGCGTTTATATTTTTGTTCTTACATGTCTGTAAAATGTGTATCCCAAAATACAGTACCAGTCAAAAGTTTGGACACACTTACTCATTCAAGACATCAAAACTATGAAATAACGCATTTGTAATCAAAAAAGTGTTCAAATCAAAATATATTTTATATTTGAGATTCTTCAAAGTAGTCACCCTTTGCCTTGATGACAGGTTTGCACATTCTTGGCATTCTCCAGTGTAGAATTGGCCTTGTGTTTAAGGTTCTTGTCCTGCTGAAAGGTGAATTAATTTCCCAGTGTCTGGTGAAAAGCAGATTGAACCAGGATTTCCTCTAGGATGTTGACTGTTCGTAGCGCCATTCAGTTTACTTTTTATCCTGAAAAACATGTCGCAGCCCCCACTATGTTTGAAAATATGGAGAGTGGTAGTCAGTAATGTGTTGTATTGGATTTACCCCCAAAATAACACTTTGTATTCATGACAAAAAGTGAATTGCTTTGGCACATTTTTTGCAGTATTACTTTAGTGCCTTGTTGCAAACAGGATGCATGTTTTGGAATATTTTTTATTCTGTACAGGGTTCCTTCTTTTCACTCTGTCAGTTAGGTTAGTATTGTGGAGGAACTACAATGTTGTTGAGCCATCCTCAGTTTTCTCCTATCACAGGCATTCAACTATGTAACTGTTTTAAAGTCATCATTGGCCTCATGGTGAAATCCATGAGCGGTTTCCTTCCTCTCCGGCAACTGAGTTAGGAAGGATTCCTGTATCTTTGTATTGACTGGGTGTATTCATTCAGTGTAATTAATATATTCACCATGCTCAAAGGGATATTCAATGTCTGCTTTTAAATTTTTCCCCCATCTACCAATACTGTAGGTGCCCTTCTTTGCAAGGCATTGAAAAACCTCCCTGATCTTTGTAGTTGAATCTGTTTGAAATTCACTGCTCAACTGAGAGATCTTACAGATAATTATATGCGTGTGGTACAGAGATGAGACAGTCATTAAAAAAATCATGTTAAACACTATTATTGCACTCAAAGTGAGTCCATGCAACTCATTAAGTGACTTGTTAAGCAAATGTTTACTCCTGAACTTATTTAGGCTTGTCATAACAAAGGTGTTAACTTATTGACTCAAGACATTTCAGCTTTTCATTTTTAATTAATTTGTAAATATTTATAAAAACTTAATATCACTTTGACGTTATGGGGCCAGTGTTTATGTTTAGGCCAGTGACAAAAATAATATATATTTAATAAATGTTATATTCAAGCTGTAACACAACAAAATGAGGAAACAGTCAAGGGGTGTGAATAATTTCTGAAGGCCCTGTATGTGTTTGGACATTTAGATCAGATGAGGTTCTTGTGTAATTGTGTTTTTAATTCCAGGAAAGACCTGTGATATAGAGATGCTACAGTCCATGGACGTCCTGACAGACGACGAGAAGGCTTGGGGCCTGGACTTCTTCAAGGAAAGTGCATTTCATCACTCCAAAGACCAATTATGGAACATTTCATCAACCAATTATGACTCTTATTTAGGTTTCACATTTTGCATTTGGTTGGGATGGTTCTATAGGGGAGGATTAGTGTCACGCTGTACCTCGAAGAGGGTGATACATTTTTCTCATGCTGGAATAGATAGAACATATTTTTTTATTAATAAACTCATATCCTTTACTCGTTAGTAAACTTTAAAAGTCACACGTTTCCAGACTGAATTAATATAACTGATCCAGGATTGTGTTTTTGATTAGGGGAAAAAGTCATTGTAAAAACTGTTTAGAAATATGTTTACCTGAATGGATCAGTAGTAAAATATACTGTAATAAAGATTGAGTAGACATTTTATATTGCAGTAGTTCATGAATAATGAACAGGGTCACTAAGACTGCTGGTTCCGAAGACTTCCTTCTGGAAAAATCATGTTTCAATACAGGTGTAGAGGAACATTCATTTTAATTTAAATATATTTCTCTACTCTTGTATCCATCATGTATACAGCTACTCCTGTCTTATGTCAATAGTACTATCATCCAGCTTCACACATGCAATATTTGATGAGACACTATGAATGAATAAATAATATTGTATGGCTTAATGGAATCTGGATGACTCATTCTTTGTTTGTAGCTGCCTGCAGTATGTGCTTGTGTAGTGTAGCCTATCAGCAGTAAAGTTTCCGTTCAATTCGGTAGAGTGATTGGGTCAGGAATTCCATCCATTTGTTATTCTCTTGATGTCTGATTGGGTGGAAGGTATTACAGATTGGAAGCTCGGGCTGATAGTGAGGACTCTTGGAGAATGGGAGTAAGGAGAGGGAGATCAGTACCCCGTGCACAAGTAAATACATTAGTGTCTACTACTGAATCTCCCAAGTAGTTCTTAAGGGATTACAGACTGTGATTTTAAAATATGTGAAATTACGGAGATGGCTTTCACTTCGTTTTTCAGTGGTACAACATTACTCTTTGTTCGTAAATTCACTCTGGGATTTGTTATATAAATATTCATGCACATAGCTCATATAAACAAAGACATTCCGTCGCAAGAACACATACACCCAGCCACAAGACTGACCCCCTCTATTGGTCGGATGCTCAGGATAAGGCTCTGCTGTGCACCAATGGGGCTTCTGCTCTGGCTAGAGCAAGGCCCGCCTCCAACCCTCCGACCAGTCAAGAAGACCGAAACGACAAGACTCCACCTACTTTATTCTATGTATAAAAATGAATGTAACCGTTGTATAAGGCCTCTTTTTCACCTGACTCCTTGCCGAGTTATGTGAACTAGGTCCGTGCACGTAAAACTGCGGGACAAGATATCTTTGACTCATTAAAACTGTCTTTTGTTACAACTGAAATCCACTCTGTCCAGCGTCCGTGATTGGTTCTCAACTCTCCAGTATTTAAACACTAACAGATTCCAGAGTGCGGTCAGAGTGCGCTCTAGGCGTTCGTAAATTAAGAGCAGTGTCATATTGTCCATTTGTAAATTCAGAGCGTACACTGGACGCTGTGGCGGAGGAGTAGGGGTTGATCCAAGTGTTCTGACCTGACAACGGCAGTCAAACACCCAAGCTAACTGGTAAAGCTGGCTAGCTACTTCTAAACACAAATGAGAGAACACCTCACTCTGACCACTTTACTCACCATGGCAGAACTGGTTAGGCTGATTTCATGCTTTCTAGAGCATTGATGACTGTCACTGTGCTGCTGGCAATAATTTAATTATGTTTTTTTTGCCGACGTTTAATGACACCGATCATATTCAACTGGCGTTGTGCGTTCATAAATTCATCAGTTATTCTGCGCTCTGGCACACTCAGACGAGAGTGCTCTGAAATTGGAGTAGATAGCCAGAGTGAATTTTACGAACGCATCTCTAATAGGATGTTGGAGAGCTTATTGACAAGGTTCTGTGTGGACAGAAGGGAGTCTGTTTTTTATTCCCTCTGTGGGAAAGCTGTTGATATGAAATGGTAGGTGGGTGAAATTCAACAAGAAAATATAAATAAATAATATTTTTGCTCTATTTTTGTATTTGGCAAGCATTTGCACATGACTGAATCATCTTCTCTTACCTGTTGATACATATGCTTGCAGACATGGGACACTCAGTTGTTGGATATAGCTTAGATGGAGATCAGAAGTTGACCTACAGTGAAGAAGTGGTCCCAGCTATACCTACTGCCAAGGTTTACAAGGTATGAGGAAGACGATGCTCTTCAGTTGACATTCTGAGGACCAATCTATTTTGATTGTCCCTCTACGTAATCACTTCAAATTGATTATGCCTTCACTGAAAATGTGCCTTTCCTTCACAGAGCTCAGATGAAAAGATATCCTTGTACCAGTGTGACCTATACAAATTCTCCAGCTAAAGATAATTTGAACAGTAACCCATTTCCTAAAAAAAAATGTATACCTTTATTTAACTAGGCAAGGCAGTTAAGACCAAATTCTTATTTTCAATGACAGCCTAGGAAGAGTGGGTTAACAACCTTGTTCAGGGGCAGTATGACAGATTTTGACCTTGTCAGCTCAGGGATTCGATCTTGCAACCTTTTGGTTACTAGTCCAACGCTCTAATCACTAGGCTACCTGTTAAAGAGTAACATTCAAGTTTTCAAAAAAAATGAATGTTTGCTTTTTAACAGTGTCATGGAGGGATTTTGGACAGAGGCTCCTTGGTGGCCATCAACCCACGGGACAGAGAAAAGTATGACCACATGAACTGGTCTTCCCTCTGTGTTTCAACAAGAAAGCCCAGATTGCTTTGACACATAATAAGTTCTGTCTGTTGTTTCACTGTATGCTACAGGTGTGCAGCACTGATCATGTCGTTAATGGACAAGGACTGCCGATACCACTTGGACACTTTTTTTTATACAATCCTGTATTGTTCAAAGGTACGATATTTCCTGAAATAACAGTGGAAATTCTATTTGTCTTCCATTCATTCTAGATTCATGCAAGTGTAACATATTGATTCAAACATACAGTACAGTATGCATGTATGTAATTAACCTTCCATTACCATTCTTTAACACCTCTCTATAGGTTCTCCATTTGATGTGCCCGATGAGGAAGTTAACAGACTTTTCAGTGAGTTTTATTAACACAATTACATGTGTCATTGATAATACCTTTATTACTCTTACTGCCTTTTAAAACATATCTATCATTGAACTGAAATTGATATTTAACACAGAAACCAATTGAATGGAATATAAGATGATGTTGTATGAGAGAATTGTGGTAAGGTAGTTTAATGGTATTTTCTTTTAATGTATTCCAGGGAGGAGTTGTGGTACTAAGCTTACACAGTTTTCAAATGCTCTCCCAGAGGTTAAAGATAAGGAATGGGGCTTGGATGTCTTCATAGAGAGAGTTCATCTCCTCACACCAAAGGCCTCATAAACATGATTTAATGGGCTTCTCTGAGACTACAGGGAGAGATATCTGAGAGAGATAGTGCATTGAAAATGATTGTCAGGATATTTGGTGTTCTGTTATTATATTTGATGTATTGTTATTTGCTTTGTTGACAGTTTGGAAATTACCTAATGTCGAAATATGCCAAGTCAATTCTTTCATATGGAAAATGAACTGAATTTCCAGTGTTTTTGAACGTCTGCCATTTTAATATAAAATTGCAGACATATTGCCGTTCCTTTTTATTGTTAGTTGGTATCATAGATATTTTGCTTTATTGAAAACATTTCTCTACAGTGAAGGCAAGGAACTTTTAGATACTCTAGATACATTAGATACTCCATAATAATTGTTATGATGATTCTGAACTGTCTTGAAATGCATAGGCCACGTCATTGCAAACACCGGATTAGCCACACCAAGGTCCTGCATTGGATTCTGCGCTTCTCTCTTTTCAAGTGCTGCCACATAGACCCGATTGGCTGTTGCCTAGATACTAGACCTACATTTTTAGTAAACATATCGAGGGTAGCAGGGAGGAAGATGAGCTTTATGGTATAAAGGAGAAATGCCGAAACCACAAAAGGAAACGGTACGTTTGTTAAACGTGACAAGGTTGGCCCAATGTGGCCGTTGAGTTTTAGCGAATGTCACAATGTAGCAGTTGTACGGTGTGCTACAAGTAGAACGACAAAAACAGATGCAGGTGTAGCAGCTGCCTGAGAGAGCTCGAGTGCAACATTTTAACAAGTGTACGTACACCTGTTGCTGCAATAGTGACGCTCGATCGTGAACGTGTCAATGATTCATTTTTGAAGTAATGACAATGGTTACTTCATATGACAGATCAGCATACCTCCACCTGGGCGATGGAACTGGAATGATGAAACCCAAGCCCTCGAGTTCACCAGGTAACGTTAATGGGTAGCTATAGCATTAGCACATGTTACAATACTTTCTGGACCTATTTCTGTGCAAACGTTTTCTCACTATTATTTGCGGGTGTATTATGGATGTATTTTATTATCTAATTAACTTATCGTTGAGTATGCACCTGTTGATAAGTATTGAACTATTTTCTCATCCTGTTATTTTCAGTTTTAGTACATCTGTGGAGGTAAAAGAAAAGAGAAAAAAGACTAAACCTGTCAATTTTCAAGATCTTGCCAGCAAGCGTCCAGAGAGGTAGCTAGCTATTCATTTCTAGCCTAAGCCAACAGCACTTTTCCCATCCATGCTGTTCAACTAGCAATGATATTAATAGATAGAGCATTCATTATATTACAAGTGATATGTATCCTTGATTGACACATAATTAAGGGCGTTACTGTGTCCTGAACTCTTTCAACGAATACTTTTCTGTCTATTATTTGTAGGCAAACGCAGTCATCGGCCAAGAGGGGGGGACAAAGCAGCAGGAAGACTGTGGGTCCTGCTCAACTCAATGCCTACAAGTCCTCAGTAAAACGGGGTCAGAGGGACTATGTGACCATCGAGGATGTGAAACGTAGGTGTTGGTCGGTCATACACAATGTATATTGTATATAATGTATATTGACATACAATGTCAATATGTCTTGTCCATTGCTGTTCTGGTTAGTGTTTATTGGCTTATTTCACTGTAGAGCCTCTAGTCCTGCTCACTATACCTTATCCAACCTATTAGTTCCACCACCCACACATGCAATGACATCTCCTGGTTTCAATGATGTTTCTAGAGACAATATCTCTCTCTTCATCACTCAATACCTAGGTTTACCTCCACTGTATTCACATCCTACCTTACCTTTGTCTGTACATTATACCTTGATGCTATTTTATCGCCCCCAGAAACCTCCTTTTACTCTCTGTTCCAGACGTTCTAGACGACCAATTCTTATTGCTTTTAGCCGCACCCTTATTCTACTCCTCCTATGTTCCTCTGGCGATGTAGAGGTGAATCCAGGCCCTGCAGTGCCTAGCTCCACTCCTATTCCTCAGGCGCTCTCTTTTGACGACTTCTGTAACCGTAATAGCCTTGGTTTCATGCATGTTAACATTAGAAGCCTCCTCCCTAAGTTTGTTCTATTCACTGCTTTAGCACACTCTGCCAACCCGGATGTTCTAGCTGTGTCTGAATCCTGGCTTAGGAAGACCACCAAAAATTCAGACATTTTAATTCCAAACTACAACATTTTCAGACAAGATAGAACTGCCAAAGGGGGCGGTGTTGCAATCTACTGCAAAGATAGCCTGCAGAGTTCTGTCCTACTATCCAGGTCTGTACCCAAACAATTTGAACTTCTACTTTTAAAAATCCACCTCTCTAAAAACAAGTCTCTCAACGTTGCCGCCTGCTATAGACCACCCTCTGCCCCCAGCTGTGCTCTGGACACCATATGTGAACTGATTTCCCCCCATCTATCTTCAGAGCTCGTGCTGCTAGGCGACCTAAACTGGAACATGCTTAACACCCCAGCCATCCTACAATCTAAACTTGATGCCCTCAATCTCACACAAATTATCAATGAACCTACCAGGTACCTCCCCAAAGCCTTAAACACGGGCACCCTCATAGATATCATCCTAACCAACTTCCCCTCTAAATACACCTCTGCTGTCTTCAACCAAGATCTCAGCGATCACTGCCTCATTGCCTGCATCCGTAATGGGTCAGCGGTCAAACGACCTCCTCTCATCACTGTAAAACGCTCCCTGAAACACTTCAGCGAGCAGGCCTTTCTAATCGACCTGGCCGGGGTATCCTGGAAGGATATTGACCTCATCCCGTCAGTAGAGGATGCCTGGATATTTTTTTTTTAAATGCCTTCCTAACCATCTTAAATAAACATGCCCCATTCAAGAAATGTAGAACCAGGAACAGATATAGCCCTTGGTTCTCCCCAGACCTGACTGCCCTTAACCAACACAAAAACATCCTATGGCGTTCTGCATTAGCATCGAACAGCCCCCGTGATATGCAGCTGTTCAGGGAAGCTAGAAACCATTATACACAGGCAGTTAGAAAAGCCAAGGCTAGCTTTTTCAAGCAGAAATTTGCTTCTTGCAACACTAACTCAAAAAAGTTCTGGGACACTGTAAAGTCCATGGAGAATAAGAACACCTCCTCCCAGCTGCCCACTGCACTGAAGATAGGAAACACTGTCACCACTGATAAATCCACCACAATTGAAAATTTCAATAAGCATTTTTCTACTGCTGGCCATGCTTTCCACCTGGCTACTCCTACCCCTGTCAACAGCACTGCACCCCCAACAGCAACTCGCCCAAGCCTTCCCCATTTCTCCTTCTCCCAAATCCATTCAGCTGATGTTCTGAAAGAGCTGCAAAATCTGGACCCCTACAAATCAGCCGGGCTAGACAATCTGGACCCTTTCTTTCTAAAATTATCTGCCGAAATTGTTGCCACCCCTATTACTAGCCTGTTCAACCTCTCTTTCGTGTCGTCTGAGATTCCCAAAGATTGGAAAGCAGCTGCGGTCATCCCCCTCTTCAAAGGGGGGGACACTCTTGACCCAAACTGCTACAGACCTATATCTATCCTACCATGCCTTTCTAAGGTCTTCGAAAGCCAAGTCAACAAACAGATTACCGACCATTTTGAATCTCACCATACCTTCTCTGCTATGCAATCTGGTTTCAGAGCTGGTCATGGGTGCACCTCAGCCACGCTCAAGGTCCTAAACGATATCTTAACCGCCATCGATAAGAAACATTACTGTGCAGCCGTATTCATTGATCTGGCCAAGGCTTTCGACTCTGTCAATCACCACATCCTCATCGGCAGACTCAACAGCCTTGGTTTCTCAAATGATTGCCTCGCCTGGTTCACCAACTACTTCTCTGATAGAGTTCAGTGTGTCAAATCGGAGGGTCTGTTGTCCGGACCTCTGGCAGTCTCTATGGGGGTGCCACAGGGTTCAATTCTTGGACCGACTCTCTTCTCTGTATACATCAATGAGGTCGCTCTTGCTGCTGGTGAGTCTCTGATCCACCTCTACGCAGACGACACCATTCTGTATACTTCCGGCCCTTCTTTGGACACTGTGTTAACAACCCTCCAGGCAAGCTTCAATGCCATACAACTCTCCTTCCGTGGCCTCCAATTGCTCTTAAATACAAGTAAAACTAAATGCATGCTCTTCAACCGATCGCTACCTGCACCTACCTGCCTGTCCAACATCACTACTCTGGACGGCTCTGACTTAGAATACGTGGACAACTACAAATACTTAGGTGTCTGGTTAGACTGTAAACTCTCCTTCCAGACCCATATCAAACATCTCCAATCCAAAGTTAAATCTAGAATTGGCTTCCTATTTCGCAACAAAGCATCCTTCACTCATGCTGCCAAACATACCCTTGTAAAACTGACCATCCTACCAATCCTCGACTTTGGCGATGTAATTTACAAAATAGCCTCCAATACCCTACTCAACAAATTGGATGCAGTCTATCACAGTGCAATCCGTTTTGTCACCAAAGCCCCATATACTACCCACCATTGCGACCTGTACGCTCTCGTTGGCTGGCCCTCGCTTCATACTCGTCGCCAAACCCACTGGCTCCATGTCATCTACAAGACCCTGCTAGGTAAAGTCCCCCCTTATCTCAGCTCGCTGGTCACCATAGCATCTCCCACCTGTAGCACACGCTCCAGCAGGTATATCTCTCTAGTCACCCCCAAAACCAATTATTTCTTTGGCCGCCTCTCTTTCCAGTTCTCTGCTGCCAATGACTGGAACGAACTACAAAAATCTCTGAAACTGGAAACACTTATCTCCCTCACTAGCTTTAAGCACCAACTGTCAGAGCAGCTCACAGATTACTGCACCTGTACATAGCCCACCTATGATTTAGCCCTATCAACTACCTCTTTCCCAACTGTATTTAATTAATTTATTTATTTTGCTCCTTTGCACCCCATTATTTTTATTTCTACTTTGCACATTCTTCCATTGCAAAACTACCATTCCAGTGTTTTACTTGCTATATTGTATTTACCTTGCCACCAAGGCCTTTTTTGCCTTTACCTCCCTTCTCACCTCATTTGCTCACATTGTATATAGACTTGTTTATACTTTATTATTGACTGTATGTTTGTTTTACTCCATGTGTAACTCTGTGTTGTTGTATCTGTCGAACTGCTTTGCTTTATCTTGGCCAGGTCGCAATTGTAAATGAGAACTTGTTCTCAACTTGCCTACCTGGTTAAATAAAGGTAAAATAAATAAATAAAATAAACACAATACGGATCTATGTTATGGAACACATCCTTTACAGCAGATTAGTTGAATATATGGTATTTCTCTGTCTGTCTGTTTGTATGTACAGTATGTACACTGCCTTCAGAAAGTATTCATAGTCCTTGACTTCACATTTTGTTGTGTTACAGCCTGAATTCAAAATGGATTAAATCAGTTTTTTCTCCCACCCATCTACACACAGTACTTCACAATGACAAGGTGAAAACATGCAAAAAATGTACTGCAAAAAATGTGACAAAGCAATTCACTTTTTGTCCTGAATAGAAAGTGGTATGTTTGGGGCAAATCCATTACAACACATTACTACTACTACTACTACTTTCCATATTTTCTAGCATAGTGTTGGCTGCATCATGTTATGGGTATACTTACAATCGTTAATAAGGACTGGGATGTTTTTTAGGATAAGAATGGTGCTAAGCACCGGCAAAATCCTAGACAAAAACCTGGTTCAGTTTGCTTTCCACCACACACTGGGAGATGAATTCACCTTTCAGCAAGACAATAACCTTAAACATAAGGCCATATCTACAGCTGTAATCGCGGCCAAAGGCAATTCTATAAAGTATTGACTCTGGGGTGTGAATACTGTGAAATAGGTATTTCTGTATTTCATTTTCAATACATTTGCAGACATTTCTAAAATTATGTTTTCACTTTGTCATTATGGAATAAGTCAAGGGTTATGAATAGTTTCTGAAGGCACTGTATGTATATCTGTCTGTGTTGCAGAGGTGGCACTCAGTTTGCTGCAGGAGAATGATGCACTCCCCATTCCATTTTGCTTCCTGTCTGTGTTGAAGTAAGGAAGCACCCACTCACTGCACAGTATATCTGCCTTCTCTCTCCCTCTTTTGTCTGTCCATCTGTCTGTCTGTCTCTCTCTCTCAATCCATCTCTCACACACACGCAAACCTTTCTTTATGGCTATGTTTTCAATCCATGCTACATCCATTTACGTGCACTACCATTCAAAAGTTTGGGGTCACTTAGAAATGTCCTTGTTTTTGAAAGAAAAGCACATTTTTTTTTGTCTATTAAAAGAACATCAAATTGATCAGAAATACAGTGTAGACATGGTTAATGTTGTAAATGACTATTGTAGCTGGAAACGGCAGATTTTTTAAATGGAATATCTACATAGGCGTACAGAGGCCCATTATCAGCAACCATCACTCCTGTGTTCCAATGGCACGTTGTGTTAGCTTATCCAAGTTTATCATTTTAAAAGGCTAATTGATCATTAGAAAACCATTTTGAGACTGTTGTATTGCGGGTACTATTTAATGAAGCTGGCAGTTGAGGACTAGTGAGGCATCGGTTTCTCAAACTAGACACTAATGTACTTGTTCTCTTGCTCAGTTGTGCACCGGGGCCTCCCAGCCAGTTTGCGCTGTTCTGTGAAGGGAGTAATACACAGCGTTGTACAAGATCTTCAGTTTCTTGGCAATTTCTTGCATGGAATAGCCTTCATTTCTCAGAACAAGAATAGACCGAGTTTCAGAAGAAAATAATTTGTTTCTGGCCATTTCATTTTGAGCCTGTAATCGAACCCACAAATGATGATGTTCCAGATTCTCAACTAGTCTAAAGAAGGCCAGTTTTATTGCTTCTTTAATCAGGACAACAGTTTTCAGCTGTGCTAACATAATTGAAAAAGGGGTTTCTAATGATCAATTAGCCTTTTAAAATGATAAACTTGGATTAGCGAACACAACGTGCCATTTGAACACAGGAGTGATGGTTACTGATAATGGGCCTCTACTACTATGTAGATATTCCATTAAAAAATCCAGCTACAAAAATCCAGTTTCCAGCTACAATAGTAATTTACAACATTAAAAATGTCTACACTGTATTTCTGATCAATTTGATGTTATTTTAATGGATAATTGTTTTGCTTTTCTTTCCAAAACAAGGATATTTCTAAGTGACCCCAAACTTTTGAACGGTAGTGTATATTGCTTAGGCTTTAAGATTTCTCTTAAACATTGCCCTGTGTGTGTGTGTGTGTGTTTGTGTGTGTGTGTGTTTTTTAGGAGCAAAGAGCTGGATGAGTTCCTGGCTGCCCTCCTGCTCTACCTGTCCTGTTACTTTGAGAGGAAGTCTCTGGAGAAGAAGCCCAAGCCTCTCATGGCGTCAGTACCATACTCATTGTGCCGTTTGTGTGTATGTATGTGTGTGTTTACATTAATTACCATCTTATATAGACTTAAGACTCTTAATTTGCATATATTGATGTTTCTCATGACTTTGCCTCTCTATAATGTATTGATTTGTGTCAGTGAGCAGAGTATCACAGAGAAGCAGGTGATGGCGGAGACCCTTGCTAAGGTGGAGCTGGCCCAGAAGCAGCTGGCCTTCTGCTACTCCAGCCTGGTCCTGGGCCTGGGCCTATCCCAGCAGCACCACATGGCCTGTGGCAGGTCAGTCACCTCGCCGCCATTTTGGCTCTGCAGGGGCAAGGAGGGGAAGTGACAAGAGTCAAGGGAATAGATACTCATTTGGTTATTAAGCAGATACCTTAGATCCAATGCGATTGACAGTTAAAGCCTATATTCAGAATAATCTACGTAGATTATACACAACATCTAATACATCCAGAAATTGTGAGTAGCGGCCTAACCTCCATGCACAAAACATTTCACTTGCTGCGTTAAACTATCACTTTAAGTGCTTTGTTTCTACAGGAGCCGTGTGTCATTGACCTACAAAGACAGGCAGTTGTATGAGGTTAGTACCAAACCCCACAGAACTGTGATTTGACCTTTGCGACTGTGTATTCCAGAGGAGATGTTGACTCAGTACTGTTTAACCAGAGGTGGTGGTATAGTGTAACATAGTTATTTTAGGGCAACTCAGCACCCTGTGTGTCTGCATCTAGTACCAGAATAGCTTTTTTGACATTTGTAAATATATTTAGGAAAAAAAGAATGATGATGTGACACAGACCCAGATGCAGCTTTAGCACCTTGATTTAGTTACTGGCTTGCTGACTGGCTGGATGAATAAATGAATGATTAAATGAATGAACAGGCCTAAACATTATTATTAATAATAATAATAATAATAATAATAATATCTCCAGAGGATGGAGCCATCAGCATTAGATATTAACAAAGGACCTACATCAAATGCAACTGTAGCATCTCATCTCTGTAATCTGTCCTATCTACACCAGTGTCTGTACAGCTTCTTCTGCTACGTGGCGTGGGTGACGTTCAGTAGGAAGGACCTGAGAGGCATCCAGGAGGAGGTGGGGCGCCTGCTGCGTTCTGACACCTTCAACCCCGCCCTCAGGACCAGGATAGATGCCACAGAGGACAACCTGGCCCAGGACTCCTCCACCAAAGAGGGACAGACTGAGCCCAAAGTGCACACACAGAGCCACAATGCCCCAGAGCAAAGG
The DNA here is from genome assembly GCF_057628025.1 of Oncorhynchus mykiss. Taxonomy (NCBI): domain Eukaryota; kingdom Metazoa; phylum Chordata; class Actinopteri; order Salmoniformes; family Salmonidae; genus Oncorhynchus; species Oncorhynchus mykiss. Next base: position 44,572,101 of record NC_143039.1, on the reverse strand, counting down.
TGTGTGGGGAGTGGTGGAAGGCTGGGGTGGTGTACGCGTGGCTATCTTATCAGCTCCCATTTTGAGTCATTTTTTAAAATGTTTTTCCGGACAATAGTTTCTACTAGCCTAAGTGACTGACTGACATGATGTGTTGCAGTAAAGAACAAAATGGTTTAGGCTGCAAAGCCATCTCTGCTTGAATGCTGTCTATCTACCTCCCAGACCATAGGATTGACTGAGACAGATTCATGACTTGTCAGATAAAACGGCCTGTCACTCTTATGTCAGCTCCCAACATCTGACAGATGACTGACAGTTCTGTAAGCAGCGTCAGGTCTCTTGCTCTTATGCTGTCAAGTCCAGGCCAAGTTGGTCTTGAAGTCTGTACTCCATAAGTAGAACCAAATTAATCAAATGTGGGGAGTTTATTTTGTTGATATATTCACAGCTGTTGTCTACATATTTGATGATTAATAGTACAGCTAAATATATTTTATAATATCTGGTATTAGAATGACATCCGCTGGCATTTTAATTTAATTTTTTTCCCTGCTTAAGGAAATTCTACAGTTTGACTTGTGAGATTTTGTCCTCCCGCTGTAGGATTTCCCCTAATGACTCTTCACTCTAATGCCCACATCTAAATCAATTAATATCTAGTGCCTAGGCCCTAGGGAATAGGCGCCAGTTTGGAATTGGTTCTCAGTCTTCTGCTTCTCGTTCTTTGACCTTTAACCTTTGACCCCAGGAAGTCCCAGCGTCGTCCGGCCTTGAGTAAGATGGTGACCCAGCGCTCCCCGGTCATGGTGTCCCTGCTGCCATATCCGCGGGAGGAGGCTCCTCATCTGTTCTGCCGCTACAGACCCAGGAAGCAGAGCCAGGCCAAGCTGTGTAACCCAGAGACCCTGATGGAGGAGCTCAAAGAGCAGCTGGCCTCTGTCAGGTAGCTAACAGTCACAGCACAGGGAGGGAATAGCCCCATCCCAGATCTGTATGTGCTGTCTTGCCAACTCCTATGGTCATTGTCACACCAACTGTTGGCAAGGTCTGGGACCAGGCTCGGGAAGGAATATGTTTGCTATATACATTTTACATTTACATTTTTAGTCATTTAGCAGACGCTCTTATCCAGAGCGACTTACGGTTAGTACATTCTTAAGAGAGCGAGGTGGGACAACCACATATCACAGGCATAGTAAGTACACTCTGCTGTCCTAGCTTTAGGGGGAAGGTGCCAGGATAGAGAATGACTTGGACTGGGCTGAGCGGGAGCTACCCTCCTGGAGGGTGGGTGAACCAAGAGACCAGAGGTGGCAGAACGGAGTGCCCAGGTTGGGGTGTAGGGTTTGAGCCTGACGGTGTGTGTGTGTGTGTGTGGGAGGGGGGGGGGGCAGTTCCTCTTGCTGCTCTGTAGGCAAGTAGCATGGTCTTGAAGTGGATGCGAGTTTCGACTGGAAGCCAGTGGAGTGTGCGGAGGAGGGGGGTGACGTGGACGAACTTGGGAAGGTTGAAAACCAGGCGGGGCTGCAGCGTTCTGGATAAGTTGCAGGGATTTGATGGCACAAGCGGGGAGCCCAGCCAACAGCGTGTTGCAGTAGTCCAGACGGGAGATGACAAGTGCCTGGATTAGAACCTGCACCGATTCCTGTGTGAGGTAGGGTCGTTCCCTACAGATGTTGTAGAGCATGAACCTGCATCACTGCTTTGATGTTTGCAGAGAACAACAGGGTGTTGTCCCGGGTCACGCCAAAGTTCTTTGCATTCTGGGAGGGCGACACTGTGTTGTCAACCGTGATGAGAGGTCTTTGAGCAGGCAGGCCTTTCCCGGGAGGAAGAGCAGCTCCGTCTTGTCGAGGTTGAGCTTGAGGTGGTGCGCCGACATCCAAGCTGAGATATATGCCAGGCACGCAGAGATGCGTGTCGCCACCTGAATGTCGAAGTGGGGAAGGCGAAAATGAGTTTTGTGTCATCTGCATAGCAATGATAGGAGAGAACACGTGAGGATATGACGGAGCCGAGTGACTTGGTGTTTAGAGGGAAGAGAAGAGGGCCAAGAACCGAGGAGGATTAAGGAGGAGAAGTTGGAAAAGAGTTTCATAGGGTTAGAGTCAGAAGCATGACATGTTGAGTGATAGAAAGTATATCAGAAGGTTGAATGAAAATAACAAACTATATGTGTAAGAGATTGATAATATAACACTACAAACATTCTATTGAACTTTAATTGTCCCTCAAAAATGGATGAATATCTCTTGTACATGAAGTTAACATTCACAGCACTGTATTTTCACACCCCTGAACTTATGTCTGCAACACTCTTAGACAAAATGGCTGTCACCATAACTCTTTTGGGTTCCATGTAGAACCCTGTGTGTAAAGGCTTCTACCTGGAACCAAAAAAGGTTCTTCAACGGGTTCTCCTTTTAGATTCTAGATAGCACCTTTTTTTTCTAAGAGTGTATGTTTGAACTTTGAAATCTGTTTTTCTAGCTTTGGGATTCTGGGGAAGCCTCTGAGCCAGTTCAGCTGCACCACCCTTATGCCCCAGGGAGCTAACAATGAAGACGACGAGGAGGAGGAGGAAGATGACGAGGAGGATGACGATGATGAAGACTCCGGCGTCCATGTTCGAAGCAGTAAGAACACCTTCATGGCTCAGAGACCTGTCGCATCAGCAGTGGACCAACGCGGCAGCCTCAGCCGCGCCAATACAGTCATCTCACGGGCCACCACAGAGGGAGTGTCCTCAGACACAGAGTGAGAGTATGTGCGCGTCCCCCAAAATTTGACAAATAAAAAAATAAAAAATAACATACAATTATGTACCGTAGCATTGAATTTAATAGCAAGGTAAGCTAGCAATCATTTTGCCTCCCTTGATAATGTTTAAATAAAAAAATAACCTATCAGCATTGAGCTAAACTGAGTGAGCTCAATTGTGAATGGTCCTGGTGCACCAAAAAGAGTGTCAATGGAAGCTAGTTTGGATGTGACTTCACACCAATCACATTGCATCAAAAGTATTGACGAAAAAAGGTGCATTTTTGCATCTCGTTGCGTCGTTGTCCTCCGGTGGCTAGCTAAAATCGACCCTTTTATAAACGAGCTTGGATGGAGAAAAGGAAAAATTGGATGGAGATAAGGATTTGGACTTGTGGACTTACTGTACCGATCAGTGATTATAACGGTGATTCAGATCCAACCATAAATTCATACATTGTGCCCCTGGCCTGAGAGGGTGGAAGTTCAATATGTAGCTAGATGTAGTAGGCTAACGTTAACTAGCTGACTCATCATTGCCCTTGAAATTAAGTTAGGCTAGCTGGCAAGCCTTTTAGCCATGTAGCCTAATCGAGGACAACAACAACTAAAAGTGTGTAGGCTACTGTATGACAGAGAAGAGGATTGCATTGGCGTTCCTCTACAAGTAAGGTAAATCATTATGTTTTTCTACTTGCGCACACACACCACACACAATCAGGACCATGGACAGCCACATGTTATTTACCTTATGTTGATTGGACTAAATTGTTTTTGGTCCTGATCTTTAAGTTGCTACTCTGTTAGACTAAGCATTGGTGATTTGATGATTTGGAAGTTGAAATGATGGTGGATTTACTTTAGCAGAGGCCTCTCCTGTTTTTTTTTTTGCCACTTGTGATAACTCTGTGGTTCTCAATCAATAATTGTTTAGTAGTCAGATATTTTGCAAGCAAAACATAACGTTTTAAATTTCATTTCCTGCAGTTGTACAAATTTGACCATGGGGCGTAGAATTTTTAAAACATTTTTAAAGCAAGTTTGCTCCAATTATACACATTTTGCCATGGGCCAAAGAGAAGATTTACCAATTTCAAGCAATTCTTTACATTTTCCCATGGGGTGTAGAGAAGATTTTGCAGTTTTACATCACATTTTCTGCAATTCTACACATTTTGCCATAGGTTGGAGAGTAATGTTTGCAGTTTTTAATATTTAATATTTTTTTGTGAGAGTGACTAATTAAATCAATGGGGGGCCCCCAGTTGGTAATTCGACCATGATTACTACAAGTTTAGAAAGCTGGACATTAGACTAACAAAAAATGTTAGCTGACATGGACTTATTGAGTGACTGTCAGTGACTGACATAACAAGAGAAACTGCTGAGGCACAACTACATTTTCAAAATGGCACCCTGTATATTCTACTATTCTAACCTCAATTGAGATCTTAATGATTTATTTTTATTGATCCACAGGCCACCAGTTGCCCATCCCTGCTGTAGGTCATCTACCTGTTTGTTACATGCAATATGCTTTGTTGACTTCACCAGACAAATATGGCTCTCTGGTTTTGTGATGAAACAAATGTGTGGTTGAATTTATTCTGCCCAGTGGTGTAAAGTACTTTAGTCAAATTACTTTAATGTACTACTTAGTTGTTTATTGGTGTATCTGTACTGCACTTTACCATTTATATTTTTGACAACTTTTACTTTACTACATTCGTAAAGAAAATAATGTACGTATTACTCCATGTATTTTCCCTGACACACAAAAGTACTCGTTACATTTTGAATGTTTAACAGGACAGGAAAATTGTCCAATTCACACACTTATCAAGAGAGCAATCCTGCTCACCCCTACTGTCTCTGATCTGGCAGACTTAGTTTGCTTAGTTTGTACATTATGTCTGAGTGTTGGAGTGTGCCCCTGGCTAGCAATAAAACAAACAAGAAAATTGTGCCGTCTGGTTTGCCTAATATAAGGAATTAGACATTAGACATTTTCCTTTTAATACTTAAGTATATTTTTGCAATTACATTTACTTTTGATACTTAAGTATATTTAAAACCAAATACTTTTTGGAGTATACATCTGCTTTTACTCGAGTATGACAATTGGGTACTTTTTTCCACCACTGTGTGACTATTGTCTTCTTGTTGTCTCTGCCTTTTACACTGAGTGTACATAACATTCACCCCTCATTCACAGCCTCAATGCATGGACTCTACAAGCTGTCGAAGGCACACAGGGATGCTGGCCCATGTTGACTACAATATAATGGCACACATACACAATCCATGTCTCTATGATCTCAAGGCTTAAAAAATGTTTCTTAAACCTGTCTCCTCTGCTTCATCTACACTGATTGAAGTGGATTTAACAGGTGACATCAATAAGGGATCATAGCTTTCTACTGGATTCACCTGGTCAGTCTGTCATGGAAATAGAATGGAAGAAGGTGTTCCTAATGTTTTGTTCACAATGTATATCATGGTGGGGTTTGAACTAAAATGATTTATAGAGCAAAAAACACAATTATCACAACACACACGTTGTAATATGGCTTTTTTCCTGAATTGGCTTCCCCAGTGATTTTACCCTGTGTCTGTCTGTCTGTCTGTCTGACATCTCTGGGCTATCATTTGAAACATCATTTTGATATCCTGTGTTTTCAGTGTCCCCCAGTAGACTGTCTAAAAATGTGTTTGGATGTCCTGAACTATTATTATGTGTCACCAGGTGGCGCTGTTGTCTGAGAAATAATGAAATTGGATTTCCTCATACAGACGGTACAATCAATCCATTATTGTATACAGTTCAGATTCAACTCAATGCTTGGGAAAATATACAAGGATCACAAAATACCATTGTATGTATTCAATGCATCACTATCGTTCACGACATTTGCAACTACTAAGTAAATCTCATGCTTCAGTATGTAAATCCTGCGTCATCTGTCACATTGACATAGACAGTACATCCTCTTTGACATAAGACCCCTTCCAGGACTCTTCCCCCAGGGTGACTTGCAAGCCTTCCAGTCAATGCTGCCTGCATCCTAACCTCCCATAGCAAAGGGCCATAGCTACTAAGCATGCTGCAGCAGCACCAGCCGCTGTGGCAGAAGGGGCTTTGCCTTCACCCTAATTGGCTGGGTAATCTGGGATGCCAGAGCGAGAGCTAAGCCTGCTCAGGAGAGTGGGGGATGGGGCACAGGGGACAGGGATAGAGGGGGACGCTGGAGAGAGGCTGATTCCTCTATGGCTCCTCCTTTATAAGGGCTGGATCTGACCAGAAAGGCAGGATGGCAGGAGTCAAATCCCCCTACAGACTTCATTCCACCAGCCTTGGCAGGGGCCAGGTTACGCCGCGCACCAGCCTCCGAAGTAAGAAGATCCCCTTAATAAGAAGTAAGCATGGGAAAGGAGATTGGCACAGTTGGCAAAGTGACAGAGGGTCACACTTTATATTAAGTTACACAGATACTGTGGGAACGGGGACCTTTATTTTTTACAATTCAGTCATTGTTTCAAGCCCTTCTGCAGATACCACGTATAGCTAAGTGATGACATAGTGGTTATCAAAGATTCAGAGTTTTATTGAGATAGTAGTAAAGGGAAAATGACACACGGTATAGGTAATAAGTATAGAGAGTAGCTATTCAATATGTAGGCCAAAAAAGTTGCATGGCTGTTTGCAAAGCTATCAAAAAAAAAAGAGAAACCTAAGTTGGTCAATTCTGGTAAACATTATGAGTTCAGTATACTAACTCAGAGTTGTTGCTGCTGCTATAGTTAACATTTCATCTTAGAAAATCTTTGTCCTGAACCAATACATCATCTTAGTTTTGCTAGAGAAAAAAGCAAAATCACATTCAAGAACAGCACCACCAACTTGATCTATTCTCATTAAATGTTTCTGACTCATAGTTCAATAAATTCCCACAAAGCCTCAAGTCTCCTCTATTCTCCATGCATTAGGGCCCCTGCCCTGCTCTTTAGAATGTTGCGGTCATAAAGTCTATGCCCTCTGAAATAGTTTGCAGTTGAAGCATGTCACCTCTTGTAAAGGACTAGCCATGCCTGTAATTACAATCCATATTCAACAATGACAGGCGATGTCAAGGGATTTCTGTTTGAGGCAGACAACCAATAGCAGAGCACCCTGCTTGTGATGATAGGAAAGAGGCTAGGCAAACTGTGTTTCATAAAGCTAAAGGTTATACAGTGCTGCCTGTTATAGGGTATAGAACTATCGCACACCTAATTTAAAAAGTGTTATGTAAAACTCCTCAGAAGTTTTGCCAGAGTCCTTTCTCAGCTGATAGTGAGACTGAGGTAAGAGAAAATTCTGAAAGCAAGGTGACAAGGCGTCTGTTGTCCCAGTCGTTAATCCCAACATGTTTCAAGCTGACCACCATGGTCACTGTTCCCAAGAGCTCCAAGGTAACCTGCCTAAATGACTATCGCACCATAGCACTCACATCTGTATTTATTAAAGTGCTTTGAAAGGCTGGTCATGACACACATCAACACCATCATCCCAGACACCCTGGACTCACTCCAATTTGCATCCCGCCCCAACAGATCCACAGATGACGCAATCTCAATTAATCTTCATACTGCCCTCTCCCACCTGGACATTAGGGGAAATAACTATGTGCAGTTGAAGTCAGAAGTTTACATACATCTTAGCCAAATACATTTAAACTCAGTTTTTCATTATTCCTGACATTTAATCCGAGTAAAAAAATCCCCATTTTAGGTCAGTTAGGAACACCAGTTTATTTTAAGAATGTGAAATGTCAGAATAAAAGTAGAGAGAATGATTTATTTCAGCTTTTATTTATTTCATCACATTCCCAGTGGGTCAGAGATTTACATACACTCAATTAGTATTTGGTAGTGTTGCCTTTAAAATGTTTAACTTGGGTCAAACATTTCGAGTAGCCTTCCACAAGCTTCCCACAATAAGTTGGGTGAACTTTGGCCAATTCCTCCTGACAGAGCTGGTGTAACTGAGCTAGGTTTGTAGGTCTCCTTGCTCGCGCACGCTTTCTTTTTCAGTTCTGCCCACAAATGTTCTATAGGATTGAGGTCAGGGCTTTGTGATGTCTACTCCAATACCTTGACTTTGTTGATCTTAAGCCATTTTGCCACAATGTTGGAAGTATGCTTGGGGTCATTGTCCATTTGGAAGACACATTTAACTTCAAAGCCTTAACTTCCTGACTGATGTCTTGAGATGTTCCTTCAATATATCCACAATTTTCTTTCTTTGAGATGCCAACTATTTTGTGAAGTGCACCCGTCCCTCCTACAGCAAAGCACCCCCTCAACATAATGCTGCCACCCCCGTGCTTCACGGTTGGAATTGTGTTCTTTGGATTGCAAGCCTCCCCCTTTTTCCTCCAAACATAACGATGGTCATTATGGCCCCCCCGAAATTAGTTTAATCAGAACAGAGGACATTCCTCCAAAAAGCACGATCTTTGTCCCCATGTGCAGTTGCAAACCGTAGTCTGGCTTTTTATGGCGGCTTTGGAGCAGTGAATTCTTCTTTGCTGAGCGGCCATTCAGGTTATGTCGATATAGGACTCATTTTACTGTGGATATAGATACTTTTGTGCCTGTTTCCTCCAGCATCTTCACATGGTCCTTTGCTGTTGTTCTGGGATAGATTTGCACTTTTCACACCAAAGTACGTTCATCTCTAGGAGACAGAACGGGTCTCATTCCTGAGCCGTATGATGGCTGCATGGTCCAATGGTGTTTATACTTGCATACTATTGTTTGTACAGATGAACATGGTGTTTGGAAATTGCTCCCAAGGATGAACCAGACTTGTGGAGGTCTACAATTTTCTTCTGAGGTCTTGGCTGATTTTTTTTGATTTTCCCATGATGTCAAGCAAAGAGGCACTGAATTTGAAGGTAGGCCTTGAAATACATCCACAGGTACACCTCCAATTGACTCAAATTATGTCAATTAGCCTATCAGAAGCTTCTAAAGCCATGACATCGTTTTCTGGAATTTTCCAAGCTGTTTTAAGGCACAGTCAACTTAGTGTATGTAAACTTCTGACCCACTGGAATTGTGATACAGTGAATTATAAGTGAAATAATCTGTCTGTAAACAATTGTTGGAAAAATTACTTGTGTCATGCTCAAAGTAGAAGTCCTAACCAACTTGCCAAAACTATAGTTTGTTAACAAGAAATTTGTGGTTGAGTGGTTGAAAATGAGTTTTAATGACTCCAACCTAAGTGTATGTAAACTTCCAACTTCAACTGTATGTGAGAAGGCTGTTCATAGACTACACCTCAGCGATCCGGTGTATGTGACAATATTTATTTTTCTTCAAGCTCATCACCAAGCTCGGGACCCTGGGACTGAACACCTCCCTCTGCAATTGGATCCTGGACTTCCTGACGGGCCGGCCCCAGGTGGTGAGGGTAAGCAACAACACCTCCGTCACACTGACCCCTCTACATGGGGTCCCCTCGGGATGTGTGCTTAGTCACCTCCCTGTTCAACCACAACTGTGTGGCCACGCACGATTCCAACACCATCATCAGGTTTGCTGACAACATGACGGTGGTAGGCCTGACTACCGATGGCGATTAGACAGCCTACAGAGAGGAGGTCAGAAATGTCCACATCAGTAAGGACTTAACATGGTCCACAGACAGACACACATTTGTGAACAGGGCATGACAGTCTCTCTATGCAGACTCTATGCACACTAACAAGACTTTATACAGTGCCGCTTCACCTCAGGAGGCTGCAAAGAGATCTTGACTGGCTGCATCACCACTTGGTATGGCGATGCATCATTCTCGACCGCAAAGCACTACAGCCCAGTAAATCACCAAGGCCGAGCTCCCTGCCATCCAGGACTTCTATATCAGGCGGCAAGAAAGGCCTGAAAAATTGCCAAAGACTTCAGCCACCCAAGCCACAGACTGTTCACTCTGCTACGGTCCGGGCAAGCGGTACCGGAGCATTGGCTCTGGGACCAATAGACTCCGAGATAGTTTCTACCCCCAAGCCATAAGACTGCTAAATAGCCATAAAACTGCTAAAGAGTTCATTAATTAGTTAAACAGACTATCTGCATTGATCCTGTCTTGCACCTACTCTATGCACACTAACAAGACTTTATACAGTGCTTTCTGAAAGAATTCACACCGTTTTTACAGGTTTTGTTGTGTTACAAAGTGCGATTAAAATGTTATTAAATGTCATTTTTTTTATGTTAAAGATCTACACACTTGGATGTCAAAGTGAAAGACCAATATGAGAAATAAAACACTTATCTTGATTCGATAAGTATTTAACCCGTTGACCTTTGGCAGCGATTCCAACTGTGAGTGTTTCTGGGTAAGTCTCTAAGAGCTTTGCACACCTGGATTGTACAATATTTGTCTATTCTTCTTTTGACAATTCCTCAAGCTCTGATAAATTGGTTGTTGATCATTACTAGACAACCACTGGGTGTATTGATACACCATCCAAAGTGTAATTAATAACTTCACCATGCTCAAAGGGATATTCAACGTCTGCTTTTTGATTTGTACCCATCCACCAATCGGTGCCCTACTTTGCCAGGCATTGGAAAACCTTTGTGTCTTTGTGGTTGAATCTGTGTTTGAAATTCACTGCTCGACTGAGGGACCTTACAGATGTGTGTGTATGTGTGGGGAACAGAGATGAGGTAGTCATTCAAAAATAATGTTAAACATTATTGCACACATACATAGTGAGTCCATTATAAATTCAGACTGTAACACAACAAAATGTGGGAAATGTGGTGTGAATAATTCCAGAAGGCATCTCAAATACCTCTTACCCCTGCACATTGATCTGCTGCTTGTACTCCCTGTATAAACCTTAATTGTTTTGTATTTTACTCCTTTTTGTGTTGCTGTTTTTATACATTTTTGAAAACGACATTGTTGCGAAGGGCTCGTAAGCAACCATTTCACGGTAGTCTACACCCATTGTATTTGGCGGCTGGTGAGAAATAAAATGTAATTTGATTTGAGCGAGGATGGCAAATATACAAGCATATAACCTGATACAAAGATTGAATGCATGGTTACTTGTAAGGTGTAAACAATGTTTGCCATTCACAGTATGGGAATGTAACACAATTTAAACATAGTGCTCATTTATTAAGATTCAAACGGTCATTTACTGACACTCTATGGGTGATATGATTCTAGGATTCATAAAGTAGGCCTACTAACACTGGACCCCATATAATATCACTCTACCGTTTAGGAGTGAATTATACCAGTAGGGGGAGACTTTGCATCGAAATGAACCATAGAAATGGACTGACCGGAAAATTCCTTGAAATTATCCTCTGCTATAGGGTTTCCCAAACTCGGTCCATGCCCTAGCACGACACAGCTGATTCAAATAACCAACTCATCATCAAGCTTTGATTATTTGAATCAGCTGTGTGGTGCTAGGGCAAAAAAAAAAATGTGTGTGCACCCAGGTGCCCCAGGACCGAGTTCAAGAAGACCTGCTCTATTGGACTATAGGGGCCCTCAGGAAAAACAGTTGGTAGCACAATTACAATGTCAAGCTGTCACAGTCATTTCAGTAAAGTAATACTTTGTTACAGGGAAATAATAGCTGATGATATGTCTGCAGTAATTTAATGGTTGTTTTTGCCTCTCCATTGGACAGAAGATGCAGATATTTATAACCCACAAATTAAGATAAATGTTATCTTTGACTAATGGCAACTGGACTTTTCTGGAACATTTATGTAGGCTATTAAAAGGTATATCACGTCAAAGTGTATTAAAATAAATGTAGATGCAAGCAACAGGACAGTTGATTTGATGGCAGTCCGTTGATACTGTATGATGTACAGAGAGGCGAAGCTCTTGGCTTGAACAATGCTCCCATATGGTCGGAGTTACTGTCAATCATTGGACGAGCTCTCCCTCATATGACCTGTATTTTCTTGCCGACTCTCTCTGCATACAGCAATGCGGTTGAGTTTGTGTAACGTGTGACATGGCCGAATCTTAGCGCGTTATAGCGGAACATCTGACTTGCGTTTCTACTACACTCAAGTGAATACAGGGTATAATTAAGTCCGGATTCAACTGTGAAACATCCAAGTCAAGTGTCCTACGCAGCAATTTGACTCGAACTACATTTTTTTTTTTGTACGAAAAAGTGCGTGGAGGAATAACAAAACGCAACACGTATCCGGTGGGATTCCATTCTAGAGTAGAGAAACGCGAGGGTGCAAAGGGGAGAAGGGGTTAGTCACAAACAGAAGAGGAAAGGGAGAGGAGGAGAAAGATTTTGTATGTTTTTGCCGTATCGACACATTTTATTGAAGGAATAATGAGGAACATTTGGATAATTTTGACCCTCGGCATAACAGCCTTTCTCTCGGGGGAAAGGGTAAGTTTTAAAAGCGAACCATGTCGATTTGTTTGAGGGGGTAGCTGGGAAAACGAACAACTTCGAATCTTTGACCACTCCACTCTTTCTTGATTGTTGCATTGTAACGTTAGAGTACTCGGAGCAATTGTAAATGTAGCCTATTCTTGTCCTGAATTTGACACGTTGTAGTCTATCATATTATAACTTAAGAGCAATGTCAATTCAGTTTCGGCCAGAGGTATTTTTTTAAAACTATAGTCAATATTATTTGTAATTGTTTTTCTTGGTCTGGGAACCATAACGTTACTGTACTTGCACGTCAAGTTTGTCGATGTTGACAATGTTTCAACGTTCAGAGTTTGCTTTGAACAGATACATTGTTTTTAGAGTTTTAGTTTAATGTCAGTATTTAGTATTTTATCCCCTAAACTATCATTTCGATGTACGTGGCAGGTTGCTGGTCAAAAATAGAGGAACCCTTTCTGTATGGAAATGTCAACTAGCATAGTTTTACAAATCAGTGCTTATAAGCTATCTGTTATCATTTGGTCTTTGGGGGTAATAAAACCCAGTCTGGTTCCATTTATGCGGCTTTTGTCGTTAGAATTAATGGCCAATTCATAGGTTATCTTATTGTGAAATGCAAATAAACACTTTTTGCTGCATGTAGCCTATCCAAATTGCCTAGCCTATTCATAGCCATGGGAAGTAGGGGTGCGGATGGTTCTGCAGCACCACCTGAAAATAATGTGTATGTGTGTGTGTGTGTGTGTGTGTGTATATATATATATATATATATACACACACACACACACAGTACCATTCAAAAGTTTGGATACAACAACTCATTGCAGGGTTCTTCTTTATTTTTACTATTTTCTACATTGTAGAATAATAGTGAAGACATCAATGCTATGAAATAACACATGGAATCATGTAGTAACCAGAAAAGTGTTAAAAAAATCAAAATACATTATGTTTGAGATTCTTCAAAGTACCCTCCCTTTGCCTTGACAGCTTTGCACTCTTGGCATTCTCTCAACCAGCTTCATGAGGTAGTCAATTAATAGGTGTTAAAAGTTAATTTGTGGAATTTGTGTTGTGACAAGGTAGGGGTGGTATACAGAAGATAGCCCTATTTGGTAAAAGACAAAGTCCATATTATGGAAAGAACAGCTCAAATAAGCAAAGAGAAACAACAGTCCATTACTTTAAGACATGGTCAGTCAACACAGAACATTTCAAGAACTTGGAACATTTCTTCAAGTGCAGTTGCAAAATCCATCAAGCACTATGATGAGGACCCGCACTGGAAAGGAAGACTCAGAGTTACCTCTGCTGCAGAGGATGCGTTCCTTAGAGTTACCAGCCTCAGAAATCGCAGCCCAAATAAATGCTTCACATAATTCAAGTAACCGACACATTTCAACATCAACTGTTCAGAGGAGACTGCGTGAATCAAGCCTTCATGGTGAATCAAGCCTTCATTGCTGCAAAGAAACCACTACTAAAGGACACCAATAAAAATAAGACTTGCTTGGGTCAAGAAACACAAGCAATGGACATTAGACTGGTGAAAATCTGTCCTTTGGTTTGATGAATTTGAGATATTTGGTTCCAACCGCCATGTCTTTGTGAGATGCAGAATAGGTGAACGGATGATCTCCGCATGTGTGGTTCTCACCGTGAGGCATGGAGGAGGTGTGTGGGGGGGGGGGGGGGGTGCTCTGCTGTTGACACTCAATTATTTATTTAGAATTCAAGGCACACAAACATGGCTACCACAGCATTCTGCAGCGATACACCATCACATCTGGTTTGGGCTTAGTGGGACTATCATTTGTTTTTCAACAGGGCAATGACCCAACACACCTCCAGGCTTTGTAAGGGCTATTTGACCAATAAGGAGAGTGATGGAGTGCCGCATCAGATGACTTGGCTTCCACAATCATACAATCTCAACCCAATTGAAATGGTTTGGGGTGAGCTGGACCGTAGAGTGAAGGAAAAGCAGCCAAAAAGTGCTCAGCATATGTGGGAACTTCTTCAAGACTGTTGGAAAAGAATTCCATGTGAAGCTGGTTGAGAGAATGCCAAGCGTGTGCAAAGCTGTCATCAAGGCAAAGGGTGGTTACATTGAAGAATCTTTAAATATGTACATTTCATAGTTTGGAGTAATCACTCTTATTCTGCAATTTAGAAAACAGTGAAAGCAAAGAAAAACCTTTGAGTAGGTGTGTCCAAACTTTTGACTGGTACTATATATATATATATATATACATATACATACATACATACATACATACAAATTGGGGGGGGGGGGTAATTTTTTCATGAAAGTATTGGAAAAGTAGTGCACCTTTTCTGTCACTTTTAGGAAGCAGAGGGCAGAGAGAGTGACATTTGCTTTGCCTGTTAGCTGTTTAGGCATTGCACCGATTGCTTTGAATTTGGTTTTGGCATTTGAACTTGGCGTTGTAAGCCTTGTTGTAATCTTATAGCCAGGGGTTGATTAATTGGGAATTGGGAGGTGGGGAGCCCTCCTTTTTGGTGACCATTTGAAACCAAAAGCTGTTTTATTTCTATTACGATACAGGCTGTGATAGCTGTAAGCCTAATTGTTATTTTTTATTTAGTCTCCAAGTAGGCTAGTGCAATTTTGGTTTAGTGTAGGTCTATTGGTATGAAAATAAACAACTGAACAATTTTCTACTTAGAGCATTTCCCCAAAATACATGTCATGTTTTTGGCATCAAAGACAACAATTGTAGGCTATAACACATTTGCATTGTCATGCATTGACAGAATGATAATTGAGATAGCCCAACTAGGTAATCATTAAGGTTAACTTTTTAACTTCTTGCTGTATGCCAACATCATCATCATCCTCTTCCTGCATCCAAACCTGCATCCCTACCTGTAGCCTACCTGCATCCCTACCTGTAGCCTACCTGCATCCCTACCTGTAGCCTACCTGCATCCCTGCCTGTAGTCCACCTGCATCCCTGCCTGTAGTCCACCTGCATCCCTGCCTGTAGTCCACCTGCATCCCTGCCTGTAGTCCACCTGCATCCCTACCTGTAGCCCACCTGCATCCCTACCTGTAGTCCACCTGCAGCCCTACCTGTAACCTACCTGCAGCCCTACCTGTAACCTACCTGTAACCTACCTGCAGCCCTACCTGTATCCTACCTGTAGCCCTACCTGTAGCCTACCTGCATCCCTACCTGTAGTCCACCTGCATCCCTACCTGTAACCTACCTGCAGCCCTACCTGTAACCTACCTGCAGCCCTACCTGTAGCCTACCTGTAGCCCTACCTGTAGCCTACCTGCAGCCCTACCTGTAGCCTACCTGCAGCCCTACCTGTAGTCCACCTGCATCCCTACCTGTAATCTACCTGTTTCTGGTGTAATACATTTCTACCTCACACTATCAGTCTTGCCTGTCCATCTTCCTGAATTAAAACCTTTGATATTCTAACAAATCAGTCTTGTTGGCAAATCATAAAATATTACAAAGTTATTTAGATAGAGTGTGGATGTAGGGCTATTTTTTTGTGTGTGTATATAATGAGCACCCAGATGCTGCGTAGGCAACACAATATCAGACACAAGCTGGCCCGGTGAAACATTTCCAATGTTGGCTACTAGGTTGCTCAAAAATGTTTCAATATTCTCAGTGCTGCCTCATTCGTTGATGCAATGCTTCAATATTCGCAGAATGTTTCCCTTACCTGGTAAATAATGCAGACAGGCAAATACAAAAAAATGAGCTGGGTGCACACATAAGGAACACTTTTGGTGGGTAGCGCACGAAACAATGACACTGTCATAGTACACTGCATGCACTGTTCCACAAGGGTGACTTCATATAGCCTATAGCAGGGGGTCTGCATCCTTTTTCATAGGAGTGGCAATTTACAATTGATCCTACAATTTCTAAAGGTCTGGGTGCCAGTTATGATTTTCAGATAAGCATTGTAGGCTACTCAACTGTGCCCAGAAAATGTCTAATTGCCCACAAACTGAATAGCCTAATTCTAGCTGCCTACTAGACAGAGACGCTGTTCATTCAGCGACACTCCACAGAGCTCCACTACGCCTGCCTGTACCGAGGCGTTGTCGATTCAGCGTTGCTGAATTACGGGTGTGTCCTTAATGTGTCGATTCCTTGGTCGAGTTTCTTTTGTCTTTATGCGTCCTGGTGTGTTGAAAGCCTAAGTAATACCTTCGATGTATGCCTTTTTATTTCGATGCATCTGGCATAGTTTTCATTTTGCCGTCAGCTGTTTTTCGCTCTGGTTACCTTCACATTGATGTCGGGATTTGAAGTGGGCCTTGATAGTGTGTGTTATGCATCTATTTCATGTTGCACGGTATATGTATGCACTGTTCCATAAGTAGGCTAAATGAGTAAATGTAGCCTGTGTATGATGAGGTTGAGTCGTACGTTGTAGACGACATTCCGCAGACCCTTTAAACCTAATAGAAACCTAATATTGTGGTGAGAATGACCGGGGGACGTTTTTGTTTTGTTTTTGCTGTTCTCCAAATAGGATTTTTTGTGTTTTAAAAATGTGTAGAAGTACAGTAAATGAGCTTCAACTGGTGGGTGTATCTCGACACACCCAACTTTGCCATTCAATAGGCTAAGCTGAACTGCCCACCGCCCACCCCCAAAACTACTGACCCGCGGCTATGGACCTGTTCATCAACTTAACCGGGAAAGTAACCTAGCTATAGTCCTATCCCTATGCTATGTTATGTTGCGCTGCTCAGCTCGGTTTACTGCTTGGTTATCAGAGTCAGACATAACTCCAGGCAACCCAACAAGATACTGTGATGTTTGCATTCACTTTAGTGAGGGCTGAATAAGTTGTTTGACGCATTTCCATTACAGGATGTACCCCCCAGTGTTTCCTAAAAGGCTCAGACGTTTCTGTCTCCATCTACACGGGCCTCACCCGAGTCACTATGCCATTGGCTCTGGTGGACCTCTTACTAAGGGGCCAAACGCCAGGCCACTGGTACTTTTCAGCTTTCGTTTACATAACAATGGCTAATTGTGAACTTTAACACTTCAGAAAGCAACTGTTTTGATTATGCAGAGGTTGATTCTGCTCTTCACAGGTCCTCACTGTCACCATTAGCTATGAAAACAATTTCCCTATATAAAGGTGTATACACTCGTGTAACACTGGTGTTAGTCGAAAAGCAGCATTATTGTCCAACCTATTAGAAATATGTATAGTATGCTTTAAATGATAAAGTCCAAACTTACTCTTATGCGATTATGTTGTTTCTATATCATGTTTAGTCATTCAATTGGGGCACACTGTTTATCCCATACATTGGCTAAAATGCCAGCATGGATATCAGTGAGCATTTGTGTCTCATGTAGTTGGTGCTGTAACTGAACTCTTATTCCAAGTGTCCCGCTGTTTTCTCTGTGGCTTACAGACTTGTCACTTGGCTCCGCTCCTCTATGAATGGTTGTCCAATTAGCTGATTCAGACATCAGTGTTTTTTAATGAGTCATAGTTTGGCATGAGGTCACTCCCAGACTGCACGTTTTTTAATAGACGAGCCTTAACCTGAAGCCCTTATGTCTGCTTGACTCAAAGGTGTCACTCCCTTGGATGTGATTGGGGAGAAGCTCAAAGCTCAGAAAAAACACAAGTGGTCATGTTACTGTGCATTTTTGTTGTTTCAAACAATGTTGTGATCAGGCAATTGTGAAGAGAGCCTCCCAACCTGTCATTTTCTTTGACCCTTTGGGTTGCATGTAGCCTACCCAGTTATGATCCATGGTTGTGTGGGCATGACAACTACAGGCCCAACTGCTCACACTGTAATGAACACGAGGGGAGACAGAGAGCTGGTTTCAAGCGCAGGGCGCAGCAGGTGTTTATCGCAAAGGACCACATGAGGAGACATGTCGCTGGATCCAGGGGCAGGCTGAAGGTCATACACAGGGGCCCAAAATGGCAACAGTACAGGCAGGGAACAGGCTAGTAACGTAGTCCGGGAGATCAGACAATAGGTAGATAACAGGAAATCCGATAGGAAATAGGCAAAAGGCGTCGTTAGTTTTTGCCTGCCTCACTATCATAAACGGGAGGAGTAAATTACGGGAAAACACAGAGCTCCGAAAGACGTGTGCCACAAAACAAACAATAACTCCGTGATGGGGTGCAAAGAACTGAACTAAATAGTGTGTGATAATGACATACAGGTGTGTGAAAAGGTGATTAGAATTCAGGTGATTGCGATCTGGAGAGTGAGCTGCGTTCAGGGGATCTAGGTGTTTGAGGGTGTGAGTTGGAAGCAGACGTTACACACACATTCATTTCTAGTCAACCATATATGGTTCTATATCATAAACCCCCCCCCCCCCTCCCCTATCAATCTATCACTTCTCTCTCTATCTGTATTTCCCTTCTTGCAGTGAGGGGCGTAGATATCCGCCTCAATGAAACTCGTCACGTGGCATTGATTCTCAATGTTGGCATGGCAATCAAGTGGTTTGGCTGATAACCACCAGAAAAATCTATGTGTTAATTAGAAGGTTGACGTTTATTGTCATGAATCTTGCCCTGGAGGTAGAACTTAGAGATTTCCGCTAGATGTGCCGGCTGGAAAGTCAAAATTGGCTATAAGTGACCGACCGGCTTGCTACAGTCTTATGCAGTAAAATTTGAAATGGTATTTCTGATAAAACTAGAGACTCAGAGCTAGAAAATGTTATATCATACCTTACAATTGAGGAACATTAGGTAAGTAATTCTGCTTTGAATGTTGATTAACTTGTAACCCCACTTTTGAGAAAATGGCCCTTGAATGTTTGTTACACCTACTGGAGAGCTCTTTGTCTACATCCATTCAGCATCTTTCACACCCTCTTAAGCCTTGGCCCCACCCATCTCTTTAAGGATTCACATGTGTGGCCATGTGGTAAACAGAATGAGTACAGTAGTGTACTAAACAACCAAATATTTCAAGACTAAAGGCTTGTTTATGGTACGTCTATTGACATGTCTCTAGACAGTTGTCACACTGACATCATGAATATTCAATTGTTTTATATTTTGTTTTTTAAAATGACTTTTTACCCTTTTTTCTCCCCAATTTTGTGCTATGCAATTGGTAGCTACAGTCTTGTCCGTCGCTGCAACCAAAGCACGACCCTGCCAAGCTGCACTGCTACTTGATACACGCGTTTGCTTAACCCGGAAGCCAGCCGCACCAATGTGTCGGAGGAAACATCGTCCAACTGGCGACCGTGTCAGCTTGCATGCACCCGGCCCGCCACAGGAGTCGCTAGAGCACAATGGGACAAGGCCATCTCGGATGGCCAAACCCTCCCCTAATCCAGACGACGCTGGGCCAATTGTGCACTGCCTCATGGGTCACCCGGTAGGGGACGGCTGTGACACAGCCCGGGATAGAGCCCGGATCTGTAGTGACGCCTCGAGCACTGCGATGATGTGCCTTAGATAGCTGCGCCACTCGGGAGGCCCTTTGAACATTCTATTCTCGTCCGACATCAAACTTGTCATTATGAAAAAGTATTAACACAAAAAAATGTATTTAGTATATGTCAATCTAGCTAACCAGGCAACTAAAATAAACTTTAAAAAACATTTTTTGGTTCTTTTTTAGCTTGTTAGCTAGCTAACGTTATGTTCAAATAATAGTTCAAATAATGACCATATCATATAGCTGACAGCGTCTTATTACAGGAATATAAACTCACAGCTAGATCATTATTTACAATTTAAATAAGATAATTACAGAATATAGATTATGGTTATGAATGTGACAATTAAAGCAATTTTAGAACTTGGACACTGTCTCGTTGGCCTAACGTTATAACCTAATTTAACTTTGATGCAGTTCATGTTGTTCTTCACATTACCGTCTCTGGTAAACACACATTATATCCAATAGAATCTACATTTATTTGTCACATGCACAGGTGTAAAAGGTACAGTGAAATGGTTACTTGTATAGTGGCTAGCTAGCTAAACAATTAACCAAAATCCCAACTCATAATGCATGAATCTCCAGGTAGCTAAATCTAACCAACTAGGTTCAAGCTAGAACTAGCAATGCAAATGGCTCTGATATACGAATAAATTACTACACAGATCATACACATAACGTTAGCTAATGAGCCAGCCAGCTAATATTAACTAGCTAGCTAACAGTACTGTTTAACTTGCAATCAAAATTACTTTCTGACAAATTGTAGTGAGGTAGACTCTCTTACCTGTATACATGGATGAACGCTTTTCCCTCTCTGTCACGGATGCCATCGTTGCCCCTAGTTTGAAGATGTAATCCGAAGACAGGTGTTTTATACAACATCCTTCTGTGTGTTCTCTTACGACTCCCTCCACATATTTGCAGTCAAATGCCACAATTTTCTCCATCTCCTTAGCGATCAAACTCTGCTTCCACCGGACATTCCGCTGATTTCAAAACTCGGTCCTCCAGAAAGTGGAGAGGATTAGTAACACTTTTGCATTTCTTTGTGATCTCTTTCAGAAAAGCTGCGTTAGAAAGGATTACCTACACATACTGAGCAGCTCATGTTATATGGCAGACCAATCCAAACTCATCTCTCGGCATGTCCAGCCAATCATGGTTAGCGGGAAGGTTCCTGTATTTTTTCCGTAGCTAAACCAACTAGACTCATAATTTGACAATTGAGATCGTATTTACAAATGGCATACACGTTTGTTGTTAAAGCACATGAACGTTCACATGTTCCAGAAGGCATTTCTTCCAAAAAACATATTTAGATAAACTAATTACGTTCAAATGGCTCTCCTGTGAAGTAGTGACACACGACATACACCTAGTTTCTTGAAACGAGTCAGATATCGTAAAAAATTCATGAAAACCAAAATGAGCTTTTTGGTCTAAATGTAAGGTTAGTGTTAGGCATTAGGGTTAGCAGTGTGGTTAAGGTTTAGGGTTAGGTTTCATAAAAGGTTTTATGACTTTATAACTGTGCCAGCTAGTGGCCACTCTGGAGAGCTGCCTCCAGGGCAAGATTCCCTTCCCACCACCCTTTTCAGTGTATTGCGCACTACTTTTTAGTTACACTGAAATGTATGATCCAACAATCGATTGCATGCTATTATCTCATGTTGATGTTTTGAAATGTATTTAGACTCCAGGCTTTATTCACTCCATGTTGCGGATTTTCAGCATTGCAGCGTGGTAGAAATGTAAAGGCAATGTTCCCGCTAACGCGGTAAACGCTGCATGTGTCGGCTCAATCAGAAATGACCTTTTACATTTCTATCTTTCAATCTGTAACGCTTCAGCAATACAAATTAAGTAGAGCCCTTAGTGTCATGCAATGCAGGACCTCAAAGGAATAACTCCGAAATGGCCTTGGAATCTTGGGACACTCAAGGACAATGAGTGGGGAACCACTGAAATTCCATTCTATACACTTAGAGGGACTTTGCATCCAACAAAATAGGTGATTGTTTACAAACTGTATATCATGAAGCATTACACATCAATAAGCACACCATAAATGCATGAATGCTTACATTAAGTTGTAATAATGCTATGTAGCTGTAAAGAAATGTTTATGATGTGCTTATGAATGTGTATTGTGTGCTTTATTATCCCGTGCCCTTAAATAACACGAAATCAAGGGGGTCAGGGGAGATGTACTACACAGCACATCAGAGTTTCATTTGTTGGCCGTTTGTTTTTTTTGTTCACTGATTTAAGTAATGTTGTGCCCGAGTAGCACAAGCTGCTAACTGACCGCTGCATCACCCCACACTCCTGACAGCTCATCACCTGAGGCTGTTTGGCTTCGGCATAAAGAAGAGGGTAACAACATCGATACACAACATTTTGACCGGAATATTTGTACACGCTGCTATTGTGCAATTTTAGGACCAGGCTCTTTTAAGGTGAGTAGAGGAGGCCTTTATCCATCCTTCTTTTATAAAAGTAAGCTATTTAAGAAGAGCATCATCTCTAATTTAAGGCATGATAAATAAATAAAATGTGTGTCTGCAGTGGGCAAAATATTCACTTTCCTTAGCCTCCCATCCCATCTTGAACATTCTAGTCTTTATCTGGGAGCAAGCCTTTTAGGTACATACAGCCACATAGAAACCAGGGCTAAGTTTGTGGACCGTGTTTTTATAAACCTACCACAAATCAAATCAACGTTTATTGGTCGTGTACACAGTTTAGCAGATGTTATAGCGGGTGCAACTAAATGCTTATGTTACTAGCTCCTAACAATGCAGTAAAATGTCAAAAAGTACACAAATACAAATAATATTTCTTTTTACAAGAAATGTTGAAATGTCGGAATGAATTTTATTCACCTAAATAGCACTAACTGTAATACTAGATTGCATATCTTTACATATATATACCATATCAATTTACACAATATATACTAAGAATGATATGTACAGCAGTTTTTTCGAAGAATCCAATAAATAAATCAATATGTGGTGTGTGTAAGCAGTGTAACTAAAGTGCAATAAACTGTAGTAATAATAGAATACAGTATTTAGTTACACACTACAAAACTCCATGGCAAAATGGATAGAATTGCAGGAATTTAGCTTCCAGACCAGAGCCTGGAATATACATATATATGTATGTGAATGGTCTGTGTGGACTGTATGTGAATGGTGTGTGTGGACTGAATGTGAATAGAAAAGGTGTGTACAGCAGTGGTTATATAAGATGAGCCATGACTAGAATATACTATATACATGTGAAGTGGGTAAAAAAGTATGTCAACATTATTAAAGTGACCAGTGGGAATAGTCATGTCTTGCTGTGTGCAGCATCTACTTCATGCCCCTTCCGGGGGTGTATTCATTTGCTCCCTATCTGACAAACATTATGTAATCTCTAATGGATTCTACAGGCCGAGGCTCCTTGGGCCTCTGAAGGAAGGCGTCCATCCCTTGTGCTCTTGCTTCGTCATCAGCCACGCAGCCCTGATTTGTCGACGCAACCCCGAAGCTAAGATTCTGCTTTGTCATTACCGCTGTCTATTTGAGTTGCGCTGAGAACAGTTGCATGAATATTCCCTTTAAGACAGCTGAAAAGAATGAAGGCAAATGTTTTTTAATTTTTTTAATTTAAAGAACAGAGCGATGCAGCAACACACTCTGCTTTGTGGACACTCAAGAAGCGAGTGTTTGTGTCGGCGTCGCGAACATCTGCAGGACGTATGTGTGTTTGTTTGAAAGGAACAGCTTCTCCCCCTCACGCCTCTTGACTGGTTGGAAGGGATTCTTTCATGAGGCTGAGGTTGTGTGTTTCCAAAAGACAGTCAGTCCAGCCTTCTAGGAATGGGGAAAACACATTGGGGAGAGGGCAGCACATGGACAGTGGTTTAACTTTGGCACCTTCCACCATGCATGTGGCAGGGGCAGTAAAGAGCCACAATTTGACAAACTAGTGACCCCTCATCTTTCTCAACATGGATGTCAAGTTTTTGTTGAAAACAGTAACTCATAGCAGCTTTTGCTTATAAAGCAGTCTCTCCGCACTCTCTTGATTAGCATAGCAAATGGAAAGTTCCTTCAGTGGATTGCGGTGGAGGTTCTGTGGTTGTGACGAAGAGAAGAGGGGAAAACCCTGTTTTCTTTGCTTGTTCCATTTACTACCCTGCATGCAGCCTGGTGACACTTTTTCATGGAAGAGAACCGTGTGAATTTGGTTTCCCTTTTGGCGAACAAATCTCCCTCTATCTGGTGCTTTACTGCGGGGGAACGCGTGAGTCCGTCTGACTTGGCGGGGGGGCGCGGCAGACCCATGTGCCGAGCAGAATGGCACTGGATTGGGCTAGTTAGGACAGTAATGAGAGTTAAGTGTTTGGCTTGAGCACAGCATCACAGATCTGCCTGATACTATCCCCAAGAAATCTGGGTTGCCAAGAGTAATAACGGCAATATTGTGTCAAAAAGCAATTTGTGCTTTCCCTCATTGAAATGAAAAATGTATGATCCAACAATCGATTGCATGCTATTATCTCATGTTGTTTTGAAAGCTATTTAGACTCAGGGCTTTATTCAATCCATATCGCGGATGTTCAGGATTGCAGCGTGATAGAAATTTAAAGGCAATGTTCCCGCATTAGCGGTAAACGCTGCATGTGTCGGCTCAGTCAGAAAGAAATGACCTTTTACATATCTTTCAATCTGTAACGCTTCAGCAATCCAGATTAAATAGAGCCTTACTGTCATCCAATGCACTAGATACTTCACTGCAAGTAGTGAAATCTGAGCAAGCCTTAAGGTAAACTATCTTGAAATGATAAATACATATATAAATATAATTTTTTTTAAATAGCTAAATGATCTGCCAATAATTTTAGATGAGTAAAAACACATTTGTGTTGAGTGAGGTAAAAATGTACAGTTTCTGCAGCCTTGAAGGTCCTCAAGAACACCGTGGCCTCTATCAATCTTAAATGGAAGAAGTTTGGAACCACCAAGACTCTTCCTAGAGCTGGCCGCCTGGCCAGACTGAGCAATCGGGGGAGAAGGGCCTTGGTCAGGGAGGTGACCAAGAACCCGATGGTCACTCTGACAGAGTTCCTCTGTGGAGATGGGAGATCCTTCCAGGACAACCATCTCTGCAGGACTCCACCAATCAGGCCTTTATGTTAGAGTGGCCAGACGGAAGCCACCACTCAGGAAAAGGCACATTGACGGCACGCTTGGAGTTTGCCAAAAGGCACCTAAAGGACCCAGACCATGAGAAACAACATTATCTGGTCTGATGAAACCAAGATTGAAATCTTTAGCCTGAATGCCAAGTATCACGTCTGGAAGAAACCTGCCACCATCCCTATGGTGAAGCATAGGGAGAGACATTAATAAACTGTGCAGCGACCCTCCCCATGCAACCTGACAGAGCTTGAGAGGATCTGCAGGGAACTCCCCAAATACAAATGTGCCAAGCTTGTAGCGTCATACCCAAAGAAGACTCAAGGCTGTAATCGCTGCCAAAGGTGCTTCAACAAAGTACTGAGTAAAGGGTCTGAATACTTATGGCAATGTGATATTTCAGTTTATTTTTAATGTGCAAATTGCTTTGTCATTATGGGGTATTGTGTGTGTAGATTTAATTTTTATTCCCATCCATTTCTGAATAAGGCTATAAAGTAACAAAATGTGGGAAAAGTCGAGGGGTCCGAATACTTAACAAATGCACTCTGTGATTGTGTAAAATTGTGTTTTTACCGTTGCCACATTTAAAGGAAGGACATCTCCTTGGTTTTCCAGGTTCAGTAAAGAGGAATACATCTGGATGGACATTCTTTAATCTGGGCCTCCTTTCACCCTCAAATCATATTTTAGGTGCCACGGAATTACTCTCAAGTGAATTCAGTCACAACTAGAACTTTGAACAACACTCTCCAACTCCTTGCTCAGACTTGGGCACACGCACGCCACACCAGAATTCAGAATTTACAGAAATCTTTGTTGGTTCACAGTTTCATAGTTTGTGGTCAAGCTTGTTGGTCTGCCGTTTTGTATATCTACTGCCTGCTAAATCAAACGTTGCTTGGAGGCCTCTCCTTGTCCCTTTTGGCTCTGTTCTGCTGTATAGACAAGGATCTGAGTGGGAATGTGCTCCATCTGTGTGGTGTTATCCAAAGAATGGGGGATATATGAAGGCATGACGTCAGTTTAACTTTTTCCATCTCTCTCCCAAGATTGCTCTGGAAAACGACACGGTGCATTTAACACATCTGTGCTCACTCATATTTACGAGCCCATTTTATCAGTTCTAAAAAGCTCCTAATTGAAACCTGTACTGTGCTCCACGAAGCAGAAGAATGTACTTTAATGTCTGGTGTTTCCATTATTTTTCCATGGCTTGATTCTATGCAACACTGAATCAGCTGCCAGGTGTACATCTTGCACTCTAATCAGGGTGTGTTAGGGACCACAAATTATACCTAATAATCTCGTAATGTTTTCATGAGAAATCTCCCAGATTCCAAAGGCATTTGAGGAACTTCCGTAATGAAATGGATAGAAATTTGTTAGGGGCTTTCAAAATAACACCTCTCATTTGAATGCTGTGGTCATGTGTAAACCTTTCTCTTTTATTCAATGGTACTGCATTTAAAGTCCCTGATGGCGCACTCATGAATATTCAGCAGAGTAGTGGTTGTCATAGGAACAGTTTTATAAAAACAGGAAGTACTTTACTTCTCTGTCTAGTTACACCGTACCGTAGGGAAATACTATATAACCAATAATTGCTCTCTAAGGCACAGCTATTTTTTTTACTATTTTGCTCTCCTTCTAGCATGTAGGAAAATTGCCTCCAATTCAGATTCGGTTCACTTGTACAAAGACATTTTCACCTTTTTGTGTTTTGTAAAATAGCTACATTATTATCTTTAATCCTAGCCGTGTTTAGAATACAGCTTCCTGCGTCTTCTAATTTGGATCCAGAAGACAACCATGATGTCATGATTGAAAGGAACTAGAAGCACAAGCATTTCGCTACACTCGCATTAACATCTGCTAACCATGTGTATGTGACAAATAACATTTGATTTGAAGACTCTGTAGTTTGGTTCTCCAGGGCAGCGGTGGCAGGCACACTGTCCAAAGCCCTAAACCCTGACAACACATCATCAAACAAAGACCGACAACGCGTCATTCAGCAAAGGGCAAACCAACAGTAATCAATGGCATGGGATAAACATAGTACAGATCAGATGTAAAGCCCGGCCAGACGAGACCGAAAGGGTGGCCTTGTGTTGTTTCAGGAACTCAGGGAAAGCTAGGCGGCAGATTTCATAACTGCACATTCTTCAGGAATTACAGCAGAGGGATAGAATTGGGTTGCGTAGCGAGAGTAAGATTTGGCAGATACGTTAACCTTTCTGATCTCCCCATCCCGGATCCGGGTTCGTGAATACAGACTCAAGCTCATTACCATAACGCAACGTTAACTATTCATGAAAATCGCAAATGAAATGAAATAAATATGCTAGCTCTCAAGCTTAGCCTTTTGTTAACAACACTGTCATCTCAGATTTTCAAAATATGCTTCTCAACCATTGCAAAACAAGCATTTGTGTAACAGTATTGATGGCTAACGTAGCATTTAGCATTAACATTCAGCTGGCAACATTTACACAAAAAAACAGAAAAGCATTCAAAAAAATCATTTACCTTTGAAGAACTTCAGATGTTTTCAATGAGGAGACTCTCAGATAGCAAATGTTCAGTTTTTCCTGAAAGATTATTTGTTTAGGACAAATCGCTCCGTTTTCTGCGTCACGTTTAGCTATGAAAAAAACCCTGTATCCAGGATTGTGTAAATCTATCAGCAAGCTCATTAGCATAACACAACGTTAACTATTTATGAAAATCGCAAATGAAATGAAATAAATATGCCATCTCTCAAGCTTAGCCTTTTGTAAACAACACTGTCATCTCAGATTTTCAAAATATGCTTCTCAACCATAGGAAAACAATAATTTGTGTAAAAGTAGCTAGCTAGAGTTAGCATTTCGCGTTAGCATTTAGCATTAGCATTAGCGTTAGCATCCAGCACGCAACATTAACAAAAACATAAAAGCCTTCAAATAAAATCATTTACCTTTGAAGAACTTCTGATGTTTTCAATGAGGATACTCTCAGTTAGATAGCAGATGCTCAGTTTTTCCAAAAAGATTCCTTGTGTATTAGAAATAGCTCTGTTTTATACATCACATTTGGCCACCAAAAAAAATCCATAAATTCAGTCCTCAAAACGCAAACTTTTTTCCAAATTAACTCCATAATATCGACTGAAAACATGGCAAACGTTGTTTAGAATCAATCATCAAGGTGTTTTTCACATATCTCTTCATTGATACATCGTTCTTGGACACATGCTTTCTCCCCTGAATCAAATGGTAAAGTGGAAGCAGCTGGCAATTGCGCACCGAATTCGACGCAGGACACCAGGCGGACACTTGGGAAATGTAGTCTCTTATGGTCAATCTTCCAATGATATGCCTACAAATACGTCACAATGCTGCTAAGACCTTGGGCGAACGACAGAAAGTGTAGGCTCATTCGTTGCGCAATCACAGCCATATAAGGAGAGAATGGAAAACAGAGCTTCAGAAATTCTGCTAATTCCTGGGTGATGCATCATCTTGGTTTCGCCTGTAGAATGAGTTCTGGGGCACTTACAGACAAAATCTTTGCAGATTCTGAAACTTCAGAGTGTTTTCTTTCCAAAACTGTCAAGAATATGCATAGTCGAGCATCTTTTCGTGACAAAATATCGCGCTTAAAACGGGAACGTTTTTTATCCAAAAATGAAATAGCGCCCCTAGAGCTCTAAGAGGTTAAAGCTGTTTTTAGCTTCACAGTTTTGTCAGCGATCACAATTGCTGGTTCTTGACGGAGGACAAAACAATACATTTAGGAGGTTCTGGCCGTGTGTGTCGAAAGTGTGTTTTCTGTGTTGATAAAGTTGGCTTCTCCAAGGGTCCAGAGGGGGGAAGATGTTCCTTCTGCCACACATTCATTAATGATGGAGAAAGCAGCCAAGACGTGGTACTGGTAAAGGACCTATTTCTGTTTCCACAGAATGGAATATGAATTGCCTCCTCTTTCTCAAATATGAGCTCAGGGCTAGAGCGCTGCTTTGAACAGTCAGACAAAAGCTCCATAGAAACCAAGCAAACCCGCTTTTTGTAAAAGCCCTGATATTTTTATTCAGAGGGTAGCTTATATGCCTATGGGTTTTGTGACTTTATAACTTTATTGCGCGGAATACAGAAAACAGAGACCGGAAAATCCTGGTCTGTTACAGCTGTTTTACAAAAGTTGTCTACATAATGTGCTGTAGATGATATTGTCCAGAACCGTGTGAGTTGTTTACCCTTGCTTTGTGAGCTAACTGTGGCTACATTGTTTTTCTGTTAATTAGCTAGGAATGCAATCCCAGCAGCTGGCATGCATAAAACATGGAGTGGAAAATGATTTTCCCTTTGTTGTGGAGTGGTTTGTTTCAACAAACATGGAAACCAAATCGGAAGGAGCGGTGGTATTCTGTCAAGCGTCACACACACACAAACTCAACTGGCTTCCTCTCTGTAGAGTAGTGTTTGATCTCTTCCTGTGTACGAGGCCTGACTCGCTCCCCGAACGCCGGCTATAGCAGCTAATCTTCAGCATATGTCACTTCCTAAACTGATAATCCTCCCAGTAATTGTGTGACTGTGTGAAAGGTTAGTATGTACTGTAAGTATGTGTGTCTCCCCCCCCCCCGCACCTTCTTGTTAACAAAACAGGAAGAGGCCACATATTTAAATCTGTGGCATCATTCAGAGCAGCTTTGTTCTCTGAGAGTCTGAGGTTAAGGTCAATGTTTCAATATGTCTTCATGATGCACTGTTGAATAGTATGTGACTGTGCAAACCTATAAGGTAACTAGCCCAGCTCCCAGGGCCTTGTCTCATTAATTGGCTATCAGATGACTCTTGGCTTCCCACTCTTCATATGTTGCCACTTGGCTTGAGCATGCCTTTAGGGCTGTTATTGTTTCGATCTTACCTCCGTAGTGCGGACAGAGTATGTAGCTTGCGGTGAGGGCTAAGTGCCCCAGTGTGAAACTTTAGACCTGTCTCTGAATCAGTGTTTGAACGAAGCGACCGGGGCTAACCCTCCTAGTCCTGGATCACAGTCCCTGCAGGTTGTGCTGAGACCCGGGTTGGTGCTCCAGTCATTTTATTTGATCTTGTGCTAGCGTTGGTTTTGTGCTCTGCTGGATTAGATTTGGATAATGGGATCAGGGATCACCACCTGCTTCTCTCTTCCTCCCCCTGCCGGTACTGGCTGTGTGTCGCTCCCTTCATCAACCTCTCAACATTCATTTTCCTCTTCATTGTCAGCATTATAGTCCGCATCGTCATGCCCTCAGGTACACTAACAGATAAACAGGTCCACACTGCTCTCAGAGGAACAAGTCATCACCGCTATGGCAACTCCATCTCCACTACCTCTCTCCCTCGTCATTATTTCTTTCATCTGGGCCAATCTCTCTCTTCCCCCCCCCCTTTTCCACCCTCTTCCTACTGTCGCCCCCCCTTTTCCACCCTCTTCCTACTGTCACCCCCCCTTTTCCACCCTCTTCCTACTGTCGCCCCCTGCCCCCACCACCAGAGTGTAGTGCCCTCCTGACTCCCGTGAACACAAATCCTCTTAAGGGAAGGGTTGGATGGGAATTCAATTGCTGCACTGTTAAGACTGAAGCAGATCAGCCACTGAAGCGGTGAAATCACCCCCCATACACATGGCCCATATCTATCCAGATAAGGGCTCATTTGCAGCAGTGGAGCAGTGAGAGATGAACTGAGCTTTGGAGGAATTTGGCAGGTCATATTTTTTTCTGCACAAATAGATAAGTGGGTGGGGAAAAGGCCATATGTATAAATGAGCTTGAGTGTGGGTGAAAGAGCATGAACATTTTCGCATCCCACCGGTCCGTTCTTAAAGTTTTCTTCCTGTAAATGAAAGGAATAAGATTGCAAACTCTAAATACTATGACCTAACACATTTGGAAAATAATCTTGTTACGACAACTCAACTTGTCTGTCCATGCCTGTAAAATTGGATAAGTTATCAAATAAAATGACAACAAATCCTCAAAAGTCACATAGCGCCTTGACTATGAAGAGACAACGAAAGCCCCCTCCCAACGAGCCACTTTTCTGCATTATGTTGTGAGAAAGACAACATGACATTGTGGTCAGGTCACCTTTGACCCCCCCCCCCCACTCCTAGGAGCTATTTCATGTCACAGCCCTTCCTGGCTGCATGGGGTTAATGAGCTGGCTCTGAAATACTCATGAGTTTCCTGTTAAGAAAAGGGTTAAAAGCCTGGATGGAAGCCGGACAAAGGCTCACCACACAACAACTTTTTTCACCACTCTAGCCGAGGCTTAGAATCTGGATTAAATTAAACTTTGAACCAGAAGCTAATTTATCCATCACGCCCCCCCCCCCCCCTCCCTGGATGCCATAGCTCTTTTAGGGGCCCGGGGAACCAAACACAAAGGCTTTGAGCGATGCTGATTGAAGCCATGCCTTTATCCTGACACGCTGAAGGGGATAGCAGACTGTTTGAAGTGTGAATGAGAAGTGCCTTGTGACACAATGGCAACAGTGGCATGGATCAGAGGTATTGCTAGTTAGCATAGTGGTTTAGTATAGCTGGCTTAGGCTGAAGCACATGGGTTGAGGTGACTGGTGACTTCTTTGGTCGCCTTTGTGCCTGAAATTCTTTCCAAGCATGTTGAAAAGGCTCCGAACGGGGATACAGCCCCACAATACAAATAGGTCAGCCTTGAGAAGGTATTAGATTCATCTACAGTTTGAAATGTTTTGTATGCCTTTTGGAGTGGGAGAGGCAATGAAAAGAAATGTAAAAATCTGTATTACTGTGTGGGGAGTATTGGGGGGGGGCATCAAAATACATTGTACAATGAATTTCTCACAGGCTGTGGCCTGGAAGGGTGCATTCATCTCCTGCTGTTGAGCCCTGCAGAGCACCTGAAACACCCCCGACTAATAGAGGGGTTAGAGGGGGGTCGGGGGGGGGCTGGGACATGCGAGGGAGCATGTTTCCCTGTGTCCGCTTCATTTGTTTGTGCCTCTCTGCATGCCTCTAGGTTTGTGTGCCAAGGCAGTGTAGGTCTGCCGGGCAGCTTCCCCCGTGAACCAGGTGTTTGTTGCTGTTTTACGTAACTTGTTTTCATTGCGAAAACCTTGAATCGAGTCCTTGTAATACGAAACTGAATACTGTAAGGAGGATTTGGTTCACTCATTGTCCATGTCAAAGTCAAATTATACATTGCTCTTCTTATTCAAACAATGCAGTAATCGGGAGGTACATCTTTGGTGAAAAGCATCCACCCTCCTCCATTCTCTGGCTCGTATTAAGATATAAGGAAAAAGCGAAGGCCTGTTTTCTCTCTCCAAGAAGAGGACTTGGCAGATCCTCTCAGCATTCCTCCTCCTCCGATAGCTTTTCACCAGGGAGGAATGCCTTTCAGTCACTGACAGCTCCCGGCGGAACGGTACGAATCTGGACCACACGCTGTAAGCCAGCCCTGTGTTCAGGAAGAATCCAATCGTACCCGAGTGTTGCATATCAAACCAAAGAGATGAGCGCTTTGAACAGAACCCAAGGCCTGTTTCCTGCAATATCCATCCTTCATTCTCTCCCTAATGTGCACAGGCCCCATCGAGAATAGTCAAGCATACTGGGAGCAAAAGTATTCATTTCCTTTTTCTAGAAAAAGCAGGCCTCTCTTCCACCTGTAGGTTAAACATCTTAGAGATTATTAATATGCTGCAGGTGAAGTCAGAAAGGTGGAATCTAACTCTTTGAGGCCATAAGGACATTTAAACATTTTCCTCCACACGGCCACCAGGGATTTTACTACAGGAATGGAAATCCGGTCTGTGTTATATTAAGATCAATGAGTCACGGTAGAGTTACTCGGACTTGGAGAATGAGCTCTTGGGAAAGTGTTAATTTTCTTCAGCGTGATTGTATGGAGCCGACCGCGGGGCAGGCCTGCTCATTTTCCCCATGACTGAAATGGCCTCATCTTGCTTTAATGTGCCTCTAGCCAAAAGTGCTTCAGTAGAGGTTACCGTGTGAGACAGTTTTGGTCCGGCTATTAATTAAAGGTGAAACTGATGACGCCGTTGGAATTGTGTGTGTGTGTGTGTGTGTGTGTGTGTGCGCGTGCGTGTGTGTGTGTGTTGGCTGCAGTAATTGCTCTTACCTGAGGCTTTCAAATGCCCCCTCGTGCTTTCTCTTTTGTGCACTCTCCTTTTTTAACGTTCTCTCACTTTCCCCCTCCCCTCATCAACCTCTCTTTTAGGTGATATGAGCCATGATTTATAAGGCCAATGATGAACTGGCTGGAGGAGTAATTCAGTGCTTATAACCTGAATAGATTACATTTTGTCAACCGCTATTCCACTATCATCCTCATAGTAATTTTGCTGCATGATATGTGGCCTTGGAAAGGCCTTGGTCTGTTCCAGACCTTTAGTGAAACGTTTCTTTGTGATGAAGTGCGTGTTGCTGAGTTAGTCAGGGATGTGTGAAATGAACGCTAAGCAGGTACAAAGGCAGGGCGAAAGAACAGAGTGTCTCCAACGACATTCAGACAAGTCAGAACCGGGTCAAAATGGTGAGTTTGCGAACATGGCGTGGTACTTTTCCTCTTCAGACGATATCAATTAGGGGGTCAGTGGTTTGCTGAGGATTGAGACTTTTCTAAGCCCCTTCCCCTCTCTCCCCACTCGTGTTCAACAAGCAACATCCCTCCTCTCACAGATCTGCCCTCTGAAGAGACCTACCGTTCATGTTTACACGGGCACCATTTTGACTGGCCCAGTGTTATTTGTGTGGATAGTGGACTTTATATATGGTAGTCAAGTAAGAACATTGCTCCTGGATGTGGGAATTCTAGATTACTGATGCTTCTGAACTAAATTTTTTTTTTTTTGGTTACAGCAAGAGATTTTATGGTTATAGAACATTAGACCTGTTTTTATACAGGCCTAAGCTCTTAAAACCACCCTGTGCTCGTTTCTGTTCAGCCTTGCCTCTGTTACAGCTTCCTATTTCCACTGTGACTTGAGGGAAGAAACCTGCCGTGCTGCGGCAAATCTGTCAGTTTCCCTCCTCACAAAAAATGACTCGCAGGTGAAGCCCATTTCCCAGCATATTGGGTTTCCGAGCTGACAAAGAATCTAGGGTTTCCTATGCGTATCAAAAGATGTTTAACGGGGCCGAGGAATTTCCCAATTCCCAACCCCGGGGGGGGGGGGGGGGGGGGAGTATTCCAAATGGTAGACTTGGTGTTCCAGAGAGGGCTGTGTGCAGAAAGAACTCTGTCACTTTCTACAGGCTTAGATGCAATAGAGCTGAGGTCTTCACTCAAAACGTTACATGTTGAAACCTCGTGAGCTACCTTTTGCTTCTTATTGTTTCACTCAAGGTTTACATTTAACTTTACATTAGGTTCATCAGGTGCCTCAGCGAATGAGTCAAGCAGACGGGCTTTAATTGGTATGCGAGTAAAATATTTAGTGGTCCGAGGTGAAGTTAATTAGCCGTAATGTGTTGCAGCGTGTGTGAGCGTTCACACACATTGACACACCGATACCAGAGCGCGCAATTGGCACATATGTCGCATGTTATGTTATATTGCAACATTGCAAAAATGATTGTGTCTTATGAATCGTGTTATGGCTTGTTATGATTCATGGTCTCATTTAGGTTTACATTCAGACCATTAGAATACATATTTCTTGCCTTATTTTATCTTGCTGAACTGCGTAAATAGGATTGTACAGGCAGGTAGGTTTACTCTATTGTCCCACAGCCAGGCTATCAGTGAGCGTCTGTTTTCATTGGAAACCTTGAAATTGACTTTCTTCCTCTCAGGATGCTGTCTCTTATTGGGCGTCTATAGGAAAAACATCAGATTTTTTTTGGCACAGGCGCAAAATAAAAGTATTTTGACAAAATACTTTTTTATTTTGCACAGTCTGTACTATCAGGTTCTTTATGATTCTTGCCTCGTGTTACATTAATGCAGTCTGAGGTAGATTAACCGACAGTGTATGTGAGGACAGAATTAGTCAAGCGCTCCGTTCTCTTTTTGTGAGACATTTTTTGCGAAAACTCCTGAGCCTGGTCTTATTTTGGTCAAACTGTAACAAAGGTTCCCCCCAGCCAGCTTATGCAGCTTGTGTTTGTTCACATATGGATGTAGTTTAAGGTACTTTGAGCTGCTTGACCGAACTGTGACACGTTGTTTGTTTGGAGGACTAAAGCAAAGCTTTATGCATCAGAACTTGATGGCCTTTTTGGGGGTATAGAATGTCCTAGTATTGTGGAAGAACTAAAGAAACCTATCTGTCAAACGGTTCTCAAAGTACTGAGCATATTTACCCAGCAGTATGTGGTGAGCTGATCCAGTTCCATAGATCAGCAAGGTCTGCTGGTTTTAATTCTAGCACAGTCCCAGACAGTTTACTCAATCTTTATGAGGACATAAAGATCAGCTAATGCACCCGTAAATGGCTACTCTCCGCCATTTAATTTGATGATGGAGTCCAAACTGCGCCCCGGAATGAAAAGGTAACAAATCCACCTATAAACTCTCCGCGTCAACCCAAGCATGGCACTGCTTTGAAACGGGAAGGAGCCATAGCATCTAGATTACTTCCTGAACTTTCCAAAGGAGCACTTCAGCTGGGTTCATTTCAGTGTTCATCATTCAGTTTATTACGAGTGGTGACCGTTTTGGAATCTCAGATCAACCACCGATCAATTGTTCAAAAGCTAGTCCTAGATATACTGTCAACGCTCGTCTGTGTAGCTCTTCTTAACTGTGTCTTTGTATTCCAATTAGGATTATAAAGGCTTTATACTTTTAAAAAATCATTAACCAGAAAGCCCTGTTGTGGATGCATTATTTATGCTGTTATGCGTGATGAAAAAGGAACATGTGGCAAAGTGAGCTACTAGCAACAGAGCCAGATGAACAGATTTTGTTTCCTGGATTTTGTGGTAAATGTCAACACACACACACACACACACCAAGCTACAAAGCTGTCCCCCGCACTCCGGGAATAGCTCCAGGGCACACAGTCTGGTTTTAGGGAGAGTTTGATTTGTGTCAACTTCCTGCAGTAACAGCCCCTCCCCTCCAGTGTCTCAAAGACCATCAATTTGTTTCTTATTATGATCCCAGGAGGGCAATAAAAGTTGACGGTTCTGAAGAGCGCGGAGAGACATCCGTCCACCCTACTCCCCCTCCTTTCCTTCACCACCACAACCATTTGCTTAGCTTGTGGGGTCAGTGTTTGAACTCCCACTTCGTTGCTGTAGACTTGTAGCCTTTATGAACTAATTTCTCAACCCCAATTACATTTGACAAGCAAATCCTCACCAACAAACATCAATCATGAAGCCAGCTTGCTCCTGCCGGTTGTTTGTTTAGCATTAGCATGTGCTAGTGTTAGCCTACAAAATGGCCGCCAACAGGTGCCAACCTAGCAGTCCATTTGCTGTTGTCATTATCTCTTAAGACAAAAAGTGACACACTAAACACCACACAGAACCGATAATAAGAGTAAAGTCTTCACTATTGAAACACTGCATCTCGAATCCAGCCATTCTAGCCCACTCAAGCCAATTGCTCTCACCCAGTCACCTCCAATCCTTTCCTCCCAGCCAGGTCCGGCACTGGGAAAAGCCGTAGCCATCCCATCCGCTCAGGGCCAATAAAAGCCACCTTGTATATGTGCCTGTGGGAGAGAGATGGGAAGGAGGCCAGGCCAGAGTTGTGCCAGTATTGATCACCGCATGGATCCGTGGCTCGCTGAGTTTACAGATAAACTCACATCTACCTGCACTACTTTGTTGTTTAACAAAGAGCCACTCTGGCTTTTTTTCTTTCAGAGATATCATTGACTTTCAGGGTTCACGTTTGTTTTCCCCAATCCTGGGGAGAGGAGACCGATTTCTTTTGATTGTACAGTGGTACCTAATGTTCTTACAGAAGCGGACTGTAAGACCATTGAAGACTTAACTGTTCTGTGAGGTACAATGACTGGCATCAGTGAATATCCTTAAGAAAGATGAAATGACAGCATAGCAAGTCAAGTGCTTTATGTTGTAATGGTTCTCTCTCGCCCTCGTAGTTAACTTGAGGTTCTCTCAGGTTAACTGAAGTTTTTGAGCAGGAGCAGAGCAACAGACGGACAAGGAATGTCTGAGGCACTGTCTGCCCTCTGTCTCTTGCTTTCCACTCCTGTCAATGATGTAAGCCGTACTGTGTGTACGTGCCCATGCGCGTGTGGGCTTTTTCGTGTGTCTTTTTTTTCCTCCCCTGTTTCCCCTGTTTTGGGGTGGGATAATATTGACCGTGTAAGAAGTGAATGCAATGTGTCTTCACGGATTAGAGACGGGACAAGATGGCTCACCCAAGTTACCCTACACTACCCCCATGACCCATAGCCACCCACCCTACTCTAACTACCTCCTCTCACGATAGCGCTAGCTTACTGCTAACTGCACACGCCATAAAGAGAGCCTCTTTGACTTTCGGACACCGCCAGCCATGGGCTTGGCGGTTTAACAAGCTTTTAGCAAAGCAACCTGCAGGCCACAGATTGTCTACTGCAGCGCATAATCTTCCTCTCTTTCTCTCGCCCTCCTACCAGTCTCTCTCTCCTCTTTCTATGTCACTCTCCCTCCTTGTCACTCTCGCTCGTTTCTGCCTCTCCTCTCTTCTTCCTCCTCTTGTGTATTATATTTCTTTCCCTATAGACGTTCTCCATGGAGACTGACTGCATTCACCACCAAGCCTCCTGCTGGTCACTAGTTGTTCATTAGGTGCAGACAGATCGTAGCTCTGTTCTAATAAATGCCACAGTGCTGCTTGTTATCGCAGTCTCGCTGTCAGTCAGGCGCTAGGCTAGGTGCTGCTTGTTAGGGTCTCGGGTAAGGATTAGGCAGCTAAGGCTCTGACTGGCTGGATTCTTCATGGGCTTTTTTCCCCATTCAAACCAGTGAAGAGGGATTGTGTTTTTTTGTATCTGCCAGCCCTGTGTTAGTTAGGGTCATACCTGGAAGTGGACAATGACCCCCGGACGTAGTCATTAACACTTTGGGGGGGGGGGGGGGGGGTATATTTACAAGCACAAAGTTTGTGTGTGTGTGTGTGCGCTTGAAGCATTAACAGATGTCTGTCTGCACTCTAGAGCCCCCGTCTTTCTAAAGGAAGGAGTTATTTAAATAGCCCGCTCGGAAGAAACCCTTTATCTCTTGAGTTCAAATAATGCCAGTGCGTAGTAGTGAAAGCATGTGTAGATTAGGCTTTGTTTGGGAAGAGAATCCGTTTTTTTTTATGGTGTCCCACTACACGATTACCACATCTTGAACGTCAGTAGCTATAATAGGCTAATTGCCATTTACACGAGTGGCGTTGACCAGCTGAAAGAGAACCCGACGCTCTGTCTGGCCTCTCACTTTCTGTGGAAGGAAAGTAAACAGATAGCATGGACTGGAAGGAGAAGAGGGTTTTTCATGCACGAGAGAATGGCCATAGAAATGGAATTACTAGTAGCCTAATTCTAGAAATTATATTTCTATGAGGAGGGTGCTCCTTTGTTATGGGGTTCCAGGCTTGAACTCCCAGCTTGTGATAAGGATTCAAAGGCAAGTCCTCCTGGAAGGTTAAACATGTCAATAGTGATAAGAGGCAGGAGTTTACGGACCATTTCCGCTCCAGAATGAACATCTGATTTGATTCACTCCTTGTCTTGCTCTTTGTGCCATGCACGCTACAGTTGTTTAGTTTCACTTTCTTTAGATTTGTGCTGTGTTGAATAATGTGGGTACACGTGTGGCCTCAATTGCCTCTATCTCATTAGGCTCTGTTTTTTTTTTGTGGCTTGATTTGTGGGCTCCACCCTTTGGTTCGTTAATTGTATTATTACTGATGCGTAGTGATGTGTAGGCCCAGCTAGTGAACTGAACTGGGGGGAGGGGTTGGTGAAACAGAATAGGCAGCGAGGTTAAAATGAAGTTGCTTTGATCAAATCCAGCCTTTGATCTGCCAGCTCTGGCCTGAATGCCTTTCTGTTGGAAAGTCATTGCTCCTTTTTGGAGGGGAGGCAGATATCGTTCTGTTTTATCATCCCCTGCCTTTTCACCAACCGCTCACCGCCGCAGACCTGCCCCTTTGTGGCGGCGGAGAGTGTCAGGCAGACAGACCTTCAAAACACACACTTTACCCCCACACCCCGAGGCATTTAGGGGCTATGTTCACTCATTCCCATAGGCTCAGTTTGCAGTTTTATACAGTCAGTTGTACACCTATTGCAGTCAAAGTAAAACAGGCAACCATGCATAGATACAGACACACATATGCAAACGCACGCACACACACGCGCGCGCGCGCGAACACACACAGGTTTTGTTATTCTGTCCTGGTGAGGACCGAAACAAAAATTCCATTCAAAACCCTAATTCTAACCCTAACCTTAAAATAGCCTTTGTCCTCATGCGGATGTGGGAAATGGTCCCTCACATGGTTAGAACACACACACACACACACACACACACAACAACACAAACCTACTTATCACAGCTTCCTTCTGAGAAATGTGTCATCCCTTATGTTATGTCCTCACTCTCTTTCTTTGACTTTTCTGCAAAAGCAACAAGTGTAAAACTGATCCCAGGTCATTTATTTCCAGGTATATAAACTGAACAGCACAAGAGCAGGTTTGAAACGTGACAAAAACATTGGTGCACCAAACCAACGAGCACCACCGCCACCACACAAGCACTAGTAAAGCAGGGATGATTTATTGTTGGCCCTCTTTTGTGGCCTTTTTTCTAAAGCAGCATCAGTATGGAGGGGACATCACAGTCGGACTCAGACTGAGGTTGAATGGAGGTTGCCATGGGTCCTACCTAGCTATTCCACTTAATGCACACACGCACGAAGGTGCGCACTCACACAAACGACAATGATGGCAGTGTTTTGCCCATTGTGCAGTAATTTCACTGAGTTTGTATGAAGTTGTTGTTTGTAAAGGAAATTGTTAAAGGAAATTTTCTATTGGCCAGTCCGTTGTAAGACAAACACACACACACACACGCACGCGCTTCTATGAACTTTTACCCCGGCAACGATGGTGGGAGGAGCTAGACGTTTAGAGAGGGGTTGTTTGACTCCGGTGTGGTTTGTTGAGACAAGTGCCCTCTGTGGTACATGGACTACGATGTTCAAGCACATAACGATGGGTCTACCTGGCAGAACATACTTGAGTGCTGTAACGACTAACTATCTTTGGGTCAACCATGGCTTTGAGTCAAGTGATAAGCCCTTTTGGTATTCACTTTTCATTGAAACTTAGTGCTTTCTACCAAACAATCAGATCGTGGTATCCAGAAATGTGTTCACTGCTAGAAGTATTTCAAAGACAAAAGTGGTGACTATAAGAAAGTTATGTTGGACTTGCGCATTGAAAAGTGGCCTCGGGAACAGTCTAAATGCCCAGTACTTTGTCTAGATTTCTGTTGTTCTCCGTTTCAGATAGCGGACGCGGCCAAGTCGTCCTCCGAAGTGGATGAACTTTTCATTGACGACACAGGGTCCGGGGGTTACTACCCTGAGGATGACGACGACTTTAACTCGGGGTCAGGATCAGGTAAGAATCTGGTCACAGTAGCCTTCGACTGGGTCGGCAGGCTGGCAGGCAGGCTGGCTTTTCACCCAGAGTGGGCATGTCTGTAGAACTGAGGTCAACAGTACAACAACATGCAGATGGCCAAAGCAAAACAGGCTGTAAGAAAGAGCTTTGATAACTGTGGCGAACACTGTTTCCAGTAAAAATGAAACCAGACTCAATTTACCTTCACCTGATCCCATTCTAGAATATCAGGAGGTGGCCTTGTCTGTTGTGATTGAATGTGAACGTGAGGTACTTATGAAAAGCCGGATTTCTCTTAGGGACAGACTCAAACATAGACTGACAACCAACTGAAAGTAATTGCGTGCTGGTGAAGTAGTACAAACAGTGCTATCTCCTCATCTTGCTCTGCAGGCACTGCTGAGGAGGTGATCGAGGAGGCGGTGACCGTGAGCACGCTGTACATTGTGCCCAAAGCAGAACCCACCCAGGACTCCACCAAAGACTTCACTCCCAGAGTGGAGACAGACACGCCCAGAGAAGACCTGCCTGGGGAAACGCCCTGGAAGCCAGTCAGAACTGAGGTGAGGGAACACAACAACCTTTTAGACCGGCCCACTAAGCTAACGATGGACCGGCCCATTGGGCATTTGCCCAAACTGCCTTAGGACCAGTCCCTTTCCCCCCCCCCCGTATGGTAGATATTGAAAGATTGGAAATTGTGTGGTAGTCTGTGGGAGCCTTTCCCCTCCCAAAATAACAGTTGAACATGCATTGACCCCGATGCTGGAATGCTATACATAAAAGTAGTCATTGGTAATAGAGCCCTAATAACGCACTAGTATTATAGCATTTTGCTAGACAGTGATCTATGCTCTTTGACCTCACCAGATGAAGAGTATAAACCATCAGCCATAAGTCTTAACTCGTTGACATAGAATGTCATCAAATCCCTCTAATGCAGTGATGATAATACCCTCCAAGAGGTTCCTCTGGGGATAAGGATCAAGCAGTCATCTAGGCTCCTGATGTTGCTCTGGTTTTGTTGTACATTATGCTGGATTACTGAATCAAACAGTCATAATCTCCCGTTTTAGAACACTACAGAATCCGCTCTTGTTGGGTGATGGCCTAGATTCTTTCTGGCCTGGTTCCATTGTGGTCCCTTTCTCCTTCCCCTAATCCCTTACCGTCCAATATTTACACATGAAGACACTAGGGAGGTGACAGCAATACAGTGACGACTCCACCAACCCCTCCAATAGTTTTAGTGTGGCTTCTGCCATGTTGCTTTCACCTATCCAGTCTTTTCAGATCTGTTAACACAGAAGGTGTAGGGCAGGTGATTTTACTTGGCCCTGGTTTCGGAGCTAGAGACCCAAATATGGACCCAGGCATCTATGTTAGTACATAAACGATATCCCTCCACCTCTAGCTTCCATTCTCCTGGCCTTTTATGTTTGTAAAAAAATAAATAAATAAAAACGGTATACCACCATCGTATCCTTCCATTCTCTCCTCCCAGCCCCCAGTACCCGTCACCGAGGATCTACGCAAGAACCAGATCACCAGCACCCCCAGCTCCCCCCTGGAGCCCATCGATGTTCGCTCGGAAAACCTCTTCCAGAGGACGGAGGTGCTGGCAGGTATGTACGGCAACAGCAGCACAGGGGTTCACCATTTTCCACACTCGTCGCAGGCAACAGTGTGCAGTCTTTACACCTGTGTCTACCCATCTAAATGTTGATTATGGGTTGTTGAGCTGTTGAATGGGACATTCTGTCACATCAGGTAATTACACTGCCATGTTATTTCTGAATGTCTTGATTACAACGCTGATTATGAAGTAGGTCAGGTGGCGGGTCTGGAGCGACGCTAAAGTGTGTCTGCTGCCCAGATTGATGACAAGAAAATCTGCGTTTGGATGTCTGGCGAGTTTTGTTGGTTGGATCTTTGCTGCATCTTTAGCATATGTAGCAACTTCATATATCCTCTGCCATATAACACCTAATAATCTGTAATATAATTGCTATAACATTGCTGTTATACACTGAGTGTAAAAAAAAAGCAACATTAGGAACACCTTCCTAATATTGAGTTGCACCACCTTTTGCCCTCAGAACAGCCTCAATTCGTCGGGGCACGGACTTTACAAGGTGCCGAAACCGGTCCACAGGGATGCTGGCTCATGTTGACTCCAATTGTTCCCACAGTTGTCAAGTTGGCTGGATGTCCTTTGGGTGGTGGGACCATTCTTGATACACACGGGAAACTGTTGAGCGTGAAAAACCCAGCAGCGTTGCAGTTCTTGACACAAACCAGTGCGCCTGGCACCTACTACCATACCCCGTTCAAAATACACTTAAAGCTTTTGTCTTGCCTATTCACCCTCTGAATGGCACACATACACAATCCATGTCTCAATTGTCTCTTCAACTTGTCTCTTCAACTTGTCTCCTCCCCTTCAACTGCAGTGATTTGAAGTGGAGTTAACAGGTGACATCAATAGCGGATCATAGCTTTCACCTGGTCGGTATGTCATGGAAAGAGCAGGTGTTCCTAGTGTTTTATCCACTCAGTGTACATTGCGTTTATTTCCAGATCAGATCCACATTCCTTAATCATGATGTTCTGCCCACGTCTCTAATGCTCTCTACAGCTTCTGAAAATAATGTATGAAATACATTTCTACCCGTCAGTGGGACCTTCCAGAGTTCATAATTTAGTGTTAATTCACTTCTACTGAAATCCAAACTAGGAAAATGATCTGACTGGCAATCGCACTCTCTGATGCTGTTTTCCTTTCAGTGTCGGCGATAAACATGTATAGTGTTACAAATGGACTGGCACTTCTGTTCCCCTTTGTTCTGACATCCGTCTGATAGTTACTGTGAAAAAAAGTGACATGAATGAGGACAAGTAGGGGACTTCAATACAGTCATGCTGGAAATATATCCCACAAACATCCAACCAGTTAGCCGCCTTTGCTCGTTTGGATTTTGTTGTTTATTCCAAAGTTTGCAACGTAGAAAACATGGTCTAACTATTGTATTTCAAAATTGCTCAAATTACTGGTCATGTAGACAGACATGTGAGGCCCTGACTTTTCGAACTCTCTGCTAGCTAGACTACATTTTTTCTGTTTTCAATTATAGTCATGTTGGCCACATCCACTAAAACCCTGGCCTTGACAGGGCTGTATATACTGTGGATTAGAGTAATGTAAAACTCTTGGGTTCAGGAGGCCCAGGCCCACTGTGTAGAAACAGATCTGGCTAGCTAACCTCCTCCTGTCCTCTCTACCCTCCTACCTTTCCTCATCCTGTCCCCTATGGCTCCCACAAGCTCAAATGGTCTGTAATCTAATTTACATTTATCCGCTCCACACCGAGGAGCCGCACGGTTTCTGGCTGTAAGCGTGCCAGATATCTTTTTACCCATGGGGCCGAGGCGCCAGTTCAACATGTGGAAATATAACTGGAGCAGAGGGGAGATTGTTTCGCCACAAGAGCCCTAAAACAGATTAAGGGCTGTAAAGAAACCTTATACAAGTATAATTGGAAGAATGATGAAATCCTATGTAAATAATTAGCATGCAGGAAACAAGGGCATGTCCTGGGAGTAATCTTGAGTAGCTTGATAGGGGGATTGTGTAAGAAAGGGCACAGTGCATTCAATGTTCCCTCTCTAGATGCTATAAGCTTTAATGTCCTCTGAATAGCCTTTGACCTCTGACCTCACCCTCTCTCTGTCCACAGCTGTCATTGCTGGTGGAGTTATTGGCTTCCTCTTTGCCATCTTCCTCATCCTCCTCTTGGTTT
Source organism: Oncorhynchus mykiss (assembly GCF_057628025.1). Taxonomy (NCBI): domain Eukaryota; kingdom Metazoa; phylum Chordata; class Actinopteri; order Salmoniformes; family Salmonidae; genus Oncorhynchus; species Oncorhynchus mykiss. The sequence goes on along the minus strand of NC_143039.1, from coordinate 44,527,826 downwards.
ACCGCATGAGGAAGAAGGACGAGGGCAGCTACGACCTGGGAGAGAGGAAACCCTCTGGGGCAGCCTATCAGAAGGCCCCAACCAAGGAGTTTTATGCATAAAGCCCCGCCCCCTCATGAGAAGATTGACAAATCGGAGTGACGGTTTATAGCAGTCCATGACAACGAGAAAAAACCTGTTCAAATATACTGTAACAACAACAACAAAAAATAAAAAGTTAATTGAGGAAAAATGACATAAAGGAAAGCTTTTGCATAGAGTATTGTAATTAAGACATTTTCTTTTTTTTTTTTAATGAAAAGCCAAGCATTGCTTATTTTATGGCATATCTCAGTGTATTTAAACATTTTGTGTATTATTTGAAAAGGCAAAAAAATATAAAAACATTTTAAAAAATCTGTTACGGTGATAAAAAACTATTGCATCTGTCTTCTGTCAAAGGAGCTGTTTTTAGTCACTGACTACTATTTAACTGTAGCAGTATGTATTTGTAAAGAAATGTTTTAAAAGTGGAAATAATTGAATATAATTATTCTGTATCAATCCTATAAAAAAATATTGTCCTAGCATGTCTGGCGTTGATCTCTAAAAGGTGTATTTCATTCATTTATATTTTTTTCTCAGATGTTAAAAAAAAAATATATATATATGCCTTTTGTAGTTTTCATGAAGCTTTTTCATCTTCATATTAACGCTGATAACTGTCAATGTAAATGTTCTCCCTTCAGGTTACAATGTCAATCAATCTAGTTGAACTTGAGCGTTTCATTTATTTTTTTTGTTCGTCTTGTTTGTTTTCTTTCAATGTTTGTTTTGGTCAAAACCATTTCTTATACAGCATACATGTTAAAACACAGTAATCGGTCTTAAAAAGCTAAGATGTGTCAGGGGCTCAAGAAAAACACAAGACTTACTTTACAGTATGTCTTGTGGATGTTTTTTTTAACATTTTAATTTAATTGCATACGACTTCTCATATTGCACATTCACCTCATTGCTTCTTTGCTGGTCTCGTTCAGCTCTGAGTGTTTACGATGTTTGGGGTTAAATTTGGCTCTGGGGCAATGTTTTCCCCTAGTTTACTCTGCCTGTCCCATCTGCCTTTGCTCCTCCCTCACATCCTCAGCATTCTCTCCATCTCCTCCATGTAAGCGGTCGGCCTCTCCCCTTTTTCTCACTCCACTGTGTTGCCAGTGTTTTTGTCTCCCCTGTGTCGATGGTTTAGCCCGGAGATCCTCGATTCTCAGAGAGCGTGAGGTTGGTTACCAGGAGCAAGACAGAGAAATACACCATGGGATTGACCTGTTGTTGCCATCCTCTCTCATTGAAACAGTCACCTCTGCATGAAAGGTACAACAGGTTGTGAAGTTGCCTTTTGAGCTGTACACAAATGTGAAGTAGACGTCATCTGAACTCCCAACCACCCACATGAGGCTATCCTCCCTGCACCCCCTCCTCCCTCATTCCCTCCTCCTTTCTGCTATACCCTCCAGCTTCTGCCTGCAATCTCTTTCTCTCTCTCTCTCTCATATTATCATCATAGAAAAGATAGGTACTAAACTGCAAACCAAAACCCAAAGACACAGTATTCTCACCATTGCTTGAACGTATTCCCATTATGGCCACGTTACTTTCTCATTTTGTTTTCCTTCATTTTTTTACATTTTTTTTTATAGCTTTTAATTTTGTTAGAGACTTGACCATTGAGTCCAATTGCTTATTAGTATACAAAAAGATATATATTATATATATAAATGCATATTCACAAATGTTTTAAACCTTCAAAGTGCCTACCATTTGGAAATGTACTTGCTCTCCCGGAGAGCATAAGGAGATGCATACGTTACACCAGGAGGATGATGATAATGACTGGCATTCTGTGAGCACAGATGACTGTAATGGTCACCACTTTTTTTTTTTTTTTTTAAGTCTTACAAAAGCAGACAGTATTGTACCTATACGTTGAAACAACACTACTGAATAAACATTGTGGCCTAATATCGATCTTGTGTGGGCTTTATTGATCCCTGTGTCTTTTTCTCTTCACGGTTTCTTCTCCCTCAGGCCACAACCAATGACTGAGGAATACTGTATACTGGTCTCCCAAGACGCCATTTTACAGATGCTTATATCTCGGTAATGATTAACATCAACTATATATCATAAAAGCATCAATTACTTATCTATTAGCACATACTGTATATCACCACCCGATAACCATTAAATAAGCTTTGGGCTTTGATTGTCGGTGTTGATGAGTGATGGGTGAAGCATTATCATTTTACTGAACTAATCTGATGGGTTCTGGATTGAGATTAGTATAATGGGGATGTAAAGTGCTAACTGGGAGATTATCCTGCCTCTTGTTTCCATATCTGTCACATAGATTTATTTTTCACCTTTATTTAACTAGGCAAGTCAGTTAAGAACAAATTCTTATTTTAAATGACGGCCTAGGAACTGTGGATTAGCCTTGTTCAGGGTCAGAACGACATTTGTACCTTGCCAGCTCGGGGATATGAACTTGCAACCTTTTGGTTATTAGCCCAACGCTCTAACGCTTAGCCCAACGCTCTAACCACTAGGCTACCCTGCCGCCCCAAATATACAGTAGTGCCATAGTGTTCCTGAGGCATCCGGATCTCTTATAGATGGTGAGATTGAGAGCAAGTAAAATCTTGGCTAGAGCGCCAGCACACTACAGCTACTGTAGCATGTGAGCAAGGTTTGTTCATTCAGAATGGGGTTATTAAGGCCTTAGTTGAGCAATGGTCGTGAAGACCCCGACGCTTCAAAGTGTTGAAATGGAAGACATCATATTTTGGTGTTTTCTTGGAAGAAGTGGTAGGAAAGGGTGGATGTGTGTGCACATTAGTGGGTAGCGTGGGCATGTTTGTGTGTGTCTTTGCTCGCTTGATCAATGGGTTAACAGACCCATGCTATCACTAGTTAAAGCACATGTTGTTTCGCTGTACGAATACGCTTCTCTATACAGAACAAGGTCAGTACGTGTAAGTATGTGATATTTGCCCAAGAACGATATATGTACGACACATCCCAAAGAGAGGCATCTCAATAGGATAAAGCAATGAGCCAATAGGATAAAGCAGAGCCAATAAGAGAATGTCTCTCCAACTCTTGCTCAACAACACTGATCGATCCATTCCCTACACATCCATCCAGTTTCCCCACTTCTGTTTGTGTGCCTATGTGTCTGGGTGTGACCACAATTTATAGCCCCCTGAATGGTTGACTCTGTTGATGTTTGTGTTGGGGTCAGGGTCGGTGTGTGTCTATGTCAGAGTGTAGAACATAAATTCATTACCCTTTCAATAGGAGAGAGACTAGGGAAAGGGGTTCGGGTGGATGTTTTTAGGGGACAAAAACCACTACGTCTCTCTCTCTCCCTCTCTCCCATGCTCTGAGACAGAACTAATTCAATAAAGAGGCCGGCCATCAACTGTTAGTGAGCGCCAAACCATGCAGAAACTTCTAGGAAATGGAGTCCAAAGTAAACACGCTGTCAAGCCTCATAAAGACTCATGGCTGGAGGCTAAGCCGTGGCCGGCGTGGAGACGTAGCACCTCAGTGACCCAAACACAGCCGACCGACACTCCACTGGGCCACTGCAATGCACTGTAGTACTACTATATGGCCACAAACTGGGTCAGACATTACAGGATTGGATGTGTGTCTATACCAAACACCACAGGAACCTTACCGGACAACACCTATCATTGCCAAACGTCTGTGCCAAGAAGAGGTGGATAGAATGAATGGATACTAGGCATCAGTGGAGTTCAGTTCGAAGCTGTTCTGTGCCAAGTTGCAAGGTACCTAAATGACTGCATTACTGGACTGATACTTCACCCGAAAAGACCACACCGTTCTAATACCAAAGTCAGCTGAAAATCAATCAATCAATCAATCAAATTTATTTTATATAGCCCTTCGTACATCAGCTGATATCTCAAAGTGCTGTACAGCAACCCAGCCTAAAACCCCAAACAGCAAGCAATGCAGGTGAAGAAGCACGGTGGCTAGGAAAAACTCCCTAGAAAGGCCAAAACCTAGGAAGAAACCTAGAGAGGAACCAGGCTATGTGGGGTGGCCAGTCCTCTTCTGGCTGTGCCGGGTGGAGATTATAACAAAACATGGTCAAGATGTTCAAATGTTCATAAATGACCAGCATGGTCGAATAATAATAAGGCAGAATAGTTGAAACTGGAGCAGCAGCACAGTCAGGTGGACTGGGGACAGCAAGGAGTCATCATGTCAGGTATTCCTGGGGCATGGTCCTAGGGCTCAGGTCCTCCGAGAGAGAGAAAGAAAGAGAGAATTAGAGAGAGCATATGTGGGATGGCCAGTCCTCTTCTGGCTGTGCCGGGTGGAGATTATAACAGAACATGGCCAAGATGTTCAAATGTTCATAAATGATCAGCATGGTCGAATAATAATAAGGCAGAACAGTTGAAACTGGAGCAGCAGCACAGCCAGGTGGACTGGGGACAGCAAGGAGTCATCATGTCAGGTAGTCCTGGGGCATGGTCCTAGGGCTCAGGTCCTCCGAGAGAGAGAAAGAGAGAAGGAGAGAATTAGAATTAGAGAACGCACACTTAGATTCACACAGGACACCGAATAGGACAGGAGAAGTACTCCAGATATAACAAACTGACCCTAGCCCCCCGACACATAAACTACTGCAGCATAAATACTGGAGGCTGAGACAGGAGGGGTCAGGAGACACTGTGGCCCACTCCGAGGACACCCCCGGACAGGGCCAAACAGGAAGGATATAACCCCACCCACTTTGCCAAAGCACAGCCCCCACACCACTAGAGGGATATCTTCAACCACCAACTTACCATCCTGAGACAAGGCTGAGTATAGCCCACAAAGACCTCCGCCACGGCACAACTTAAGGGGGGGGGGGGGGGGGGCGCCAACCCAGACAGGATGACCACATCAGTGACTCAACCCACTCAGGTGACGCACCTCCTCCAGGGACGGCATGAGAGAGCCCCAGTAAAGCCAGTGACTCAGCCTGCGTCTTGTGACCGTAGCGTACGTGTAGGTATGTACGGCAGGACCAAATCAGAGAGATAGATAGGAGCAAGCCCATGTAATGCTTTGTAGGTTAGCAGTAAAACCTTGAAATCAGCCCTTGCTTTGACAGGAAGCCAGTGTAGAGAGGCTAGCACTGGAGTAATATGATCACATTTTTTGGTTCTAGTCAGGATTCTAGCAGCCGTATTTAGCACTAACTGAAGTTTATTTAGTGCTTTATCCGGGTAGCCGGAAAGTAGAGCATTGCAGTAGTCTAACCTGGAAGTGACAAAAGCATGGATTAATTTTTCTGCATCATTTTTGGACAGAAAGTTCCTGATTTTTGCAATGTTACGTAGATGGAAAAAAGCTGTCCTTGAAATGGTCTTGATATGTTCTTCAAAAGAGAGATCAGGGTCCAGAGTAACGCCGAGGTCCTTCACAGTTTTATTTGAGACGACTGTACAACCATTAAGATTAATTGTCAGATTCAACAGAAGATCTCTTTGTTTCTTGGGACCTAGAACAAGCATCTCTGTTTTGTCCGAGTTTAAAAGTAGAAAGTTTGCAGCCATCCACTTCCTTATGTCTGAAACACATTCTTCTAGCAAGGGCAATTTTGGGGCTTCACCATGTTTAATTGAAATGTACAGCTGTGTGTCATCTGCATAGCAGTGAAAGTTAACATTATGTTTTCGAATAACATCCCCAAGAGGTAAAATATATAGTGAAAACAATAGTGGTCCTAAAACGGAACCTTGAGGAACACCGAAATTTACAGTTGATTTGTCAGAGGACAGACCATTCACAGAGACAAACTGATATCTTTCCGACAGATAAGATCTAAACCAGGCCAGAACTTGTCCGTGTAGACCAATTTGGGTTTCCAATCTCTCCAAAAGAATGTGGTGATCGATGGTATCAAAAGCAGCACTAAGGTCTAGGAGCACGAGGACAGATGCAGAGCCTCGGTCCGATGCCATTAAAATGTCATTTACCACCTTCACAAGTGCCGTCTCAGTGCTATGATGGGGTCTAAAACCAGACTGAAGCATTTCGTATACATTGTTTGTCTTCAGGAAGGCAGTGAGTTGTTGCGCAACAGCCTTTTCTAAAATTTTTGAGAGGAATGGAAGATTCGATATAGGCCGATAGTTTTTTATATTTTCTGGGTCAAGGTTTGGCTTTTTCAAGAGAGGCTTTATTACTGCCACTTTTAGTGAGTTTGGTACACATCCGGTGGATAGAGAGCCGTTTATTATGTTCAACATAGTAGGGCCAAGCACAGGAAGCAGCTCTTTCAGTAGTTTAGTTGGAATAGGGTCCAGTATGCAGCTTGAAGGTTTAGAGGCCATGATTATTTTCATCATTGTGTCAAGAGATATAGTACTAAAACACTTGAGTGTCTCTCTTGATCCTAGGTCCTGGCAGAGTTGTGCAGACTCAGGACAACTGAGCTTTGAAGGAATACGCAGATTTAAGGAAGAGTCCGTAATTTGCTTTCTAATAATCATAATCTTTTCCTCAAAGAAGTTCATGAATTTATCACTGCTAAAGTGAAAGTCATCCTCTCTTGGGGAATGCTGCTTTTTAGTTAGCTTTGCGACAGTATCAAAAAGGAATTTCGGATTGTTCTTATTTTCCTCAATTAAGTTAGAAAAATAGGATGATCGAGCAGCAGTAAGGGCTCTTCAGTACTGCACAGTACTGTCTTTCCAAGCTAGTCGGAAGACTTCCAGTTTGGTGTGGCGCCATTTCCGTTCCAATTTTCTGGAAGCTTGCTTCAGAGCTCGGGTATTTTCTGTGTACCAGGGAGCTAGTTTCTTATGAGAAATGTTTTTAGTTTTTAGGGGTGCAACTGCATCTAGGGTATTGCGCAAGGTTAAGTTGAGTTCCTCAGTTAGGTGGTTAACTGATTTTTGTCCTCTGGCGTCCTTGGGTAGGCAGAAGGAGTCTGGAAGGACATCAAGGAATCTTTGTGTTGTCTGTGAATTTATAGCACGACTTCTGATGATCCTTGGTTGGGGTCTGAGCAGATTATTTGTTGCAATTGCAAACGTAATAAAATAGTGGTCCGATAGTCCAGGATTATGAGGAAAAACATTAAGATCCACAACATTTATTCCATGGGACAAAACTAGGTCCAGCGTATGACTGTGACAGTGAGTGGGTCCAGAGACATGTTGGACAAAACCCACTGAGTCGATGATGGCTCCGAAAGCCTTTTGGAGTGGGTCTGTGGACTTTTCCATGTGAATATTAAAGTCACCAAAGATTAGAATATTATCCGCTATGACTACAAGGTCCGATAGGAATTCAGGGAACTCAGTGAGGAACGCTGTATATGGCCCAGGAGGCCTGTAAACAGTAGCTATAAAAAGTGATTGAGTAGGCTGCATAGATTTCATGACTAGAAGCTCAAAAGACGAAAACGTCATTTTTTTTTTTGTAAATTGAAATTTGCTATCGTAAATGTTAGCAACACCTCCGCCTTTGCGGGATGCACGGGGGATATGGTCACTAGTGTAGCCAGGAGGTGAGGCCTCATTTAACACAGTAAATTCATCAGGCTTAAGCCATGTTTCAGTCAGGCCAATCACATCAAGATTATGATCAGTGATTAGTTCATTGACTATAATTGCCTTTGAAGTAAGGGATCTAACATTAAGTAGCCCTATTTTGAGATGTGAGGTATCATGATCTCTTTCAATAATGACAGGAATGGAGGTGGTCTTTATCCTAGTGAGATTGCTAAGGCGAACACCGCCATGTTTAGTTTTGCCCAACCTAGGTCGAGGCACAGACACGGTCTCAATGGTGATAGCTGAGCTGACTACACTGACTGTGCTAGTGGCAGACTCCACTATGCTGGCAGGCTGGCTAACAGCCTGCTGCCTGGCCTGCACCCTATTTCATTGTGGAGCTAGAGGAGTTAGAGCCCTGTCTATGTTGGTAGATAAAATGAGAGCACCCCTCCAGCTAGGATGGAGTCCGTCACTCCTCAGCAGGTCAGGCTTGGTCCTGTTTGTGGGCGAGTCCCAGAAAGAGGGCCAATTATCTACAAATTCTATCTTTTGGGAGGGGCAGAAAACAGTTTTCAACCAGCGATTGAGTTGTGAGACTCTGCTGTAGAGCTCATCACTCCCCCTAACTGGGAGGGGGCCAGAGACAATTACTCGATGCCGACACATCTTTCTAGCTGATTTACACGCAGAAGCTATGTTGCGCTTGGTGATCTCTGACTGTTTCATCCTAACATCGTTGGTGCCGACGTGGATAACAATATCTCTATACTCTCTACACTCGCCAGTTTTAGCTTTAGCCAGCACCATCTTCAGATTAGCCTTAACGTCGGTAGCCCTGCCCCCCGGTAAACAGTGTATGATCGCTGGATGATTCTGAAGTCTAATACTGCGGGTAATGGAGTCGCCAATGACTAGAGTTTTCAATTTGTCAGAGCTAATGGTGGGAAGCTTCGGCGTCTCAGACCCCGTAACGGGAGGAGTAGAGACCAGAGAAGACTCGGCCTCTGACTCCGACCCGCTGCTTAATGGGGAAAACCGGTTGAAAGTTTCTGTCGGCTGAATGAGCGACACCGGTTGAGCGTTCCTACAGCATTTCCTTCCAGAAACCGTGAGAAAGTTGTCCGGCTGCGGGGACTGTGCCAGGGGATTTATACTACTATCTGTACTTACTGGTGGCACAGACGCTGTTTCATCCTTTCCTACACTGAAATTACCCTTGCCTAGCGATTGCGTCTGAAGCTGGGCTTGTAGCACAGCTATCCTCGCCGTAAGGCGAGTACAGCGACTACAATTAGAAGGCATCATGTTAATGTTACTACTTAGCTTCGGCTGTTGGAGGTCCTGACGAATCGTGTCCAGATAAAGCGTCCGGAGTGAAAAAGTTGAGTAGGAAAAAACAAAAATATAAACGGTAATTAAAAAGTAAAAACCGTAAATTTGTCAGGTAGCAAAACAGGTTGGCAACAAAACGCACAGCAACTCAAAAACAAGTCTGGTAGGAAGGTGTGTGACTGCACCACATCCGCTCTCTGAAGCACACTAAGCAAACTGAGGCCTCTACCATTGAAGTACATTATAGTACTTCTTGTTTTTGCTGCCACGTCCCCCATGCTGTCTGAACGCTTCTCTCGATTGCCCACGTTTCTTTATTCTCAGGATTGCGAGGAATTAGTTGAAAGAGCTGTTGATTTGTTGGAGGCACTTTATTGGACTCAGGTTTTGACAGGCGAGGAAGTGAAAAGGAGAAGAAGAAAAAAGCAAGTCTTCCCCCGCAAAATGTTCCCTGTGGGGAGGTGAACTACTGTTTCCTCCCGGTTGATTGTACCAATGAGACACAAGACATTTATGGATAAGGTGAATGATGTCATCTAAGGTTGCGCGACTATTTCTATAGCACATATATCATGCACTGTCTTTCTCCAGGCAAGACTTTCATCATCATTTGAACAGTTAGCTACTTGAAGCTACGTTTAGTGTCAGAACCCTGTGAATAACACAGTTGGTGATCTCTGAAATCTTTAATGGCTTTGGTATTCAGATTAACCTACGGTAATGACAATATTATGCTTACAGATTTTGCTTGATACACAAGGGTTTAGAATCTTTCTGATGCTCAGAAGAGGGCGGTGTAAATGTATCACACACCTGGCTATAACTCCTTTACTCATTGAACCATCTAAAACACTGGGGAATAAATCTTTCAATAACCAGAAATATTGTATTTTCAACTGAAAGTAAAAGACGCAAATACTAAATTTACCGTTAGCATAGTGCACATAAAACAGATCGACCACTTCTTAGACTTACTGTACTTTTAATGAGAATGACAGATCTATAACACCCATTTCTATGTGAATTTGGTCGGGTCGCCTAAAAAGTTACATATTGCAGCTTTTAATCTGGCAATCCAATTTGGTTCAAATGTCAAACAGAAGTGTTAAAGAAACAAGTCTTTAGTCTCGTAAAAATAACAGAATTAGAACCTTACTCATAGAACTGCTGTGAGATGGAAACGAATAATAACCCTTGCTCACACACACACAACAAACTCAATTTCGAGAAATGACAAGCTCCTCAATTTGCCACTTAATCACTCCGGCTCTTGATTAAACACTGACTGATAATGAATGCCAATGTGCCACCTTGGTTCCCTCTGATAGGATTTAGAAATCATCATCCCCCCAACACGCTCGGCAGCATTCTCATCTTCCCCCTACCAAGAAACACGATAGTGCGCTTCCTTTTAATACTACTAGATCATTGGAGGCCTATTTTGAAAAATGAAAGTTTTGTTTTGATTAAGGCCTTTCTGATGGGACCGTTTATAATCATTATATTCTAATTAAGTCGTAGAGAGAGAGAGAGAGAGAGAGAGAGAGAGAGAGAGAGAGTTGTGGATTTGAGCTTAGAGCCCATGGGAATTTGTTGTATAAGTCACACTTGAAACTTGGTAATTTTGTAATCAGGGTTTAGTAAAGTTACAGGCCTCTAGTTCTAGTATCTGAAGCGGTGTTGGAACTACACTGTACCATAGAGCAGATGTTCTTCAATTCTGGTCATGGGGAACTTCAGCGACTGGTATCATAGACTAGACGTAACATAGCAAATGTACATCCGAAACACTCAAATTAGTATGATATGTTCTTTTTGATATGGCTCATTTGAGGAAGGGGATGACCATCCTCAGTGAATTTCAGATGTGATTTTGTGAAACATTAAATCTATACTAAATATATTCAAATGTCGCAAAATAATTTATTAAAACACACTGTTTTGCAATGACGGTCTACAGTAGCCTCAACAGCACTGTAAGAAAGCACCATGGTGTAGCTGGAGGAGAGCTAGTTGCCGTTCTCCTCTGGGTATATTGACTTCATTACAAAACCTAGGAGGCTTGTGGTTTACACCCCCTTCCATAGACTCCCGCAGTAATTATGGCAACTTCCGGAGGACATCCTCCAACCTATCAGAGCTCTTGCAATATGAACTGACATGGCTATGGCTATCCAACACTGGAACTATTCTAAGTCAAGGCAAGATTTTTGGATTTATTCATTTATTGCTACGGGTCCTGCCGGTGTAACTGCTAAACTGCTCGATGCTGACTATAAACTGTACAGCATGATTATAGCCAGTTTACTAGCACATTAGTTCTAGTAGCTATATTTACTATGAATTTAATATGGTGACAATGATGTAGGCTGTGTGTAGCAGTTAGTGGTTATGATATGAAGGTTTGGCTTGGAAAGGTTTTTTCACCTAGTCACAGAAAGCTGATGTGTCGTCCAGAAGCAAAGGGAAAAGGTGAGAGGAGAGCGCGTAGATGCAAGAATGAATTATACAACGAGTAAAAGGATCATGCTGTTTGTATGTGGCTGCTATGAATGTAAACTGTGTTTGAGTGTGATCAGGGGTGTATTCATTCTTCTGATTCTGTTGAAAAACGTTTCTTAAACGGAAGCAAACGGAACGAAACAGGGATAATCATACCTGAATTTGTCCAATAGAAACTCCTGCTTGCAACTGTTGGACTAATAATTACACCCTTGATCAGATAGATGCAGGCAAGTGTGTGCAAGGCAGTATTGAATGGGTCACTGTCTGTCACCTTGATTACTCCATTTTTTCTCTTGACCTACGTTGTATACTTTCATTCATAGGCTAGGTTAAAGTAACATCATGATGGGTATAGTGAACATTTGAGTATCATGTAGTAGCCTAAACTTATCAATGTTGCATTGAGCTGGGTGAATGGAATATGAATGATAGTTATCCAATATGCTGTAATAGAAATAAAGCCATGCTGATCATTTTTTGGGGACCCGTTTCAAGAAGCTAGGCATGTTAATGTTTTTTGGCAGAAATGCCTTCTGGAACATGTGAACTTGAATGTGCCTTAATAACAAATGTATATGCCATCTGTAAATAAATAGATAAAACAAATAAATTGTTAAATTATGAGCCTAGTTGGTATAGCCATGGAAAAAGCGAGGAACCTTCCCGCTAGCAATGTTTGGCTGAGATGATGGCTGGGCTGGACATGCCGAGAGATGAGTTCGGATTGGTCTGCCATGTAACGTGATTCTGTCTGTAACATGAGCTGCTTAGTATCTGTAGAGAATCCTTGCTATCCTCGCAGCTTTTTTGAAAGATATAACATTAGCCATGGAGAACTGAAAAAGCTTTGCTACTGCTCTCAACAACATTGCTGCCCAGAATTTAGCAGGCGCTATCGACAAGGATCAGTAGAAAAAGGTTTTGATGGACTACTTTCTGCACACGGTCAGTGTGAACCGGAGTGACTTCACACAACAACAGACCAAACAAGCTGCAGCTAGCTGCGAACCAAAATGAAAAGACACGCTGCCTTGAAGCATCCATCCATGTACAGTAGCAGTCAAAAGATTGGACACACCTACACATTCAAGAGTTTTTCTTTATTTTTACTATTTTCTACATTGTAGAATAATAGTCAAGCCATCAAAACTATGTAGTAGCAGATATGGAATCATCAAATCAAATCACATTTATTTATATAGCCTTTCTTACATCAGCTGATATCTCAAAGTGCTCTACAGAAACCCAGCCTAAAACCCCAAACCGCAAGCAATGTAGGTGTAGAAGCACGGTGGCTAGGAAAAACTCAATAGAAAGGCCAAAACCTAGGAAGAAACCTAGAGAGGAACCAGGCTATGAGGGGTGGCCAGTCCTCTTCTGGCTGTGCCGGGTGGAGATTATAACAGAACATGGCCAAGATGTTCAAATGTTCATAAATGACCGGCATGGTCAAATAATAATAATCACAGTAGTTGTTGAGGGTGCAACAAGTCAGCACCTCAGGAGTAAATGTCAGTTCTCTTTTCATAGCCGATCATTAAGAGTATCTCTACCGCTCCTGCTGTCTCTAGAGAGTTGAAAACAGCAGGTCTGGTACAGGTAGCACGTCCAGTGAACAGGTCAGGGTTCCATAGCCGCATGCAGAACAATTGAAATGGAGCAGCAGCACGGCCAGGTGGACTGGGGACAGCAAGGAGTCTTCACGCCAGGTAGTCCTGAGGCATGGTCTTAGGGCTCAGGTCCTCCAAGAGAGAGAAAGAAAGAAAGAGAGAATTAGAGAGAGCATACTTAAATTCACACAGGACACCGGAAAAGACAGGAGAAGTACTCCAGATATAACAGACTGACCCTAGCCCCCCGACACAAACTACTGCAGCATAAATACTGGAGGCTGAGACAGGAGGGGTCAGGAGACACTGTGGTCCCATCCGACCCATGGCCAAACAGGCAGGATATAACCCCACCCACTTTGTCAAAGCACAGCCCCCACACCACAAGAGGGATATCTTCAACCACCATCTTACCATCCTGAGACAAGGCCGAGTATAGCCCACAAAGATCTCCGCCACGGCACAACCCAAAAAAGTGTTAACCTTTTCATGTGGGAGTTCCGAATATCTCTAAAGGTCGCCCAGCATGAGTTTTTTCATGAACGTGATGTCAGAACGTTCTCTCCATTCCAGAATGTGATTGTTATGCAACAGTACACTTAGTCCGCGCTGCCCTCAAACCAAGGCACGCAGCCTGTTTTTATTTATCGGCTGTTTCCAACTTGTCAATTTCAAAATTACTTTCTAACAAGTTTTTATTTTCTAAGAACAGTTTGAATTGAGGTGTGTTCCGCCTCCTCATTCATTCACATAAAAGTAGTTATTTTTACTTTTGAGGACAATAAAAAAAAAAAATATCATTTCTGACCTGGACAAAATTCCCCAAGCACTTTGCAATTGTTTGTGCAGTTCAAGTCTGCAGACATTTGCGCATCTCCAGTCAGAACAGGATCTGCATACACATGTTCACATTTTCTGTCTGTTGCCCGCATCGCATTCATTGTTTTCGTTACCAATAACAACTTTGGGAATGGTTGCGTTTCTACCAAAGTAAGTGCCTTATTACATTATAATAGTTTCAGTATGTTGTTTCTACTGTTGCTCACTGTATGTATGGAGCATAGTATATTTGTTTATATTCCTTATAAATGCGGCCACGCGAGGTAACTTAACCTTTAGGGATGACCTTTATGGTGTTATTTTCAATCGTTCTTATGTAGCTAGCTACATTCTTCTATTAGCTCTGTAAGGCAATGCTAATTGCGTCAGAGAAGTATTAGCTTGTGTTGTATTTTGAAGCTACCCTGGCTTTACGACTCCCAAGTGGCGCAACAGTTTAAGGAACAGCATCTCACTGCTAGAGGCATTGCTACAGACACCCTGGTTCAAATCCAGGCTGCGATTCTATCAAAGTAAGTGCCTTATTATGTTAATAGCTTCTGTATGTGATTTGTATGTGAACTGTACGTCCTGTTAGTTGGTGGTGAACTATGTGGACATTGAGGGTAGCGGCGATCAGATGGAAGAATATCTTCTTATACCCCTTGGTCGTTTTCCGTGTCCACAAAGCTGTTTATCATGTCCGCCTTATCCACTGCCCCCATTTTGAGGTTATAGTCAAGCACACAGTCTGGTTTGATTTTTCTCTTTCGTCAGGTGGTCCACCTTCCCTGTGGCCGATATGGTTGCTGTCTGGACAGTGGAGAGGACATGGACGTCTCGTTTGTCATGCCACTTTACTGCCAGCTGTTGACTGTTCTCCTTGAACTCCACCTCCCCTCTCTGCATCTTCCTGCATCCGAATGCTGGCATCCCCTTCCTGCTCGACCTGACTGTGCCACAGGCTCCTGTCCTGTGCTGTTGAAAGAGCAGAAGCTACAAAGTGTGTCCCTTGCTGAGATGAGGAGCCAGCATGGTAATCACCGTGGACCTGGACACCCCAAGCCCCTCATAATGTTGGATGTCAGTGGTGGACCCTGGGTAAACTTGAACTTGACCCCAAACCTGTAACTTTCCTTAACATCAGGTACTCATTAATGCATAGGTCCTTGTATGGCACAAAGACCCAACCAAATGCTGATGTCAGGCTGGTAAGAACATTTCTTATTTTGTATTAAGGGTCATTTAGGATGGCAGTAGCATTGTTGATGAAATGCAGGCATTTGCAGCAGAACTAGGAAGCGATCTTTGGAAAAGAGGGTGGCAAAGAAGAGAGTTGCAAACATAGGATCTGTGCTCCAGTATTCTCTTAGGGAGTTCTTCTTTACTATCCCCATGATAATTACTGTCACCAGGAAGGTATACATTTCACTAATTGTGGTTGCCACCCATTTAGTGAGTTTCCCCCTCACTCCTGGCTCTCTCTTCTCTTGTAGCTCCAAGGCATAGCAATTGGTCTCCTCTACTATGTCTCCCACCAGCTCCTCTGTCAGAAACAACTTGAAGCACTCTGCCTCAGAGGGAAATGGCATGGGGCGTTGCTCTCCAGACTGGGACTCATCAAAGCAAACAGCAGGGCCAGGAGGAGTGAAATGGCTGGCGGCCTTCCAGCTACCACAAACCTCCTGTACTTCATCCACTATTGGTCTGCCTCCATCACCACCAGCATTTTCAAAGGGACCTGGGACTTCGTCAGTAGACAAGGAGTCCTCAGATTCAGGGTTCTCAATGGCTACAAGGTTGGGGGGCAGCTCCTCACTGTCAGAATCTGATTCCTGACTTCCAGACTCATTGTCAGAATTGATAAAAATCTCCAGAATTTCAGCATTTGTGAGTTATCTCCTTTTGAAAGACATTGCTCATGCTACAGCTTAGCTACATACATAAACAACAACACTGAATAGCTCAGAGTGGGAGTCAGAGATTACGTGATTGACTGCCGGCACGCGCCACTAGTATCAATAAATCACTATCACAAAGTGTTTTTTACTTTGTGATTTACTTTAAAATTTACTGTTTTATTCACGTTTTCAATTACCGGTGACAAATCATGCATTCCGATTCTTTCATAGATTGTAAAGGGCACATATTATGTGTGTAAAATAGTTTTTTGAAGGTTGTACTGATTATGATGAGTTTAGCTACTTCTAGCTATGTGTGGGGCCATGTTTGTTGACATACAATGCATTCGGGGTTCCACGTAATCGTCTGTTAGACCAAAGATGTTATAACACAATGAGGTGAGTGAGGGTTCACAAATTTTTTGAAAACTTCCGGAAATTAATGGTGGAATGATGTGTACAATGATAGACGACACACCCCCTTCAACATGCATACCAGAAACAGACCAAACTCATCTTGTCTTCTCGTATTATCTTTGGTTTCTGTGAGAGAAAAAACATGACAGAGAGCAGAAACTACCCATCGTCGGATTACTGATGATGTGATTAATAATAAATAGCAATTTATATTAGCTAATTCATTTTGTAGTTTATGTCAGCTGAGAGTTGTCTAAATATGACCGTTTGTGTTACATAAATCTTTCCTCAGTTAGCGCTAGGACAAAATGTAGCCTACATTTTTCCGGTTTGGATGATTGTGTTATGCTATAGATACTTCTGTGAATGTCTGAATAATACATCCAAAAATAAACTGCTTACATTTGGACATAACTTTGTAAGGACTGTGTTTTTGAAAAATGTTTCTGAAAAAAAAAAACAGTGTGGCCAGCTCAAATGCTGATTGTTGCATCATTCGAAACTGTCCGTTCTAAATAAGCGCTTTAAATAAATGTTCTAACCACACCGGTGTGATCGTATGCTACAGGGACCACTGTAGAATGGGTTAAACAAATCAAAATATATTTATATTTGAGATTCTTCAAAGTAGCCACCATTTGCCTTGATGACAGCTTTGCACACACATTTTCTCAACCAGCTTCATGAGCTAGTCACCTGCAATGCATTTCAACTAACAAGTGTTAAAAGTTCATTTGTGGAATTTCTTTCCTTCTTAATGTGTTTCAGCAAATCAGTTGTGTTGTGACATGGTAAAGGTGGTATACAGAAGATAGCCCCATTTGGTAAAATACCAAGTCCATATTATGGCAAGAACAGCTCAAATAATCAAAGAGAAATGACAGTCCATCATTACTTTAAGTTTCTTCAAGTGCAGTTGCAAAAATCATCAAGCACTCTTATAAAGACCGCCACAGGAAAGGAAGACCCAGAGTTACTTCTGCTGCAGAGGATAAGTTCATTAGAGTTACCAGCCTCAGAAATTGAAGCCCAATTAAATGCACATAGTTCAAGTAACAGACACATTTCAACATCAACTGTTCAAATGAGACTACGTAAATCAGGCCTTCATGGTCAAATTGCTGTAAAGAAACCACTACTTATAGACACCAATAAGAAGAAGAGACTTCCTTGGACCAAGAGACACGAGCAATGGACATTAGTCCAAATTTGCGATTTTTGGTTCCAACCGCCTTGTCTTTGTGAGACGCAGAGTAGGTGAAGGGATGATCTCTGCATGTGTGTGTCATACCTCAGGATGAGACCCAGATGTAGACAGTTCAAAATAACAAATGTTTATTTATGAAACAGGGGGCAGGCAAACGACAGGTCAAGGGCAGGCAGAGGCTCAGGAGACCGAAAAGATTTGGCATGGGTCCCTAGATCCTCAAAAAGTTCTACAGCTGCATGGTTGCATCACTGGTTGCATCACCGCCTGGTGTGGCAACTGCTCGGCATCTGACCGTAAGGCGCTACAGAGGGTAATGCGTATGGCCCAGTACATCACTGGGGCCAAGATTCCTGCCATCCAGGACCTACAGTATATCATCATTGTTATTGTTATTTTATTGTGTTACTTTTTATTTTATTTTTTACTTGTGTTTATTTCGTAAATATTTTCTTAACTCTATTTCTTGAACTGCCATGTTGGATAAGGGCTTGTAAATTAAGCCTTTCACGGTAAGGTCTGCACCAATTCAATTTGATTGATGAGAGGAATAAAAAAATATATATTCATTTTAGAACAAGGCTGTAACGTAACAAAATGTAGATAAAGTCAAAGGGTCTGAATAGTTTCCAAAGGCACTGTATATGACATAGACAAGCTACAGTAGGCTCAGACCATCCTTAACCATTGGTAGGGATCCAATTTAAATTCTTCACTCAAGCTCATGCACACCTATTGTTCTTTCTGTAACCTAACCATAGAGCATAACAAAAGACGATGAGAAAGGATTCAGAGGCGTACATGAGCAACCACAAGAGAAAACAGTTCCTAAGAAAATACATTATCCACTCCGAAGACCCCTTTCGTTGCCTGACTGATCTCTCTCCTCTTTTATCTCCCTCTTTCTCTCCTCTTTTTCCCTCCGTCCTTCACTCCCTCTTTACCTTCTGTCACTGTAGAGAGAGGGTAGAAAGAGGGAGAGAGAAGAATAGAGGGAGAGGGGGTTTCTGGTTCCCAGGCGAGGTTTTGATGAAGGCTTTTGAAGTACGCGATGATTGTCCATGAAAGGGCCCTACGTCTCGCCCAAGATGCTATGCTCTCCATCGCCTTCTCTCCTTCTCCCGTCGCCTCTTTCTCTCTCGCTATCTCCATGATCAGGATATGGATCATGTGTTAACCTTAACTAAGCATGCAGGACCCATCTAATTACCTACAGGACTTTGGTGCATTCATGTGTGGATAGAGGGTTGAGTCGTTGGGACAGAGGGAAGCAGAAAAGAGAGATGGAACCCCCGTAGGATTCTGGGAAAGTGCTGCCGATTGTCCGTCGACTGCGGTGACAGCGCTGCGGCAGTGGCACTTTGTTATCTCGACAAAGTGGGGTCCAGGGGCTATTTTAGAGTACTCCCTCCTCTCTCCATCTCTCCCCTCCTCCTCCTCCTCCTCCTCCTCCTCCTCTTCCTCCTCCTCCTCTATATCTCTCTTTTTCTGTGTACTGTTCAATTACCCCTCCCCATACTTTGAACTACAATTATTTCCTATCCTAAGGCGCACATTAACATCACGTTATCGAGAATATTTTTTTATACTATAGATTTTATTTTAATTTGAACTGAGGTAAATATGTGTTATCAATGAGAGGCAACTATATAATCCATCTCTATGGAAATATACAGTTAATTCAATGCATAATTGATTCTGCAATCTTTTTTTCTCCATTTAGGCTCCACGTATCATCATGTGATGTTGTGTTTAACCGGCTGGGGATGGCATGTGTAAATGTAACACTTGGTTGCATGGTGTGGAAGGGAGACTGGGGAAGGTCTGGGCCAGTGTGTAGAATGAAAGGGGTCTAGAATGTTGTGTGATTCTAGACCCCTCTCATCCCGGCCCCGTGTTTGTAGGGCACCCATTGAGAGATGAACGTCTTGAAAGAAAACATTTGTGCGGCAGCATGGTTTAGTCTCACTTCTTTATACAGTATAGCTCTCTCTCTCTCTCTGCATTCTCTCTCTCCCTCTCTCTGTCTGTATGAGTGCCTGTACAGAAGGTTTAGGCACTCGTTTGGAACACCTCACGCCTCCTGGCTATCCAGGAACACTGAACAAACAACCTGACCTAACGTCCAGCCAGAGAGGGGAGAATGTGAGAATGTTCCAAAGATAACTAAACAAAGAAGAGATATCATCCATACTGTGTTATATGATGATCATCATGACGACGATAATTGTGATGGACGTAAAGCATGCATTCATAACGATATTGTGATATTTCATCCATAGACGGTATGAGAATATATAGAAGTATAACAATCACATTTCAACATGCAGTCTCACACAGTGTAAGTGGACAGCATCTTGATACTCACTTTAGCGATATTGTCCCTAGATAAGACTATTATTCCCATATTGCCTCTGCCCAACTGCTACGACTAGCGCTTTTTCATTTTCAACAACCCTATTCTGTGACTCTAGACTTTTTCAAAGTAGTTTTACTCACATTGCTTGTAACACACTATAAAGCTGTTCTTTGGGAGCAGTATAATTTGGGTGAATGATCTGCTGCACCTATTTAACTCAGGCAATAGCTATAGGAGGTGGCTGGGTGGGTCAATAATGACTGAGATCAACACTTATTCCAAATAGGCAGTGTTGAGAGAGAGAAAAAAGCTGTTCCAAAGTGTTTTCAGACTGAATGTAGCGGAATTTCCCGTAGTGACTTATTTCCCCCTTTTATTGCTCCTCTCATTGAGCAGCTTGCCAAAGCAATTTCAAAGGGTTTTAAGTCCTGTGGAGCTGCCTTATGCTTTGCGAACAAGCAATTTTTAAATGACGTATGTATCAAATAAGCAGTTCGGCAGGCATTTATATTCAAGTTGACAAAAAATTGGTAAAACACCAATGTGATTTAACTACGGGTGTTTGAAATATACATTTAATGGGTTTGCCTTGGTGGATTTCGAAAGACAAGCACTTTAAAAAACAAAAACTGTCTTTTGAGATGTAAATGAACTAAAAATAAAAACACTTGACTGTCTATAAAATGTGGGTCCTTAGTCACTTGAATCACTGGTCATTAATAAAAAGCAGTTAAGTTTTAAAACTGTGTTGATAACCCCTGAGGGTACATATGTTTTATGGAAACTTTCCCATAAGTAACTTTCGGCCAATTAGAAGTCACTCTGCCCAAGAGAGGAAAGGGGTTTGATTAATCTCGCCCGGGCGCCTGTGGAGCCGTGTTTTGCATCGGCTGAAAGTTGATTGCATTCGATTTGGATCCGGACTGCCATCGGGCATGAGCCATGTGCCCCGTTCAAAGCCCACGGCAAAGTTGTCTCAAAACAAAAGTGACGTAATTAAGAACGCATAGAAAGGGTTAGAATTCCGTGTTTTCCCATGCAAAAGTGATTGCTTTTGATAACAAGGCTTTATCTGCCTTCCGAATGAAATCTAGTTAGAACATTTTAACACGTATTTTATGGAAAGTGTTTTTGTATATTTTTGGAAGATGCACGGTGCTGCCTTGTCGACAAAATTAAAGAGCGACAAGGTTATAGCGCTCCTCCCTCCCCGCTTTTACCCGATGCCTTTGCCTGGTGCCCCGCGGCTCAGCATAATGGAATCCGTCCATTAATATCCAGTAAACTGCATAGGATGAAAGTTCAAAGGTCCATTTCTAAAGGACCAGGAAGTAAGTCTGATCAACAATATTGGCAGTTAAACTCAAATGATTGATTTTAGTTCAGGGTATAATAACATTGGCAGGAAGGATTTCAGGAAATGTTCATAAAATACTGTAGGAATGTACAAAAGGTAAGAATAAATAAAAGGTAAGGACTGCAGCTCTGAAACATTGTGTTTACTGTCGTTCATGATGATTACAGGTCCTTGCAATGAATGGTTTATACATTCATTCATATGCATGTATGTTGATAAACATGAACAAATCATGATTGTAAATGGTTTAGAAACTGTTCAATAATGCTTTAAATAACCATTTATTTCTTCAAATGAATATGAAAGCCAGTATCTTATAACTTTTTGTGTTATGTTCCCTCCCTGCGAAGCCAGACAAAGGTCACTTGTATTTCACAGTAACTATGAACATCAAAGAAGGGTGTGTGTTTGTGCAAAAAGTCCCATCTCAAATGTTGATTGAGCTTGCACTGACAAGTATAGGCTTGCATGTAAATGTGCAGGAAAAACAGTCACATTAGGCACTCTGAATGGCAAGTCAAAAGAATGTATGAAAAAGAGGCAATCGGGACTGCATTGTGAAGTTGTGCATAACCTTTGTCAAAGAGAAGTGTTAAAAGCTAACATGAAAGGGGGAAATCTGCATTCTTCTTCATACCATACCATGTGATTTTCAGGAGTTGCTCCTTTTGGGAAATCACCTAGACAGAGACTATGTTCAATGAGAGCGAGAATAATGTTCTACTCTAGCCCAATAATGGACTAAAGTAGCCTAATGTTACTCTTTATAGTCCAAGACCTTACATGTTTAGAGGCAAATTGGCTCTGGCAGCCAAAACAACCAAATACTCCATCTAAACGGGAATTGCGGTATGGTTCTAGCAACATTAAGCCCTCTACTTTCATACCCTCTACTTTCATACTTTCATTTCACAAATGCAGTATAAACACTTACTACACTCCAGTGGAGGCTCCTCAGAGGAGGAAGGGGAGGACCATCCTCCTCAGAGAATTTCCGAAAAACGTAAATTCTGAAACTTCCGGAGGACGTCCTCCAACCTATCAGAGCTCTTGCAGCATGAACTGACATGTTGTCCACACAATCAAAGGATCAGAGAATGCCTCTAGTACTGAAAGCATAAGCTACTACTAGCTAGCAGTGCTAGCTAGCAGTAGTTGACTTAAAATTATACAAAAATGAAGAAGAAGAAGCCAGATTTTTTTTCACTTTCACTTTCTTAGCTGGCGAATGCAGTTAGCTAGTTTAGCCTACTCAAACACCCAGCTCAAACAGAGAGGGATGCTATATTAGCTAGCTGGATATGGCTATGGCTATCCAAAACTGGAACTCTTCCAAGTCAAGGTAAGCTTTTGGTTCTATTAATTTATTGCCACCAGGACCCGCTGGTGTAACTGCTAAACTGCTTCCTGACTGTACACTGTACTACATGACTGTAGCTAACACTACTAATGCGTTAGTTAAAGTAACTATGTTGACTATGACATTAGCTAATGTGGTGGCAACAATGAAGCAGTTATGATATGAAGGTTCTGTCACGCCCTGATCTGTTTCACCTGTCCCTGGGATTGTCTCCACCCCCTCCAGGTGACACTTATTTTCCCCAGTGTATTTCTCCCTCTGTTTTCTGTTTCTCTGTGCCAGTTTGTCTGGGATGTTTTCCAAGTAAAACCAGCGTTTTTCCCGTTCTCCTGGTTTTTGCTATTCTCCTTTATCTAGTCCTCCCGGTTTTGACCCGTGCCTGTTTCTGGACTCTGTGCCAGCCAGCCTGACATTTCTGCCTGCCTTGACCACGAGCCTGTCTGCCACTCTGTACCTCCTGGACTCTGATCTGGTTTTGACCTTTTTGCCTGTCCACGACCATTCTCTTGCCTACCCCTTTTGAATTAATAAACATTGTAAGACTAACCCTCTGCCTCCTGTGTCTGCATCTGTTTTTTTGCCTGGTAATAACAGACAGCTGATTTGTTGTGCACTGAAGTCCACAAGCGAAGGCAAAAGGTGAGAGAAGGAGAGTGCGTAGATGCGAAAAGGAATTATATAACGTGCAAAGTGATCATGCTGCTTGTATGTGACTGTTATGAAAGTAAACTGTGTTTGTGTGTGATCAGGGGAGTGTTCATTCCTCCGATTCTGTTGATAAACTTTTCTTAAACGGAAGGAAACTGAACGAAACGGGGATAAACAAACCTGAATTTGTCCAATAGAAACTTGTTTGCCACTGCTGGACTAATGATTACACCATAGATCAGCTAGATGCAAGGAAGGTGGTATTGAATGTGTCACTGTCTGTCACCTGGATAACTCAAATAATTCTCTCGACCTGTGCACCTACGTTGTAAACTTTCATTCATAGGCTAGGTTGTAGCAACCTTATGATGGATAAAGGAAACATGTGAGTATCATGTCGTGGCCTAGACCCATATGCCTGTATGTTACACTGAGCTGGGTGAATGGAATATGAATGATGGTCATCCAAGATGCTGTAATAGAGCAATACCATAATACCCATAAAACCTAGTTGTCAAACAGGGAAATGGTTCCAATCGTTTTCCACCACTCTTTTTTTCCCGATAGGGTTTATTAGAAACACTTCAAATAAAGGCTGTGTTTTGTGTAGGATTATCCTGATGTGACGTTTTGATAACCTTGCAAATCTCTCTTGGACAAGGTGACTTTTATCACACACACACACACACACACACACACAGAAACAATGTGCCAAGTTGGTTACTGTTTTGACTAATTTCTCTGGGTTGTCATTGGATTTGTTTATTATGCTCGAGTGTTTATAATGTTATTACGTTTGATTGTAGCGAGACAACAGTTGAGAGGTGTTTGGCTATTCTGCCAGTTATATTTATCATGTTGTTGGAAAGTTTCAATGGGAAGTGTTCCGTTGCAGTGGTGTATCTCTGCCCTTGGGTCCTGACTTTAGTACTCTGACCCACTTGATGATGATAATGCATTTCATAGCTCTCATTCTCTGTAATGCAAAGCCAGTAAGTAATTGGCAACTTTTCATTTCGTTTGAGTGTGGGAGGGAGTGGGAGTAAAAGTGAACACTCTGCTATTTGTCCCATTGCACTATAATGTCGCCTAATCATCCAATGTTCTCTTTCCCTACAGAAATCACAACAGTATTTACAATACCTTCATAAACTATTCATACCCCTTGACTTATTCCACATTTGGTTGTGTTGGATTGGTTACATCTTTTTCTCAGACACCGACACACAATACCTCATAATGACAAAGTGAAAACTTAATTTTAATATTTTTGGAAGTTTATTGAAAATGAAATACAGAAATATGTCATTTACATAAGTATTCACACGCCTTAGCTATGACACTCAAAATTGAGCTCAGGCCCATCCAATTTCCTTTGATCATCCTTGAGCTATCACTACAACTTGGAGTCCACCTGTGGCCAATTAAATAGTTTGGACATGATTTAGAAAGAAACACACCTGTCTATATAAGGTCCTACAGTTGACAGCATGTCAGAGCATGAACTATACCATGAAGTCCAAGGAACTGTCCGTAGATCTTTGAGATATAATTGTGATGAGAAAGGTAGGGTATCTAATCATTTCTAGAGTGTTGAACGTTTCCAAGAGCACAGACGTCTCCATCATTGGGAAATTGAAAAATATTTAACTACCCTGCCTCTGCCTAGAGCTGGCCGTCTGGCCAAACTGAGCAACCGGGCACAAGGACCTTGGTCAGGGAGGTGACCAAGAACCCAATGACCAGAATTACAGAGTTCCTTGGCTGAGATGGGAGAACCTGCCAGAACGACAACAGTCTCTTAAGCACTTCACCAATCTGGGCTTCATGGGAGAGTGGCCAGACAGAAGCCACTCCTGAGAAAAAGGCACATGACAGCACGCCTGGAGTTCGCAAAAAGGCAAGGGAAAGACTCTAAGATCATAAGGCAAAATATTCTGTGGTCGAATGAGACGAAAAATGTTACTCTTTGGCCTGAATGCAAAGTGCTATGTCTAGAGAAAACCAGGCACAGCTCATCACCCGTCTAAAACCATCTCTACCGTGAAGCATGGTGCTGGCAGCATTCATGCTATGGGGATGCTTTTCAAGGAAGGGAGACTGGTAAGGACAGAGGGAACAATGAATGGAGCCAAATACAGGCAAATCCTTGATGGAAACCTGCTTCAGAGTGCTAACAACCTAAGACTGGTGCTCAGATTTACATTCCAACAGGACATTGACCCAAAGCAAAGTGCTGGAATGGCTTCAGAACAAGAATCTGAAAGTCCTTTAGTGGCCCTGCCAAAGCCCAGACTTGAATCCCATAGAAAATCTGTGGAAAGACTTGAAGATTGCTGATCAGCGCCGCTCCCCACATCTAACTTAAGAAAATCTGCAAGGAAGAATGGGAGAAAAAACACAAATCCCAAGTTGACTCACAGCTGTAATTGCCGCCAAAGGTGCTTCTACAAATGATTGACTCCGGGGTGTAAATACTTCTGTTACTGATATAATTATGTATTTCATTTTCATAAAATGTCACACTTTTTTTTTAAATCATGTTTTCACTTTGTATTTATAGGGTATTGGGGTGAGCGAGAAAAATATATTTAATGCATTTGAATTCAGGATGTAAAACAACAAAATGTGTAATAAGTCAAGGGGAATGAATCCTTTCTGAAGGCACTGTAGGGGAATGTATGTATATAGCAATCCATACTTTCAATCCCATTTCTGTTCATCATGATGTATAGCAAAACTATATTACTACAGTCAATAGGAGATGTTAGACACTTCTCAAAATAGATGAGTCCCTCATTTTTCTTTCTTTTCTTGACTGGTGTGGCTCTAATCTCAAGATTAGTGTACACGCATCAGCACATATCCAATTGTTCCTTTGAAAAAAAAACACCCTGAAATCCTTAATTATTTTTTCTAGCAAATTTATAGGGAGAATGTTTGAGAGTATAATTCATATTTGATTCACTGGTGGTGTCAGGGAAGGTAATGTAATAGTGGATGAGCAAAGTGATCTTGTTGCATAAGTCACTTTTATCCCTGCTGTCAGCACTATATCTATCATAGGGCTTTAGTGTCTGGTTCATAAGAAAATGGAGACTGTCAAATTATAGACCAGGGAATAGTATGTGGCATAACAACTGCCTTTAACGTTTAAAAAAAACATTGTAAAGTAGTATGCTGCCTATGGGTTAACAACACTCCAAGGGCATAAAATCATTTTTTATATTTGTTTGTCATTTATGACAACCTGTCATGAAGCAAAGTGTTGGTCCTTGAACCCAGCGTAACACCAATTTCACTAACTTTTCACTCAATGAGAAAATTGGACTGTATGCGAAGGTATTTAAAAAAAAAATTAAAAAACGCCATGGAATGTTCTAGCGGCTGAAATACGACAGCTTATAAAAACAGAACGTTGCCTATTAGCACCAAATTATGCTTTTATGGATTGTTATGGAATGGGAGGCCGGCCGCCCCGCTAGTTACACCAAGCTGTCTGAGGCGCTAGCCCAGGAGTTGCCAAAGGAAATGGAGGTGATGGCAGAGTGTGGCTGGCCACTTTCCTTTCTCTTTCATTCTCTTTCTCTTTCTCATTTTCTCTTTTATTTTCTCTGCCCTCTCTCTTTCTTCCTCTGTCTCCTTCACTTTACAGAGTTCTCTCCCCCGCTCTCCTCGCCTTCCTCCTTATCTCCTAACTCTATCCCCCTCCTTTCTCTCTTAATTTCTCCCCACTCTCACCATTGGTTAGTAACCTCTAGATGACACCCCTAAGTCCTTAAGACAGAGTCTGTCTGTTGCTAGGTTACCCTTGCTGCCCTCGCCATACTACTTTCATAACACTTTATTTCAAGGAAATTGAGAAAGGATGGGAAAACGGTTGGTCAGCTGGCAAAGATCCATGATGTCATCTGGGTTAACCAAGATCCCTGGTATCTCTGACAAGTCAAAATGGACCTTAAGACACCAGTACGTCTCTGTACTTGAGGCTTATACAGAGAACAGATTGCTGCTTCTCCATAGCTTCAAGAGAAAGTACATGTATGAAATAACATCACACATCATTGCCGCTTGGTCCCCATGATACAACTTTACCTTTCCCACAGTCAGTGGGCATAAACCAGCAGAGAGTACCATTGTAGAGTTTACGTCTCTAAAATGTCTGCCAACTTCTGAGTCTCACAGGTGGACTGGTGGTATGAGTCTATTGTTGGAGGGAGTGAATGGAACCTTTGTTTGCCGTAGATGACAGACATGGGTGCGCCACCAGGACTTGAAACACTCGTCCTTGTCAGGTTTTGTTTTACGCTCGACGTACAGTTGAAGTCAGAAGTTTACATACACTTAGGTTGAAGTCATTAAAACTGGTTTTTCAACCACTCCACAAATTTCTTGTAAACAAACTAGAGTTTTGGCAAGCCGGTTAGGACATCTACTTTGTGCATGACACAAGTAATTTTTCCAACAACTGTTTACAGACAGATTATTTCACTTATAATTCAATGTATCACCATTCTAGTGGGTCAGAAGTGTACATACACTAAGTTGACTATGCCTTTAAACAGCTTGGAAAATTCCAGAAAATTATGTCGTGGCTTTAGAAGCTTCTGATAGGCTAATTCACATAATTTGAGTAACTTGGAGGTGTACCTGTGGATGTATTTCAAGGCCTACCTTCAAACTCTTTGCTTGACATCATGGGAAAATCAAAAGAAATCAGCCAAGACCTCAGAAAAAATAGGAAGACCTCCACAAGTCTGGTTCATCCTTGGGAGCAATTTCCAAACGACTGATGGTACCACGTTCATCTGTACAAACAATAGTACGCAAGTATAAACACCATGGGACCACGCAGCCGTCATACCGCTCAGAAAGGAGACGCGTTCTGTCTCCTAGAGATGAACGTACTTTGGTTTTTAATAGTGCAAATCAATCCCAGAACAACAGCAAAGGACCTTGTGAAGATGCTGGAGGAAACAGGTACAAAAGTATCCATATCCACAGTAAAATGAATCGTACATCGACATTACCTGAATGGCCGCTCAGCAAAGAAGAAGCCACTGCTCCAAAACTGCCTTAAAAAGTTAGACTATGGTTTGCAATTGCACATGGGGACAAAGATTGTACCTGTTGGAGAAATGTCCTCTGGTCTGATGAAACAAAAATAGAACTGTTTGGTCATAATAACCATCGTTATGTTTGGAGGAAAAAGGGAGAGGCTTGCAAGCCAAAGAACACCATCCCAACCGTGAAGCACGGGGGTGGCAGCATCATGTTGTGGGGGTGCTTTGCTGCAGGAGGGACTGGTGCACTTCACAAAATAGATGGCATCATGATGAAAGAAAATTATGTGGATATATTGAAGCAACATCTCAAGACATCAGTCAGCATGTTAAAGCTTGGTCGCAAATGGGTCTTCCAAATGGACAATGACCCAAGCATACTTCCAAAGTTGTGGCAAAATAGCTTAAGGACAACAAAGTCAAGGTATTGGAGTGGTCCTCACAAAGTCCTGGCCTCAATCACATAGAAAATTTGTGGGCAGAACTGAAAAAGCGTGTGCGAGCAAGGAGGCCTTCAAACCTGACTCAGTTACACCAGCTCTGTCAGGAGGAATGGGCCAAAATTCACCCAACTTATTGTTGACCCAAGTTAAAAAATTTAAAGGCAATGCTACCAAATACTAATTGAGTGTATGTAAACTTCTGACCCACTGGGAATGTGATGAAAGAAATACTTCTGAAATAAATCATTCTTTGTACTATTATTCTGACTTTTCACATTCTTAAAATGAAGTGGTGATCCTAACTGACCTAAGACAGGGAATTTTTACAAGGATTAAATGTCAGGAATCGTCAAACTGAGTATAAATGCATTTCGCTAAGGTGTATGTAAACTTCCGACTTGAACTGTACAATAAGGGCGTACTTCAGACACACTTACACAAGGGGGACTGCGTTTCTGTCTCTGATCTTCCAAGCTTTTCATGTGGATGAGGATTACAGATGTTTAAAGTAGAGGTTGCCCGTAACGACAAATGTAGGATCAGTTTACAGAACTTATGTAGATACTCAGACCATCTGGAAGAAAACATAAATGATCTTAGATCAGGCCTCAGTGGCATCTTCATCCTACAGTTCACCATGATAAGGATGTACTGTTGTAGCTCACCTTGCTACATTTCAGAAGAGGAAAATTAGAGCAAAAATATATTCGTTTTTGTCATGTCAACTTCATGTCAAGGACAGAGCACACATGTATTTTAATTATGCTGGGGAATGAGCGTGTGTGAGAGAGAGAATTTCTGTTATACTCACACACACACCAGCTCTCGGGACACAAATCCCATTCCCATCTCAGCCTTTTTTAATCATTGCTGTGTTGGGGGGGAGGAAGAGGAGATTTGTGACGTGTTATGTCACTCGGAGATGCTTTCTAATGAAGAGGGATGGGAGGAAAAGCACTTTGGGTAAATGGAAAAGTGCTGGACTAATGAAGCCTGTCATGAATGAGCTGAGCCAGGGACATTTCAGAGTGGACGCTCTGTGTTACAAACAGTAGGGTGATGTGTCCCAATGTACACCTCACCTCCACTTTTGGTTTACTGGAGTTCATATATGTTGTGCCTGTTTGAGAGTGGGCTGTTTCTGGTCTGAATTGTATGTATTGTATGATAGGATGACCATGTGCCGTGACCATGTGCCGTGACCATGTGTAGGAACAAGAAATGCTGGAGACATGATGATGATCATAACGATCATGAGATTCACATCCATGGCATAATAAGAACCCAGTGTTCCACTCAACGTTTGAAACCTAAAAGAGTTCAAAAGAACCCTCACTCTTAGAAGTGTTTGTCCAGCTCTTCCAATCGACTTCACTGGTCTCAAGTTAGCATCCTGTTAGCATCATATAATACCCAGCTGTTGTTCGGTCTTTGCAGTGATGCTACATTCCCCACTGGACAGTGGGCTCCCGAGTGGCGCAGCAGTCTAAGGCACTGCTGCAGACACTCTGGTTCAATTCCAGGCTGTATCACACCTGGACGTGATTGGGAGGCCCATAGAGTGGCGCACAATTGGCCCAGCATCTTCCTGGTTTGGACAGCGGAGACCGTCATTGTGAATAAGAATTTGTTCTTAACTGACGTGCTTAGTTAAATATATATATTTTTAAATAAAATAATAAGAAGAAAGTATTCATACTATTGCGCATTTTGTTATGTTGCAGCCTGAGTTCCAAATTGATTAAATATATGTTTTTCTCACCATCTACACACAATACCCGAGAATGACAAAGTGAAATCATCTTTTTAGGAATGTTTGCACATTTATTGAAAATTAAATACAGAAATATCTAAAGAAAAGTATTCACACCCCTCAGTCAATACTTTGTAGAATAACCTTTGGCAGTAATTAGAGCTCTTAGTCTTTCTGTATAAGTCTCTAAGAGCATTCCACGCCTGGATTGTGCAACATTTGCCCAATATTCTTTTCAAAATTCTAAAAGTTTTTTTCAAATTGGTTATTGATCATTGCCAGACAACCATTTTTAGGTCTTGGGATAGATTTTCAAGTAGATTTAAGTCAAAACTGTAACTTCAACCATTCAGGAACATTCACTCTCTTCTTGGTAAGGACCTCCACTGTAGATTTGGTATTGTATTTTATGCTATTGTCCTGCTGAAAGGTGAATTCATCTCATCTCATCTTCCTTCCTTTCCAGCAACTGAGTTAGGAAGGATGCCTGTATCTTTGTAGTGACTGGGTGAATTGATACAGCATCGAAAGTGTAATTAATCCTTAAGAGTCTATTGACGCACCCGTGCAATCTAAGTGACAAAATAAAACAAATCCCCATCAAAATCCATCAATTTAAACCAGTTAAATGTAACTAAATGTAATCATTAATGTAATCTACATAATCTCAAAAAGTTATTATTTAGCATGAGGGCCATAAAAAACAACTAAACTCAGCAAAAAAAAGAGATGTCCTCTCACTGTCAACTGCATTTATTTCCAGCAAACTTAACATGTGTAAATATTTACATGAACATAACAAGATTCAACAACTGAGACATAAACTAAATAAATTCCACAGACATGTGACTAACAGAAGTGGAATAATGTGTCCCTGAACAAAGGGGGGGGGGGGTCAAAATCAAAAGTAACAGTCAGTATCTGGTGTGGCCACCAGCTGCATTAAGTACTGCAGTGCATCTCCTCCTCGTGGACTGCACCAGATTTGCCAGTTCTTGCTGAATGATGTTACCCCACTCTTCCACCAAGGCACCTGCAAGTTCCCAGACATTTCTGGGGGGAATGGCCCTAGCCCTCACCTTCCGATTCAACAGGTCCCAGATGTGCTCAACGGGATTGAGATCCGGGCTCTTCGCTGGCCATGGCAGAACAATGACATTCCTGTCTTGCAGGAAATCACTCACAGAACGAGCAGTATGGCTGGTGGCATTGTCATGCTGGAGGGTCATGTCAGGATGAGCCTGCAGGAAGAGTATCACATGAGGGAGGAGGATGTCTTCCCTGTAACGCACAGCGTTGAGATTGCCTGCAAAATAACAACAAGCTCAGTCCGATGATGCTGTGACACACCGCCCCAGACCATGACGGATCCTCCACCTCCAAATCGATCCCACTCCAGAGGACAGGCCTCGGTGTAACGTTCATTCCTTCGTCGATAAACGTGAATCCGACCATTACCCCTGGTTGGACAAAACCGCGACTCGTCAGTGAAGAGCACTTTTTGCCAGTCCTGTCTAGTCCAGCAACGGTGGGTTTGTGCCCATAGGCGACATTGTTGCCGGTTATGTCTAGTGAGGACCTGCCTTAAAACAGGCCTACAAGCCCTCAGTCCAGCCTCTCTCAGCCTATTGCGAACAGTCTGAGCACTGATGGAGGGATTGTGCATTCGTGGTGTAACTCAGGCAGTTGTTGTTGTCCTGTAACTGTCCCGCAGGTGTGATGTTCGGATGTACCGATCCTGTGCAGGATCCTTGTTACACGTGGTCTAACACTGCGAGGACGATCAGCTGTCCGTCCTGTCTCCCTGTAGCACTGTCTTAGGCGTCTCACAGTACGAACATGGCAATTTATTGCCGTGGCCACATATGCAGTACTCATACCTCCTTGCAGCATGCCTAAGGCACGTTCACGCAAATGAGCAGGGACCCTGGGCATCTTTCTTTTCGGGTTTTTCAGAGTCAGTAGAAAGGCCCCTTTAGTGTCCTAAGTTTTCATAACTGTGACCTTAATTGTCTACCGTCTGTTAGCTGTTAGTGTCTTAACAACTGTTCCACAGGTGCATGTTCATTAATTGCTTATGGTTCATTGAAAAAGCATGGGAAACAGTGTTTAAACCCTTTACAATGAAGATCTGTGAAGATGTTTGGATTTTTACAAATTATCTTTGAAAGACAGGGTCCTGAAAAAGGGACGTTTCTTTTTTTTGCTGAGTTTAGTAATGCTGCGTACTCCAAGAGGAGTACGCAGGTTCAAATCTCACCTTTCTGGTTCAAATTGTTATAAATTGCTGAGGTCCATTTTGAGGACGAATGCTCAATTACACAGTACAAATATGATACAAATATAAAATATTTTGTATGATGTATTTCCTATTCAACAAAACTGTATGAATAAGACTTGAAATTACTTATATGCTTTCTAAATATAGTATAAACAAATTATAAAATGACTAACTGTAAGTTTTCACCTTCCTTGTAACTGTAAAATACATAATTGTATATAAATGTTAATGTTTTCTAAATGTCTCTCTTGATCAAAATGTCTGCCCCCATCGCTGTGAACGTCTCATAGAGCTCTAGCTTAGCTCCCTGAACTCGATCGGAACTAGCCTTTCAGCTCACATTATTCTGGTCAGTCAATGACAAACAGAATGTTTTTTTTGTTTGTCAATTCATTATTTTAGATTAATGGATATAAATCAATCTCTGAATGTGCTATAGTTATCAGGAATCAAGGTAATACCCAAGTGCAGACTGTGTAGAAGTAACAATGTTTATTGTAACAACAGGGGCAGGCAAACGACAGGTCAAGGCAAGCAGGGGTCGAAAATCCAGAGTAGTGGAGCAAAGGTACCGGAAGGCAGGCAGGCTCAAGGTCAGGGACAAGCAGTGTGGTCAGGCGGGCGGTACAGGTTCACGACAGGCAACGGTCAAAAACCAGGATGAGAAAAAGAGAGAGTGGGAAAATAGGAGATGACTTGAACGAACAAACAAACAAACAAACAAACAAACAAACAAACAAACAAGATGAACTGGCACAGACAGACAGATAACACAGGTATAAATACCCAGGGGATAAGTGGATAAGTGGGGAAGATGGGCGACACCTGGAGGGGGTGGAGCCAAGCACAAGGACAGATGAAACAGAGCAGGGCGTGGCAATAGTGATATAACCACTCCACTGCTACGCTACGGTTTAAGGATTACAAGCATGTGCTTTGTAAGTTGTTGTGACGTAGGGTCCGTGGGAACCAGGGCTATTGCTTATTGCAAGCCATTTTGATCTATGGATCAATTTATAAGTGAAAATGTTGGTCGGTACTGGTACCAGAACCACACAGGTCTCCTAAACAGGGGACTTTACATATTTAAGCTAGAGATATCCATTTTTTTGCATGGGCTGCGTCTCAATCCACCACATCCTCCTATGTCGGCCTTCTGCTGTGAAAAGTGGGCGAGCTACAGCAGTGTTTGTCAGACCACGAGACATCCCGAAAATCGGTATTCTCACAAAAACGGTTTGCCCTGCAAAATAATATGAACCCAATAGTGTTCTCCATTTTGCTCTACTGGACTCATCTGAAGGTAACCCATACAAATTAATGGAAATTTTTGATCTGTCTTTTTTTTTGTTGCCATTTATGAATGTGTTATTCAATATGTTTCTATGGGCTATAGTAGTAAAGGCCAAATTCAAGCTTAACCCTTAATAATACTGTAACTTCACCATGCTCAAAGGGATATTCAATGTCTACTTTTTTTGTTGGTTTTTTTGTCTAGAAATAGGTGCCCTTCTTGGCGAGGCATTGGAAAACCTCCCTGGACTTTTTGGTTGAATCTGTGTTTGAAATTCAAAGTATTGAAGGGGTCTGAAGTATTCAGACCCCTTGATTTTTACACATTTTGTTACGTTACAGCCTTATTCTAAATTGGATTAAAAAAATAGCAAATCTTCAGCAATCTACACACAATAGCCCATAATGACAAAAGTGAAAACAGGTTCAGATTTTTGGGGCAAATGTGTAAATAATAAAAAACAGAAATACCTTACATAAGTATTCAGATCCTTTGCTACGAGACTCAACATTTAGCTCAGGTGCATCCTGTTTCCACTGATCATTCTTGAGATGTTTCTAGAACTTGATTGGAGTCCACCTGTGGTAAATTAATTTGATTGGATGTGATTTGGAAAGGCACACACCTGTCTGTATAAGGTCCCACAGTTGACAGTACATGTCAGAGCAAAACCCAAGCCATGAGGTCAAAGGAATTGTCATTAGAGCTCCAAGACAAGATTGTTTCAAGGCACAGATCTGGGGAAGGGTACCAAAACATTTCTGCAGCATTGAAGGTCACCAAGAACATAGCAGCCTCCATCATTCTTAAATGTAAGAAGTTTGGAACCACCAAGACTCTTCCTAGAGCTGGCTGTCCGGCCAAACTGAGCAATCGGGGGAGAAGGGTCTTGGTCAGGGAGGTGACCAAGAACCCGATGGTCACTCTGACAGCACTCTACAGATCCTCTGTGGAGATGGGAGAACCTTCCAAAAGGACAACCATCTCTGCAGCCCTCCACCAATTAGGCCTTTATGGTAGAGTGGCCAGATGTAAGTCACCCGTCAGTAAAAGAGACATGACAGCCCATGTGGAGTTTGCCAAAAGGCGTCTAAAGACTGAGACCATGAGAAACAAGATTGAACTCAAGATGGTCTTATGAAACCAAGATTGAACTCTTTGGCCTGAATGCCAACCGTCACATCTGGAGGAAACCTGGCACCATCCCCACGGTGAAGCATGGTGGTGGCAGCATCATGCTGTGGGGATGTTTTTCAGAGGCTGGGACTGGGATACTAGTCAGGAGTGAGGGGAAGATAAACAGAGCAAAGTACAGAGAAATTCTTGATGAAAACCTGCTCTAGAGCACTCAGGACCTCAGACTGGGGTGAAGGTTCACCTTCCAACAGGACAACAACCCTAAGTACACAGCCAAGACAATGCAGGAGTGGCTTCGGGACAAGTCTCTGAATGTCCTTGAATGGCAAAGCCAGAGCCCGGACTTCAACCTGATCGAATATCTCTGGAGAGACCTGACAATAGCTGTGCATCGATGCTCCCCATCCAACCAGACAGAGCTTGAGAGGATCCGCAGAGAAGGATGGGAGAAACTCCCCAAATACAGGTGTGCATCGCTTGTAACGTCATACCCAAGAAGAGTCGACGCTGTAATCGCTTCCAAAGTTGCTTCAACAAAGTACTGAGTTAAAGGGTCTGAATACTGCTATTTAAGTTTTACATTTTTTTTAAAAATTAGCAAACATTTCTTAAAACCTGTTTTAGCTTCGTCATAATGGAGTATTGTGTGTAGATTAATTTAGGCTTATCCAAAATAGTTTTTTTGTCATGTCAGGTTGATTGTGGAGGTATGCACTGCGAAATTCATAGTAATTTAGACAAGGAACTGCATTGAGATACCGATCTGTTATTAACATGCCACTTGCGATTTTACAAATCCGATTGTACAACCCAGAATGAAGGGTTTGAAAGTGTCTGTGGTTTTATGCATTGATTTTGTTTACTTACTACTTTGATTGTAGATTTTGGTGTTAGTATGTATATGAATTAAATTAGATTCACTCCTGTTAATAGAAGTACAACCTTTTTATTTTGATTCATTGTAATGATGTATTTTGATATAGAAGCTAAAATCTAATTGCTTACATTAACATTTAATGATAATTATCACAGATTGAGTGATAAGAGGAGGGAATGTGATGGAAAATACATGTTTGTGCTTTTCTAATAATCGATTTCTGTGTTCATGCAAGTGACTGATCGTGCCTGGCAGGAATCCTCACTATCGGTATCTGCAATTTGGCAGTACGCCCAGAACCTTGTTTTGAGGACAAGATACAGTGCCTTGCGAAAGTATTCGGCCCCCTTGAACTTTGCGACCTTTTGCCACATTTCAGGCTTCAAACATAAAGATATAAAACTGTATTTTTTTTGTGAAGAATCAACAACAAGTGGGACACAATCATGAAGTGGAACGACATTTATTGGATATTTCAAACTTTTTTAACAAATCAAAAACTGAAAAATTGGGCGTGCAAAATTATTCTGCCCCCTTAAGTTAATACTTTGTAGCGCCACCTTTTGCTGCGATTACAGCTGTAAGTCGCTTGGGGTATGTCTCTATCAGTTTTGCACATCCTCCTTGCAAAACAGCTTGAGCTCAGTGAGGTTGGATGGAGGTTGGATGGAGAGCATTTGTGAACAGCAGGTTTCAGTTCTTTCCACAGATTCTCGATTGGATTCAGGTCTGGACTTTGACTTGGCCATTCTAACACCTGGATATGTTTATTTTTGAACCATTCCATTGTAGATTTTGCTTTATGTTTTGAATCATTGTCTTGTTGGAAGACAAATCTCCATCCCAGTCTCAGGTCTTTTGCAGACTCCATCAGGTTTTCTTCCAGAATGGTCCTGTATTTGGCTCCATCCATCTTCCCATCAATTTTAACCATCTTCCCTGTCCCTGCTGAAGAAAAGCAGGCCCAAACGATGATGCTGCCACCACCATGTTTGACAGTGGGGATGGTGTGTTCAGGGTGATGAGCTGTGTTGCTTTTACGCCAAACATAACGTTTTGCATTGTTGCCAAAAAGTTCAATTTTGGTTTCATCTGACCAGAGCACCTTCTTCCACATGTTTGGTGTGTCTCCCAGGTGGCTTGTGGCAAACTGTGGCACACTTTTTATGGATATCTTTAAGAAATGGCTTTCTTCTTGCCACTCTTCCATAAAGGCCAGATTTGTGCAATATACGACTGATTGTTGTCCTATGGACAGAGTCTCCCACCTCAGCTGTAGATCTCTGCAGTTCATCCAGAGTGATCATGGGCCTCTTGGCTGCATCTCTGATCAGTCTTCTCCTTGCATGAGCTGAAAGTTTAGAGGGACGGCCAGGTCTTGGTAGATTTGCAGTGGTCTGATACTCCTTCCATTTCAATATTATCGCTTGCACAGTGCTCCTTGGGATGTTTAAAGCTTGGGAAATCTTTTTGTATCCAAATCCGGCTTTAAACTTCTTCACAACAGTATCTCGGACCTGCCTGGTATGTTCCTTGTTCTTCATGATGCTCTCTGCGCTTTTAACGGACCTCTGAGACTATCACAGTGCAGGTGCATTTATACGGAGACTTGATTACACGCAGGTGGATTATATTCATCATCATTAGTCATTTAGGTCAACATTGGATCATTCAGAGATCCTCACTGAACTTCTGGAGAGAGTTTGCTGCACTGAAAGTAAAGGGGCTGAATAATTTTGCACGCCCAATTTTTCAGTTTTTGATTTGTTAAAAAAGTTTGAAATATCCAATAAATGTCGTTCCACTTCATGATTGTGTCCCACTTGTTGTTGATTCTTCACAAAAAAATACAGTTTTATATCTTTATGTTTGAAGCCTGAAATGTGGCAAAAGGTCGCAAAGTTCAAGGGGGCCGAATACTCTCGCAAGGCACTGTATATCTCAGTTTCAAGGTCTCAGCTTGGAGAGAAGAAGCTTCATAAGGTATTGGTCTGGCGCATGCATTAACCAAAATTGGTCGGTCACATGCATGAACCAAACGCTAATGATTAATTCATTTTGAATGACGAATAAGCTAAATCATGCCTATGTAAGTTGTCTGTAAGCAGTATATAAGAGATCTAACGGGACTATGGTGCATCAAGTTTGTTGGAACCTCTCCAGTTAACTTTTAATAAACAACAATTAATTTAAGACTGAGTGTCCCTGTGTAGAATTCACACAACAGTGTGTATTGCTTTTTTATTTACAGCTATTACTGCACTGTCGGAGCTAGAAACACAAAAAAATGTTGCTCCATATCATCTGCAAATCTGTGTAAGCAACCAAAACACTTTGATTTGATTTTGAAGGTCTCACATGTACAGAGAGGGAAACACACACACACACACACACACACACACACACACACACACACACACACACACACACACACACACACAGGGTCCCTTCTCAGCCACAGCCACAGATATGCTTGCTTGCTTACTCCAGTGTACATTTCATTCCAGCAGCAGGGAGTTAGTTGAGGTATCAGTTGTTCAGCCCTCTAAATGAAAGGCCCTCAGAAGCACATTACGTAAGTGCAGGTCCCATGCCTAAGCTGATTATGTGGCAGACTCATTCATTTCCATGTCTTTTTAAGAGCATAGCGGTGGCTTAGTGACCCTCACTCACTCAGGGCCTCATACATTCATCCACTCCCAACGCACGTGTCCCCCCTGACCTCATAGGGTGATGGCTAAAACAGCATTATTCATAGTTTACAGGGACATGACTGTCTATCATTGATGTTACTGGATAGATATACAGTACCTCACATGATGCCAGACCAGGTTGAGGACAAATGTTATGGAGCAGGACAGGTAGGGCTGCTATGCCTTTGTTTGGTGATGTAAGTATGTGGTGTGTGTATGTGTGTGTGTGTATATGCAAGCACGTGTGTGCCTTTATGTTTGTGTGTGTATAGATTGGTTAGAAGGGACAGTCCTTACACCACATGGGAGATTTGACCCGTTGTTGTTTGGGTTGGTGCCAGCCAAGTTCAAGGTGTCATGCGCTCTATTTCTATCATATAGAATAGCAATGTGACCAGAGGATGATTGGAACAGGATGGAGGTTCAGGTCGTGACTGAGAGTGAACAGGGGCAGGTGGTAGAAAAAATAACTCTCTGTTCTTTACATTATGATAGAAAAGGCAGGAAGTGGATGACATGTGTCTATGTGTGCTTGTGTGTGTGTGCATGCACACCCAACTAAGGTTCTGTTATTGTACAGCTAATCCCCTCCAGAGGCCACCATAATGTATTATGAGAACCACTGAAAGACTGGTTTAAAGTCACAGGGGCCAGGGTATACATCATTCCACAAATAATAAAAACCTCCAGCCTAATGTAGACTCTGCATTGTGTTTACACAAAAGAAGAAGGGTCAGAAGTTTTTCCTGACCATGTGATCCTACCAGGAAAAATGTATTTTACCCTTTCGTGCAGTTAAAACATCCATTCGTATGCAGTGCCTTTGGAAAGTATTCAGACCCCTTGACTTTTTCCACATTTTGTTAGGTTACAGCCTTATTCTAAAATTGAGTAAATCAATGTTTTTCCTCAGCAATCTACACACAATACCCCATAATGACAAAGTGAAAACAAGTTTAGACATTTTAGCAAATGTATTAAAAATTAGTTAAAAAGTATCCAGACCCTTTGCTATGAGACTCGAAATTGAGCTCAGGTGCATCCTGTTTCCATTGATCATCCTTGAGATGTTTCTAGAACTTGATTGGAGTCCACCTGTGGTAAATTCAATTGATTGGACATGATTTGGAAAGGCACACACGATCCCATAGTTGACAGTGCATGTCAGAGCAAAAACCAAGCTATGAGCACAAAGCAATTGTCATTAGAGTTCCAAGACAGGATTGTGTTGAGGCACAGATCTTGGGAAGGGTACTAAAGCATTTATGTAGTACTGAAGTGTTCCCAAGAACACAGTGGCCTCAATAATTCTCAAATGGAAGAAGTTTGGAAACACCAAGACTCTTCCTAGAGCTGGCCGCCCGGCCGAAATGAGCAATCAGGGGAGAAAGGCCTTGGTCAGGGAGGTGACCAAGCACCCAATGGTCACTCTGACAGAGCTCTAGAGTTCCTCTGTGGAGATGGGAGAACCTTCCAGAAGGACAACCATCTCTGCAGC
Organism: Oncorhynchus mykiss; assembly: GCF_057628025.1. NCBI lineage: Eukaryota > Metazoa > Chordata > Actinopteri > Salmoniformes > Salmonidae > Oncorhynchus > Oncorhynchus mykiss. The sequence goes on along the minus strand of NC_143039.1, from coordinate 44,487,701 downwards.
ATTCCATCAATCAGGCCTTTATGGTAGAGTGGCCAGATGGAAACCACCTCTCAGTAAAAGGCACATGATAGCCAGCTTGGATTTTGCCAAAAGGCACCTAAAGACTCCAGACCATGAGAATCAAGAATCTCTGGTCTGATGAAACCAAGATTGAACTCTTTGGTCTGAATGCCAAGTGTCACATCTGGAGGAAACCTGACACCATCCCTAAGGTGAAGCATGGTGGTGGCAACATCATGCTGTGGGGATGTTTTTCAGCGCCTGGGATTGGGAGACTAGTCAGGATTGAGGCAAAGATGAACAGAGCAAAGTACAGAGAGATCCTTGATGAAAACCTGTTCCAGAGCACTCAGGACATCAGACTGGGGTGAAGGTTCACCTTGTCATGTTGTCTTGTCTCTGTCCTTTCCCTTCACCCTGTCTCCCTCTGCTGGTCGTGTTAGGTTACCTTTTCTCCCCCGCTTTCCCCCAGCTGTCCCTTGTCTCCTCTAACTACCCATTCACCCCGTTCCCCACCTGTTCCCTTTTTTCCCTCTGATTAGGTCCCTATATCTCTCTCTGTTTCTGCTCCTGTCCTTGTCGGATTCTTGTTTGTTTGTGTTTCATGCCTGAGCCAGACTATCGTCATGTTTGCTGTAACCTTGTCCTGTCCTGTCGGAATCTGCCGGTCTATCTGAGCCTACCTATGTTTGGTTATTAAAGAAGCTCTGTTTAAGTTAGTTCGCTTTTGGGTCCTCATTTACTCACCATAACAGAAGAATCCGACCAAGAATGGACCCAGCGACTTCGGATCCTCTCCACTCAGCCGTCGAGATCCAGGGAGCGATGCTAGGCAGACACAAGCAGGAATTGTCTGCTGCTCGACATGCCGTTGAGACCCTGGCCACCCAAGTCTCCAACCTCACAGAACAGGTTCACCATCTCCGCCTCGATCCACCGGCCACTTCCAGGGCTTTCGAATCTCCGGAGCCCAGAATCAATAACCCGCCGTGTTACTCTGGGGAGCCCACTGAATGCCGCTCGTTCCTCACCCAGTGTGATATTGTGTTTTCTCTCCAGCCCAACACTTACTCCAGGAGCACTGCTCGTGTCGCCTACGTCATATCTCTCCTTATTGGACGGGCTCGTGAGTGGGGCACGGCAATCTGGGAGGCAAGGGCTGAGTGTACTAACCAGTATCAAGACTTTAAGGAGGAGATGATACGGGTTTTTGATCGATCTGTTTTTGGGGAGGAGGCTTCCAGGGCCCTGTCTTCCCTATGTCAAGGCAATCGATCCATAACAGACTACTCTATTGAGTTTCGCACTCTTGCTGTCTCCAGTGGCTGGAATGAGCCGGCCTTGCTCGCTCGTCTTCTGGAGGGTTTCCGCGCAGAGGTAAAGGATGAGATTCTCTCCCGGGAGGTTCCTTCCAGCGTGGATTCCTTGATTGAACTCGCTATTCGCATTGAGCGACGGGTTGATCTTCGTCACCGAGCTCGTGGAAAGGAGCTCGCGCTCTCCGTCGCCTCCCTCTCCGCATCACTACCATCTTCCTCTGCCGGCTCGGGTGCTGAGCCCATGCAGCTGGGAGGTATCCGCATCTCGACTGAGGAGAGGGAACGGAGAATCACCAACCGCCTCTGTCTCTATTGCGGTTCCGCTGGTCATTTTGTCACTTCATGTCCAGTAAAAGGCCAGAGCTCGTCAGTAAGCGGAGGGCTACTGGTGAGCGCTACTACTCCTGTCTCTCCTTCAAGATCCTGCACTACCTTGTCGGTCCATCTACGCTGGACCGGTTCGTCAGCTTCGTGCAGTGCCTTAATAGACTCTGGGGCGGAGGGCTGTTTTATGGACGAGACCTGGGCTCGGGAACATGACATTCCTCTCAGACAGTTAAAGGAGCCCACGGCCTTGTTCGCCCTGGATGGTAGTCCTCTCCCCAGGATTCAGCGTGAGACGCTACCTTTAACCCTCACTGTTTCTGGTAATCATAGTGAAACCATGTCTTTTTTAATTTTTCGTTCACCTTTTACACCTGTTGTTTTGGGCCATCCCTGGCTAGTTTGTCATAATCCTTCCATTAATTGGTCTAGTAATTCTATCCTCTCCTGGAACGTCTCTTGTCATGTGAAATGTTTAATGTCTGCTATCCCTCCTGTTTCCTCTGTCTCTTCTTCACAGGAGGAGCCTGGTGATTTGACAGGGGTGCCGGAGGAATATCACGATCTGCGCACGGTGTTCAGTCGGTCCAGGGCCACCTCTCTTCCTCCACACCGGTCGTATGATTGTAGTATTGATCTCCTTCCGGGAACCACCCCCCCCCGGGGTAGACTATACTCTCTGTCGGCTCCCGAACGTAAGGCTCTCGAAGATTATTTGTCTGTAGCTCTTGACGCCGGTACCATAGTCCCCTCCTCCTCTCCCGCCGGAGCGGGGTTTTTTTTTGTCAAGAAGAAGGACGGGTCTCTGCGTCCCTGCATAGATTATCGAGGGCTGAATGACATAACAGTGAAGAATCGTTATCCGCTTCCTCTTATGTCTTCAGCCTTCGAGATCCTGCAGGGAGCCAGGTTTTTCACTAAGTTGGACCTTCGTAACGCTTACCATCTCGTGCGCATCAGGGAGGGGGACGAGTGGAAGACGGCGTTTAACACTCCGTTAGGGCACTTTGAATACCGGGTTCTTCCTTTCGGCCTCGCTAACGCTCCAGCTGTCTTTCAGGCATTAGTCAATGATGTCCTGAGAGACATGCTGAACATCTTTGTTTTCGTTTACCTTGACGATATCCTGATTTTTTCACCGTCACTCCAGATTCATGTTCAGCACGTTCGACGTGTCCTCCAGCGCCTTTTAGAGAATTGTCTTTTTGTGAAGGCTGAGAAGTGCACTTTTCATGCCTCCTCCGTCACATTTCTCGGTTCTGTTATTTCCGCTGAAGGCATTAAGATGGATCCCGCTAAGGTCCAAGCTGTCATTGATTGGCCCGTCCCTAAGTCACGCGTCGAGCTGCAGCGCTTTCTCGGCTTCGCGAACTTCTATCGTCGTTTCATCCGTAATTTCGGTCAGGTGGCAGCTCCTCTCACAGCCCTTACTTCTGTCAAGACGTGCTTTAAGTGGTCCGTTTCCGCCCAGGGAGCTTTTGATCTCCTCAAGAATCGTTTTACATCCGCTCCTATCCTTGTTACACCTGACGTCTCTAGACAGTTCGTTGTCGAGGTTGACGCGTCAGAGGTGGGAGTGGGAGCCATCCTTTCTCAGCGCTCCCTCTCTGACGACAAGGTCCACCCTTGCGCGTATTTTTCTCATCGCCTGTCGCCGTCGGAACGTAACTATGATGTGGGTAACCGCGAACTGCTCGCCATCCGGTTAGCCCTAGGCGAATGGCGACAGTGGTTGGAGGGGGCGACCGTTCCTTTTGTCGTTTGGACTGACCATAGGAACCTTGAGTACATCCGTTCTGCCAAACGACTTAATGCGCGTCAGGCGCGTTGGGCGCTGTTTTTCGCTCGTTTCGAGTTCGTGATTTCTTATCGTCCGGGCTCTAAGAACACCAAGCCTGATGCTTTGTCTCGTCTCTTCAGTTCTTCAGTAGCCTCCACTGACCCCGAGGGGATTCTCCCTGAGGGGCGTGTTGTCGGGTTGACTGTCTGGGGAATTGAGAGGCAGGTAAAGCAAGCACTCACTCAAACTCCGTCGCCGCGCGCTTGTCCTAGGAACCTTCTTTTCGTTCCCGTTCCTACTCGTCTGGCCGTTCTTCAGTGGGCTCACTCTGCCAAGTTAGCCGGCCACCCTGGCGTTCGGGGTACGCTTGCTTCCATTCGCCAGCGTTTCTGGTGGCCCACCCGGGAGCATGACACGCGTCGTTTCGTGGCTGCTTGTTCGGTCTGCGCGCAGACTAAGTCCGGTAACTCTCCTCCTGCCGGCCGTCTCAGGCCGCTTCCTATTCCCTCTCGACCGTGGTCTCACATCGCCTTAGATTTTGTCACCGGACTGCCTTCGTCAGCGGGGAAGACTGTTATTCTTACGGTTGTCGATAGGTTCTCTAAGGCGGCTCATTTCATTCCCCTTGCTAAGCTTCCTTCTGCTAAAGAGACGGCACAAATCATCATCGAGAATGTTTTCAGAATTCATGGCCTTCCGTCAGACGTCGTTTCGGACAGAGGTCCGCAATTCACGTCTCAATTTTGGAGGGAGTTTTGCCGTTTGATTGGGGCTTCCGTCAGTCTCTCTTCCGGCTTTCACCCCCAGTCTAACGGTCAAGCAGAACGGGCCAATCAGACTATTGGTCGCATCTTACGCAGTCTTTCTTTTCGCAACCCTGCGTCTTGGTCAGAACAGCTCCCCTGGGCAGAATACGCCCACAACTCGCTTCCTTCGTCTGCGACCGGGCTATCTCCTTTTCAGAGTAGCCTCGGGTACCAGCCTCCGTTGTTCTCATCTCAGTTCGCCGAGTCCAGCGTCCCCTCCGCTCAGGCTTTTGTCCAACGTTGCGAGCGCACCTGGAAGAGGGTCAGGTCTGCACTTTGCCGTTATAGGGCGCAGACTGTGAGAGCTGCTAATAAGCGTAGAACTAAGAGCCCTAGGTATTGTCGCGGTCAGAGAGTTTGGCTCTCCACTCAGAACCTTCCCCTTAAGACGGCTTCTCGCAAGTTGACCCCGCGGTTCATTGGTCCATTCCGTATCTCTCAGGTCATTAATCCTGTCGCAGTGCGACTTCTTCTTCCGCGATATCTTCGTCGCGTCCACCCGGTCTTCCATGTCTCCTGTGTTAAGCCCGTTCTTCGCGCCCCCGCTCGTCTCCCCCCCCCCCCCCCCCATCCTTGTCGAGGGCGCACCTATCTACAGGGTCCGTAAGATCTTGGACATGCGTCCTCGGGGCCGTGGTCATCAGTACCTAGTTGACTGGGAGGGGTACGGTCCTGAGGAGAGGAGTTGGGTTCCCTCTCGGGACGTGCTGGACCGTGCGCTGATTGATGATTTCCTCCGTTGCCGCCAGGTTTCCTCCTCGAGTGCGCCAGGAGGCGCTCGGTGAGTGGGGGGGTACTGTCATGTTGTCTTGTCTCTGTCCTTTCCCTTCACCCTGTCTCCCTCTGCTGGTCGTGTTAGGTTACCTTTTCTCCCCCGCTTTCCCCCAGCTGTCCCTTGTCTCCTCTAACTACCCATTCACCCCGTTCCCCACCTGTTCCCTTTTTTCCCTCTGATTAGGTCCCTATATCTCTCTCTGTTTCTGCTCCTGTCCTTGTCGGATTCTTGTTTGTTTGTGTTTCATGCCTGAGCCAGACTATCGTCATGTTTGCTGTAACCTTGTCCTGTCCTGTCGGAATCTGCCGGTCTATCTGAGCCTACCTATGTTTGGTTATTAAAGAAGCTCTGTTTAAGTTAGTTCGCTTTTGGGTCCTCATTTACTCACCATAACACACCTTCCAACAGGACAATGACCCTAAGCACACAGACAAGGCAAAGCATGAGTGGCTTCTGGACAAGTCTCTGAATGTTCTTGAGTGGCCCAGCCAGAGCCTGGACTTCAACCCGATCTAACATCTCTGGAGAGAACTGAAAATAGCTATGCATCAACGCTCCCCATCCAACCTGACAGAGTTTAAGAGGATCTGCAGAGAGGAATTGGAGAAACTCCCCAAATACAGGTATGCCAAGCTTGTAGCGTCAATCCCAAGAAGACTCAACGTTGTAATCGCTGCCAAAGGTGCTTCAAGAAAGTATTGAGTAAATGGTCTGAATAGTTATGTAAATGGAATGTTTTAGTTTAGTTTTTCTACAATCCTGTTTTTGCTTTGTCATTATGGGGTATTGTGGGTAGATGTCAAGGGGTGTGAATACTTTCTGTATGCACTGTACATATACACTGAGTGCACAAAAAAAAGAATGAAGAACAAATGCTCTTTCCATGACATAGCTTTCACCTCGATTGACCTGGTCAGCCTTTGTTCCCTTATTGATGTCACTAAACCCACTTCAATCAGTGTAGATGAATGGGGAGGAAACAGGTTAAAAGAAGCATTCTTAAGCCTTGGGACAAGTCTGACATGGATTGTGTATGTGTGCCATTCAGAGGGTGAATGGCCAAGACAAAAGTTTTAAGTGCCTTGAACGTGGTATGGTAGTAGGCGTCAGGTGCACCGATTAGTGTCAAGAACTGCAACGCTACTGGGTTTTTCAAGCTCAACAGTTTTCTGTGTGTATCAAGAATGGTTCCACCACCGAAAGGACATCCAGCCAACTTGACACAACCGTGGGAAGCATTGGAGTCAACATGGGCCAGCATCCCTGCTTTCGACACCTTTTACAGTCATTGCCCCTACTTATTGAGGCTGTTCTGAGGGCAAAGGGGGGGTGCAACTTAATATCACGAAGGTGTTCTTAATGTTTTGTACACTCAGTGTATATTCTCCATACTTACAGTTCAATGACAAGACATAACACTGTGATTAGTACAAATTTGAACATATGCAGTACTTACTTTGCTTTGACATACACTATATGTGAATTCAGCTATTTTAGCCCCACCCGTTGCTGACAAGTGTATAAAATCGAGCACACAGCCATGCAATCTCCATAGACAAACATTGCTGCCACCTTTCCAACAAGTCAGTTCATCAAAAATCTGCCCTGCTAGAGCTGGTCAACTGTATGTGTTGTTATTGTGAAGTAAAAACATTTTGGAGCAACAACGGCTCAGTCACGAAGTGGTAGGCCACACATGCTCACAGAACGGGGCCGATGAGTGCAGATGCGTTCTCTGGAGTGATGAATCACGCTTCACCATTAGGCAGTCCGACAGACAAATCTGGGTTTGGTGGATGCCAAGAGAAGACTACCTAACCCAATGCATAGTGCCAACTGTAAAGTTTGGTGGAAGAGGAATAATGGTCTGGGGCTGTTTTTCATGGTTCGGGCTTGGCCCCTTAGTTCCAGTGAAGGGAAATCTTAATGCTACAGCATACAATGACATTCTAGATGATTCTGTGCTTCCAACTTTATGGCAAGAGTTTCAGGAAGAAACGTTCCTGTTTCAACATGATAATGCCCCTGTTCACAAAGCGAGGTCCATACAGGAATGGTTTGTCGAGATTGGTTTAGAAGAACTTGACTGGCCTGCATAGAGCCCTGACCTCAACCCCATCGAACACCTGTGGGATGAATTGGAGCACCAACTGCAAATCAGGCCTAATCGCCCAATGTTAGTGCGAGACCTCACTAATGCTCTTGTGGCTGAATGGAAGCAAGTCCCCGCAGCAATGTTCCAACGTATAGTGTAAAGCCTTCCCAGAAGAGTGGAGGCTGTTATAGCAGCAAACTCCATATTAATGCCCATGATTTTGTAATGAGATTTTCGACGAGCCGGTGTCCATATACTTTTGTGTAGTGTACTTTGAAACACTTCAAATTGACATAATATTACACATGTAAATGTTTCCAATTATCCAAAGAGCGAATAAAAGCCTGTCATATATAGCCTTGTTTCTTCAGAGCTGCTCAAACAGATAGGGCCTGTCATTGGTACTTAGTTAAGGTTAAAGCAGAGGACTGACCGGGATGTCTGGTTCTGATGACACAATGGATGTGTGTACCAAATGTCACCCTATTCCCTAAATGTGCCCTGGTCAAAAGTAGTCCATTAGTCCATGCCATCTGTGTACACAGCCTGGGACACAGTAAGTCACTTATTATGTGATAGAGTGGATACAGTCTGAGTCTGCAGGTGGTTTACCATTTTTATTCCTCCTTTGTCTGTTAAACACAGGTTAGGGGCTAAAGGTTATAGGTGTCAGTGGAAAGATTTTGGGGGATTTGATGCTCATCCCAGCAGATAAACAGCACATCAGGGCAATGGGGAAAGTTAATGTTAGTGTGTGTGCGTGTATGCGTGTGCACAGTTGTGCGTGCAATGGGAGTGGGGGGGGGGGGGGGGGGGGGGGGGGGGGGGCATTTTTGGATCCGCAAGGAACTTTTGTCCCGTGCTTTGTTTGTTCTAACCGCATCAAGGCTATGTTTCACACATGACAGATGACTCCAATGACTTTATGTGGGACAGATGGGGGGGATGAGGGAGGTAGGGTAGAGAGATGTTGGTTGGTAGCAGCAGCTGCGGGTAGAGATTTAGAGATAGCTTTGCAGAATGTGACGTTCCTTCCTTCCTTCCCCCCTGTCGTCTTTTGAAGCACATCTGTGAGCAGGCAGGCATCCCAACAATGGGGGACATTCAGGCGCTCCAATGAACCCTACCCCCCGCTGCGATCTCTAGCTAGCTAGCTCACCCCATGGACCACGAAGGCATCATCTCCAGACCTGGCATGTCACTACGCTCCTCTTTCACAACCACCACAAAGAACACTGTGACTTTCTCCCCACAAACATATTCTCTCTCTCTCTCTGTTTCTCTCTCTCTGTTTCTCTGTCTCTCTCGCTTATCTCCCCTATCTCATTATCTAATTCTCTCCTATTTCTATTTCTCCCATAAGACTTTTTCTCCACAATGGGAAACATGTTGACAGTGTGAGAGAGAGTGAGCACATGTAGTTTTATGAACCCCGTCTTCTCATCTAATATATTTGATTTGATTTATCATAATGTGGACTTGGATATTGAATGTGAGTTGCCACGCGGTACCCTATTGCGTCTCTATTGCTACTGTGGCTGTGGCGTTCTGTCATTAGTAATTCAAAACAAGGAATCAAAATAGTTATGACTTCATTAGTGGAATCCTGGATTAGACACAGCCACGGTAAAGAGCTGAATCCTCTATTAAATGACACCATTAATCTAGTTTCCCGGCAATCATATAAATCTGCAGCAAACATAATCCCTCTACCTATTGGAAACACTCTTTAAACCTAAACAATGGACGAAAATCTATCTGTTTTACCCTTTTCTGTCTTAATCCTAATAATTTGATGAAAATACATTCGTTTGACCCCGTTTTATTTATTTTTAAATGATGTGGTTAGTCATACAAGTGCAACACAGACAGCAAAACTGAGAGTACTAAGAGAAGAGCACTAAGATTGATTTCATTTGCCTAAATTGGCTAACAAAGCGCACGAGGGACAACGGTAACTGTTAGCATTGCTACCTCTTCGGGGCCGGTAACTGTGGTCTCGTTGTGAAAGAGTGACCTGCGCTATTAAATTACTGTGACAAAACGTAGAGCTATGTACAGGCAGGTCAACAGAGACCAATAGACAAACAGTGAAGCCTGACTCACAAAAGGGATTAATGACCTGAAGGCTAAGTGAATGCCAACTGGATGAACGTGAAGTAGTTCAGTACATCATGCGATGTATGCTTCAGTACTTTCACTTCCTCTGCTTTACAGGGCAGTGAGGGCACAATTCTGACTTGAGGTCTTGCATGCGTAACTTCAATTTACGTATGGCCAAAGGTTATGATTCCACCCACAGTACATATGGAAATATAATGGATTCCTATCCAAAAGTGTCATCCCTTACTTTTCCCTTGTGTGCTCAACTTTTCCCTTATCCTAAACCAAAAAAAACAATGACCCGTAACTTACGGTATACCGGTATGTGAATATATCAGCCATATATTAGTAATTGAGTGTGTTTTACAATTCTCCATACATCAACCAATGGATTATACAGCTCTTAGCTATGACACACATTTTCCAGGAATTGAACCTTATAGGAAAACTCCTGCATACATGATACTCAAAGTTCATGGCAAGCTCAAGGTTCTTCACATTATACACTGAGGCTCAAAGTGCCCTTGTCCAGGCTATCGAGCTGCGTGAGGCCTACGCTGTTCTGTTGGTGCAACCCAGAGTGATCCAAGCTGGCCTGCTCAGGAAATGACAGCAGGGCGATTCCACACCAGGAAGGCCCGGAAATATTTTTGGTATCTCAGATTGTTGTGACTATTCTCACATAAACATTTAATTGGGAGCGAATGTGTTCAATATGCTCTTGACATTTGTATTACAAACCATTTTTGAGACGTTCATGATGGAGGTGTCCATTTTAGGCCCTTTTTGGACCTGTACATGCCTCCTCTAACCGCACATGATACAGACAACATCTGGGTGTCAATGTAGGCTACTCTATATAGGGTGCTCGCCCACCAGCCTCTTTAACTAGCCCTTAGATCTATCCTCCATCCCATGGATCGGCAGAATGAAAGAGGGAACCTAAGGCGGCTGGAAATTGGGCTGGAAATTGGGACGACATCTATCAAGAACTATTCACTCCGCAACGATTCCTCGGGATGGGCCAGGTGATGAATGAGCATGCCCTTAGGATCATGTGACACCTTTATTCTTCACCCTCTCTATCTCTGTTTTCCTCTATTGGCTCACGGTGTGCTTGTTGAAGAACTGAGAGAAAATGGCGGTCTCAAATGTATTCCAGATGCCTAGAACTCCACTCCTCGGCAGGCGTCAACATAGTTACCAAAGCCATGGATCTCTTCGCTCTGAGAGGAAACAGAATGTTGTTAGCTAGGTGTTAAAGATCCACCCTAAACCACTCGTTCCTTTCATTTACAGTGTTAAATACATAAGTCATATTTGAGAACAATATTTTTTAGTGAACAAATGTTTAATGATGGCGTTATAATAAGGTTGGTAGCAACATGGAAAATTGTTGTGGAAATCTGTTGCAGCTGAAGTCGACTACAAAATCCATAATGCATTGCTCTTTTTACGGAGTACGACATTGCAAATCTTTTCTGAGATGTGAGATAATTAACTTGCTGTCTGTAATATTGTGTCGTTTTGGAATCATTAAAAATAGGCACATTTCTCAACATATACACTGACTTTGAGAAGGTATTGCGTGAAGATTATCTTATCAACCATGTGACAGCATGACAATGTGAAGGCGATTGGTCTACAGTCTGCTTTGTGGGGCATTATACGTTCCCTTCATTCATTGGATTCCTATCTACTTTCTATAATATCTCTGGCAATGGCTCTCTGGCAATGACTAAAGAGGCAGACAAATAGGAAAAATGTTGTAAACCCTCCATTAAATGACACATTTCTCGAGGTAGGAATATGATCAATGGCTCATTCGAGAGAAGACATCCTCCCGAGTTATGACATCGGTCGGTATTGAAGTGTACGACAGACGTTTTCGCCATCTAAAAGTTGTATTCCTATTTAACTTCCAGTGTAGTGACAGCGACTTTATCACAGTGCTACATCATACCGTCCGGATTTCTGCCTGCTTGATCACCAATAACTCAAATACACATGAAAACACAAAATAACCCAAGGAATCGATAGAACATCACTCAGAGATGCACAAAAACAATATAATGTAACAACCCTGGGTTTATAAGCGCGGAAATCGACTCTGCCCTTCGAGCATGCTTTTGCGGCACAGCCGATAGCACGCCAGACCTCGGGCTAGAAGGTCAAGGGTTCGAGACCTGATCTCTGCTGTTTCATTACAATAACATGAAAAATGGGTGAACCTTTCCTTTAATGAAGGCCTCCATCTAGGAAAACTAACCCCTATTCTCCTCTGCAAAGGTCTGTCTATTAGTCATACTAACATGGTATTATCACCATGTGTCAACTGAGAACACCTGGACAATGTATGTTTTCACTAAGCCCTGGTGCACATGGTGGTGATGGTGCCATGATTATACATCATTGGCTTTAAATGGATACACATTTAAATGTATGAATATTTACTTTAGCTTCAGCAGAACATAGTCTACTTAAATTAGGCGTTTCATCAAGTCCGGTACACACTGAGCCGCACTTTCAGTAAGGATAGGGTCCACCTATAAAGTACACAGCATACGGTACAGCCAACAGTGCTTACACACTACCCTGCATTCTCCTCCTCCCTCACTCTCAAACCAAGAGGTCACTGTAAAAGCAATGGGCTTCCATTGACCTTGAGAGATTTTTTACAGTTGTGTTAAATTGCCTCACTTTGTCTCATCATCCTCTCCCAGACAGCCATCTCTCCTCCCACACGTAGGAAGGAGCTTTATGTCACAGAGGATATCACCAACTCAAACAAGAAACTTCAGTGTCTCTCTCAAATAGCAGGGAGCAACTAAAAGATGAAAGGCGTGACTTTTTCCACCACAAAAATTGTCAAGAGTTTATCTTGAGCTCCTCCTGTCAAAGCTCTCTGTAATTGCATCCTGTGTGTGTGTGTGTGTGTGTGTGTGTGTGTGTGTGTGTGTGTGTCTGTCTGTGTCTGTGTCTGTGTGTGTGCGCGTGCGCGTGTGTGGGTTGCGGTGACAGGGTGATGTGTTTTGTATGCTGCTGCTTCATCACAGCTCTCTCAACCCACGGGCGCTCCGTTTTGTCAAACGATCCCAACAAATAGCGCCACAGTGGCAGTCTCTGCACTTACGCTCGAAATACAAACTTCTCCTGAACTGAGGTGAACTGGCCGTTCCATGTCATTTTAGCAAGCCATGACACCCATCTCGGATTTTTCTGAAATTCTTTCTGTAGTTAGAAACAGATTAGCATTCCTGAAACATTCTTTTGTTGAAATGTAATTTTATCTCTGAGAAATGAAGCTTATTGATTGCACCAAAATTGGGCATTTTACTGTATAGTATTCAGGTAATATTCAGTAAATATCCATTTGGGTGTAATCAATTAGTTTAATTTCAAAATAATATTTTCGCAAGATAATGTTTCAGGAATGCTAATCGTGTCTGTTACTAACTACAGAAATGATTTCAGAACAATCGGAAGTCCTGTGTATTGTGCTTTTTGAGGTGGAACCACCCTGGGAGAAGGGAAGGAGGGAGGAATGAGGGAGGAGAGTAGAAGAGAGGGGCTTTGAATGTCTCCACCTGGAAAACAACACTCGGGAAAGAATTGTATTACATATTTTCCTTTTGCCATGCTTTTGTGAGACACCCAGCTTTAAATAGCCTTGGCATGTTTTTTATATTTCTGGGTCAGTGTCCAGGTTTTCAGGGCAGTGTATTTTTGAATGCCTGTATTTGTGTGCGAGTGTGTGTGTGTGTGTGTGTGTGTGTGTGTGTGTGCGCATAGACCTACAGTATATGTGCCGTATCTGGGAGTAGCCGTAAGCAGGCACATTGTGGAAAGAGCTGGCCCATGTATGTTTGGTTATAGGAGCCTGGGTGTACGTGTTTTCGGAGGGAGCTAGCATATGGTTATGGGATCATTCACAGCTGAGAATGGCATCATGGCTGAAACCCTAGCTCTCTCTCAGTCACCACACCCAGAGTGCAATGAGCACAGGTCCCTGCCAGAGACCACAGTTAATGAGGCTAGCTGGGACTGCTGCCCGGAGACTACCCAGGCCCACTATATACACACATGCTCACATAGCCGACACACTCCCACCCATCACAATCCCACCCATGTCTAAATAGATGGGTTGGTTGTTAAGCAACAAAAACGACGCGTTCGCAACAATGGGGCAAAACAGACAGGGTTGGCTTAGATTGTTCACAACATGGAAATTAGATTTCGTCTCCAATGTTTACGGAAAAAACATGAATACATTTGGACAATGAGCACTTGGTGTCTCTCAATTGCATCGTTACAGTTGTTGGTTGGCTAGCGTTCGAATTCTAGCATAGACGTGACATCAGTCGGAAACACCTCAACTCAAGACATGGTGTCAAGAACAAGATAAAACGAGCTGAAATGAGTCACCTACAATTCCCCACATGGCAGCTTCATGTCATTGCAGTTGCTAGCTTTCTGCCCCATTGAAGCGCGTGCATAGTTTAGGTGACACTGGCAGCTACACTATACAGTGTCATCCTATATATGCGTAGAAGTATAGGGTATTTAGCACAATACATACAGCATCAGCATGCATGTACGCATGTATGGACACACACTCATGCATACAGTATTGTGAACAAAACCCAAGTGCAAAGCATGTACTTAGCTAGCCATGCTAGGCGTACAGATACACATATGCAGCCATCCATACACCCATAGCATATGCTAGTGTGTGTATTCAATCCAAAGAGAGGACTGTGGTTACATGGGCAGCAACAGCTGGTACCATGTTCATTGGTCATTGTGTGAGTGTGTACAGTCGTGAAGCCATTGGCCCCTGTAACATGTCTGCGGTCAACATGCATGGGGGTTTCAACATTTGTGAGCTTTCATTCTCTCTCTCCCCCCCCCCCCCCCCCCCCCCCACTTGAAGAAACTTTCAAAGTTCTTGTCTTAAAGTAATGATGGACTGTTGTTTCACTTTGCTTATTTGAGCTGTTCTTGCCATAATATGGTCTTGGTCTTTTACCAAATAGAGCTATCTTCTGTTGGTGAATCTCAAATCTCAAATATATTTAGATTTGTTTAACAATCATGTTACTACATGATTTCATGTGTTATTTCATAGTTTTCTGTCTTCACTCCTATTATACAATGTAGAAAATAGTAAAAATAAAGAAAAACCCTTGAATGAGATGGTGTGTCCAAACTTTTGACTGATACTGTAGTTTTTTGTGAACTCTAGGGCAACGGTGTCTAGATGGAATTTGTGATCCTGGCAATTGGACCTTTTTTGGAACACCATTATTTTTGTCTTACTAAGATTTACTGTTAGGGCCCACGTCTGACAGAATCTGTGCAGACAATCTAGCTTCTCCTGTAGAAGCAACAGATCATCAGCAAACAGTAGACATTTGACTTCAGATTCTTAGTAGGGTTCTGCAGACTGTTCTAGTGCCCTCATCAATTCATTGATATGTAAATGTAATATGTTTATTTTATATTTTTAATACATTCACAAAAAATTCTAAACAGTTTTTTGCTTTGTCATTATGGGCTATTGTGTGTAGATTGATGAGGGAAAAAACGATTTACTCAATTTTAGAATAAGGCAGTAACGTAACAAAATGTGGAAAAAGTCAAGGGGTCTGAATACTTTCCTAATGCACTGTATATGTTGAAGAGGGTGGGCCTCAAGCTTGCATCCCTGTCTCACCCCACAGCCCTGTGTGTAATTTTTTTTACCCCACACTTGTTGTTTGTGTACATAGATTTTCTAATGTTGTATTTTTCCCCCCCCAACACTACTTTCCATCTATTTGCATAGCAGGCCCTCATATCAAAATGATTCAAAAGCTTTTTTTGAAATCAACAAAGAATGAGAAGAGTTTGCCTTCATTTTGGTTGGTTTGTTTGTCATTTTCAATATATATATTTTTTATTTTAAATGTAACCTTATTTAACTAGGCAAGTCAGTTAAATAACATATTCTTATCTAGGATACTGTCAACACCACAGGCCTTTTTGGGTGGGAGGGTTTGTATTTTGCCCTGTACCTCATTGTAATTGAAGAATACTGTGGGTTCTGGAAGTCTTTAATAGATTATTTTAAGATTTGTATTAGATTATGTACTATATATGTTTTTACTGTTTGTTCCTTGTTATAGAGCCAAAATGATTGGAGAAGTGGTTTACCAATACATCGCCATTTTTGATAGATAACTCTTCGTGTTAGATAACTCTCTCTCCCTTTCCCGTGCACCCAATACCAATTTCCTCTCTCTTTCACTCTCTCACCTAATTATAGTTCTATCTATTTACCCCCCCTTTCTCTTGCTTTATCTTTGATTCTAAATCCGAGCCCCTGAAGCCATTCAGAGGTGGGCAGAGAGCCAGAAAAGTAAACAGTGTGTAAATCTCTCTATTGTCCTCTAAGGAAGCTGTCTGGATCTGCCCTATAGGCAGAACTACTGAATCAGGAAGTGTATTGTATATCTTCAGCATACTCATTACTCACTGGCTTCTTTTGTTTTGTGTCTGCATATTCGTATGTAAATCTGACTGGAGGATGAAAAATCTTACCAGGCAAAAATAGACGTACAGCTTTTAAGTATTAGTTTAAAATGCATGCAAGGAAGGAACAATTTAGCTGCGCTTCAGGTAGCAAAAGATAACACCCCAGCTACTGAATTGAGCCTTAAAAGGCCACAAAGAAACCCTTCATTTATAATAAAAGACCGTTTCTCTGCATGTGGCTAATATATAATATGTTACTTATTTATAGAAAGGGCGTGCAAAAATCTGAGTTAAAGACAGCCTGGCCTTAGGGAAATGCATCTTGTTTTTTAAGACAGTAAATGAATGCCATGATAACATTTCTGTCTAAACAGTTTCCCCTCCTGCAAGATTTGATGAGCAGGGGGCTTCTGTGGTCATGGAAAAGCTATACTCCTAATCCATAAATCTGCTTCTGGCCTCTGGGTAAGTTTAGCAGTGGGATGACTGCACTGATTTGTTCCAATAAGTCTTAGGTCAGACATTCGTTCTGCTGGGTATCCAGTGTCCTCCTCTTCTTCTCTTCCTCCATATTTTAATGTGGTTGGTTTGAGTTCTCCCGCATCTCCCAGGGACTTTATCAGCCTGGTATTGTGGTTGATAAATGGTGTCTCCTGATGTTTGTCATGTGGCTCTATTCATTGCCCTGATGAATGAGCACTAGGGATGAATGGCGGGAACCCGGTTACCGAGATTTACCGGGATTTAGTACCCAAAATCACTCCCCTTTCCCAGGATAAATAAACCGGTAAATTATAATAAATTATTTATATGAACAGCATGGCGTGAAAAGGAACTGTTAAATTATACTGAACAAAAATATAAACCCAACATGTAAAGTGTTGGTCTCATGTTTCATGAGCTGAAATAAAAGATCCCAGAAATGTTCCATATGCACAAAAAGCTTATTTCTCTCAAATTTTGTGCACACATTTGTTTACATCCCTGTTAGTGAGCATTTCTCCTTTGCCCAGATATTCCATCCACCTGACAGGTATGGCAACAGCATGATCATTACACAGCACACATAGAACAGATCTACTGCTTCATAGACTTGTTTTCAATGAGAATGAAAGATCTATAATTCGCATTTCTGTGAATTTTGTGTTGAATACTTTTCTTGTGCTGGGGACAATATAAGGCCACTCTAAAATGTGCAGTTTTGTCACACAACACAATGCCACAGATGTCTCAAGTTTTGAGTGAGCATGCAATTGGCATGCTGACTACAGGAATGTCCACCAGAACTGTTGCCAGAGAATTGAATGTCAATTTCTCTACCATAAGCCGCCTCCAACTTCCTTTTTAGAGAATTTGGCAGTACGCCCTACCGGCCTCACAACCGCAGACCATGTGTAACCACACCAGCCCAGGACCTCCACATCTGGCTTCTTTACCTGCGGGATCCTCTGAGACCAGCCACCTCGATAGCTGATGAAACTGAGGAGTATTTATGTCTGTAATTAAGCCATTTTCTGGGGAAAAACTAATTCTGATTGGCTGGGCCTGGCTCCCAAGTGGGTGGGCATAAAAGCTGCACCCCTGTCCAGTCATGTGAAAACCATAGATTAGAGCCTAATGAATTTATTTAAATTCTGATTTCCTTATGTGAAATGTAACTCGTTAAAAATCGTTGAAATTGTTACATGTTGCGTTTATATTTTTGTTCAGTATATTTGCAATGTCGAAATCTGGCTTCTCTATGGCCTCTGCATGATGATTCAATGCTCAGGGTGGGGACAGACAGCCCATCTCAGTATGGAGCACAGTTCACAATGCAAGTAGACCTATCATCTCATCATGGCCTACGTTTGCTGCAACATAGCCTATGTTACAGTAATATAAAGACCGAATGTGCGTCTAATTTACCCATCGCCATCTGGCTTTCGGGGGTCACCTTGTTATTTCAATTGTAAAGATTATACTTTTTTAAAATTGCAGCTCCAGAGTTTTAAAACAGCCTATTACGCTCTAGAACTCTCTCGCAGTTGAGAATGGCGCCAGAGGGGATGGCTGCCGTTTTATGGACTCCTAACCAATTGTGCTATTTTGTGTGTTTTTTCGCATAGTTGGTAACTTATTTTGTACACAATGTTGATGCTACCGTCTCTTATGACCTATAAGAGCTTCTGGATATCTGTTCTGGACCTGTTAGTTGTTTAGCACCCCCTAGTGGTAGTTTAAGTGCAGCAACGTAGAATTTACCTGTTTGTGTCATGTGACAGGAAGCCATTTCAGAAGTGAAGCTTTGTGTAAGATGTGCAAGTCAATCAATCAAATCAATCAAATTTATTTTATATAGCCCTTCGTACATCAGCTGATATCTCAAAGTGCTGTACAGAAACCCAGCCTAAAACCCCAAACAGCAAGCAATGCAGGTGAAGAAGCACGGTGGCTAGGAAAAACTCCCTAGAAAGGCCAAAACCTAGGAAGAAACCTAGAGAGGAACCAGGCTATGTGGGGTGGCCAGTCCTCTTCTGGCTGTGCCGGGTGGAGATTATAACAAAACATGGTCAAGATGTTCAAATGTTCATAAATGACCAGCATGGTCGAATAATAATAAGGCAGAATAGTTGAAACTGGAGCAGCAGCACAGTCAGGTGGACTGGGGACAGCAAGGAGTCATCATGTCAGGTATTCCTGGGGCATGGTCCTAGGGCTCAGGTCCTCCGAGAGAGAGAAAGAAAGAGAGAATTAGAGAGAGCATATGTGGGATGGCCAGTCCTCTTCTGGCTGTGCCGGGTGGAGATTATAACAGAACATGGCCAAGATGTTCAAATGTTCATAAATGATCAGCATGGTCGAATAATAATAAGGCAGAACAGTTGAAACTGGAGCAGCAGCACAGCCAGGTGGACTGGGGACAGCAAGGAGTCATCATGTCAGGTAGTCCTGGGGCATGGTCCTAGGGCTCAGGTCCTCCGAGAGAGAGAAAGAGAGAAGGAGAGAATTAGAGAACGCACACTTAGATTCACACAGGACACCGAATAGGACAGGAGAAGTACTCCAGATATAACAAACTGACCCTAGCCCCCCGACACATAAACTACTGCAGCATAAATACTGGAGGCTGAGACAGGAGGGGTCAGGAGACACTGTGGCCCACTCCGAGGACACCCCCGGACAGGGCCAAACAGGAAGGATATAACCCCACCCACTTTGCCAAAGCACAGCCCCCACACCACTAGAGGGATATCTTCAACCACCAACTTACCATCCTGAGACAAGGCTGAGTATAGCCCACAAAGACCTCCGCCACGGCACAACTTAAGGGGGGGGGGGGGGGGGCGCCAACCCAGACAGGATGACCACATCAGTGACTCAACCCACTCAGGTGACGCACCTCCTCCAGGGACGGCATGAGAGAGCCCCAGTAAAGCCAGTGACTCAGCCCCTGTAATAGGGTTAGAGGCAGAGAATCCCAGTGGAAAGAGGGGAACCGGCCAGGCAGAGACAGCAAGGGTGGTTCGTTGCTCCAGAGCCTTTCCGTTCACCCTCCCACTCCTGGGCCAGACTACACTCAATCATATGACCCACTGAAGAGATGAGTCTTCAGTAGAGACTTAAAGGTTGAGACCGAGTTTGCGTCTCTGACATGGGTAGGCAGACCGTTCCATAAAAATGGAGCTCTATAGGAGAAAGCCCTGCCTCCAGCTGTTTGCTTAAAAATTCTAGGGACAATTAGGAGGCCTGCGTCTTGTGACCGTAGCGTACGTGTAGGTATGTACGGCAGGACCAAATCAGAGAGATAGATAGGAGCAAGCCCATGTAATGCTTTGTAGGTTAGCAGTAAAACCTTGAAATCAGCCCTTGCTTTGACAGGAAGCCAGTGTAGAGAGGCTAGCACTGGAGTAATATGATCACATTTTTTGGTTCTAGTCAGGATTCTAGCAGCCGTATTTAGCACTAACTGAAGTTTATTTAGTGCTTTATCCGGGTAGCCGGAAAGTAGAGCATTGCAGTAGTCTAACCTGGAAGTGACAAAAGCATGGATTAATTTTTCTGCATCATTTTTGGACAGAAAGTTCCTGATTTTTGCAATGTTACGTAGATGGAAAAAAGCTGTCCTTGAAATGGTCTTGATATGTTCTTCAAAAGAGAGATCAGGGTCCAGAGTAACGCCGAGGTCCTTCACAGTTTTATTTGAGACGACTGTACAACCATTAAGATTAATTGTCAGATTCAACAGAAGATCTCTTTGTTTCTTGGGACCTAGAACAAGCATCTCTGTTTTGTCCGAGTTTAAAAGTAGAAAGTTTGCAGCCATCCACTTCCTTATGTCTGAAACACATTCTTCTAGCAAGGGCAATTTTGGGGCTTCACCATGTTTAATTGAAATGTACAGCTGTGTGTCATCTGCATAGCAGTGAAAGTTAACATTATGTTTTCGAATAACATCCCCAAGAGGTAAAATATATAGTGAAAACAATAGTGGTCCTAAAACGGAACCTTGAGGAACACCGAAATTTACAGTTGATTTGTCAGAGGACAGACCATTCACAGAGACAAACTGATATCTTTCCGACAGATAAGATCTAAACCAGGCCAGAACTTGTCCGTGTAGACCAATTTGGGTTTCCAATCTCTCCAAAAGAATGTGGTGATCGATGGTATCAAAAGCAGCACTAAGGTCTAGGAGCACGAGGACAGATGCAGAGCCTCGGTCCGATGCCATTAAAATGTCATTTACCACCTTCACAAGTGCCGTCTCAGTGCTATGATGGGGTCTAAAACCAGACTGAAGCATTTCGTATACATTGTTTGTCTTCAGGAAGGCAGTGAGTTGTTGCGCAACAGCCTTTTCTAAAATTTTTGAGGGGAATGGAAGATTCGATATAGGCCGATAGTTTTTTATATTTTCTGGGTCAAGGTTTGGCTTTTTCAAGAGAGGCTTTATTACTGCCACTTTTAGTGAGTTTGGTACACATCCGGTGGATAGAGAGCCGTTTATTATGTTCAACATAGTAGGGCCAAGCACAGGAAGCAGCTCTTTCAGTAGTTTAGTTGGAATAGGGTCCAGTATGCAGCTTGAAGGTTTAGAGGCCATGATTATTTTCATCATTGTGTCAAGAGATATAGTACTAAAACACTTGAGTGTCTCTCTTGATCCTAGGTCCTGGCAGAGTTGTGCAGACTCAGGACAACTGAGCTTTGAAGGAATACGCAGATTTAAGGACGAGTCCGTAATTTGCTTTCTAATAATCATAATCTTTTCCTCAAAGAAGTTCATGAATTTATCACTGCTAAAGTGAAAGTCATCCTCTCTTGGGGAATGCTGCTTTTTAGTTAGCTTTGCGACAGTATCAAAAAGGAATTTCGGATTGTTCTTATTTTCCTCAATTAAGTTAGAAAAATAGGATGATCGAGCAGCAGTAAGGGCTCTTCGGTACTGCACAGTACTGTCTTTCCAAGCTAGTCGGAAGACTTCCAGTTTGGTGTGGCGCCATTTCCGTTCCAATTTTCTGGAAGCTTGCTTCAGAGCTCGGGTATTTTCTGTGTACCAGGGAGCTAGTTTCTTATGAGAAATGTTTTTAGTTTTTAGGGGTGCAACTGCATCTAGGGTATTGCGCAAGGTTAAGTTGAGTTCCTCAGTTAGGTGGTTAACTGATTTTTGTCCTCTGGCGTCCTTGGGTAGGCAGAAGGAGTCTGGAAGGACATCAAGGAATCTTTGTGTTGTCTGTGAATTTATAGCACGACTTTTGATGATCCTTGGTTGGGGTCTGAGCAGATTATTTGTTGCAATTGCAAACGTAATAAAATGGTGGTCCGATAGTCCAGGATTATGAGGAAAAACATTAAGATCCACAACATTTATTCCATGGGACAAAACTAGGTCCAGCGTATGACTGTGACAGTGAGTGGGTCCAGAGACATGTTGGACAAAACCCACTGAGTCGATGATGGCTCCGAAAGCCTTTTGGAGTGGGTCTGTGGACTTTTCCATGTGAATATTAAAGTCACCAAAGATTAGAATATTATCCGCTATGACTACAAGGTCCGATAGGAATTCAGGGAACTCAGTGAGGAACGCTGTATATGGCCCAGGAGGCCTGTAAACAGTAGCTATAAAAAGTGATTGAGTAGGCTGCATAGATTTCATGACTAGAAGCTCAAAAGACGAAAACGTCTTTTTTTTTTGTAAATTGAAATTTGCTATCGTAAATGTTAGCAACACCTCCGCCTTTGCGGGATGCACGGGGGATATGGTCACTAGTGTAGCCAGGAGGTGAGGCCTCATTTAACACAGTAAATTCATCAGGCTTAAGCCATGTTTCAGTCAGGCCAATCACATCAAGATTATGATCAGTGATTAGTTCATTGACTATAATTGCCTTTGAAGTAAGGGATCTAACATTAAGTAGCCCTATTTTGAGATGTGAGGTATCATGATCTCTTTCAATAATGACAGGAATGGAGGTGGTCTTTATCCTAGTGAGATTGCTAAGGCGAACACCGCCATGTTTAGTTTTGCCCAACCTAGGTCGAGGCACAGACACGGTCTCAATGGTGATAGCTGAGCTGACTACACTGACTGTGCTAGTGGCAGACTCCACTATGCTGGCAGGCTGGCTAACAGCCTGCTGCCTGGCCTGCACCCTATTTCATTGTGGAGCTAGAGGAGTTAGAGCCCTGTCTATGTTGGTAGATAAAATGAGAGCACCCCTCCAGCTAGGATGGAGTCCGTCACTCCTCAGCAGGTCAGGCTTGGTCCTGTTTGTGGGCGAGTCCCAGAAAGAGGGCCAATTATCTACAAATTCTATCTTTTGGGAGGGGCAGAAAACAGTTTTCAACCAGCGATTGAGTTGTGAGACTCTGCTGTAGAGCTCATCACTCCCCCTAACTGGGAGGGGGCCAGAGACAATTACTCGATGCCGACACATCTTTCTAGCTGATTTACACGCAGAAGCTATGTTGCGCTTGGTGATCTCTGACTGTTTCATCCTAACATCGTTGGTGCCGACGTGGATAACAATATCTCTATACTCTCTACACTCGCCAGTTTTAGCTTTAGCCAGCACCATCTTCAGATTAGCCTTAACGTCGGTAGCCCTGCCCCCCGGTAAACAGTGTATGATCGCTGGATGATTCTCAAGTCTAATACTGCGGGTAATGGAGTCGCCAATGACTAGAGTTTTCAATTTGTCAGAGCTAATGGTGGGAAGCTTCGGCGTCTCAGACCCCGTAACGGGAGGAGAAGAGACCAGAGAAGACTCGGCCTCTGACTCCGACCCGCTGCTTAATGGGGAAAACCGGTTGAAAGTTTCTGTCGGCTGAATGAGCGACACCGGTTGAGCGTTCCTACAGCATTTCCTTCCAGAAACCGTGAGAAAGTTGTCCGGCTGCGGGGACTGTGCCAGGGGATTTATACTACTATCTGTACTTACTGGTGGCACAGACGCTGTTTCATCCTTTCCTACACTGAAATTACCCTTGCCTAGCGATTGCGTCTGAAGCTGGGCTTGTAGCACAGCTATCCTCGCCGTAAGGCGAGTACAGCGACTACAATTAGAAGGCATCATGTTAATGTTACTACTTAGC
Source organism: Oncorhynchus mykiss (assembly GCF_057628025.1). Classification (NCBI taxonomy): domain Eukaryota; kingdom Metazoa; phylum Chordata; class Actinopteri; order Salmoniformes; family Salmonidae; genus Oncorhynchus; species Oncorhynchus mykiss. The sequence continues at coordinate 44,464,405 of NC_143039.1, read as the reverse complement.
TTCGGCTGTTGGAGGTCCTGACGAATCGTGTCCAGATAAAGCGTCCGGAGTGAAAAAGTTGAGTAGGAAAAAACAAAAATATAAACGGTAATTGAAAAGTAAAAAACGTAAATTTGTCAGGTAGCAAAACAGGTTGGCAACAAAACGCACAGCAACTCAAAAACAAGTCTGCAAGTCGTGACCGGAAATGACGTTGTGTTCAAACAGTCATCCTCAGTAACCTTTGATTACAAGTGTGACATCAAGTGTGACATCCTTCTTCATAAGCTTTGTAAGACGCAATGTCTAGCAATATCAAGCATACAATTGCATTCTAATAACTTTATTTTATATTTGACTCTAGATTGAGTACTTGTATTCCTTATTTCATACATTTAGTGCAGTTATTGTGTAAGACATTCTGTGCTCTGTACTACTGTAACTGAAAACATGTACTTTGTATTTGTTGCAGTTTCACACTGTGGATGCACCAGTGATTTGGTCTATGAAAACGTAGTCAGATGAAGCAGATGCTAAACTACAGGATTGCTTTGCTAGCACAGACTGGAATATGTTCCGGGATTCTTCTGATGGCATTGAGGAGTACACGACATCAGTCACTGGCTTTATCAATAAGTGCATCGAGGACGTTATCCCCACAGTGAGTGTACGTACATATCCCAACCAGAATCCATGGATTAAAGGCAACATATGCACCAAGCTAAAGGCTAGAGCTTCTGCTTTCAAGGACTGGGACACTAATCCAGACGGTTATAAGGAATCCCGCTATGCCCTCAGATGAACCATCAAACAGGCAAAGCATCAATACAGGACTAAGATTGAATGCTACAACAACAGTTCTGATGCTCGTCGGATGTGGCCGGACATGCAAACTATTACGGACTACAAGGGGAAACCCACCCATAGACACGAGCCTACCAGACAGGCTAAATGCCTTTAATGCTCACTTTGAGGCAAGCAACACTGAAGCATGCATGAGAGCACCAGCTGTTCTGGACAACTGTGTGATCACGCTCTCCATAGCCGATGTCAACAAGACCTTTAACTTGTTATGGCTGCATCCCTTGTTCTCAATTTCCGCCTGAAGACATACCCTAATCTAACTGCCTGTAGCTCAGCCCCAGAGGCAAGGATATGCATATTCTTGGTATCATTTGAATGGAAACATTCTGAAGTTTGTGGAAATGTTAATTGAAAGTAGGAGAATATAACACAGTAGATCTGGTGGAAGAAAAGAGAAAGAAAGAGCATACGTTTTGTGTTTTTTATTGTTGTAGCATCGTCTTTTACATGTACTAGAATAGGATGCTGAAGATAATTTTGATGGATAACACAAGAGGGCAACTGTAGGTGTGGAAACTTCAGGAATGGGTGAGCTACATGACATTTAGCATGAAGTCACCCAGGTGTCCCACACAAGTTGCCCAAATGTACCCAAGTGGCCAAATTGGTGAAATGACCTATTACTATACACAACAGTGCAAATAACTATATACAACATATCAAAAAGCAATTCTAACACGCAAAAAAATTCACAAATGTTAAAGAAAATGGAAGGGTCTACCCCTGTGCTGTTCCATTCAACTCCGGCCATTGTTGTGGGCCTGCCCAACCCCCAACAGCACCCAATGGCTATTTCATATGGAAATGGAGAGGAGTAATAGGTGCAGTGGCCATGTGTGTGTTTGCTGTTATATTCCATTCCATTTTGAAAAAAATGGGAAATATATATATCTGACATGGAATACACACAAACAAACACAAACAAACACACACACACACACCCAAACAAACCAACAAACAAACAACACACACACACACACAGGTTATGGGTCGTACACACACATACACTATAGCCAATGTGTACTTTACACATTTCATCACACATTTCATTGCAAATTGCAAATATATATATATTTATATTTCATAAAACGGCATTAGCACTTACCAGTCCAGAAGTACGTCCTGTCCTTGCAGAAACAGCTCAATGTTTGAATCATAACTGTGTTCACTCAAAGATTCCTCAAACAAAAAATCTGTCTTACTTTCCCGATCAATCTCTTCTATAATCTGGTGCAAATCTGTATACTTAGACTTGGACTAAGCTTTTCCTGATTTATTCGCCATGATGTCTTCAATGAAATCGTTGAAAAAACACTTTCCAAAATACTACTTTCCAAAACACTGCTGTGCCTAATAAGCGTGACTGCAAATAGTCTGATGGTCAATGGCGAGAATGAAGTTCGTTACGCGTGTGTTTACAAACAAGGGATGGTGGTCCAACCCACAACCATCACATACTGGCGTTTACCTCAGCTCATTGGCTATCTACCCAGCTAGATTTCAAGAAGATCAGTGGTTATTGGGAAGAAATACAGTCAATCAATGAAGCTTCGCTAATATTATTGGTGTGCAATGAAGTCATTGCTCGTTGTCTTCAAATCAGTTCACTTCGGTCAATACTCACCGCAAAAACAAAAAAAAAATCAAGTTTGGCTGTGTTGCAACCACCCAAAGGATTGCACTGAAACCAACTATGACTAGATAAACAATTGTTTAGTGTGTGTAATTACGTCGAATGCTTCGTCAAAAGTTGATAGAGATGGAATTGATGACACAAACGGTTTACAAAATGTTTCGTTTTAGGCTATAAAAATATAACGGTTTTCCTCCTCTTCTGAGGAGGAGTAGGAAGGATCGGACCAATATGCAGCGTGCTACGTGTCCATGTTAATATTTATTTAAACTGAACACAAAAAAAAATTACAAAAGAACAAACTAAAACTAAACAGTTCTGTCTGGTGCAGACACAGAGACAGAAAACGACTACCCACCAATCATAGTGGGAACACAGGCTGCCTAAGTATGTTTCTCAATCAGAGACAACGATTGACAGCTGCCTCTGATTGGGAACCATACCAGGCCAAAAGCAGAAATACAAAACATAGAACAAAAACATAGAATGCCCACCCCAACTCACTTCCTGACCAAACTAAAATAGAGACATTAAAAAGGAACTAAGGTCAGGACGTCACAAATACAGTAATACATACTCAAAACTAGCCTACTGGAGCTAGTTTAATTTATTTAGCCAAGAGAGCATAGACCTAGCTATATCTATGTGCTTTTATGTTTTTCTATAGTGCATAATGTGCAGTAGCCTATATCATATACAGTATGTATTGGATAATGGCACAATCATTTGGGCTTTTTTGGGGGCTTGAGCTCAGGTAGCATCTGGTTTGAATTGTCATTCTAATCAAAGCTATAGTCAAATGCAGATATTTATATGCTTTATAATTCTTTTGAATGACACTGTCACATGTGCTCCCTCTCCGGCCTCTAGGTCACCAGGCTGTCCATTGCGGCACACACATGTCACCATGATTACGCGCACCTATGTGTCGTCAGACTCACATAGATTCCATCACTTCCCTGATTACCTTCCCTATATATGTCACTCCCTTTGGTTCCTTCCCCAGGCTTCATTGTTTCTGTTTCATGTCTGTGTGCTGTTTCTTGTTTTGTATTATATTCTGTTTATTTATTAAAACAGTCATTTACTGAACTTGCTTCCCGACATTCGGCGCACATCGTTAGGCACTTCTGGTTTTGGCGGGAAATACTGGGTTACCCGGGAGAAAAGTGATTTATTCTCGGGATGGAACATTTGTAAAATACCTGGAAAATATTCAACCCTAATGAGCACTCTGCGGTAACCCAATCTCCATCTGGCCCCTGCATACCTGCATAACAACCTGCATAAAGGGAAATGTAGATGGACGGATAGCGGGACGACCTCCTGCTGGCCTGAGGTCATGACCTTACAGTGACCTCCACTTACGCTCTGAACATTACAAGCGGGAGATTGTCATGGCGCCTAGGGAGGAGGAGGATATGGGCCATCTTGGTTCATCGTGGACTAAAGGACATTTGTCTTAAGGATGGGATCTTTCCATAGGGACTATCGATCAATAATGTCCAAATTCGTGTGTATCGAAACACTGTCATACCACATCTAGCTATGTAATCATTAGTTATATACACTAGAAACTGCTCTAGCCAGCTGCGAAGTCATACGTTGTATACTCCAGATACTCACCTAGCCAGCTGCAAGGTCATTAGTTGTATACTCCAGATACTCACCTAGCCAGCTACAAGGTCATTAGTTGTATACTCCAGATACTCACCTAGCCAGCTACAAAGTCATTAGTTGTCTACTCCAGATACTCACCTAGCCAGCTACAAGGTCATTAGTTGTATACTCCAGATACTCACCTAGCCAGCTGCAAGGTCATTAGTTGTATACTCCAGATACTCACCTAGCCAGCTACAAGGTCATTAGTTGTATACTCCAGATACTCACCTAGCCAGCTACAAAGTCATTAGTTGTCTACTCCAGATACTCACCTAGCCAGCTGCAAGGTCATTAGTTGTATACTCCAGATACTCACCTAGCCAGCTGCAAGGTCATTAGTTGTATACTCCAGATACTCACCTAGCTAGCTACAAGGTCATTAGTTGTATACTCCAGATACTCACCTAGCCAGCTGCAAGGTCATTAGTTGTATACTCCAGATACTCACCTAGCCAGCTGCAAGGTCATTAGTTGTATACTCCAGATACTCACCTAGCCAGCTACAAAGTCATAAGTTGTCTACTCTAGATACTCATCTAGCCAGCTGCAAAGTCATACGTTGTATACTCTCAATAAAAAAAAATTCAGGTAGTTGGCAATAATAGTGGGTTTTGTGATACTGTCCAATTTACAGTAGCTATTACAGTGAAATAATACCATGCTATTGTTTGAGTAGAGTGCACAGTTATGAACTTGAAAATGTATTAATAAACCAGTTAGACACATTTGAGCAGTCTTGATGCAATATTTTAAACAGAAATGCAATTGGATCAGTCTAACACTTTGCACATACACTGCTTCCGTCTAGTGGCCAAAATATAAATTGCGCCTGGCCTGGAATAATACATTATGGCCTCTCTCTTGCATTTGAAAGATGGATGGTACAAAAAAACATAACATTTTATTTTACCAAATCTAATGTGTTACATTCTCCTTCATTCATTTCACATTTTCACAAACTTCAAAGTGTTTCCTTTCAAATGGTGTCAATAATATGCACATTCTTGCTTCAATGCCTGAGCTACAGGCAGTTAGATTTGGGTATGTCATTTTAGGCTAAAATTGAAAAAAAGGGTCTGTTCCTTTAAAAGCAAATTTCTGCAGCATTAGTAAAGATGTGATATCAATACATGTTGATGATTTCATTCCTGTTCTGTTTGTAACTAGCCTGATAGGTTGACTGATAACCTGAACCAGGTTGCAGGCACTGGTTACAGTTTGAAACTTTGTGGGCAGCTTGACGACAGCCAGTCAATATTGAAATCACCCCAAAAATATACCTCTCTGTTGATATCACATACATTATCAAGCATTTCACACATATTATCCAGATACTGACTGTTAGCACTTGGTGGTGTATAGCGGTGTCCCACAAGAATGGGCTTTAGATGAGGCAGATGAACCTGTAGCCATATTACTTCAACAGTATTTAACATGAGATCCTCTGTAAGCCTTACATGAATGTGGTTCTGAATATAGACCGCAACACCACCCCCATTGGCATTTCTATCTTTTCTGTAGATTTTATAACCAATACAGCTACCACTGTATCATCAAAGGTATTATCTAAATGTGGTTCAGATATATAATGTCAGAATATGAATAATCTATAACTAGCAAGTTATTTCATGAACCTTGTTTCTTAGGCTATGTTAATGCAGGCCATTTTTTTCCAGAGACGTTAATGGGACAAAAATTAAGTTAATTACATTGTGTCCCCTGGGATAATGTACATTTGCTGCAGCATTATGACAACTCAGTGACACAATGGTAGGGATTAACTGAGCTGTTCTCGGGTGATTGATAAGTCATTGTCTCAACGCAGCCTTGAAATGCATGTCCTGAAGCCAAGATCATTTGGATGGACTCTGTCATTCCTGTAGAGAATCTTTGTTTCCAGAAGGTGTCGAACTGCCAATGATGACAGCTGGTGGAATGGTTGAGGAGGTCCTGCCATTCTTTCGCCTCAAGTGGTTTTGCAAACCCCTCGAGGACCAAAGGGCAATGGGGCCTGATGCACCCGAGCCAGCTGTAGTATACATCATGGATGATGAATGTGCCAGAGTCTCAGACAGCCTCACGGTCTGATGAGGATGGGAGCTCTGAGGATGTGAACCCAAGGTAGAAGCCCCTGTTGCCAGAGGACGCTGTTTTCGACTTCCACTGCGAGTGACATATCTCCATGGCTAGTTGGTAGGATCGAGAACAGGAATATCCACCAAGTCATCCAGGAGCATCCTACTAGCTCTGTTCTCCAGGGAAGGTGGAGACCCCTTCAGGGAGGGATCCCTGCAGAACACCGGCCACAGCCGACACGGCGGCAAGACTTCCACCAGGCCAGAGTGGCGTCTGGTTACTGGGATAGAAGAGAAATAAAAAGTAGCCAGATGTGAATTTCCCAGTAGCTTCTGTATGTTTGCTACTTGTTTTCTAAGAGTAGCCACTTTGACCTTGTAGTCCTCTGCAACAGAGTTTTTACATTGCAAGTCCGGGCGGTCCATAATGAACAGGAATAAAATAAAATAAACATCTACTGCAGCACTGCAAACACTATACTTTTCTCTGTACCTTCCTCCGTTCATCTTTCCCTCGATCCTGACTAGTCTCTCAGTCCCTGTCGCTGAAAAACATTGTCACAGCATGATTCTGCCCCTACCATGCTTCACCATCGGGATGGTGCCAGGTTTCCTCCAGCCGTGACACTTGTCATTCAGGCAAAAGAGTTCAATCTTGGTTTTATCAGACCAGAGAATCTGGCTTCTTATGCTCTGAGGTGCCTTTTGGCAAACTCTAGGCGGGCTGCCAAATGTATTTTACTGAGGAGTGGCTTCCGTCTGGCCACTCTAGCATAAAGACCTGGTTGGTTGTGTGCGGCAAAGATGGTTGTCCTTCTGGAAGTTTCTCCCATCTCCACAGTGGACCTCTGGAGCTCTGTCAGAGTGACCATCGGATTCTTGGTCACCTCCCTGAAGAAGGCCCTTCTCCCCGGACTGCTCAGTTTGGGTCTTGGTGGTTCCAATCTTCTTTCATTTAAGGATTATGGAGGCCACTGTGTTCTTGGTGACCTTCAATGCTGCATAAATGTGTTGGTATCTGTGACGACCCTCCCACTATGTCTGCCAAATTGTTTCTCTCTGTTATTGTTTTCCTTAATAGGATATCAGTGGGTGGAGCTGGGAGGGTCGTCAGCAAAATGGGAACACATCTGGGGTTGGGTGTGTCCCGGGGATAAATATACCTTCCTCCCATACATTGAGGAGACTCTCTCCACGCAGACACACTGTTGTTTTTTCGTAGTGGCATTTTGGGGCTTCTTTTTGTTAATTTATTTTGGCACCTCTCATTATCACCATCTTTGCACGCATCCACTCACTTACACTACTGACTACACACACCATTGCAACCTGTATATAGTTATTCTTTGATCTCCACGTTGTCTCCCTCTTTACTACGGGCTACGAGCCAGTTCATAACAAGTGGGGGCTCGTCTGGGATATAAGGTTGGTTCCTTGACATTTTGGCATATAATATTTATTTGCATTACGATGGATTAATGCCAATTGGGATGTGCTTTAGTTGGTATTCACTGCCTAGTCTTGTCGGTATAGTGCCTTAGAGACATATCAGTGATTTTGGTTGTCCATTGATGTCATCTTATAGGTGCATTGCCTGGAAAAGTATGCCAGTAGGCCTAATACTAGTGTCGTTAAGCTAACTAGTAAGTGTATTTTGTTTGGGAGAAAATGTGGAGTTAGTGTATTGATAAATTATGTAGGTGCTTTGTTTGCATCTTTTGTTACAGCTTTTTTGAGTTGCGTTGTTTGGTAGGCCCAGTGTTGGTTGCCTTTGTTTATGTTTTCTGCAACGGATAGTTGGTTATGTGCTGCGATGGAGAGAGGAACATTGATTAGTTTCCAGGCCCCTGCCCTGGATGGAAACTCTTGCTCTACTCGTTGTTGGGACATTGGTCAGAGGAGGTGAGTACAATCTGCTGTGTACCTCAGTGGGAGATTTGGGTAGGGTAGTGTCATTTGCTACACGGACCTATAGTCTTTCTTTTCCCCTCTTAGTCTTAGTGGTGTGTTCCACTTTGGAATACGTTGGGCATGGTTATCTTGGTGTCCGTGGACAGAGCAGTTGTCTCGGGTGCACATCCGTGGCTCGGGTGGGGGGGTGGGGGGTGGATCTGCCAGCGTGCTGGGGGGGGTCCATGCTAGGGGCAGGGGGCTACAGTGCGTAATTACCCACTGTGAAGCCGCAAAGACTATGTTTGAGCTGCTGTAGGATTTGGGGAAGCTCCTTATATACACTACCATTCAAAATGTTGGGGTCACTTAGAATTGTCCTTGTTTTTGACAGAAAATAAAACTTTTAGTCCATTAAAATAACATCAAATTGATCAGAAATACAGTGTAGACATTCTTGATGTTGTAAATGACTATTTTTGCTGGAAACTGCAGATTTTTAATGGAATATCTACATAGGCGTACAGAGGCCTATTATCAGCAGCCATCATTCCTGTGTTCCAATGGCACGTTGTGTTAGCTAATCCAAGCTTAGAAATACCTTTTGCAATTATGATAGCACAGCTGAAAACTGTTGTCCTGATTAAAGAAGCAATAAAACTGGCCTTTTTTAGACTAGTTGAGTATCTGGAGCATCAACTTTCTTCTGAAACTCCTCAGTCTATTCTTGTTCTTAGAAATGAAGGCCATTCCATGCGAGAAATTGCCAAGAAACTGAAGATCTCGTACAATGCTGTGTACTACTCCCTTCACAGAACAGCACAAACTGGCTCTAACTAGGTAAAGAGCAAGATTTTCTTTGCAGATATTTTTGACTATTTTGTCTAATGTAGATGGGTTCATTCACGTTCCATCAGAGGAACTGTTAGAATGATGTACTAAGGAACAGCTGTTGAAGATTGTTGAACACTACCAGATTAGAATGAGTGATAATCGTCTTAAAAATTCTGTTGATATTGAAGGCCAATCTGATGGAGGGTGGTATACTTGTAGGTACCACTGCGGCAGCCTCTGCCGAAGACTCGTCGCCCCCACCAGCTCCGTCTGTTAGCCCTAGTAGTCTTCCTTTTGAACAGCAGAAAGAACTGCTTCTGTTACAGCTAGAACACGATCGTGTTAAGCTAGAGTATGATTGTGTTAAGTATGAAAAGGAATTGGAATTTAACCAGGATTTGGAGTGCGCTTAAATCAAGCTGCCACAAGAGCGGCTAGAATTGGTTAGGGATGGAAAGCTCTCGGGGGAGAGTTTGTTTAGGGAAGGTGACCCTGATTTACCTAGGGGTCGCTCTTCACTCGATCATGCCCCGGACACATTTGATAGGACCCTGAGACGTTCTTTTCGTTGCATATTCAGCTCTTGCTGTAGCCGACAGAGTCAGCTATGCTAAGGTTAAAATTACGGTTACAGATTTACGAATTGGTTCATAAAGAATACAGCCAACAATTTAGAACTTTAAAATGGGCTGATAAACAGACTCGTATTGAGTGTGCGTGAGAATTATCTTCACAGTTTAATCGATGGTGTTCCACCTTTGCGCTTAAGACTGCCCAGGCGCTGTGTGATCTGATCATTATAATTTATGGACAGAATCCCTGATCGAATAGCCACGTACATTAACGAACGAAAAGACTGTCTGTGAAGTTGCGATTTTGGCAGACGAGTGTGTTTTGACTCACCAAAGTGGCTTTGCAGAGCCCCGTATTCAGAGTGAGTGGTGGTTTTCGGAGAGATTTAGGCCTCGCCCACCAAGACACTCTGCTTCACGGCAGAGTTTCTAGGGTTGAGCATGTCTACCGTGGTAAAGCTAACTTCAGTCAAGAGTGTCACTACTGTCAGGGTTCAGGTCATTGGAAAAAATAAAATGTCCTGTTCTCAGTGCTAAAGGTAAGTTTAGTACTCGCGCTAACGTTAAATCTTAACCTACGGCGTTAGCAACGCCGATCCCACATCTGTTCACTCCTGTCACTCCATCTTATGCCCAGGTGAATGTGAAAGTCCCAAAGTCCCAGTCTAAGAATGGTAGTAGTAACCTGTTCACTGTGATGTGTCAGACCGCTAGGTTTCCTGCTGCCTATCCTCTCAGGTCTATCACAACTAACTCCCTGCTAAAAGCTTTGACTCAGTTTGTCTCACTGTTTGGAATCCCTAAGGTTATTCAGAGTGACGAAGGTTCTAATTTCACCTCTAATCTGTTTGGTCAGGTTCTCCAACAGCTCCTTATTAAACACAATTTGGCTAGCGCCTATCACGCACAGAGTCATGGAACCCTGGAACGTTTCCATCAAACACTTACGTCTTTGATGAGAGCTTATTGTACGGCGATGGATAAGGATTGGGAGGAGAGGTTGCCATGGTTACTGTTAGCCGCCAGGGAGGTTTCACAGGAGAGCACAGGTTTCAGTCCAAATGACCTAGTATTCAGACAGTGTTTGTGGGCTTCTAGCAGTGTTCCAGGATGACTGGAAGTCTCCCAAGCCACCTCAGTAATTGTTATCTTATGTGTGTGATTTGGCTAAAGACAAGCTGTAGTCTTCACGGGAGGATGAGAGGAATATTTGATCGGCCAGCTGAGCGTCGTCAATTTAGCCCAGGTGACCAGGTTCTTGCTCTGCTGACAATTGTTGGTTCTCCATTTCAAGCCACGTTTCAAGGTCCATATATGGTCGTGTGCCAGTGCACTGAGCAAAACTATTTAGTTGCCACTCCGGAATGGAGGAAAGCGCACAAACTGTGCTATGTAAATCTGCTAAAACCCTATTGTGCACATTCATTTGGGGCTGAACAGTGTGAGTCCGCGGAGGACGTTAAACTTGTTGTTTTGGCCGGTACTGTTACATCGCTGGGATCTTCTTTTTGTCATGCTGTATCCATGCATGGTGAGGAGGATTCCTGGTCCCGACGATTGTGTACTGCAGGGTAGATTGAAAAACTCAGAGTCACTGGATGTTTTGGATAGCCTTCTCGCTCATCTACCTGCTGATAGGCGAGATGAGTTGGTCGGTCTGATTCTGAGTTCTCCAGTTTCGTTTTCTGATACGCCTACACATACAAACTTAATAGGACACGATATTGACGTTGGGGATGCTGACCCCATCCGTCAGCAGTTGTATAGAGTTTCTTCAGAGAAACTGAGCCATCTGGATGCTTAGATCAGGTACATGCTGGAGAATGATATTGCCTTCTTTCTCCAGCGGGGCTTCTCCCTGTATCTTGGTCAGCTATCAGTGCTTTTCCACGACCAACCACTAAAAAATAACTGATGCATTTCTTGGGAATGATTGGTTATTGTAGTTTCTCTAGGAACGTCTCTACCGTAGTCGTTCCCCTGACACATTTGCTGAAAGCTAAGGCAGTTTACGTCTGCTCTCCTCTCTGTCAGCAGGATTTTGATGATGCAAAGAAGTTGCTTACCTCAACTCCAGTGCTTGCTGCTCCTCATGTTGATTTGTCACTCACCCTGCAGGTGGATGCAAGTCATGTGGGGGCAGGTGCAGTTCTGCTGCAAGAAGATGTGTCCGGTGTTGAGAGGCCTTTTAGTTGGGTATAGTACCTATTGTGGTCTACACTGACCATAACCCACTCACCTTCTTGAGGTCTATGATGTATCCTAACCAGAGGATAATGAGATGGTGTTTGTTCTTACAGGCAATCCATCTCGATGTGCGGCACATCAGGGGGGCTGATAATGTCATTGCTGACACTCTCTCTCGTGCGCCCTGTTCCTGAATGCATCTGGTCCTATTGATCGGTGGACACGTGTTTTATCATGCGAGTTGTCCCCATGTTTTGTGACGTATGCGTGTCGATGTGACAGGCCACTGTTTATTTTTTGTTGTTTTGTGTTGTCCTGTTCCTTCTGTCATCTGTTCCCTGCTGTCCTCGTTTTTTCTTTCCTCTTAAAAGGTTGCTTCCTGTGCACAAAGGTTGCTAAGGTCTGGGGAGGACGAGGTTGGCTCGGGAGTGGGGTATCTTTAACCAGGGAAGTATGTTTCCGGGGTCCTCACCTCCCCACTCCCATACATCGAAGAGACTCACCACGCAGACACACTGTATTTTTTCCGTTGTTGCATTTGTGGCTTCTTTTTGTTCGTTTTTTTTTGGCACCTCTCAACACCTCTCATTATCACCATCTATGCATGCATCCACTCACTTACACTACTGACTACACACACAATTATTACTTGTATATAGTTTACTTTATTTAATAAATACATTTTAGTTATTCCTTGATCTCTGCGTTGTCTTCCTCATTATTATGGGCTGCCTTGACACAATCCTGTCTCGGGGCTTTACGGACAATTCCTTCGACCTCAAGGCTTGGTTTATGCTCTGACATGCACTGCCAACTGTGGGACCTTATATAGACAGGTGTGTGCCTTTCCAAATCATTCCCAATCAATTGAATTTCCCACAGGTGGACTCCAATCAAGTTGTAGAAACATCTCAAGGATGATTAATGGAAACAGGATGCACCTGAGCTCAATTTCGAGTCTCATAGCAAAGGGTCTGAATACTTACAGTATGTAATTAAGGTATTTCATTTTTTTTCGTGTGTTTTCCTTTCAAGAAATTATAAACCTGTTTTCACTTTGTTATTATGGGGTATTGTGTGTAGATTGATTAAAATGTTTAATTTAATCAATTTTAGAATAAGGCTGTGATGTAACAAAGGTAGAAGAAGTCAAGCTGAATACTTTCCGAATGCACTGTATGGAGACTGTTTAGTGCCAAAAATAAGGTGTTAACATACATGTCTAACAAAAAAAAAATGTTCTCTCAGATATAGGACAGACACTTCAGAACAAACTTCCTTTAGATTTTTCTGGGGGGGACTGTCTGTCCCATGTAGTGAATATGTTATTCAATGCGATTGTATGGGCCAAATGAAAAATGTAATCAAATAATACAAAATTAGTCATAATTGATACTTCAAGGGGTCTTAAAATTCAAAATCAAATAGCAAAATGATTATTGGCATGAACTTCTTATTAAAACAATTCCATATAGCTTTGTAGAACCACCCCTCGGCTTAGACAGGGCTTAGACTCTTATGGGTTAAAGAATATCTGTAGAAGTATGATCATATCTCTTCATTCTTTGCTGCTCCTGAAAGCTATGTGAAGGCTGACATGACTTGATATCAAGTTTTTTCCACCCTGTTTTTATATGCCTAACTGGATTTTATTCCCACTCTCACACTGCAATAAGCCATTCGTTGTGGAGTATGGCCTTGAGAGGGAAACCATAGAGCTTGTCACAGTCAAGTGATAATATCATATTCTTGCAGCGGGTAAGAATGTCAACATCACTAGGAATTGCTCACTGTTTACTGTGGCTTCCTGGAGATAAAGCCAACAATTTTGTGGCAGGAACTGACATCACTGAGAGCTCTTCAGATGTATATTTATATTCAGCTCAGCGCTGCAGTTTATGGAAAAATGTCATGGCGTCATCCTAAAACGACTGACTTTCCCTGGAACATAGATTATTGGTGAATCTATGAAACATTTAAATTTACTTTCCTCTCTTTTCATGGTTTTCTCCATCAGTCACTTCCTGGTTGCACTGCCCACGTTTCCCCAGAACTTGCTGCAGAAGCAAAAGGGAAATGAACATGCCGTCATTAAAGGCATCACCGACCTTGTGTAAGGTATGGACACTTTGACATGCCCTCAGAGTATATACAGCGCATTCGGAAAGTATTCAGACTCCCGTTACAGCCTTATTTTAAAATGGATTAATTATTGTTTTTCTCATCAATCTACACACAATACCTCATAATGACAAAGCGAGCACAGGTTTTTAGATTTTTTTTTGCAAATGTATGTATAAAAAAATTGAAAATACCTTATTTGCATAAGTATTCAGGCACGTTGCTATGAGACTTGAAACTGAGCTCCGGTGCATCCTGTTTCCATTGATCATCCTTGAGATGTTTCTACAACTTGCTTGGAGTCCACCCCTGGTAAATTCAATTGATTGGACATGATTTGGAAAGGCAAACACCTGTCTATATAAGGTCCCACAGTTGACAGTGCATACCAGAACAAAAACCAAGCCATGAGGTCGAAGGAATTGTCCATTGAGCTTCGAGACAGGATTGTGTCGAGGCACAGATCTGGGGAAGGGTACCAAAACATTTCTGCATTATTGAAGGTCCCCAAGAACACACATCGTTCTTAAATGGAAAAAGTTTGGAACCACCACCACCCATCCTAGAGCTGACCTCGTGGACAAACTGAGCAATCGGTGGAGAAGAGCCTTGGTCAGGGAAGTGACCAAGAACCCGATGGTCACTCTGAAAGAGCTCCAGAGTTTCTCTGTGGAGATGGGAGAACCTTCCAGAAGGTCAACCATCTCTACACTACTCCACCAATCAGGCCTTTATGGTAGAGTGGCCGGACTCCTCAGTAAAAGGCATATGACCGCCTGCTTGGAGTTTCTCTATATTCTCTGGTCTGATGAAACCAATATTGAACTCTTTGGCCTGAATACCAAGCGTCATGTCTGGCAGGAACCTGGCACCATCCCTACGATGAAGCATGTTGGTGGCAGCATCATGCTGTGGGATGTTTTTCAGCGGCAGTGACTGGGAGACTAGTCAGGACAGAGGGAAAGATGAACGGAGCAAAGTACATAGAAATCCTTGATGAAAACCTGCTCCAGAGCACTCAGGACCTCAGACTGGGGAGAGACAATGCAGGAGTGGCTTTGGGACTCTGAATGTCCTTAAGTGACCCAGCGAGAGCTCGGACTTAAACCCGATTGGACATCTCTGGACAGACCAGAAAATAGCATTGCAATGACATTCCCCATCCATCCTGACAGAGCTTGAGAGGATCTGCAGACAAGAATGGGAGAAATTCTGAAAATACAGGTGTGCCAAGCTTGTAGCGTAATACCCAACAAAGTACTGTGTAAACGGTCTGAAACATTTCTAAAAACCTGTTTTTGCTTTGTCATTATGGGTTTCTGTGTTTTGACTGATTAAGAAAAAAATCTGTAACGTAAAAAAATATGGAAAAAGTCAAGTGGTCTGAATATTTTCCAAATGCCCTGTACATATTCCCATGGAAAACTTCAGATGGCGCATTTCAATTTGAAGCATGCCATATTGCTGAATGGCACAACAAAATTGCTAAGGATCATGGTGAAAGTGTCCATAACTACGTACAAATCTGTTGTTCTGCCCCTGAACAGGCAGTTAACCCACTGTTCCTAGGCCGTCATTGAAAATAAGAATTTGTTCTTAACTGACTTGCCTAGTTAAATATAAGGTAATAAATAAATAAATAAAAGCTAGCAAAGGAACATCTTCGATGTAGTTGTTTTCATCCTGCCTGAGAGAGTCAACCTGGTTTTAATGTCTATGACCCTGATGCTTGCTATTTTAAACCTTTGCAGGGGCTCCGACGCTTGTCGGATGTGGCAGAGCTTCCAAACTATTACAGACTACAAAGGGAAGCACAGCCGCGAGCTGCCCAGTGACACAAGCCTACCAGAGGAGCTAAATCACTTCTATGCTCGCTTCGAGGCAAGTAACACTGAAGCATGCATGAGAACATCAGCTGTTCCGGACGACTGTGTGATCACATACTCTGTAGCCAATGTGAGAAAGCCCTTTAAACAGGTCAACTTTCACAAGGGTTAGGGTAAGGGTTACAGCTCAGCGTTCAACACTATAGTGCATTCAAAGCTCAACACTAAGCTAAGGACCCTGGGACTAAACACCTCCCTCTGCAACTGGATCATGGACTCCCTGACAGGCCACCCCCAGGTGGTAAGGGTAGGTAACAACAGATCCCCCACACTGATCCTCAACACGGGGGACCCTCAGGGGTGCATGCTCAGTCCCCTCCTGTACTCCCTGTTCACACATGACTGCATGGCCAGGCACACAACTCCAACATCATCATCAAGTTTGCAGATGACACAACAGTGGTAGGCCTGATCACCAACAACGATGAGACAGCCTATAGGGAGGAGGTCAGAGAACTTGGCCGTTTGGTGCCACAACAACAACCTCTCCCTCAATGTGATCAAGACAAAGGAGATTATTGTGGACTACAGGAAAAGGAGGTCTGAGAACGCATCCATTCTCATCGACGGGGCTGCAGTGGAGCAGGTTGAGAGCCAAGTTCCTTGGTGTCCACATCACCAACAAACTATTATGGTCCAAACACACTAAGACAGTGGTGAAGAGGGCATGACAAAGCCTATTCCCCCTCAGGAGACTGAAAAGATTTAGCATGAGTCCTCAGATCCTCAAAAAGTTCTACAACTGTTCCATCGAGAGCATCCTGACAGGTTGCATCACTGCCCGGTATGGCAACTGCTCAGCCTCCGACCGCAAGACACTACGGCCCAATACATCACTGGGGACAAGCTTCCTGCCATCCAGGACCTCTATACCAGGCGGTGTCAGAGGAAGGCCCTAAAAATTGGCAAAGACTCCAGCCACCCTAGTCAAGGACAGTTCTCTTTGCTACCGCACGGCAAGCGGTACCAAAAGGCTTCTTCACAACTTCTACCCTCAAGCAATAAGACTCCTGAACAGCTAATCAAAGGGCTACCCAGACCCCTCTTTTATGCTGCTGCTACTCTGTTTATTATCTATGCATAGTCACTTTAACTCTACCTACATGTACATATTACCTCAATTACCTCGACTAACCAGTGCCCCCGCACATTGACTGTACCGGTACCACTTGTATATAGCCTCTGTGTTGTTATTTTACTGCTTCTGTTTAATTATGTTACTTTTATTTATTTTTTTACTTAACACTAAGGTGTTAACACTACACCTGTTGTATTTGGCGCATGTGACAAATAACTTTGATTTGATTTGAATGTTAATTTGAAAGCTCAGCATTACCTAGAACCTAGCCAGGTCAACATAGGAAAACAAAATGGACAGCAAATATGAACTACGATAATCCGAATTACGACTGATTTTGTCACGACTTCCGCCGAGGTTGGCTCTCCTGCCTGTTCGGGCGGTGCTCGGCGGTCGTCGTCACCGTCCTACTAGCCACCACCGATCCCTTTTTCGTTTGTCTGTTGGTTTTGTCTTATTAGTTTCACCTGTGTGTATTTTAGTTTAATTAACGTCCTTATATGTAGTAGGTTGTCCCGCCCTTGTTTTGTGCGGGATTGTTTTGGATTCATGTATTTTGGGTTAATACGTGTGTGTTATTTTCTCCGATAATATTTTGATCCTGTGTTGGATTATTTCACCCTGCATATTTGGGTTGACCGTGTTTGGTTTTCGGAGAATAAATAACTATCGACTCACTGTAACCTGCTCTCTGCGCCTGATTCCACCCACCTTGATATTACGTGACAGAATCCCGCACCACCCATGGAATCAGCAGGAGCAGCCGCGTCTCCTCTCCCATCGATGGAGGAGAGAGTCCTCCACCACACCAGCGTGCTTCATCGGATTGGTTCTGCCATGGACCAAATGATGGAGAGGATGGATCGATGGGAGAGGAGTGGTCTTCCCACATCATCGCTAGCACCCCCTTCTCCAGCACCTCCTGTTCCTGCGACCACATCGGGCTCCGGGGCTCTTCGGTTGACACTCCCACGGGAGTATGACGGAACGGCGGCTGGGTGCCAGGGTTTCCTCCTTCAACTGGAACTATACCTGGCTACCGTGCGTCCTGCTCCCTCTGGAGAGGAGAGTGTGAGCGCCCTCGTCTCCTGCTTGACTGGGCGAGCCCTCGAGTGGGCCAACGCAGTGTGGAATGGTCCGGACTCGGCGAGGGATAATTACCCAGAGTTCACCCGCCGATTCCGAGCTGTTTTTGACCATCCACCAGAGGGTCGGGCGGCGGGTGAACGGCTGTTCCACCTGCGGCAGGAGACGAGGAGCGCACAGGACTTCGCTCTGGAGTTCAGGACCTTGGCCGCAGGAGCAGGATGGAACGACAGGGCCTTGGTCGATCATTTCAGATGCAGTCTCAGGGAGGACGTCCGCAGGGAGCTTGCATGTCGGGACACCACCTGCACACTGGATGAGCTCATTGACTTGGCTATCCGTCTCGACAATCTGCTGGCTGCCCGCGGGCGTTCGGATCAGGCCCTGTCGTTTCCACTTCCCAGCCCTCCTGCCCCTATCCCTATGGAATTAGGAGGGGCAGCTTCGAGGGGGACCGGAGGAGGAGTGTCCTCCTGCACCAGTTGTGGTCGACGAGGGCACACGTCAGACCGGTGCTGGAGGAACTCGTCTGGGAGTCGGGATGGCAGGCGGAGCACTGCTCGATCACCCCAGGTGAGTAAGCACCAGACTCACCCAGAGCCTCCTGTCGGTCATGTGTATGTATTGACTTCTTTCCCTGGGTTTTTTCCCTCTCTACAGCATAAGGCGCTAGTCGATTCAGGCGCAGCTGGGAATTTCATGGATCGTGGGCTTGCGTTAAGGCTAGGGATTCCCCTGGTGTCGTTAGACCAACCCTTCCCCGTGCACTCCTTAGATAGCCGACCATTAGGGTCAGGAGTGATTAGGGAGGCTACGGTGCCACTGGACATGGTAACGCAGGGGGATCATAAGGAGCAGATTAGTCTGTTCCTTATAGATTCACCTGCGTTTCCAGTGGTGTTGGGGGTTCCCTGGTTAGCTCAACACAATCCGGTGATTTCCTGGCGACAGGGGGCTCTTAAGGGGTGGTCAGAGGAGTGTTCAGGTAGGTGTAGAGGAGTTGCCGTTGGTGCGACTACGGTGGAGAGTCCAGACCAAGTCTCCACCGTGCGCATTCCCTCTGAATATGCCGATTTGGCTATCGCCTTCAGTAAAAGGAAGGCGACCCAATTACCACCTCATCGTCGAGAGGACTGCGTGATAAACCTTCTGGAGAACGCTGCACTTCCTAGGAGTCACGTGTATCCATTGTCCCAGGAGGAGACGGTAGCGATGGAAACATACGTTGCTGAATCGCTGAGACAGGGGTACATTCGGCCCTCCGCATCACCCGTCTCCTCAAGCTTATTTTTTGTGAAGAAGAAGGATGGAGGTCTGCGTCCGTGCATTGATTATAGAGGTCTAAATTCCATCACAGTGGGGTTTAGTTACCCACTACCTCTCATCGCTACGGCGGTGGAATCATTTCACGGGGCGCGCTTCTTCACAAAACTGGACCTGAGGAGCGCGTATAATCTGGTGCGTATCCGGGGAGGAGATGAGTGGAAAACTGCATTTAGTACTACATCTGGTCATTATGAGTACCGCGTCATGCCATACGGGTTGAAGAATGCTCCAGCCGTCTTCCAATCCTTCGTAGACGAAATTCTCCGAGACCTGCTCGGGCAGGGAGTGGTAGTGTACATCGATGACATCTTGATCTATTCTGCCACACGCGCGGCGCATGTGTCTCTGGTGCGTAAGGTACTTGGGCGACTGCTGGAGCATGACCTGTATTGCAAGGCGGAGAAATGTGAGTTTTTCAAGCAGTCCGTTTCCTTCCTGGGATATCGTATTTCCACCTCTGGGGTGGTGATGGAGGATGACCGCGTTACAGCCGTGCGTAATTGGCCGACTCCGACCACGGTGAAAGAGGTGCAGCGGTTTTTAGGGTTTGCCAATTACTACCGGAGGTTTATCCGGGGTTTTGGTCAGGTGGCTGCTCCCATCACCTTGCTGCTGAAGGGAGGACCGGTGCGCTTGCGCTGGTCAGCAGAGGCGGGCAGAGCATTCACTCGTTTGAAGGAGCTGTTCACCAATGCGCCCGTGTTGGCGCATCCGGACCCCTCTTTAGCGTTCATAGTGGAGGTGGATGCGTCCGAGGCTGGGGTCGGAGCCGTGCTGTCCCAACGCTCGGGCGTGCCACCCAAGCTTCGCCCTTGTGCTTTCTTTTCGAGCAAGCTCAGCCCAGCGGAGCGAAACTATGATGTGGGGGACCGAGAGTTGTTAGCTGTAGTCAAGGCTCTGAAGGTGTGGAGACATTGGCTTGAGGGGGCTAAACACCCCTTTCTCATCTGGACTGACCATCGTAATCTCGAGTATGTCCGGGCAGCGAGGAGACTAAATCCACGTCAGGCTAGATGGGCTATGTTTTTTACCA
This sequence comes from Oncorhynchus mykiss, assembly GCF_057628025.1. NCBI lineage: Eukaryota > Metazoa > Chordata > Actinopteri > Salmoniformes > Salmonidae > Oncorhynchus > Oncorhynchus mykiss. The sequence continues at coordinate 44,444,179 of NC_143039.1, read as the reverse complement.
GGTTCCGGTTTACCCTCTCATACCGGCCAGGCTCCCAAAACACCAAAGCCGACGCGCTGTCCCGCCTCTATGATACCGAGGAGCGGCCCGTTGAGCCAGCTCCCATCATTTCACCGTCATGTCTCGTGGCACCGGTGGTATGGGAGGTGGACGCGGAGATAGAGGAGGCCTCACGGTCAGAGCCGCCCCCCCCCAACTGTCCAGTGGGAACTCAGTACGTACCGAGGGGGGTCCGGGACAAGCTGATTCGGTGGGCTCATACTCTCCCCTCATCGGGTCATCCTGGCATTGAGAGGACAGTGCGGAGTCTGAGAGGGAGATACTGGTGGCCCACGCTAGCTAAAGACGTGAGATTTTATGTCTCCTCCTGCTCAGTGTGTGCTCAGAGCAAGGCTCCTCGGCACCTTCCTAGAGGGAAATTACAACCCCTCCCCGTTCCACAACGGCCGTGGACACACTTATCGGTGGACTTTCTTACCGACCTTCCCCCGTCCCAGGGAAGTACTACGATCCTGGTCGTTGTGGACCGGTTTTCTAAGTCCTGTCGTCTCATCCCGTTGCCCGGTCTCCCTACGGCCCTGCAGACTGCTGAGGCCTTGTTTACCCATGTCTTCCGGCACTATGGGGTGCCTGAGGACATCGTTTCTGATCGGGGTCCCCAATTCACGTCCAGAGTATGGAGGGCGTTTATGGAGAGACTGGGGGTCTCGGTCAGCTTAACCTCAGGTTTTCACCCCGAGAGTAATGGGCAGGTGGAGCGCGTAAACCAAGATGTGGGCAGGTTTCTGCGGTCCTATTGCCGGGACCGGCCTGGTGAGTGGGCAAGGTATGTTCCCTGGGCTGAACTAGCCCAGAACTCCCTACGCCACTCCTCAACTAACTTGTCTCCTTTTGAGTGTGTGTTAGGTTACCAGCCGGTCCTGGCCCCATGGCATCAGAGCCAGACCGAGGCTCCTGCGGTGGAGGAATGGGTACAGCGCTCCAAGGACACCTGGAAGGCCGTTCAGGACTCACTACGGTTAGCGGGCGAACGGCAGAAGAGGAGCGCTGACCAGCACCGCAGTGAGGCCCCCGTGTTTGCACCGGGGGACAGGGTCTGGCTCTCGACCCGAAACCTGTCCCTCCGCCTGCCCTGTCGGAAGCTGGGGCCGCAGTGTGTGGGGCCGTTCAAAGTCCTGAGGAGAATAAACGAGGTGTGTTACAGGTTACAACTTCCTAGGTATTACCGTATTAACCCCTCGTTTCATGTGTCTCTCCTCAGGCCGGTGGTGGCTGGTCCCCTGCAAGAAGGTGAGGTGCCTGAGGTCCCTCCGCCCCCCCTGGACATCGAGGGGTCCCCGGCGTACACAGTTCGGGGCATTCTGGATTCGAGACGCCGGGTGGGGGGCCTACAGTACCTCGTGGACTGGGAGGGGTACGGTCCGGAGGAGAGATGCTGGGTTCCGGTGAGGGATATTTTGGACCCTTCTCTCCTGAGAGATTTCCACCGCCTCCACCCGGATCGCCCAGCACCTCGTCCTCCGGGTCGTCCTCGAGGCCGGTGGCGGCGCGCTGCGGGGGCCGCGCGTCAGGGGGGGGGTACTGTCACGACTTCCGCCGAGGTTGGCTCTCCTGCCTGTTCGGGCGGTGCTCGGCGGTCGTCGTCACCGTCCTACTAGCCACCACCGATCCCTTTTTCGTTTGTCTGTTGGTTTTGTCTTATTAGTTTCACCTGTGTGCATTTTAGTTTAATTAACGTCCTTATATGTAGTAGGTTGTCCCGCCCTTGTTTTGTGCGGGATTGTTTTGGATTCATGTATTTTGGGTTAATACGTGTGTGTTATTTTCTCCGATAATATTTTGATCCTGTGTTGGATTATTTCACCCTGCATATTTGGGTTGACCGTGTTTGGTTTTCGGAGAATAAATAACTATCGACTCACTGTAACCTGCTCTCTGCGCCTGATTCCACCCACCTTGATATTACGTGACAGATTTACCTGACTCTTTCGAGTGATGATTAGCACAGTTAAATACAGAGCATGGTGAATTTCTATGTCAAATCTCATTCAAATTGGCGCAAAGTTAAGTGTGCGGGAGTACCCTATCTAGTCTAGATATCATATGACCCAAAGGTTAATGGGCTACCATCACATCAACCGATCACAACTCGGTTAGGCTGGATTCGATTACCCTATGAGAAAAAAGGGGACTATATATAAATAATACAATTATTTTATCTCGATTCTGTGTTTTTATATGATTGTAGACTGTCTATCATTTGTGCAATTGCATTCTTTTTCATTAAAAAACTCAGACATACAATGTAGTTTGGAATTCAAAATGCATTCAATTATAATTGCACACTAAATTGATATTTCAAACATGATGTGATTGCAATCCTCAGTCTTCATGTCTATGCTCTGTTCTCCACTCTGTCATCCTCTGTCAGCCATATAAACATTGGTCAGCCCCTCCATCTCCACTTGACAGGCTTGTTGATACCACACCCCCCTTGCCGGCCCACGATTGGTCTGTGTCAGCACGTGGTTCTGTGTGATGACCAATGTAGTGGTCAGAATGGATCACTATTTAATGAAATATCTTGATTTGTAGTGAACTGTAAAATAATTCACTGTGGCAATCAAACTTAATCATAATAAACCAATTCTAGAGCTTAAAAAACGTGCATCTACAAATTTTTAGGTGGGCTGTTCTAGCAATTCTAATTTACATAGGCTTTCTAGGGCAGACCAGGTATTTTGGTACCGCCAGGTTGCTATGCAGCAGCCGACCAGCAGAGCTTGTAACTTCACGATCCAGACCAGACACTGGGGGCCTGAGTATATAACATCTCATCCGTCTGAATTTATCTAACCTATATGGTGATATGAAAGGTTCTTTCAATCCTCAGTAGAGCAGGTGACAAGAGGAACACATTTTCCAGTCCCCATTTGTTACACTACCTCATTGTATGATGAGGACAGAGAGTTAGTATGTGTCACAATGATGGACCTCATAGATAATTCAACTGGTCATTCAGCATTCACCGGTAAACTCCCTCTGAATTGAGGCAAATCAAAAATAAATAGAACATTTAGCAACACTGCTAATCTGAATAGCAGACACACACAGGGTTGCATAAGTTGCACAGAAAGCTGCTTATATCTCGAAAGAGCTTGGCGTTTGAGTCATGGGAGGGGTTGACTGTAGAGGAGCTGAACAGGAAGTTCAGGGTAGCAGCCAGGGATATGATTTCACTACCTGAGCTTCAGCAGTGGAATACTTGGCTTGTGTAAATCACCCGGGGAGACGGCAGAAGTCATGAAGGTGACACTTATGAGGCACTAAGGGTTCACATTGGAAAGATGTGGCTGGACACACTGTCTGCGGGTACATTTTTACCCATAACACATTGCTCTCATGTACCCTTTTGTAATCCCCTCTGATTCTGAAGCAATACAGAAATTCACTCACTAATCCTTCAGACCCATGACTCACCACCCGGGCGCTTTTCGTTATCAGATTTCTGTATTGTGACGGAGGTTTAATGCGTCTTATTTTGATTAAAGTACATTTATATTAACTGAGAGATATACTGATTTTATTAATTTCGAAAGCACTGCTGAGCGCACTGTGGCTTTTGAAGCAGAGGGATATTCTATAGCGCTATAAGGAATGCTGGCAGGTTCTTGAGTTCATTAAGTTATAGCTCTACAACCCACAATTCATACCAATATGAGCAGATTTTAAGTGGGTGTGTTGATACTGAACAAGCGCTTATTGGAGCCCAGCTTAGACCCAAGTCGCTTACATTAACAATGGATAGTGATAAAAATCGGAGAATGTCCAACCCCAGCACTTTCCATGGGGTGCCGTCTCATGTTTTGGGGCTCTTAAACTCAGGCTGCAGGGCTTTAACAAGAGGGTGGCCATGACGAGGGGATGACTGTCAACAATAGAGCTGTCATAAACCCCATACTCCTAACACAACATGTCTGTCTAAAGCACTGCAGGATAATAGTGTGTATGTGCCTGCATGTGTGCGTGTGTATGAGGGTGTTCTTGTGTGTCTGTACTATGTGTGTTTGTGAGTGTGTCAGATCCTTTGCCTTCCTGGGAAGAGTTGGTCATTAGTGTTTTCCTCCAGACAGCCAAACAGAGGTGTATGTGTGTGCTCCAAATCCTGTAATACAGTATGGATTGGACCACCGTCTCTACAGGGCTCTAACAGGGCCCCTGATTCAAATGTTTCTGAAATCAATCAAATTATATTTTTTTAATCCAGACGTACTGTACCTCTCCTTCACATTCAATATCCTTCCAACTTGAAGACACAGGGCAGAGTCATGGATTTAAAAGCACCTAATCTGCTCAGTAAAAATCTGCAAAATATCAGGACAGAACCTGTTTTACTCAGACCTAATAAGAAGACCATTTCTGTTGAAAATGACATAGCCTTCTGTCGGATAACATCACTGTGAATGTAAAAGAAATGACACTAAGCTCGATGTCCACACTCGCGTAGAAATCTAATTTCACTGCAAGTCATAAACTGTTCTCTCTGCTACCGCCGATGTTGACCTTCCGCATCTGTGATGGAAGGTGGCAGAGCTACAAGGGTGATTGTCAACTCAAATCATACAATTGTATTTGTCACATGCTTTGTATACAACAGGAGTAGACTAACAGTGCAATGCATACATATGGGCCCTTCCCAACAATGCAGAGAGAAAGAAAATATAGAAATAATAGAAAAGCAATTACATGTAATAATAAAATAAATGCACAATGAGAACGATAACTTGGCTATATACACGGGGTGCCAGCATAGAGTTCACGTGCAGAGGTATGAAGTAATTGTGGTAGATATGTGTATACATAACTAGGAATAAAGTGACTAGGCAACAGGATAGATAATAAAAAAAGTAGCAGCAGTGTATGTGATGAGTAAAATAAAGTTTGTGCAAAAAGGGTCAATGCAGATAACCCGGGTAGCTATTTGGTTAGCTATTTAACTATTTAGCTGTCTTCTGGCTTGGGGGGTAGAAGCTGTTCAGTGTCCTGTTGGTTCCAGACTTCGTTACGGATTTCCATGCGGTAGCAGAGAGAACCGTTTATGACTTGTGTGGCTGGAGTCTTTGACAATTTTTAGGGCCTTCTTCTGATATCGCCTGGTACAGTTGAAGTCAGAAGTTTACATACACTTAGGTTGGAGTCATTAAAATGAGTTTATCAACTACTCCGAAAATGTCTTGTTAACAATCTATAGTTTTGGCAAGTCGGTTAGGACATCTACTTTGTGCATGACACAAGTCATTTTTACAACAATTGCTTACAGACAGATTATTTCACTTATCACAATTCCAGGGGGTCAGAAGTTTACATACACTACACAAAATTCCAGAAAATTATGTCATGGCTTTAGAAGCTTCTGATAGCATAATTGACATAATGTGAGTAAATTGGAGGTGTGTGCCTCTTTGCTTGACAGCATGGGAAAATCAAAAGAAAAAATGGTAGACCCCAGTAAAGTCTGGTTCATCCTTGGGAGTAATTTCCAAATGCCTGAAGGTACCACGTTCATCTGTACAAACAATAGTACCCAAGTATAAACACCATGGGACCACGCAGCAGTCAAACCGCTCAGGAAGGAGTTGCGTTCTGTCTCCTAGAGATGAACGTACTTTGCTGCGAAAAATGCTAATCAATCCCAGAATAACAGCAAAGGACCTTGTGAAGATGCTGGAGGAAACAGGTACAAAATTATCTCTATCCACAGAAAAATGAGTCCTATATCGACATAACCTGAAAGGCCGCTCAGCAAAGAAGAAGCCACTGCTCCAAAACCACCATAAAAAAGCCAGACTACGGTTTGCAACTGGACATGGGGACAAAGATCATACTTTTTGGAGAAATGTCCTCTGGTCTGATGAAACAAAAATAGAACTGTTTGGCCATAATGACCATCGTTGTGTTTGGAGGAAAAAGGGGAGGCTTGCAAGCCAAAGAACACCATCCCAACCGTGAATCACGGGGGTGGCAGCATCATGTATGACTGGTGCACTTCCCAAAAGAGATGGCATCATGAGGAAGTCAAATTATGTGGACATATTGAAGCAACATGTCAAGACATCAGTCAGGAAGTTAAAGCTTGGTTGCAAATGGGTCTTCTAAATGGACAATGAACCCAAGCATACTTCCAAAGTTGTGGCAAAATGGCTTAAGGACAACAAAGTCAAGGTATTGGAGTGGCCATCACAAAGTCCTCACCTCAATCCTATAGAACATTTTTGGGCAGAACTGAAAAAGCGTGTGCAAGCAAGGAGGCCTATAACCCTGACTCAGTTACACCATTCTGTCAGGAGGAATGGGCCAAAATTCACCCAACTTATTGTGGGAGTCTTGTGGAAGGCTACCCGAAATGTTTGACCCAAGTTAAACAATTATTGATTGACTTATTTATTTAAACCCCTTTTTCTCCCCAATTTCATGGTATCCAATTATTAGTAGTTACTGTCTTGTCTCATCGCTACAACTCCCGTACGGGCTCAGGAGAGACAAAGGTCATGCATCCTCAGAAACACAACCCAACCAAGCTGCACTGCTTCTTAACACAGCACGCATCCAACCTGGAAGCCAGCCGTACCAATGTGTCAGAAGAAACACCGTACACCTAGCCAGCGTGCACTGTACCCGGCCCTCCACAGGAGTTACTAGTGAGAGTTTTGCGCGGCCACAAATTCGTGGGTGAACAGGGAGTACAGGAGGGGACTAAGCACGCACCCCTGAGGGGCCCCCGTGTTGGGGGTCAGATTGGCGGATGTGTTGTTGCCTACCTTCACCACCTGGGAGCGGCCTGTCAGGAAGTTCAGGTTCCAGTTGCAAAGGGAGGTGTTCAATCCCAGGGTCCTTAGCTAAGTCATGAGCTTGAAGGGCACTATAGTGTTGAAAGCTGAGTGTTAATCAATGCACAGTAGTGCCTTCAGAAAATATTCACAGCCCTTTACCTTTTCCACGTTTTGTTGTGTTACAGCCTGAGTTAAACATTTAATAAATGCAGATTTTGTGGGACTGATCTACACACAATACTCCGTTATGTCAATGTGGAATTTTGTTTGGGGAACATTTGAGAAATTAATGAAAAATGTAAAGCTGAAATGTCTTGAGTCAATAAGTATTCAAACCCTTTTTTTATGGCAAGCCTAAATAATTCTGTGTTATATAATAGTGGTTAACATGATTTTGTTTAATGACCACCCAGTCTCTGGACCTCACACTCAATCGAGTAGTGAATTTCATGAACAGATTCAACCACAAAGAGGATGGAGATTTTTTCAATGCCTCGCAAAGATTGGCACCGATTGGTAGATGTGTAAAAAACAAACAAAAAAACAGACGCTGAATATCCCTTTGAGCGTAGTGAAGTAATTATTTAGGTTTTGGGTGGTGTATCAATACAACCAGTCACTACAAAGATACAGGAGTCCTTCCTAACTCAGTTGCTGTTGAGGACGGAAAATGTTCAGGGATTTTGCCATGAGGCCAATGGTGATTTTAAAACAGTTACAGAGTTCAAAGGTTGTTATATGAGACACCTGATGATGGATCAACAACATTGTAGTTACTACACAATACTAACCTAAATGACAGAGTGAAAAGAAGGAAGCCTGTACAGAATAAAAATCTTCCAAAACAACAAGGCACTTACGTAATCCTGCAAAAAATGTAACAAAGAAATACACTTTTTGTCTTGAATACAAAGCATTTTGTTTCTGTGAATTCCAACAGAACACATCACTGAGTACCACTCTGTGATGTGTATCATATTTTCAAGCATGGTGGTGCTGCATCATATTACAGCTGTAAGCACAGGCAGAATTCTAGAGGAAATCCTAGTTCAGTCTGCTATCCAACAGACACTTTGAGACAAATTCACCTTTCAGCGGGAATCTACATTGGAGTGGCTTATCAATTGAGTCGACACTGCGTGGCCTTGTTACAGTTTTGACTTAAATCGTCTAGAACATCTAAGTCTGCAAAATGGCTGTCTAAAAATGACCAATAATGTTCAATAATCAACTTGACAGGGCTTAATAATGGGCAAATATTGTACAATCCAGGTGTGCAAAGCTCATAGAGACTTATCCAAAAAAGAGTCACAGCTGTAATCTCCACCAAAAGGTGCATCTACAAAGTAATGACTCAGGGGTGTGAACACTTATGTAAATTGAGATATTTCTGTACATCATTTTCAATAAAATGTCTAAAAACATGTTATTAGTTCGTCATTATGGGGTGCTGTGTCTAGTTGAGAGAGAGAAAAAATATTTTTAATATATTTTTAATTCAGGCAGTAATGCAACAAATGTGGAATAAGTCGAAAGGTATGAATGCTTTCTGAGGGCACTGAAGGAGTTCCTTTTGTCCCAGGTGGGAGAGTGCAATGAGGAGTGCAATAGAGATTGCGTCATCTGTGGATATGTTGGGGCAGTATGTGATTTTGAGTTCGTCCAGGGTGTCTGGGATGATGTGAGTCATGACTAGCCTTTCAAAGGATTTCATTGCTACAGATGTGAGTGCTACGGGGTAAGAGTTATTTAGACAGGTTACCTTGGCGTTCTTGGGCACAGGGACTATGGTAGTCGACTTGAAACATGCAGGTATTACAGAATGGGTCAAGGAGAGGTTTAAAATGCCATTGAAAACACTACACAGCTATTCAGCGCATGCTCTGAGTATGTGTCCTGGAAATCCATCTGGCCCTATGAATGTTAACCTACTTAAAACCTCTTCAGTCTACCCCCTACTTTTTCGAACATTCTGTTAAAAATCGCGCAACATTTCAGCGTCCTGCTACTCATGCCAGGAATATAGTATATGCATATGATTAGTATGTGTGGATAGAAAACACTCTGAAGTTTCTAAAACTGGTTAAATAATGTATGTGACTATAACAGAATGTGAACAGCAAGCGAAATCCCAAGAAAAACCTGGTCACAAAAACCACAGAAAAGTATTAATCCGCCAGTCTCTGAATTGTTTATTGCAAGCAAAAATATATAGCAGGGAGCTTGCAGTTCCTACAACTTCCACACGATGTCGCCAAAAACGTAATTTTCATTGACAAAAATCCTTTGTGTAATGACAAATAGATCCTTCATTTCGTCCAGCATACAGCAATCGATTTTGGAAGAGAGACAAAGGACATCGTTTTCTTGAGTAGCTGCTATTGAATACAGATCGCCCAGTGATCAATTTGATCGCTTATTAACGTTTACAAATACCTAAAGTTGGGTTACAAAAGTAGGTTGAAGTGTTTTGTCAAAGAATATAGGCAACTTATATAATTTTAAAAAATGACGTTGCGTTTTGGAAGGGAGCTTTTTTCCTGAACCAGACAGGCTATACAAATGGATATTTTGGGCATACATGGACGGATTTAATCGGGAAAAAGACCCAATTGTGATGTTTATGGAACATATAGGAGTGCCAACAAAGAATATCATCAAAGGTAATGAATGTTTTATATTTTATTTCTGCATTTTGTGTAGTGCCGGCTACGCTAATTCTTTTGTTTACGTCCCCTTCAGGTATATTGGGGTGTTGCATGCTATCAGATAATAGATTCTCATGCTTTCGCCAAAAAGCATTTTAAAAATCTGACTTGTTGGCTAGATTCACAACGAGTGTAGCTTTAATTCAATACCCTGCATGTGTGTTTTAATGAACGTTTGAGTTTTAACGAGTATATTTAGCAGTTAGCGTAGCGCATTTGCATTTCCAGGTGTCTAGATGAGACATCTGCGTCTCAGGTAGGTGCAAGAAGTTAATAAACTTCTTAGGGCTGCAATCCCGTTAACGGGATGATATGACAACAGCCAGTGAAAGTGCAGGGCGACAAATTCAAAACAACAGAAATCTCATAATTAATATTCCTCAAAAATACATGTATTTTATACTGTTTTAAAGATAATCTTGTTGTTAATCAAACCCCATTGTCCGATGTCAAATAGGCTTTACAGCGAAAGCACCACAAACTATTATGTTAGGTCACCACCAAGCCACAGAAAAACACAGCCATTTTTCAAGCCAAAGAGAGGATTCACAAAAAGCACAAAGAGATAAAATTAATCACTAACCTTTGATGATCTTCATCAGATGACACTCATAGGATTTCATGTTACACAATATATGTATGTTTTGTTTGATAAAGTTCATATTTATATAAAAAAATCTGAGTTTACATTGGCGTGTTATGTTCACTAGTTCCAAAAACATCCAGTGATTTTGCATAGCCACATCGATTCAACAGAAATACTCATCATAAATGTAGATAATAATACAAGTTATACACATGGAATTATGGATATACCTCTCCTTAATGCAACCGCTGTGTCAGATTTTTAAAAAACTTTACGGAAAAAGCTAACCATGCAATAATCTGAGACGGCGCTCAGAAAAATAATCAAATTAGCCGCCATGTTGGAGTCAACAGAAACCAGAAATCACATTATAAATATTCCCTTACCTTGATGATCTTCATCAGAACGTACTCCCAGGAATCGCAGTTCCACAATACATTTTGATTTGTTTGATAATGTCTGTTATTTATGTCCAAGTAGCTACTTTCAAACGCTCGCGCATTACTTCGGACAAAAACTTCAAAAACTTATATTACAGGTCGAAGAAACATTTAAAACTAAGTATAAAATCAATAATTGATTGAGGATGTTTTTAGAATGTATTTTATCATAAATCTTCAATAAAGTTCCAACCGGAGAATTCCTTTGTGTCTAGAGGAGCAAGGGAACACAGGGTGATATCATGTGGAATGCGCGTGACCAGGAAATGGCTCTCTGCCAGTAACCTGATTCATTCAGGTCTTATTCAGTCCTACAACACAGTAGAAGCCTCATTCAAGTTGAACGACGGTTGACATCTAGTGGATGTCCTAGGAAGTGCAACTTCATTCATATCCCAATGTGAATTCAATAGGGCCTGGGTTGAAAATATACCAACCTCAGATTTCTCACTTCCTGTTTGGATTTCTTCTCAGGTTTTTGCCTGCCATTTGAGTTATGTTATACTCACAGACATCATTCAAACAGTTTTAGAAATTTCCAAGTATTTTCTATCCAATACTAATAATAATATGCATATATTAGCAACTGAGACTGAGGAGCAGGCCGTTTACTCTGGGCACCTTTGATCCAAGCTACTCAATACTGCCATCGCAGCCATAAGACGTTTTAAAGGTTTTACTTACATCGGCTACGGAGTGCGTGATCACACAGTCGTCCGGAACAGCTGGTGCTCTCCTGCATTGTTTAGTGTTGCTTGCCTCGAAGCCAGCATAGAACCGTCTATGCTCGCTTCACTGGGCAGCTCGCAGCTTGGTTTCCCTTTGTAATCCGTGATAGTTTGCAAGCCCTGCCACATCCGACGAGCGTCAGATCAGGATTCAATCTTAGTCCTGTATTGACGATTTGCCTGTTTGATGGCTCGTAACAGGATTTCTTATAAACGTCCAGATTAGTGTTCCAATCTTTGAAAGCGGCAGCTCTAGCATTTAGCTCAGTGCGGATGTTGCCTGTATCCATGGCTTCTGGTTGGGTTATGTACGTCAGGAGACAACCAATTTTCAGGATCTCATGAAAACGAACGTAGCATCCCAAAAAAAAGCTGAAAGGTTTGAGCTATGAATTAATATGACACCACCATCAAAATTGAGAATCTCATGAACACGAAAGTGTTCTCTGTTTTGCTTTGCGAGACTCGTCTCATGGTAACCCGGTACCGACCTGTAAAAAATGAGCAGGATTTTTTGGGTCCAGGGTTAACCCATTACATTTTTTTATTATTGTTTTAATCCTGATACTTTCCTATATCTCTCAGATTTGTCATTTTTTTAACTAGGCAAGTCAGTTAGGAACAAATTCTTATTTTCAATGACTGCCTAGTCATTGAACTACCCCTGAACTGCCTGAACGACAGATTTGTAACTTGTCAGCTCATGGATTTGAACTTGCAACCTTCTGGTTACTAGTCCAATGCTCTAACCACTAGGCTACCCTGCCGCCCCAGATGCATTTCAGACACCTCAAACCATACTTTTGAAGTGTTTTTGTTTTACTTTATGTTTGGCCGTGTATGAATGAATGTGTTATTCAATGTGTTTCCATGGACTAATAGCAAGGTCAAACGTAGCATCCCAGTATGTTTGACCAAAGTATAACAAAACAGCAAACATCATAGCTACTGTAAATGAACCATGGTATGACCATCTTTAACAAATGCCAATTAATTCTAGTCCACCAAAAATTGCACACAGAACGGCATAGAACAAAAACCTTAGTCAATGTTTGTGTTTTCCTGTTTGAACTGTGTAGTCTGCGTAGTCGTGTTTGGCAGATGGATGCCTGGCTCGCCTGGTTGTGCATTATGATTTAAACGACTGGTAATTTCCACGGTGGACAGACAGAGAATGCATTTTTGTTTCAACAGTTTCCCCTTCCGTTTGAGGCAGAGTTGACAGCTGATGGGAAGAAGAAAGAAAGAGAGATTTCGGAGGGCCGTGCTGAACAAGTCATTGAACTACCCCTGAACTGCCTGAACGACAGATTTGTAACTTGTCAGCTCATGGATTTGAACTTGCAACCTTCTGGTTACTAGTCCAATGCTCTAACCACTAGGCTACCCTGCCGCCCCAGATGCATTTCAGACACCTCAAACCATACTTTTGAAGTGTTTTTGTTTTACTTTATGTTTGGCCGTGTATGAATGAATGTGTTATTCAATGTGTTTCCATGGACTAATAGCAAGGTCAAACGTAGCATCCCAGTATGTTTGACCAAAGTATAACAAAACAGCAAACATCATAGCTACTGTAAATGAACCATGGTATGACCATCTTTAACAAATGCCAATTAATTCTAGTCCACCAAAAATTGCACACAGAACGGCATAGAACAAAAACCTTAGTCAATGTTTGTGTTTTCCTGTTTGAACTGTGTAGTCTGCGTAGTCGTGTTTGGCAGATGGATGCCTGGCTCGCCTGGTTGTGCATTATGATTTAAACGACTGGTAATTTCCACGGTGGACAGACAGAGAATGCATTTTTGTTTCAACAGTTTCCCCTTCCGTTTGAGGCAGAGTTGACAGCTGATGGGAAGAAGAAAGAAAGAGAGATTTCGGAGGGCCGTGCTGAACAAATAGGCCTAATTTGCGCACAAGCAGGAAATAAGCTTTCTCATTTGGCAGGTAATTTGTGGGTGAAGTGGCTATAAAGATACTAATAAATCAGCATAAACAGTGTCTACAAATGTTAGTGAGCTTTATCAAGGTAAGCATGGGTTGGCTTGTGTCAGCAGCTAGTGGTTTAAAATGTACACTGAGGCATCATGGACTGATTTGTCAGTTTATCTACATTTTACATTTGAGTCATTTAGCAGACACCTTTATCCAGAGTGACTTACAATTAGTTAAAAGCTATGTGAGACAACAACCCTTCACATTTACCTTCAACAAAGTATTTATCAGCAAAGTCAGTACTAGTAGTAAAAAGTGCCTATTTTTTTGTTTTTTGCTGGGGGGGGGGGGGGGGGGGGGGGGTTTGGGGGGGTTGTCACATTTCATAACCTGACTTCCAATTATACGTGTTAGTAAAAACGTTGACACCTTTCATAACAGGTAGTTAATCTCTCAAAGACTGTTTTGACAGTCAATCAGCCCACACAGTAATCTTGAAATTGAATGTCACTATTTTGATTTAATCTGTTATATTCATGTTTTACCTCCCATCTCCTGCCTTTCCCAAGTTTGATGACTTTCCTTAACTTACCTAAAAATGTCCCATTGTCAACATATTACAGGCTATTCGAAGAGGTTATTACTGCGCTAGCACATGAAGTACAGTCCACAGCAAGTTTGGTTCATTCCATTTTGTAGTAGTGTTATAAGAGATCTATTTCCCCTGATAAGGTGCTGAAATCTTGCTCTGTGTCGAAATGTGTTTTCAATTGAATCTCTCTTTTTTTCCTTTTCGTGGCCGAGGGGAGTAAGTCAGTGTCTGACTTGAATACGTAATTTAAAGGAAAATGTCAACATTTTTCAACTTCATATTCATCATCTCCAGCACCACCCTAACATCGACATATGTGAAAATTGCATGTTTATATGATTTGTAGTAAAAAAGATAGAAGATAAGCGTTTCCAATGACATCATCATTGTGTCGTGTGTGATTTTAACCAATTATGAGTTGGCATTGCCCACTAATTCTACTAATTCGTTGATGAAGTCATTGGAAGCACGTATCTTCCTCTATATTTTTTTACTACAAAACATAGCAATTTTCACATGTTGGGGTGGTGCTGTAGACAATGAATATGAAGCTGAAACATTTAGACATTTTCCTTTAAGCCTGTTAACTCTCGCAAGGCTGCCAGCCCAGACGGCATCCAAAGCCTTGTCCTCAGAGCATGTGCAGACCAGCTGGCTGGAGTGTTTACGGACGTATTCTATTTCTCCATATCTCAGTCTGTTGTCCCCACTTGCTTCAAGATGTCCACCATTGTTTCCAGTACCCAAGAAAGCGAAGGTAACTGAACTAAATTACTTATCGCCCTGTAGCACTCACTCCTGTCATCATGAAGTGCTTTGAGAGCCTAGTTAAGGATCATATCAGCTCCATCTTACCCTACATACCGCCCCAACAGATCCACAGACAAGGCAATCGCCTTTGCACTGCACACTGCCCTATCTCACCTGAACAAGAAAAATACCTATGTAAGAATGCTGTTCATCCACAACAGCTCAGCCTTCAACACCATAGTGACCTCCAAGTTCATCACAAAGCTCAGGGCTCTGGGTCTGAACACCTCCCTGTGCAACTGGGTCCTGGACTTCATAACGGGCTGACCCCAAGTGGTGACAATAGGCAACAACACCTCCACCATGCTGATCCACAACACGGTGGCTCCACAGGGGTGCTTGCTCAGCCCCCTCGTGTACACCCTGTTCACTCAACTCAATCAATCATCAACTTTTCCGACGACACAACAGTGATTACGAATAATAACAAGACAGCCTACAGGGATGAGGTGAGAGCCCTGGCAGAGTGGTGCCAGGAAAATAACCACTCCCCTCAACGTCAACAAAACAAAGGAGCTGATCGTGGAACACAGGAGACAGCGGAGGGAGCAAGACCCCATCCACATTGACGGGGCCGCAGTGGGGAGGGTCAAAAGCTTAAAGTTCCTCGGCGTGCACATCACTGATAAGCTTAAATGGTCCCTTCACACAGACAGTGTGGTGAAGAAGGCGCAACAGTGCCTCTTCAACCTCAGGAGGCTGAAGAAATTTGGCTTGGCACCTAAGACCCTCAAAAACTTCTACAGATACACCATTGAAAGCACCCTGTCAGGCTTTATCACCGCCTGGTACAGCAATTGCACCACAGGGCTCCCCAGATTGTGGTCATGTCAGCCCAACACATCATCAGGGGCACACTGCAGGCCCTCCATGACATCTACAACACCCGTTGTCACAGGAAGGCCAAAAAGATTGTCAAGGACCTCAGCCACCCAAGCCACTGCCTGTTCACCCACTACCATCTAGAAGGATGAGACAGTACAGGTGCATCAAAACTGGGACCGAGAGACTGACAAACAGCTTCTATCTTCAGGCCATCAGACTGTTGAACAGGCACCACTAGCCAGCTTCCGCCCAGTACCGTCCGCTGAACCTTAGTCACTGTTATTAGCCGGCTACCACCCGGTGCTCTACCCTGAACCTTAGAGACTGCTTTGTTCTAGGCATTCGGAAACTATTCAGACCCCTTGACTTTTTCAAAAAAATAATTTTTACAGCCTTCTTCTAAAATTGAATAAATAGTTTTTTTCCCCTCATCAATCTACACACAATATCCCATAATGACAAAGCAAAAACAGGTTTTTAGAAATGTTTGCAAATGTATTATAAATAAAAAACTAATCACATTTACATAATTATTCAGACCCTTTACTCAGTACCTTGTTGAAGCACCTTTGGCAGTGACTACAGCCTTGAGTCTTCTTGGGTATGACGCTACAAGCTTGACACACCTGTATTTATTGAGTTTCCCCTATTCTTCTCTACAGATCCTCTCAAGCTCTGTCAGGTTAGATGGGGAGCGTCGCTGCACAGCTATTTTCAGATCTCTCCAGAGATGTTCGATCGGGTTCAAGTCCAGGCTCTGGCTGGGCCACTCAAGGACATTCAGAGACTTGTCCCGAAGCCTCTCCTGCATTGTCTTAGCTGTGTGCATTGTCCTGTTGGAAGGTAAACCTTCTCCTCCAGTCTAGAGGTCCTGAGTACTCTGGAGCACGCTTTCATCGAGGATCTCTCTGTACATTGCTCCATTCATCTTTGCCTCAATCCTGACTAGTATCTCCCTTGCAGTGTTTAGTAAATAATAAAATCACGTCAGACATACAGTTGGGGAAGTCTGTATTCGGGCCATATACATTTAGTATAGCAATATGTTCCCCAAGTATACTACCTGTAATCAAAATAAATCGTCCTTCAGGGTCTGTATCTTGGTGCTCAAATATAAATGGGTGTATCGTGTACGCTAGGAGTCGGGAGGCAAGTTCAGGGAGTGACTTTAATAATAAATAACACAAGGAACAAAACAAGAAACATGAGCAGCATACAGCTATGAAACAACGGAACAGAAACAATAACACCTAGAGAAAGAACCAAAGGGAATGACATATTTAGGGTCTGAGGTGCTGATGCGTGTAACGATGGTGACAGATGTGCGTAATAATGAGCAGCCTGACGACTTAGCGTGCCAGAGAGGGAGTATAAGTGACAGTACCCCCTCCCTGACATGCGGCACTAGCCGCAGGACGCCAACCAGAGGGACGGTCCCAGCCGCAGAACGCCGACCAGAGGGATGGTCCAAAAGACCAGGAGCATGCTTATATGAATGAGACAAAACATGAAAAAATAATACAAATCTGGATTTTTTTTTTAAAAGAACCTCAGTTCTTTAAATGAAAAGTTGAGTTGCATTGCACCGTAATGCTTACTAACGATTACTTTGTATACCAAGGCATGGTAGATGGTTGACTACCTCGGGATGGAACTATCTATATGCGGTGAACGGACTGCACAAATAGGGCAAACAAAAGTTACTCACTTTCATAAACTGAAAATCGTCAAATGTGTGGGTAGTCCCCTCAGTTTAGCTGGGTGTATCAGGCCAAATCTGACTCCTGCCTTGTGAAGGTGGGTTTTCACATCTTTGTATGCAGCTCTGCGTCTTGCCAGGTCTGCCAAGTAATCTGGGAAGATATGGATCCACTTGCCATCGTAATTCAGATGTCCTCTTTCGCGAGAGGTCCGAATAATTGGAAGTAATGTAGGCAGACCAGCATTGCTCTGGGAGGGCGACCAGGCTGTGGTTTTGCCGCTAGAGTGGGATGTCGATGACTGTGGGCCTGTCAAACGTCTCTCTGCCAAGGACGTCTTGCAGGAAAGAGGCCATGAACTTGGTAGGATTGCGCCCTTCCGTCCCTTCTGGGATTCCGACCACACATCTCCGGGAATGGTTTTCCTGTTCATCTAGACTAACCTTTAGCTTCACGTTCTCGGAGGTAAGCTCATCATTTTTGGTTTCCAATTCGGTAAGCCGCTTAACGATGTCGGTCAAAGTTTCCATATCCATTATTTTTTAGAGTTTGTGTCGCGGTAGTTGTTTGTAGTGTCGCCATAGTTGAACTTCTGAACTTCTGTCATCATTTCAGCCCGTAGACGTTACCATTGCGCCTCATTTTCTGGGTTCCAGACATATCCAAGAATGCCACCCAGATGTTGCTAAAACCAGAAGGTCTGCAAAGTGTGTTCTCGTTTTGGTAGATTTAAAGGTTAAAACATAAAAGTTTCCGCCCTTAGTGGAAAGGCCTCCCCCTTCATTTCAATCCATGTGTAAGGAAAGAACATGAATAGGTAAACAATTAAACAATAGTGTTTTCTCTTCTTTTCGTCACAACTTGTGCCATTGTTACTGTAAATGTAAACAAACAAATATAACAGTCCCCTTTTCTTTCAACTAGGTCTGCTGTTCAAACACCATGAGTCTGTTAGTATCAACTATAGGGTTTGTCTCTTAAGGGCCTTGTGACTACGCTGTGACCCCGTGGAACTGGGTCTGAGAGTACAGGAGTGGGGTCGGGTGTTGGTGAGAGAAAGTCCACTGAATGCCACTGTTCCTCAGACACTGTTCCCTGTGGGGTTTCAACTTGTGCACTACCGCCCACAGCTGTTTTGTCTGAAAACATTGCATTTTCTTTGTCATAGCGGATGTAGTCCTGGTGTCTGCGCATGAATCGGCCATCAGTCAGTTTGACTAGAAAGGAGAATGGCGAACTCTTACTCAAAAATGATACCTGGCAACCAGTGTTGCCTGCTTGTGAGGTTGCAGATGTAAACAGTGTAATTTGGTTTCAACTCTCTCTCACGTATGTGGTGGTCATGTCTCTTTTTGTATCTCCTGTTTCCACTTCCCCCGTGCTTTGATGTCCGGATGCAGTACATCCAGGTGAGCTTTTGGATTTCTGGCAATCAGCATCTCAGCTGGCGTCTGTCCAGTTGCTGTTGTGGCATGACGCTGTACTGTCTGCACAACCCGCTCCTCTGGGCCATTCAAGGCTGGGTGAAACAAAGCGCTGAGGACATGGCAAATCTACCGTTTCTCTACGTGAATTCTTGAAACAAGTCACAGGTGAAGGTTGTCGCATTGTCTGACACTAGAGAGTCAGGCAGTACATGGGTTGCAGACACATGGCCAAGTTTTACGATGGTTGTTGTTGCTGTGATGTTGCTCATTACGCAAGCCTCCAGCCACTTGGAGTGCATGTCCACCAGGACAAGGAACATGTGACCCATGAAAGGGCCTGCAATGTCTATGTGCAGCCTGGACCATGGGCAGTCAGGACCACCCTGGAAACCCAAAGTATGCAGCCATCCTGCACACTAAGCTCAGTTTTGCGCTCAATCCATCACTCTCTATGACAGGAAGACAACCCTGCATAAGGAGTCGTTTTACTTGGGACAGGATCCCGGTCTGTCCACTGTTTGATATGTTTGGTAATCACAGGTGAGTTTGACAATTTCTCCATTAGGAAAATAGTTTCAGGAAGCACCGCAGTTGTTGCGCCGTAAGCTGACAGTGTGTATCCTTGCTGAAGCTGAATCCTTGCCATGGGAGGAATGCATATTGATTCCCTGAAAACACTCATCAGTGGTTTGTGGTCAGTGAAATGATGACCATAGGGGTACTGAGGACAATGTTTCACAGCAAAGACTATAGCTAGACCTTCCCTGTCTAACTGTGAATATCCCTTGTCAGCGTGTGCAATGCAAATCTAATGGGGTTTTCTGACCAGTCCTTCATCTGATGAGAGAGTACTGCCCTGACACCATAGTGCAAGGTGTCACATGACAGGATGGTCTCTTTGTCTAGGTCGAAGTGAACCAGCAGTTGTGCTGATTGTAGTGGTGCTTTCACTTCCTTGAAAGCTTTCTCCTGTGCTGGCCCCCACTTTCATTTACAATCTTTGTGGAGCCACACTGTTGACAACTCAGGGTGGAACTTACCATAGTAGTTCACCATGCCCAGGAACGAGTTCTGACACATTCTGGGGTTTGTAGCATTCTTAATTGCTCTGACTTTGTCCTCCACAGGACACAGACCCTGTGCTGTGATTTTGTGACCTTTACGTCACACTCTGTGCTAGAAAGGTGCACTTTCTACGCTTCAGGCGCAGCCCTTCATTGTAGAGTCTCTTTAATTAACACCTGGTCCGGATTGTGGAGGTGCTCCTCCCCCATTTACCCTGTAACCAGGATGTCATCCAGGTACACTGCTCAATAAGGAATCCCCTGCAGCAGATTGTCCATTGTCCTCTGGAAAATGGCCCGACTGGACACCACTTATTTAACCAGGTAGGCTAGTTGAGAACAAGTTCTCATTTACAACTGCGACCTGGCCAAGATAAAGCATAGCAGTGTGAACAGACAACAACACAGAGTTACACATGGAGTAAACAATAAACAAGTCAATAATACAGTATAAAAAAAAGAATCTATATACATTGTGTGTAAAAGGCATGAGGAGGTAGGCAATAAATAGGCCGTAGGAGTGAATAATTACAATTTTGCAGATTAACACTGGAGTGATAAATGATCAGATGAACATGTGCAGGTAGAGATACTGGTGTGCAAAAGAGCAGAAAAGTAAATAAAATAAAAACAGTATGAGGATGAGGTAGGTAAATTGGGTGGGCTATTTACCGATGGACTATGTACAGCTGCAGCGATCGGTTAGCTGCTCAGATAGCAGATGTTTAACCTTTCTGATCTCCCCATCCCGGATCCGGGATCGTGAATACAGACTCAAGCTCATTACCATAACGCAACGTTAACTATTCATGAAAATCGCAAATTAAATGAAATAAATATGCTAGCTCTCAAGCTTAGCCTTTTGTTAACAACACTGTCGTCTCAGATTTTCAAAATATGCTTCTCAACCATTGCAAAACAAGCATTTGTGTAACAGTATTGATGGCTAACGTAGCATTTAGCATTAGCATTCAGCTGGCAACATTTACACAAAAAAACAGAAAAGCATTCAAATAAAATCATTTACCTTTGAAGAACTTCAGATGTTTTCAATGAGGAGACTCTCAGATAGCAAATGTTCAGTTTTTCCTGAAAGATTATTTGTTTAGGACAAATCGCTCCGTTTTCTGCGTCACGTTTAGCTACGAAAAAACCCCTGTATCCAGGATTGTGTAAATCTATCAGCAAGCTCATTAGCATAACACAACGTTAACTATTTATGAAAATCGCAAATGAAATGAAATAAATATGCCATCTCTCAAGCTTAGCCTTTTGTAAACAACACTGTCATCTCAGATTTTCAAAATATGCTTCTCAACCATAGGAAAACAATCATTTGTGTAAAAGTAGCTAGCTAGCGTTAGCATTTCGCGTTAGCATTTAGCGTTAGCATTAGCGTTAGCATCCAGCACGCAACATTAACAAAAACATAAAAGCCTTCAAATAAAATCATTTACCTTTGAAGAACTTCTGATGTTTTCAATGAGGATACTCTCAGTTAGATAGCAGATGCTCAGTTTTTCCAAAAAGATTCCTTGTGTATTAGAAATAGCTCCGTTTTATACATCACATTTGGCTACCAAAAAAAATCCTAAAATTCAGTCCTCAAAACACGAACTTTTTTCCAAATTAACTCCATAATATCGACTGAAAACATGGCAAACGTTGTTTAGAATCAATCATCAAGGTGTTTTTCACATATCTCTTCATTGATACATCGTTCTTGGACACATGCTTTCTCCCCTGAATCAAATGGTAAAGTAGAAGCAGCTGGCAATTGCGCACCGAATTCGACGCAGGACACCAGGCGGACACTTGGAAAATGTAGTCTCTTATGGTCAATCTTCCAATGATATGCCTACAAATACGTCACAATGCTGCTAAGACCTTGGGCGAACGACAGAAAGTGTAGGCTCATTCATTGCGCAATCACAGCCATATAAGGAGAGAATGGAAAACAGAGCTTCAGAAATTCTGCTAATTCCTGGGTGATGCATCATCTTGGTTTCGCCTGTAGAATGAGTTCTGGGGCACTTACAGACAAAATCTTTGCAGATTCTGAAACTTCAGAGTGTTTTCTTTCCAAAACTGTCAAGAATATGCATAGTCGAGCATCTTTTCGTGACAAAATATCGCGCTTAAAACGGGAACGTTTTTTATCCAAAAATGAAATAGCGCCCCTAGAGCTCTAACAGGTTAAAGTTGGTGAGGGAGATAAAAGTCTCCAACTTCAGAGATTTTTTGCAATTCGTTCCAGTCGCAGGCAGCAGAGAACTGGAAGGAAAGGCGGCAAAATGAGGTTTTGGCTTTAGGGATGATCAGTGAGATACACCTGCTGGAGCGCGTGCTACGGGTGGGTGTTGCCATCGTGACCAGTGAACTGAGATAAGGCGGAGCCTTACCTACCATAGACTTGTAGATAACCTGGAGCCAGTGGGTCTGGCGGCGAACATGTAGCGAGGGCCAGCCGACTAGAGCATACAGGTCGCAGTGGTGGGTGGCATAAGGTGCTTTTGAAATCTGACAAAGCGGCTGGATTAACAAGAAGTTCATCTTTAAACCGATGTATAACACTTTTTCATGAACGTTTATTATGAGCATTTCTGTATTTTGAATTTGGCGCTCTGCAATTTCACCAGATGTTGTCGAGGTGGGTCGCTAGCGGAACGCCTGCGCCAGAAAGGTTCATCCTCTTCAAGATATTTTCTCATTTCTCTCCCTCGTGAGGAGTTAACCGAATTAGTTATAGTGTTCTTACTTATATCAAGTTTGTTTATGAATTATTGAGCAATTAAAATGGTTAATTAATTGTCACCAATTACTGTAATTCAATTGGCAGTAATAGGAAATCATAGTAGTCACAAACCACAATTCTGTCACCTGCTACTATCCTCCCTTCTACTGGCATACTGTTATTTTCAGCTCATAACTGTTTTTCCCCCTCTTTCTGTCAAAGCCAGTCTGTGAAAACAGTCTGGACAATTCCTCACTCTCACTCTCCCTCGCTCTACCGCTCTCTCTCTCTCTAGTTAATGTCACCTCTCTTACTGACACCTAACATGACACCTACCCTCTTTCCATTTACTGTAACAAGCATCCTCATCCACTGACCACCGTCCACAGACAGTTAACCCTACCGGACCAAAAATGAACCAATCATAGAAGTCTATGTTTCAACAAGTTTGGACAGCACAGTACAGTAAAGTAGAGTAGAGCATAGTAGAGAACAGTACAGTAAAGTAGAGTACAGTGCTGTAGAGTAGAGTTCAAATTAATTTGTCACATGCTTCGTAGACAAGTGGGCCCTTCCCAACCATGCAAAGACAAAGAAAATAGAGAATAAAACGTAATAGTAATAATAAATACACAATGGATAATGATAACTTGGCTATATACATGGGGTAACAGTACAGAGTCGATTGAGGACTCCGAGGTAATTGAGGACTCCATCCTAGCTGTAGGGGTGCTCTCATCTTATCTATGAACATAGACAGGGCTCTAACTCCTGTAGCTCCACAATGACATAGGGTGCAGGCCAGGCAGCAGGCTGTTAGCCAGCCTGCCAGCTTAGTGGAGTCTGCCACTAGCACAGTCAGTGTAGTCAGCTTAGCTTTCCCCATTGAGACCGTGTCTGTGCTTCGATCGAGGTCGGAAAAAATCTAAACATGGCGGTGTTCGCTTTAGCAATCTCACTGGAATAAAGACCACCTCTATCCCTGTCATTTTTTTGAAGAGACTGTGATAATACCTCACAACTCAAAATAGGGCTACTTCATGTCTGATCTCTTATTTCCAAGGCAGTTATAGTCAATGAATTCATCACTGATCATAAACTTGATGTGATTGGCCTGACTGAAACATGGCTTAAGCCTGATGAGTTAAATGAGGCCTGTCCTCCTGGGTACACTAGTGACCATATCCCCCGTGCATCCCGCAAAGGCAGAGGTGTTGCAACATTTTTTGAAAGCAAATGTCAATTTATATAAAAAAAAAAGCTTTTTCATCTTTGAGGATCTAGTGATGAAATCTATGCAGCCTACCCAATCACTTTTTGTAGCTACTGAATACAGGCCTCCTTGGCCAGAATACAGTGTTCCTCACTGAGTTCCATGAATTGCTATCAGATTTGTAATCATGGCAGATATTATTCACATTTTTGGTGACTTTGAAATTCACATGGAGAAGTCCACAGACCCCCTCCAAAAGGCTTTCAGAGCCATCGTCGACTCAGTGGGTTTTACACAACATGTCTCGGCACCTTTGCATTGCCACAATCATACCGTGGATCTAGTTTTGTCCCGTGGAATAGATATTGTGGATCTAAATGTTTTTCCTCATAATTCTGGACAATTGGACCACCATCTTATTACGTTTAGAATTGCAACAAATAATTTGCTTAGACCCCAACCAAGGATTATCAAAAGTCGCGCTATAAATTCTCAGACAACCCAAAGATTGCTTGATGCCCTTCCAGACTCCCTCCACCTACCCATCGTATATAGACTTGTTTATACTGTATTATTGACTGTATGTTTGTTTTACTCCATGTGTAACTCTGTGTCGTTGTATGTGTCGAACTGCTTTGCTTTATCTTGGCCAGGTCGCAATTGTAAATGAGAACCTGTTCTCAACTTGCCTACCTGGTTAAATAAAGGTGAAATTAAATTAAATAAAATGTAAAAAGGACGTCGGAATACAAACATTCTGTTAGCCATCTAACCAAGGATCTAAACTTAACCTTGTGTAATACCCTAGACGCAGTGACAACCCTAAAAACAAAAAAACGTGTCAGAAGAAACTAACTGCCTGGTTTAGAGAAAATACCCGAGCCCTGAAGCAAGCCACCATAAAATTGGAACGGATATGGCGCTCCAGAAAATTGGAAGTCTTCCAACAAGCTTGGAAAGACTGTACTGTGCAATATCGAAAAGCCCTCACTGCTGCCTGATTAGCCTACAACCTGATTGAGTATAATAAAAACAATCCAAAATATATTTTGGATACTGTCGCAAAGCCTATTAAAAAGCAGCATTCCCCAAGTGAGGTTGGCCTTCACTTCAGCAGTGATACATGCATGAACTTATTTGACAAAATGATCATGATCAGTAGAAAACAATTTATGGACTCCTCCTCAAAAATGTATATTTCTCCAAAACTCAGTTGTCCTGAGTCTGCACAGAACTGCAAGGACCTCGGATCAATGGAAACACTAAAGTTTTTTAATCTTGTATCTTTCGAAACATTCATGAAAATAGGAATAGCCTCTAAACCTTCCAGCTGTCTACTGGACCCTATTCCAACTAAACTACTGAGCTCAGAGCTATTTCCTGTGCTTGGCCCTCCTATGTTCATCATAATAAATGTCTCCCTGTATCCCTCCCCTCACTAGAAGTTAATAAAGCCTCTCCTGAAAAAGCCAAACCTTAACCCAGAATTTAAAAAAAATCTATTGGCCTATTTCAAATCTCCCATTCCTCTCAAACAATTTTGAGAAAGCTGCTCCTCAGAAACTCACTGCCTTCCTGAATTCTTTTAATTTATTTTAAACGGCCCAGTCTGGTTTTAGACCCCATCATAGTGCTGAGACCGCGCTCATGAAGGTGCGTCTATCCTCGCGCTCATATACATTATTGGTGCTGCTTTCGACACCATCGATCACAACATTCTATTGGAAAGATTGGAAACTGTAATTGGTCTATACGGACAAGTTCTTGCCTGGTTTAGATCCTATCTGTTGAAAAAGGTATCAGTTCATCTCTGTGGATGTTTTGTCCTCTAACAAATCAATGGTATGTTTTGGTGTTCCTCAAGGTTCCATCATAGGTCCACATTTGTTTTCACTCTATATGCTACCTCTTGATGATGTCCTTCGAAAACAAATGGTCAACTTTCACTGCTATGCAGATGACACACAGCTGTACATTTTGATGAAACATGGTGAAACCCCAAAATTGCCTACCCTGTAAGCCTGAGTTTCAGACTTGAAGAAGTGGATGGCATATATTAGATTTTTTAGTTGTAGCCCTTTCTTGCAGTTAATGACCAAAAGTGCAATTTCTGGCCCCATGGGTGAAATGTTAGTAATATTTTTCATAATTTCATCATTGTTTCTATGTCAAAAAGTCTTGTTATACGTATTTCTGTCTTCTGTGATGTACAGTACCAGTCAAAAGTTTGGACACACCTACTCATTCAAGGGTTTTTCTGTATTTTTAAAATTTTCTACATTGTAGAAAAATAGTGAGGACATCAAAACTATGTAATAACACATATGGAATCATGTAGCAACCAAAAAAGTGTTAAACAAATCAAAATATATTTTACATTTTACATTATTCAAAGTAGCCACCCTTTGCCACAGCTTTGCACACTCTTGCCATTCTCTCAACCAGTTTCACCTGGAATGCTTTTCCAACAGTCTTGAAGGAGTTCCCACATATGCTGAGCACTTTCCTTCACTCTGCGGTCCAACTCATCCCAAACCATCTCAATTGGGTTGAGGTTGGGTGATTGTGGAGGCCAGGTCATCTGATGAAGCACTCCATCACTCTCCTTCTTGGTCAAGTAGCCCTTACACAGCCTGGAGGTGTATTTTGGGTCATTGTCCTGTTGAAAAACGAATGATAGTCAGACTAAGTGCAAACCAGATGGGATGGCGTATCGCTGCAGAATACCGTGGTAGACATGCTGGTTAAGTGTGCCTAGAATTCTAAATAAATTACAGACAGTGTCACTAGCAAAGCACCCCCATGGTTCATGGTGGTAACCACACATGCAGAGATCATCCGTACACCTACTCTGCGTCTCAGAGAGATGTTGTGTCTTGTTTCTGTCCTTTCTCTTCACCCTGTCTCCCTCTGCTGGTCGTACTAGGTTACCTTTTCTTCCCCTCTTTCTCCCAGCTGTTCCTTGTCTTCTCTGACTACCTCGTTCACCCCTTTTCCCACCTGTTCCCTTTTTCCCTCTGATTAGGTCTCTATATCTCTCTCTGTTTTTGTTTCTGTCTTTGTCGGATTCTCGTTTGTGTTACTCATGCCTGAACCAGACTATCGTCATGTTTGCTGCAACCTTGTCCTGTCCTGTCGGAATCTGCCGGTCCATCTGAGCCTACGTATGTTTCGTTATTAAAGATACTCTGTTTACGTTAATTCGCTTTTGGGTCCTCATTTACGCACCTTAACAGAAGAATCCGACCAAGAATGGACCCAGCGACTTCGGATCCTCTCCACTCAGCCGTCGAGATCCAGGGAGCGATGCTAGGCAGACACGAGCAGGAATTGTCTGCTGCTCGACATGCCGTTGAGACCCTGGCCACCCAAGTCTCCAACCTCACAGAACAGGTTCACCATCTCCGCCTCGATCCACCGGCCACTTCCAGGGCTTTCGAATCTCCGGAGCCCAGAATCAATAACCCGCCGTGTTACTCTGGGGAGCCCACTGAATGCCGCTCGTTCCTCACCCAGTGTGATATTGTGTTTTCTCTCCAGCCCAACACTTACTCCAGGAGCACTGCTCGTATCGCCTACGTCATATCTCTCCTTACTGGACGGGCTCGTGAGTGGGGCACGGCAATCTGGGAGGCAAGGGCTGAGTGTACTAACCAGTATCAGGACTTTAAGGAGGAGATGATACGGGTTTTTGATCGATCTGTTTTTGGGGAGGAGGCTTCCAGGGCCCTGTCTTCCCTATGTCAAGGTAATCGATCCATAACAGACTACTCTATTGAGTTTCGCACTCTTGCTGCCTCCAGTGGCTGGAACGAGCCGGCTTTGCTCGCTCGTTTTCTGGAGGGTCTCCGCGCAGAGGTAAAGGATGAGATTCTCTCCCGGGAGGTTCCTTCCAGCGTGGATTCCTTGATTGAACTCGCTATTCGCATTGAGCGACGGGTTGATCTTCGTCACCGAGCTCGTGGAAAGGTGCTTGCGTTCTCCGTTGCCCCTCTCTCCGCATCACTACCATCTTCCTCTGCCGGCTCGGGTGCTGAGCCTATGCAGCTGGGAGGTATCCGCATCTCGACTAAAGAGAGGGAACGGAGAATCACCAACCGCCTCTGTCTCTATTGCGGTTCCGCTGGTCATTTTGTCACTTCATGTCCAGTAAAAGCCAGAGCTCATCAGTAAGCGGAGGGCTACTGGTGAGCGCTACTACTCCTGTCTCTCCTTCAAGATCCTGCACTACCTTGTCGGTCCATCTACGCTGGACCGGTTCGTCCGCTTCCTGCAGTGCCTTGATAGACTCTGGGGCGGAGGGCTGTTTTATGGACGAGACCTGGGCTCGGGAACATGACATTCCTCTCAGACAGTTAAGGGAGTCCACGGCCTTGTTCGCCTTGGATGGTAGTCCTCTCCCCAGGATTCAGCGTGAGACGCTACCTTTAACCCTCACTGTTTCTGGTAATCATAGCGAAACCATTTCTTTTTTAATTTTTCGTTCACCTTTTACACCTGTTGTTTTGGGCCATCCCTGGCTAGTTTGTCATAATCCTTCTATTAATTGGTCTAGTAATTCTATCCTCTCCTGGAACGTCTCTTGTCATGTGAAATGTTTAATGTCTGCTATCCCTCCTGTTTCCTCTGTCTCTTCTTCACAGGAGGAGCCTGGTGATTTGACAGGGGTGCCGGAGGAATATCACGATCTGCGCACGGTGTTCAGTCGGTCCAGGGCCACCTCTCTTCCTCCACACCGGTCGTATGATTGTAGTATTGATCTCCTTCCGGGAACCACTCCCCCCCGGGGTAGACTATACTCTCTGTCGGCTCCCGAACGTAAGGCTCTCGAAGATTATTTGTCTGTAGCTCTTGCCGCCGGTACCATAGTCCCCTCCTCCTCTCCCGCCGGAGCGGGGTTTTTTTTTGTTAAGAAGAAGGACGGGTCCCTGCGCCCCTGCATAGATTATCGAGGGCTGAATGACATAACAGTGAAGAATCGTTATCCGCTTCCTCTTATGTCTTCAGCCTTCGAGATCCTGCAGGGAGCCAGGTTTTTCACTAAGTTGGACCTTCGTAACGCTTACCATCTCGTGCGCATCAGGGAGGGGGACGAGTGGAAGACGGCGTTTAACACTCCGTTAGGGCACTTTGAATACCGGGTTCTTCCTTTCGGCCTCGCTAACGCTCCAGCTGTCTTTCAGGCATTAGTCAATGATGTCCTGAGAGACATGCTGAACATCTTTGTTTTCGTTTACCTTGACGATATCCTGATTTTTTCACCGTCACTCCAGATTCATGTTCAGCACGTTCGACGTGTCCTCCAGCGCCTTTTAGAGAATTGTCTTTTTGTGAAGGCTGAGAAGTGCTCTTTTCATGCCTCCTCCGTCACATTTCTCGGTTCTGTTATTTCCGCTGAAGGCATTAAGATGGATCCCGCTAAGGTCCAAGCTGTCATTGATTGGCCCGTCCCTAAGTCACGCGTCGAGCTGCAGCGCTTTCTCGGCTTCGCGAACTTCTATCGTCGTTTCATCCGTAATTTCGGTCAGGTGGCAGCTCCTCTCACAGCCCTTACTTCTGTCAAGACGTGCTTTAAGTGGTCCGTTTCCGCCCAGGGAGCTTTTGATCTCCTCAAGAATCGTTTTACATCCGCACCTATCCTTGTTACACCTGACGTCTCTAGACAGTTCGTTGTCGAGGTTGACGCGTCAGAGGTGGGCGTGGGAGCCATTCTTTCTCAGCGCTCCCTCTCTGACGATAAGGTCCACCCTTGCGCGTATTTTTCTCATCGCCTGTCGCCGTCGGAACGTAACTATGATGTGGGAAACCGCGAACTGCTCGCCATCCGCTTAGCCCTAGGCGAATGGCGACAGTGGTTGGAGGGGGCGACCGTTCCTTTTGTCGTTTGGACTGACCATAGGAACCTTGAGTACATCCGTTCTGCCAAACGACTTAATGCGCGTCAGGCGCGCTGGGCGCTGTTTTTCGCTCGTTTCGAGTTCGTGATTTCTTATCGTCCGGGCTCTAAGAACACCAAGCCTGATGCTTTATCTCGTCTCTTCAGTTCTTCAGTAGCCTCCACTGACCCCGAGGGGATTCTCCCTGAGGGGCGTGTTGTCGGGTTGACTGTCTGGGGAATTGAGAGGCAGGTAAAGCAAGCACTCACTCAAACTCCGTCGCCGCGCGCTTGTCCTAGGAACCTTCTTTTCGTTCCCGTTCCTACTCGTCTGGCCGTTCTTCAGTGGGCTCACTCTGCCAAGTTAGCCGGCCACCCTGGCGTTCGGGGTACGCTTGCTTCCATTCGCCAGCGTTTTTGGTGGTCCACCCGGGAGCATGACACGCGTCGTTTCGTGGCTGCTTGTTCGGTCTGCGCGCAGACTAAGTCCGGTAACTCCCCTCCTGCCGGCCGTCTCAGGCCGCTTCCCATTCCCTCTCGACCGTGGTCTCACATCGCCTTAGATTTTGTCACCGGACTGCCTTCGTCAGCGGGGAAGACTGTTATTCTTACGGTTGTCGACAGGTTCTCTAAGGCGGCTCATTTTATTCCCCTTGCTAAGCTTCCTTCTGCTAAAGAGACGGCACAAATCATCATCGAGAATGTTTTCAGAATTCATGGCCTTCCGTCAGACGTCGTTTCGGACAGAGGTCCGCAATTCACGTCTCAATTTTGGAGGGAGTTTTGCCATTTGATTGGGGCTTCCGTCAGTCTCTCTTCCGGCTTTCACCCCCAGTCTAACGGTCAAGCAGAACGGGCCAATCAGACTATTGGTCGCATCTTACGCAGTCTTTCTTTTCGCAACCCTGCGTCTTGGTCAGAACAGCTCCCCTGGGCAGAATACGCCCACAACTCGCTTCCTTCGTCTGCGACCGGGCTATCTCCTTTTCAGAGTAGCCTCGGGTACCAGCCTCCGCTGTTCTCATCTCAGTTCGCCGAGTCCAGCGTCCCCTCCGCTCAGGCTTTTGTCCAACGTTGTGAGCGCACCTGGAAGAGGGTCAGGTCTGCACTTTGCCGTTATAGGGCGCAGACTGTGAGAGCTGCTAATAAGCGTAGAACTAAGAGTCCTAGATATTGTCGCGGTCAGAGAGTTTGGCTCTCCACTCAGAACCTTCCCCTTAAGACAGCTTCTCGCAAGTTGACCCCGCGGTTCATTGGTCCGTTCCGTATTTCTCAGATCATTAATCCTGTCGCAGTGCGACTTCTTCTTCCGCGATATCTTCGTCGCGTCCACCCGGTCTTCCATGTCTCCTGTGTTAAGCCCGTTCTTCGCGCCCCCGCTCGTCTCCCCCCCCCCCCCCCCCATCCTTCTCGAGGGCGCACCTATCTACAGGGTCCGTAAGATTTTGGACATGCGTCCTCGGGGCCGTGGTCATCAGTACCTAGTGGATTGGGAGGGGTACGGTCCTGAGGAGAGGAGTTGGGTTCCCTCTCGGGACGTGCTGGACCGTTCGCTGATCGATGATTTCCTCCGTTGCCGCCAGGTTTCCTCCTCGAGTGCGCCAGGAGGCGCTCGGTGAGTGGGGGGGGTACTGTCATGTATTGTCATGTTGTGTCTTGTTTCTGTCCTTTCTCTTCACCCTGTCTCCCTCTGCTGGTCGTACTAGGTTACCTTTTCTTCCCCTCTTTCTCCCAGCTGTTCCTTGTCTTCTCTGACTACCTCGTTCACCCCTTTTCCCACCTGTTCCCTTTTTCCCTCTGATTAGGTCTCTATATCTCTCTCTGTTTTTGTTTCTGTCTTTGTCGGATTCTCGTTTGTGTTACTCATGCCTGAACCAGACTATCGTCATGTTTGCTGCAACCTTGTCCTGTCCTGTCGGAATCTGCCGGTCCATCTGAGCCTACGTATGTTTCGTTATTAAAGATACTCTGTTTACGTTAATTCGCTTTTGGGTCCTCATTTACGCACCTTAACACTCTCAAGCTCTGTCAGGTTGGATAGGGAGCGTCACTGCACAGCTATTTTCAGGTCTCTCCAGAGATGTTCGATCAGGTTCAAGTCCAGCCTCTGGTTGGGCCACTCAAGGACATTCAGAGACTTGTCCCGAAGCTACTCCTGCATTGTCTTGGCTGTGTGCTTAGGGTAGTTGTCCTGTTGGAAGGCACTGGAGCAGGTTTTCATCAAGGATCTCTCTGTTCTTTGCTATGTTCATGTTTCCCTCAATCCTGACTAGTCTCCCAGTCCCTGCAGCTGAAAAACATCCCACAGCATGATGCTGCCGTCACCATGCTTCACCGTAGGGATGGTACCATGTTTCTTCCAGACGTGGCGCTTAGTATTCAGGCCAAAGAGTTCAATCTTGGTTTCATCAGACCAGAGCTTCTTGTTTCTCATGGTCTGAGAGTCCTTTAGGTGCCTTTTGGCAAACTTGTGTCTTTTACTAAGGAGGGGCTTCTGTCTGGCCACTCTACCATAAAGGCCTGATTGGTGGAGTGCTGCAGACATGGTTGTCATTCTGGAAGGCTCTCCCATCTCCACAGAGGAACTCTGGAGCTCTGTCAGAGTGACCATTGGGTTCTTGGTCACCTCCCTGACCAAGGCACTTTTCACCCGATTGTTTGGCTTGGCTGGGCGGCCAGCTCTAGGAAGAGTCTTGGTGGTTCCAAACTTCTTCCATTTAAGAATGATGGAAGCCACTGTGTTCTTGGGGACCTTCAATGCTGCAGACATTGTTTTGGTACACTTCCCCAAATCGGTGCCTCGACACAATCCTGTCTTCTTTGACCTCATGGCTTGGTTTTTGCTCTGACATGCACTGTCAACTGTGGGACGTTATATAGACAGGTGTGTGCCTTTCCAAATCATGTCTAATCAATTGAATTTAAAACAGGTGGACTTCAATCAAATTGAGGAAATATCTCCAGGATGATCAATGGAAACAGGATATACCTGAGCTCAATTTCGAGTCTCATAGCAAAGGGTCTGAATACTTATGGAAATAAGGTATTTCTGCCTTTTATTTTGAATACATTTGCAAAAATGTCTAAACCTGTTTTTGCTTTGTCATTATGGGGTATTGTAACATCTGCTTCCAACTCACACTCTCAAACACGTAGATCTCCTGAACGCAGCTCCTTTTCCAGCCCACTTTCCAGCTCACACTCTCAAACACATAGATCCCCTGAACGCAGCTCACTCTCCAGATCCCAATCACCTGAATTCTGATCACCTGTTCACACACTATTTAGTTCAGTTCTTTGCACCCCATCATTGTGAGGTATTGTTTGTTTTATGACACCCTTCTATTCGGAGCTCTGTTTTTCCCGTAATGTAATCCTCCTGTGTATGAGCATGCCCCATTCTCACAGATGGGCTGTAGTGGAGCAGGTTGAGAGCTTCAAATTCCTCTCACCAACAAACTAACATGGTCCAAGCACACCAAGACAGTCGCGAAGAGGGCACAACAAAACCTAGTCCCCCTCAGGAGACAGAAAATATTTGGCATGAGATCCTCAAAAGATTTTACAGCTGCACTATCGAGAGCATCCTGACGGGTTGCATCACTGTCTGGTATGGCAACGGCTCGTCCTCTGACCAAAAGGCACTACAGAGGGTAATGCGTACGGCCCAGTACATCACCGGGGCAATCTAGCTTCCTGCCATCTAGGACCTCTATACCCCCTTCTACGCTGCTGCTACTCTCTACCTACATGGACATATTACCTCAATTACCTCGACAGCTGTGCCCCCGCACATTGACTCTGTACCGGTACCCCCTGTCTATTGCCCTGCTATTGTTATTTTACTGCTTCTCTTTAATTAATTGTTATTTTTATTGCTTACTTTTTTTTTGGTATTTTCATAAAACTGCATCCTTTTTTAAGGGCTTGTAAGTAAGCATTTCACTGTAAGGTCTACCTGTTGTATTCAGCGCATGTGACAAATACAATGATATTTGATTTGATTTGATTAGTGAATGGCTCACAGTTCCAAAACTGTTCACCTGTTTCTACATCAAGCAAGGGCAACGTTCCATTTGTTATTTTTGTGTGTTTTTATGGTGCGCTTGTGGCACAGCAGCATATAATCAATTTTATCAACAAAAAAAAATATCATATTGAGGGAAGAAATACATAAATAAATGAAGAAATAATATAAATGAAAGAAAGTGCGCTTAATTATTTATCTATTTATTTGTGCATTCATTTATTTATTTATTTATGTATTTAAGTTTGCATTTATTTATTGATCTATTTATATGTGCATGTATTTATTTAGTCATGTATTTATCTATTTATGTGTGCATTTATTTATTCATTTATTACTAATTACGGCAGATTTGGTACTCCACAACGGAGAATGTGATCACATAGTCGTCTCCGGAACAGCTGTTGCTCTCAGTGGTGCTTGTTCTATTGTCTGAGTACAGGACAGTAGAACACACTAGAGTAGAGTACAGTATAATGCACTGTACTGAACATATCTACTTGACTGTACTGTACTGAACTCTGCTGTGCTGTGCTGTAGTGTGATGTCCAAACTGGTGAAACACCAGATGTCTATGATTGTTTCCGATTTGGTCTGATCCAGACCAACCAAATGTGGTTTTGTTTGTGGTGGAGGTCATTACAATAATAGCCAGTGTGTAGAATAATACCCAAATAAGGATATTGCATTTTTTTTTACCTCTGTGTACCTATTTAGGATACATCACCATGAAGAGGATGATATTCATATCCATAATTATACATTCCATCATGTAATTCCGTTACCGGATGCAAATCCACTTTACCTGCTGTAGCTCAATAATCCAAATATTTGTGATATTTATTGTATAATCAAAATATTTGTTTTTCAAACTCCACGTGTCATGTCATAGCTGACACCCTTATTCTTTCTGCAGACGTCTTCGAATCTTAATGCCGAGCAAATATTTCATGTTTTCGGAAAAAATGGTTACATAAAAAACTGAGGGAGATTTTACCGTAATTCTGTTAACAAAATTTGCATCTGCACAGTTCTTCCTGTAAATGTGTTTTTGTGAAATTTCGGTGTAAATTGATCAAAGTCCTTGTGCATAGAGTTGTATGGTTTGTTACACTTTGAAATCTATGGTTTTGGTTTGGCATACATTTCAAAGTGGCACACACACACACACACACACACTCACATTCAATCATCATATATGCTGCTTTCACTCTGTTTATCATACATATCCTAATGCCTAGTCACCTTACCCCTATACATATCAACCTCTACCACTCCAGTATCCCCGCACATTGTAAATATGGTATTGGCACTGACCCTGGAACTGTCTTGTGTACTTCTTATTTTTAATGCTCACGTGTTTTTGTTCGACCTTACTTTATTTTATAGTACTACTGATATTTATAACTGCATTGCTGGGAAAGAGTTTGCAAGAAAGGCATGTGTAAAACAGTATTTTTGAAGTTTCAAATTTTATTGTCACATGTACAAGTACACTTCTACATGTGGCAATAAAACTTGAAACTTCAAAAATACTGTTTCACACATTTAACAAGTTAATTGAAATTCCACGAAAAAACACTGCAATCTCAATCCTAATAGGTGTATTTATTTGTTGCGTGGCCAGACTATATTAATGAAAGTTTTCAGTAATTAAGAGTTAATTACTGGCTAATTAGAGTCATTAAAACCAATCAACGTGAAAAAAACGTTCTCTCCTTTTCCTTTTCACATATTCTCGATGCCGTACAATCCTAGCTAGCTAACTAATAACTCAATATGAAAGTCTGTCAGAAAGAATACTTTTCAGCAGGGATGGAGGTCCATTCCCTTAGCTTAGCCTGTCTGTCTTTTCCCTTGGTGCATTTCTTATTACCCATAACTGCGTGTCCACGCACATCTCCAACGCCATCATCAAGTTTGCTGATGACACAACAGTGCCTGACTACCAACAACGATGAAACAGCCTACAGGGAAGGAGGTGACATATATATATATATATATATATATATATATATATATATATATATATACAGTACAAGTCAGAAGTTTGGACACACTAATTCAATGTTTTTTCTTTATTTTTACTATGTTCTACATTGTATAATAATAGTGAAGAATTCAAAACTATGAAATAACACATGGAATCATATAGTAACCAAAAAAAGTGTTAAACAAATCAAGATATATTTTAGATTTTTCAAAGTAGCCACCCTGGCATTCTCCCAACCAGGTTTATGAGGTAGTCAACTGGAATATATTTCAAATTAACAAGTGTGCCTTGTTAAAAGTTCAATTGTGGAATTTATTTCCTTTTTAATGCGTTAGATCCAATCTGTTGTGACAAGGTAGGGGTGGGATACAGAAGACATACCTATTTGGTAAAAGACCTAGTCCATATGGCAAGAACAGCTCAAATAAGAAAAGAGAAACGACAGTCAATCATTACCTTATGACATGAAGGTCAGCACAACGCATCACCGGGGGCAAACTACCTGCCCTCCAGGACACCTACATCACCCGATGTCACAGGAAGGCCAAAGATCATCAAGGACAACAACCATCCGAGCCTGTTCACCCCGCTATCATCCAGAAGGAGAGGTCAGTACAAGTGCATCAAAGCTGGGACCGAGAGATTGAAAAACAGCTTCAATTTCAAGACCATCAGACTGTTAAACCGTTATCACTAACATTGAGTGGCTGCTGCCAACATACTGACTCAAATCTCTAGCCACTTTAATAATTAATAATTGGATGTAATAAATGTATGACTAGTCACTTTAAACAATGCCACCTTATATAATGATTACATACCATACATTAATCATCTCATATGTATATACTGTACTCTATACCATCTACTGTATCTTACCTATGCCTTGCCTATTAATCTCTTCACACTTGTGTGTATAAGGTAGTTGTTGTGAAATGGTTAGATTACTTGTTAGATATCACTGCACTGTCGGAACTAGAAGCACAAGCATTTCGCCACACTAGCATTAACATCTGCTAACCATGTGTATGTGACCAATGAAATTGGTCAAATATTTTATTTGATCTGGAAAATTTCAAGACCTTTAAAGTTTCTTCAAGTGCAGTTGCACAAACCATCAAGTGCTATGATGAAACTGGCTCTCATGGGGACCACCACAGGAAAGGAAGACCCATAGTTACCTCTGCTGCAGAGGATAAGTTCATTAGAGTTACCAGCCTCAGAAATTGCAGCCCAAATAAATGCTTCACAGAGTTCAAGTAACAGACGCAACTCAACATCAACGGTTCAGAGGAGACTGTGTGAATCAGGCCTTCATGGTCAAATTGCTGCAAAGAAACCACTACTAAAGGACACCAATAAGAAGAGACTTGCTTGGGCCAAGAAAAACTAGCAATGGACATTAAGACCGGTGGAAATCTGTCCTTTGGTCTGATGAGTCCAAATTGGAGATTGTTGGTTCCAACCACCGTGTCTTTCTGAGACACAGAGTAGATGAACGGATGATCTCTGCATGTGTGGTTCCCACCGTGAAGCATGGAGGAGGAGGTGTGATGGTGTGGGGATGCTTTGCTGGTGACACTGTCTGTGATTTATAGAGAATTCAAGGCACACTTAACCAGCATGGCTACCACAGCATTCTGCAGCGGTACGCCATCCCATCTGGTTTGTGCTTAGTGGGACTATAATTTGTTTTTCAACAGGACAATGAACCAACACATGTCCAGGCTGTGTAGGGGCGGCTATTTGACCAAGAAGGAGAGTGATGGAGTGCTGCATCAGATGACCTGGCCTCCACAATCACCCGACCTCAACCCAATTGAGATGAAATGTGATATTTCAGTTTTTGATTTTTAATAAACTTCAAAAAATGTATATTATATCTATCATTATATCTATCATTATGGGATATTTTGTCTTCCAATGGAGCGACTGCTGTCGGCATCCAAAGATAATCCAACTTGAAAAAATGCTTGGAGGTAAGGACGACAGCAGTGGCGTCATCTACGGCGATACGGATAAAACTTATTATTGATACATTCATAGGGCATTGATGTGAATCACACTGCTGCTCCCTCATTTAGCTATTTGCGCCTTACTGATTGTGGTTGTTCACGTATCTAAATGTTTATTTGAACCCAATAATGGTTGACTTCAAGAACTTTAAGCTGCCAATCATTGTTTTTGAAACCAGTGGACAGCCAGTAAAGAAATGCGCTCTTGCAACAGCTGCACAGTGTGGATCCCAGCCTATGGAATAAAAGTGGGGCTTTTATTGCTCTATCTAATTCATTCTGATTTTTTTTTTAAACTAATCCATAGGCGTAATGGAGACATGCTCAAACTTGCACACTTTTGATATTGTCACACCCTGACCATAGTTTACTTTGTATATTTCTATGTTTTGGTTGGTCAGGGTGTGAGCTGAGTGGGCATTCTATGTTTCATGTCTAGTTTGTCTAGTTCTATGTTTGGCCTGATATGGTTCTCAATCAGAGGCAGGTGTTCGTAATTGTCTCTGATTGGGAATCATATTTAGGTAGCCTGTTTGGTGTTGGGTTTTGTGGGTGATTGTCCTTAGTGTCCTTGTTCTGTGTGTATGTACACAAGTATAGGCTGTTTCGGTTTTCGTTACGTTTTGTAGTGTTTGTGTTTAGTGTGTTTTTTTCATTAAACATGAATCGCAATCGACACGCTGCATTTTGGTCCGACTCTCCTTCTCACCAAGAAAACCGTTACAGATATACTTAAAGGGGCAATCTGGAGTTGCTACATCCATTTTTGGACTTTTAAATGATATATATTAATGTAAAGATATCATTTGATCATATGTAGTAGAAAGCGATGGGTTAGAAGAAGCCTACATCACCAAACCATAAAGTAAAATGTAACATCCATACATGTCCAGCTATGTCAACTTTAACATTGATTTCTCCTGCGATCGATGTCATTCAATTGGTAATATAAATTTTTGTCTTCTTCTAATGCCTCTTTTTTATTTTTTTTATTTCACCTTTATTTAACTAGGTAGGCCAGTTGAGAACAAGCAGTTCGACAAAAACAACAACACAGAGGTACACATAAACAAAGGTACAGTCAATAACATAATAGAACAAAATCGAAAAATCTATATACATTGTGTACAAATGTAGAAGACTAGGGAGGTAGGCAATAAATAGGCCATAAAGGTGAAATAATTCAAATGTAGCATTAACACTGGAGTGATAGATGTGCAGATGATGATGTGAAATTAGAGATACTGGGGTGCAAAAGAGCAAGAGGGTAAGCAATAATACGGGGATGAGGTAGTTAGGTGTGCTATTTACAGATTGGCTGTGTACAAGAACAGTGAGCTGCTCTGACAGCTGATGCTTAAAGTTAGAGAGGGAGATATAAGACTCCAGCTTCAGTGATTTTTGCAATTCGTTCCAGTCGTTAGCAGCAGAGAACTGTAAGGAAAGGCGGCCAAAGGAAGTGTTGGCTTTGGGGATGACCAGTGAAATATACAGTGCCTTGCGAAAATATTCGGCCCCCTTGAACTTTGCGACCTTTTGCCACATTTCAGGCTTCAAACATAAAGATATAAAACTGTATTTTTTTTGTGAAGAATCAACAACAAGTGGGACACAATCATGAAGTGGAACGACATTTATTGGATATTTCAAATATTTTTAACAAATCAAAAACTGAAAAATTGTCCGTGCAAAATTATTCAGCCCCCTTAAGTTAATACTTTGTAGCGCCACCTTTTGCTGCGATTACAGCTGTAAGTCGCTTGGAGTATGTCTCTATCAGTTTTGCACATCGAGAGACTGAAATTGTTTCCCATTCCTCCTTGCAAAACAGCTCGAGCTCAGTGAGGTTGGATGGAGAGCATTTGTGAACAGCAGTTTTCAGTTCTTTCCACAGATTCTTGATTGGATTCAGGTCTGGACTCTGACTTGGCCATTCTAACACCTGGATATGTTTATTTTTGAACCATTCCATTGTAGATTTTGCTTTAGGTTTTGGATCATTGTCTTGTTGGAAGACAAATCTCCGTCCCAGTCTCAGGTCTTTTGCAGACTCCATCAGGTTTTCTTCCAGAATGGTCCTGTATTTGCCTCCATCCATCTTCCCATCAATTTTAACCACCTTCCCTGTCCCTGCTGAAGAAAAGCAGGCCCAAACCATGATGCTGCCACCACCATGTTTGACAGTGGGGATGGTGTGTTCAGCTGTGTTGCTTTTACGCCAAACAGAACGTTTTGCATTGTTGCCAAAAAGTTCAATTTTGGTTTCATCTGACCAGAGCACCTTCTTCCACATGTTTGGTGTGTCTCCCAGGTGGCTTGTGGCAAACTTTAAACGACACTTTTTATGGATATCTTTAAGAAATGGCTTTCTTCTTCCCACTCTTCCATAAAGGCCAGATTTGTGCAATATACGACTGATTGTTGTCCTATGAACAGAG
The DNA here is from genome assembly GCF_057628025.1 of Oncorhynchus mykiss. NCBI lineage: Eukaryota > Metazoa > Chordata > Actinopteri > Salmoniformes > Salmonidae > Oncorhynchus > Oncorhynchus mykiss. Next base: position 44,404,236 of record NC_143039.1, on the reverse strand, counting down.
TCTCCCACCTCAGCTGCAGATCTCTGCAGTTCATCCAGAGTGATCATGGGCCTCTTGGCTGCATCTCTGATCAGTCTTCTCCTTGTATGAGCTGAAAGTTTAGAGGGACGGCCAGGTCTTGGTAGATTTGCAGTGGTCTGATACTCCTTCCATTTCAATATTATCGCTTGCACAGTGCTCCATGGGATGTTTAAAGCTTGGGAAATCTTTTTGTATCCAAATCCGGCTTTAAACTTCTTCACAACAGTATCTCGGACCTGCCTGGTGTGATTACACACAGGTGGATTGTATTTATCATCATTAGTCATTTAGGTCAACATTGGATCATTCAGAAATCCTCACTGAACTTCTGGATAGAGTTTGCTACACTGAAAGTAAAGGGGCTGAATAATTTTGCACGCCCAATTTTTCAGTTTTTGATTTGTTAAAAAAGTTTGAAATATCCAATAAATGTCGTTCCACTTCATGATTGTGTCCCACTTGTTGTTGATTCTTCACAAAAAAATACAGTTTTATATCCTTATGTTTGAAGCCTGAAATGTGGCAAAAGGTCGCAAAGTTCAAGGGGGCCGAATACTTTCGCAAGGCACTGTACCTGCTGGAGCGCAATGCTACAGGTGGGTGTTACTATGGTGACCAGTGAGCTGAGAAGGTGGGGCTTTACCTAGCAAAGACTTATAGATGACCTGGAGCCAGTGGGTTTGGCGACGAATATGTAGTGAGGGCCAGCCAATGAGAGCATACAGATCGCAGTGGTGGGTAGTATATGGGGCCTTTGGTGACAAAACGTATGGCACTGTGATAGACTACATCCAGTTTCCTGAGTAGAGTGCTGGGAGCTATTTTGAAAATGACATCGCCAAAGTCAAGGATGGGTAGGATAGTCAGTTTTACAAGGGTATGTTTGGCAGCATGAGTGAAGGAGGCTTTGTTGTGAAATAGGAAGCCAATTCTAGATTTAATTTTGGATGCTTAATGTGAGTCTGGAAGGAGAGTTTACAGTCTAACCAGACACCTAGGTATTTGTAGTTGTCCACATATTCTAGGTCAAAACCATACAGATTAGAGATGCTAGTTGGGTGGGAGGGTGCGGGCAGCAATCGGTTGAAGAGCATGCACTTAGTTTTACTAGCATTTAAAAGCAGTTGGAGGCCACGGCAGGAGTGCAGTATGATGTTGAAGCCCGTTTGGAGGTTTGTTAGCACAGTGTCCAAAGAAGGGCCAGATGTATACAGAATGGTGTCGCTGCGTAGAGGTGGATCAGAGAATCACCAGCAGCAAGAGTGACATCATTGAAATATACAGAGAGAGATTCGGGCCGAGAATTGAACAATGTGGCACCCCCATAGAGACTGCCAGAGGTCCAGACAACAGGCCCGCCAATTTGGCACACTGAACTCTATCTGAGAAGTAGTTGGTGAACCAGAACTCTTAAGGGGAAAGTCATCTAAAAGTAACTGAATGTAATCAGATTACGTTACTGAGTTTGGGTAAACCAAAAATAACTTTATTGATTACAATTTTGGAGAGGTAACTAGTAACTGTAACGAATTACATGTAGAAAGTAACCTACCCAACCATGTATATATTTATATTCCGGTCTCTGACGTTGCTCGCTCTGATATTTCTTAATTATTTTTTTTCTTTTTCTTTTATTAATGTGTGTATTGTTTTTTTTTTGCTAAGGTATTACTGCACTGTTGGAGCTGGAAACACAAGCATTTCGCTGCACCTGCAATAACATCTGGAAATCTGTGTAGCGACCAATGAACTTTGATTGGATTTTTGATTTGATTTGCATGAGGTCCAGTGAACAGCATGAATGATGACATATTTTCCTGCGTTTCCCCTCTCTCTGCCAGACATCTGATGTGCTTCTCTTCCTGGGATACGTTTTTATCTTTCTGTTTTGGCCAAGTTAGAGTAATCATTAATCTGCACACTTTCACTAGCCCATCTGTGGGATGCTCATCTTCTTCTACCAAAAAACCCTGGCTGAACCATCATTGGCTTCCTCTACTGAAGTTTGTTGTTTAGCTCGTTCTTCCCAATCTAGAAATATGGCTTTAATATCATTCAACATGACGTTTGTCTTATCAACAATAGTATAGAGAGAATTCAACATTTCTCTAAGAAAGATGAAATATATATATATATAGAAAACATGTAACATTTGCATGAGTGTTTACCTCAGAACGTGATTAATGAAAACTCAGAAACTCAGATTCACTGCTACAAAGTCCAGAAATCCCATTCATTTTTTAAAACTACCATGCATTGCATGCAGATCTGTGTTTGTACAAACATTTGTTCTATTCCTTTGATTCTATGTTTTCATATCTGGTGCCACAGTCCACAGCTCTAGTTCATTTTTCTCATCTAATTTTAGTGTCTGTTTCATTAAAAACTTGCTAGCTAACTCCCCCGAAGCAGAATGGAGAAAGCAAAGAACCATGGCCCCACGGCTGCGATAGACATTTTCTAGGATCTTTAGGGGAGGAAAGGAGTCAGACTGTTGACTTCATTTCCTGCCTACTGCGTCCCAAGGTGCTTTTTGTCTCCGAGGGTCTGCTCACACTGTCTTTACTCTCTCTTTCTTCCTGTCTTTGTATTTGTCATTCTCACTATCTCTGTGGGGTGTCACAGTAACCCATCAGACCTGGTGATGACTCTGGTGTCATGTCAGTCATGGACGGTAACCACGGCTAGCTACAACCTTTTCATACTGGTCCTTTGCTTTGTGTGTCAAAGTGGTAGTCTTCCAGAATGAAATATTTTAGTAAGAGATATACAGCTTGTAGATTATGCTCTTGCTACAGAAGTTAACAGATGTGTTTTTATTGTATGCCTCAGCAAACGCCATCTCGTCCAGTGAGTGTGATTTCATCCAACGTTTTTACCTCTAATCACCCTCTTGACATACTTTAAGACTGAGATAGGGTATGTACTCGTAATATTAAGATCCCCCTTTGAAGCATTAGTAAAAAAAAATTCTGCCTCTGCTATTTAAACAGCTCTCAAAAGCCAACAGTTCACAAGGAGGTCAACCTTGAAGAGATAGTCGGTGATGTATTTGGTTCGCAGGAGGGAAGGAGTGGGGCGAGCCAGCACCCCATCCAGAACGGGATGTTTTGGCAGCCTGCATGTTCGGTGCCCCTGCTGGGACAAGCCAAGGGATGCCATGTTGTAAAACCTTAGCCAATGTGCTTTTAGAAATGAACCAGGGACACACAGGTTTCAAGCTCAATAGGACACGGTGCCTCCAGATCCGACTTCGCATCCCACCGAGCCAATTAGCTGTGCATCACCAGATCTGGCATGTAGGTCTTTTGCATATCAAACAGTAGCAACAAATCAACGACAACATATGGCGTTAGCCACAAATCAAATGTGACATTGAATGAAGAAACTCACAGATGTTATTTTATAGAGACCCCCCACATTCGCTGTCGGTGTCCACTTTGTCTCTTCCACCTGACAGTGAAGAAAGTGAAAGGTCTGATGCTCTGCAGAAAGGATGGATGCTTTTAATGAAGCAAACCGCAGAGTGTTTGAGAGACACGCCTGTCCAATCGTATTCACCAGTGCCACCTTCTCCTTTCCTCCCCTCGCTCGCGTGTAAATCTCTCTCTCTCTTTAATCTTCTCCCACTTGGGCCTCCTCATCTTAATCACATTCATCCTCTTGCTCTCCTCCATTGCATCCTTTAATTTCTGCCTTGCTCTCATATTGTAATGTCCCTTATATTTAAAGCAGAAATCTGTCATGCCAAACTACATTAATGACTGAGACATTCTAGACTGAAATGGGAATCTGTCATGCCATTCATCCCCCACCAACACCTCATGATTCAGCATGATAAAGCACGGCCCCTTGCAGCAAGGATCTGTACACAAATGTCCCTTATTCTTCCATTGCCTGCATACTGAGCAGACATTTACTTTTGACATTTTAGTCATTTAGCAGATGCTCTTATCCAGAGCGACACACCAGATACTGACTGGTTTTCAGATCCACGCCCCTACCTTTTAAGGTATCTGTGACCAACAGATCTGTATTCCCAGTCATGTGAAATCCATAGATTAGGGCCTAATGAATTTATTTCAATTGACTCATTTCCTTACACGAACTGTAACTCAGTAAAATCTTTGAAATTGTTGCATGTTGCGTTTTATGTTTTTGTTCAGTAAAATACATTTTCACACTTGGAACTTCCAAGATGCAGCTGCTCATTTCAAAACCTTTTCAAGTGCTTTTGCTTTAAATCATCATTCCGACACTATTCCACAAAACCAATGACTCCTCTGAATATATTTAGCACATCAATATTTTCATGAATTTCTGTCTGCACAGAGTCCTGTTTACCCGTTTCTCTCTATTTTCTTTCCTAGATGCATCAGCTCAGTGCTTTTCCTACGAGGTCTGTGTTTGATGTGGAGTAATGGCTCTGGGAGTTTATGAATTCATATTTGAAGGGGCTCAGTGATGGGATGGGGGCAACAAAATGGCTCCTCTGTCCTCCCCACAAGCCGGTCAGTCTTCCTGCCGCCAGCCCCACACCAGTATCTCATAAAAGCCCAGCCGGATCACTCTGCCGGAGCTGCAGTAAGAGCACTCTGTTTTTTAAAATAGGGTGGTGGAGTGGAGGGGTGGGGGAAAGCTAAAAGTAGTCTGTGTGTATTACTAAAATGGAGTCCTGTGTCGGTGTCTGAGAGTTGTCACGTTAGTGTGCTGGTTTCAGAACCAAACCTCAAAGTGTGTATCTTTATGTCAGCTGAGTTGGGTGCAGGTGTCTGTTTCAAGATGTCAGAAATATTCTACCTTTGCTAGATCATTTTGAGAAAATTACAAAAGGGGAATCGTTTCTTTATCATGGAACTTGTTACACACCTGATCATAAAAGAGGGTTCATACTCTACTTGTTGTTCAGATAGAAAGATCGTCAACTGAATGAGTCTCTATTGGCAGGTTGTAATTAACAGGGATTTGAGGAGTTGACTTAATATGCAGAGACTTTGCACTGTGTCCCCACTCCCCAGTTGCATAAGCAGTTAGCCATCTTGTGAAATCTGTGTAATACAGATGCCTCTATGGGACTAATATCACTAAAAGCTCAATCTTCATCTTACATGCAATCTGATCTGCTGTCCTTTCTCGCCTTTTGGCTGCACTCCTGAAATCCCCTGTCTGTCTGACTGTGGCCATTCACTGTTCCGATTAGGGAACGTGCTCTAAAAGTCTGGGTTGCATAAGAGTGCTGTTTTTGTCGGTCTCTCCATCATGTTCCATATTGTGTAGCAGCAGATAAGATCAGGTGTGGGCAGGGTAGACGGGGGAACTGTCTGGGAGGGGATATTTGACAGACCTGAATTGCTGTCGGAGCAAAGTCCGAAGAGCAGTACATTATTAGGTTTAAAATGGGCAACGAACCCCGGGTGAGATACAGATGGTACTCCGGTTATTGAACACCTCAACAGTGTTTGAAATGGAGGTGATTTAAACCGTTGTGTCATTATTTGAACAGCTCTTGAGATGGACCTCTCGTTAAAATATAATTAAGCATGTATTTTTAAGCAAATGAGGCCTGAACCTAGTCTGATTAGAATTGCTAGACGCCAGACTTGTCAAGTTTCGTGTACAGTGTCGTGGTTCTCTCGTGTCGAAGTCCAAAAGTACCTAGGAAAACGCCAGTCCCTTAGGTCCTTTTGTGGTAAATGTCCTGATTAATTTGAGTCTGGGAATGCTAACTGCAACTCTCTGGCATCTCAGAACTGAACTTTTTCAGATGGAGCGTGATAAATGAAGAACACACACAATTTAGGAATGTTCTTGGTCAGATGAACCTCATTGGCTCCGTATCACACGTTTTGATCCATGTGATGTGTGTTATTTTTCCCTGAGTGTAGTTTCTGTGACCCTCCCAGATATTTTCTTTTCGCTTCGCTAACATGGATTCCATCTCAGCCCTGAGAGTGTTAGGTCTCTCTCTCTTGTGTGTGCAGTACATGGTGATAAAAGATAAGATAAATGTCAAAATCTTCTATTTGCAGTGCGTTGTTGTGCATTGGACTGTACAGTTTGTCTGGAACCTGGGTTCACAGTACCTCATATGGAAGTGTTTTGCCTCAGACAAGGCTAATGGCATCTTTCCTGCCATTAATCACATTATTTTTTGTTTCCCAGAATTGGAATTGGCCAAATATTCAACAACAGAATTCCGCAATGACTGTATGATCAACTTTGAAATATTGTTCCTTTACCTTGAAATGCAGTTCTACATTTTTTCAAAAGCCACCATTGTTGGTTTAGCTCCAGCAATCATGTTCTGTCTGATGAATATATCATCAAATTCAACATTAAACTCAGCTCATACTTATCAGAGAAACATGCACTTTGCAATTATTTCCAAATGCCATGACATGGGCAACATACTACATGGTATTTAGTCTGATTCATATTCATTTGTATTAAAGTATGTGTTTAGATCGCCCTCTTCCAAAAGTTTTTCAGATTCCATCATGCACCCAGAAATTTAAACCTTTTTGCTCAGAAGTGTGAAGTTTTCTGTAATTTGTAATTGTAATTTGTAGAGTGGCATGTATATTTGAAGTCCTGCTAGCTGTAACTTCAGAATGATGGATAGTTGATAATTCCTGTCACACAGAATAAAGACCTCATCTAGAACTGATTTTACTCAGGACAGGTATGGAACATTTCTGGCAGCCATCTGCCTCAGAGAGTGAGTTCACATGGGATCTTACTACAGATGTAGGATCTTAATTTGATCACCCTGTTGCAGGATACCTTTCCTGATATGAAACTTTTAGTGTATTTGAGGTTTTAAAGGCTTTCCACTTAGAAATATCAGACTTGATTCTCCCTTATGAAAAATGTATCAGCCCATACAAGAAGTCCATTAATTATAATCCAAATAATAATTCACATTTTCTGTTGCTGTTGGATTATTTTCCTGCTGTCGCAAACTGGCTCAAATTAAGATCCTATATGTGTGGAAAGACTCATACTGTATATTGATGCTTACAGGAGTACAATCTACATTTCAAAAGACTAAATGTAGTAAGATGTGACCAGCTGCTTCATGTTTTTGCTGCAATCTCATTGGTGCTTAAAAAAAGAAACCCTCACTGACACATCATTAAAATTATACAGTTCATTTTAAGTACGTAATTTATGATTATGGACTATCAACCATATTGATGCTTGTTGACAAACATAAGTCATTTTTGGGAGGTATTTGTCCGTTTTACAGCCGCTTGTGGTGGAGTATTTTTGCGATATGTTAATTTGCTCATTTTAATTATCTCAAACAATTCCAATAAAATCTAAAAACCTGGAGAATTTCCTTTTCCATTTGTTGATAGAGAAAACAGGAAAGCAATGCATACCTTGGTCCGTTAGTTCTTCTGTGAGCAAGGGTACACACACACACAAACAAGTAAATACTCACAGAAACACAAACACATAGGTGTGTGTTCACACACAATCACACACCTATGACATTTACCAACAGCAAGTATTAAGAACGAATGCATAGGCCTGGTTTGAGTGTACGCAAACACACACACACAAACATACACACACACACACACACACAGGGAGGTGTGATCTGCCAGGGCAGGCTGTGAAACACTGCTATGTGAGAAAACATCTCGGAAGGCAAACAGAGCCTCACAAGGCCAGCGCTTGTTCTGGAGCCAACATAGAGGGCAACGCTCTTCACATCTCAGTGAGAGGAGAGAGGGAACGTGAAGAGAGAGGAGAGGAAAAGGGCAGAGAAGTGAAGAGAGATGAAGAGGGAGTAGAGAACATGGGAGATAAGGAAGATAAGAAAGGAGGGGGTGAGAGGAGAGAGGGAACCAGGGAGGAGGAAGATATTAGCGAGAAGATGAAAATGGCGGGAAAGGAGGAGAGAGAGATGGATGGGAGAGGGGAAAGAGTGGAGCTAGATGACAGAGAGAAGGGCAGGAGCCACGTGAAAAGACGAAAGGAGTTAAAAAGGTAGGAAAGGAGACAGAGGTTGAGCAATGTTTATCCCTCATTTTACCCTTGGTTGCTGTTGTTCCATATCAACAGTCTGTGAGAGGTCGGTAAACTAATCTCTTAGAAAAGAAGGTACTACTTAGATCTATAAAGGGTTCTTCAATTATCCCCATAGGAGAACCTTCTGAAAATAATTATTGTTGGTTCCAAGTGGAACCCTTTCACTTATACAAGGTTCTACGTGGAACCGTTTCACCACTAAAAGGTTCTAAATATACATTTTTTAACCACCAAAGGGATCTACCTGAAGCCAAAAAGTGCTCTCCTATGGGAACAAAAGTAAAATGTCAAAACCACAAAGCCACTTACAGCTTGTAAATCCTTTACTGTAAGTCCCACCTCAGCATCTCTGCCACACTTCTGGACAGTGTGTGAAAGCTAGAGGCTGACAAAGCTCTAGTTTTATACCACAATACACAGCCGGCCCCTGTGTTCTGCTAACAATGAGCCAGGAGAATTGGAACCAGACAACCAACCATTTTTTTTCTCTCTCTCACTCTTCAGCCTTTTTATTTTTGGTGCACTGTGACCAGGCTGTTTTTAGAAACCCAAACCTGTTATGCATATATAATCTGTGATCAGATGTCTTGTTGACATGTGCACCTACCACCTGCAAGAGCAAGTTCAACAATGCCGGCGCAAAATGCCCCACCTTCAATAACATCTCAAAGCCCAAGAACACTCACATAAAAGGTGAAGGTTGTCATGGAGGTAGACATATTTTCAGCTCAACACGTCTGTTGTGCTTTTCAGCCGCTCCTTTGGCCCATTCCAAGCTGGTTCATGTCTGGTATTCCCCTTCTATTAGATCGGGATCTCAGTAAAAAGCTTCACCCATAGCATTGGCAAGTGAGTGCCAAACATTTTAATGGCTGCCTTGGTGCCAGACAAATTCGAGCATTGCTAATCTCTCAGACAAAACCAATCTTTTGCTTTTGTAGCCAGCTAAAATGGCTCGCTTTAATGAGTTTATTCCTGCACTGTGTGCTTATGTCGTTTTTTTTCTTGTTCTTTACCATTCTTGTTTCAGCTTAGTGCTAAGGTGCCTTTGCCTCTAAACTATGTTAATTGTTGTGGACATTTTTTCCAGTCTGGAAAACTTTACTATGGTCTGACGAACAGTGGAGGGGCTGGTGCTCAGTGTCGACTCTTTCGGTTGCTGTGGCCCGTTTTGGGTTGCCGTGACGCCTGCTGCCCAACTACGGGTGATTGGTTGTTTGTGTTGGCCATCCAAGACCTGTCTGGACAGTCACGGAGACAGACCATAATGCAAGGGTGCACTGAATAGATTCCCAAACGTCAAAACAAAACCAAAGTTAATAACAGATTCTGCTTTCATAAATCATCAATCAGTGCTATGAATGTTTGGAGAAGCTTTATGGCAACTGTAAACGCCTCTCACGTTGCTCACAGAGGTATATTTTAAGGGATGTGTTGTTTGAGGGTGTATATTTAGCAAGCAAAATACAACTCCAGGCCTCTTCTTTCCCTGAGCGGCCTGCTTTTTATGTTTTCAATTTGTATGTTAAGCATCTGTTAATCATCCAGCGAAATGAGATATCCTCCACTTCAAAAGAAATGGACAAAAATCTAATTGAGAAATAAAAGGCATATAAATAAACAGTAGTCAAAGTATTACAATGCCAGTGCTTGGTGGCTAAAAATAAACAAAGACTAGCTCAGTGTATGCGTTTGGCATGTGTGCGCATGCATATGTGTGTGCATGTTAGAGCATGTGTATTTCTGTGTGTCCACATATTGGATATCTCAGACTCATGCTTCCTGTGCGCAAACAATGAATAAGCGGAGCATGGTAGAGTTGGAAGGAAGGGGCGCCAGCCTTAGAGCAACTGTATAACAGTAGAAGTCTATGAAGAGAGCTGGGACGGGTTCAGCTCCTGCACAAAGGGCAACCCCATGCCTCCCACTGAGATCCATTGGCCGGGATCATCTCTGACATTCCACATCTGGTAACAGTTGAGATCAGGAGAGCTGCTTCATCTGGGAAATACAAGTGCAGGTGACTGATTTGATGCTGCAACGTGTGTATATATATATATATATATATATATATATATATATATATATATATATATATATATCATTGTGTGTCAGAGTGAGTCTCCTGTATGGGATGTGTGTGCGGTGCAATAAGGTTTTGCATACATGTAAATATGTGTACATATGTGTAAATGTTGTGGTGTATTGATTGAACAACAGGGATACATTTGCACATGCTGTGTGTCTATCCGTTCGTCGGTCCTGTCCATGTTGACGGCAGTTTGCTAATGTGCCCTAAGTGCTCTTCCCTGTGGTAATCATCAGATTACTCCTGCCCTGATAAAGGTACCTGACGGTAACCTGAGCACGGTTACATCAGGACCCTAACATCATTTCAGACAGACATTTCATTTCTATACTACATGAGCTCTGCATTGCCTCGTTAGGAGATTTCATCTATTTGTATTGTTCTCCTGAGTATTCTGTGAAATGTAACAATGCTCGCTAAATCTCCATAATCCTCACTCTTCCCCTTTACGCTCTCCTCTTGTCCAATGGGGAATGTCATCCTCAGAGACAATTCCTGCCAAACTATTAAAAAAGCAATGAAAAATGCAGCTTATTATAAAATTGTCCAGCGTGTGTGAAATCAAGTGGAGAGACACAATGTTCCACGCAGATGTCCTCCTTAGTCATGATGATACATGCGCACAGACGCACACACGCATACACATCACAAACACACACAGCACAACCTTTATCGAATCCCACATAGATGCCATTGTGACATTGGTACATTCAGCACTATTCATTGGCAGACTCTCCCCATCTTTTCCTTGTGAATTTCCACGTAGGAGTTTGCTGATGTCTCCTTCCCCTGTCAGTCCATGACGTGAGCAGAGTGCTTCTGCAGCTACAGAAGATGATTCATACATCCACATTACCAGCAGTTTGGTAATCATCAACCGCTCCAGAAACATCCATCAACTAAAGGGAGCTGTCAGCATTTCATACTGGTTTTATGATGGAGCCTCCATTCTGGTTGTAAATTAGCTCTGTAATGACTGCTTCCAGGGTCTTTGCTGAAGGTAGACATTCACCAAGTCTAATCGATAAACCCCATAGAAATTTAGTTCAGAGTTTTTTTGTTTGTTTAACAAGTAATACTTTTTTTTCTCCAAAAAATATGGCTCAAACTTACTGGCACCATTGTTTTCATTACCTTTCAATACCTCACCTTGCGAGGATAATGTCACTGAACTTTTTTCTCAAATGTTTTATGATACTGGTCCTGAGGTCAACGGCATCATGAACTTTAGCAAGTACCAGGACATTTTAACCAAACACCTGGATGCCTTTTTATCGAATGGGCATCCTATGTCTATTCGGCGCCCCTTGGCAGCAACTTCTTCCCATGAATCTTATAATGTTACCTAGAGTACCTTGAGTCGCCCTCAAAAATAGTCAAATAAATCAAGATATCGATAAATCTGTAATTTAAGTTTCATTTCGAGGAGGTCTTAGTCACGTTATTTTACATCAAGCTAAGGAGTTTAGTGTATTTCTGAAGTTTGATCATGTACACGAAAACTTGTCCATTATTACCTTGCTAGCTAAGCCTGAGCCAGTGCGACACTAAATGCAATGCTCCTTCCATAAGCAAGCTAGCTAGTTAATTAGCTACTGTAGTAACATTATTTTTTATCAAAATGAACAAGTTTTAATGAAGTAGCAAACAGCCTGCTCTGCCATGAGTCAGTACAGTATCGAGTCTGCCTATGGCGGCCTTCCGCAAATATGGAAGGCCGCCATAGGCACATACATGGACTGAGACTAGTTTAAACGGACAGAATGTTATTTGTAATGTTTTTATTGTTACTTAGATTGATTCACGGGTGTGTCTATAGACTCTCCAGGATTAAACTAAATCTCTTTCTCTGAGCAATTGTATTTTTTATTATTATTATATTTTTATGTACAATATAGCTCAGTATTGGTATTATTTATGTTATACAATCTATTTTGCTCATCTTCATCATTGGTGCCAATCACTTTCGATCTGACTCTACACGTGTATGTCCATATAACATGTGTAAAAGCATCTGTCAATATGCTTGTTGCTGTAATGCATATTTTGAGAACACTCTGAGAACAACCAAACAGTAAGGAACAACTTGTGCATGTTGGCATCTTACACTCCAAACTCCTCCAATTCCACTACAGTGAAATCACAATACATTTGCACAATGAGCACTTGTCTCTCAAATACATTGTTACAGTTGTTGGTTAGCTAGCTAGTGAATTTTAGACATATTAGCATAGATGTGACATCAGTCAAAACATCCCAATACAAGACGTGCTACCGAGAAAAAAATAAAACTAGCTGAAACGAGACACCTACAATTCCCCACATGGCATCTTCCTGTCATTGTTTCTAGCTATCTGGCCATCCAGAATGACAACAACACAGAGCCTTATGCCCCATTGAAGTGTGCGCATAGTTTTCATGGCATTGTCAGATATCCCATCTAAAGGGCTGGGAAACACTGTAGAACTACATACCAGTATTCTGTAAAGTCAGAAAGTAGGCTATAACTTTGAGGATCAGGGCACTGCAGGCCATTGTAATATGAGTGAGCTTTTCCTAACAATATGGCTGGTTTACGGGTAAGTATTTGCTGGCATGGATCCACGTTTAAAAAAAGGCTTCCAGCGAAGGTAGGATCCTCAATAAGGCTGTCTTTCTCTGAGAAAAACTCCCTTTCTCTCTTGTTGACTTTATGTTGGCTACACAGTGTTCACCAGTTCTATTAACAAATAAAATAGGGTTTGGAAGGTTTTGGGGATTTTCACAGGCTCATTTCGTTTCTAGTTTTGGATCAAATGGACGTTTTTCCATCTCTGGCTGCAGTAAAACAATTGCTTTTGGAGTTTATCTACAAAGACGGGTTGCCTCTGAGCTCGCTTTAATCATTAATGGAGTTCTGTTTCGCAGCGCATCAGCAGGTTGTTATGAGAATTAATGAAGGCCTTTTCCTCACGCACGGGCACCCACACACGCACCCGCACACACACGCACGCGCACCCACACACGCACACACACACACACACACACACACACACACACACACACCCCCCCCCCCCCACACACACACACACACACACACACACGCGCGCGCGCGCGCACACACGCACGCACGCACGCACGCACGCACGCACACACACACGTACACTAAGAATAAACAAACAGACATGAAACAGCTTTTGAATGCAAAATCGTTTCTAAGACAAATGGCAGAAATACAATATTTCCCAGCCTGTTTATTGGATGAATGGAACGACAGCCACGTGTGACTCATCGAGGCACCCGAGCTTGTCATTTTTACATGGAATCCAAACAAGCGCCAAAAACAAATGCAGGAGAGGAGATGCATTTGTTTGTCACTGTTTCTGATCCATTAAGCTTGCCTGTCAGTGCTTTTGCATTTCCTTTGTCTCTTCCCACACACCTGCTTTCTTGCGGGACATTAGTCTGCTTCAAAGAGGAAAGATGGGCACACAATGTGTCTAGCTGGTGTCTGTGATGTGCCAGGCTGAATTACAGTACAGCCTGCAAATCAAATCACTGTCTAGGTAGAACTCATCATTGTGTTTGCTCACTAAGGAGTTTGTCAAGGTTCCTTTTGTAGGGTGCAGTGTTTTGGTCTGTGTTATAAAGAAAGAGTGAGGTGTCACTGAATGTCGGGCTGAAAGATAGGGTGGTAACTTATTTTAGTGTTGTCTACTCTAAGCTACTGTACCTCTCACTTTAAATGAATGTAAACAGACTACAGACATTCAATAGCCAAACCCTGGAGGTTATGTTAGAATGCAGCTATAACCAAAATGAATATGACCAGAACCACAGATTTCCAGAAATAAGCTTAAACTCCAGTTCCTGGAATTAGATGTTTCCATAGTAATGACATTGGTGCATGTGTTCATGTCAGGGCTCAAGGTTGATGATGTCAAAGGTCCTGTTATTGGAAGATGTTTGCCCACAGTGGTCTCTGCTGGGTGGCAGTGGAATTACACCCAGAGGTTAGATAATATGAATTGGCATGCTCATGAAATTGTTGACTGAAATTCTTATTATCAAAGAGCCATTATAATGCAGCTATACATTCTGGTTAGTGTGACTCAGCAGTGTGGGAGGATACATTATTATAGTTCCAAACACACATGCAAAACAACGCAAACCTCGCCCATCTGGCACTCCAGGCTGGCACAACTGAATACTCAAAGTATTTAAAAGAGAGCAAATGCTATTTGTACCCAGGTCTGGTAAGAACAGAAAACAAACTCAGCCTCTGAAAGCGTCTCTGAGAACATATTTTATGACTAACGTTTTTGTATGGAAACCTCTTTACAGTCATCGATTTCAGCAAAAGAAAAGAAACCCTAATGAATCTGTCTCCCAACCTCAAACGACATTTCAACAGTCCCACGACTTTATTAGTCTTTCAAAATACTGTTTTTATTTTATTTGATCTAAATAACCAAACACAGATTTGCATCCAATAATTCCAAACAGTCCCCTTAATATCATTTTAGCATCAGGATCCAGGAGGCCAGGGAGTTCAAACACTTTTATATTCCCCACAGAGTAAGCATTTAATTCATCTCTATTAAGTGGTTTAATGCAGCTTAGAGTCAGCGTGTGGTTCCATGTTGAAAAGTATAACATTTTACTGAGTAATTGAAAGCCTTTCATGTCACAAACTATTTGTGTCCATAGCAAGAGCTTAAGCTAAGCCACACTTTGTCAGTATATTATATATGGGAGGCATTATTTCACATGAAAGCACTTGAAAGCATTTCTTGGAACTTAAATGATGACTTTAATCTTTGAATCCAATTGAAAGATGAAATGCCACAGAGAAAGGGGGGACATGGTGTCATCAATACAGTAGACAGTAGATGGTCCCAGACTGTGCTCTTTATCAACGTGACAGTCAACTCATGATTCCAAAACTCAAGAATATTTTTGCAGAAATGTTTCGGTCACCTTGAAACAATATACTGTATATTGGCATAGATTGGGAGCAGTTTTATGTTTTTCACTAGGGACTTTTTTTTTTACAGAGATCTCAGATATCTTAAATTAAAAAGGCAATCTAGGCAAAATTGGTGTGACACATAAATCAGTCTATCCAGCTTGTAGTTTGCGTTTATCGCGTCCAGAAAACAGTATATATATATATATATATATATATATATTTTTTTTTACATATAAGCTAAAAAAAAGCATGCATCAGGCAAGAACACATTTTATCGTTAGTTTTCTGCTAAATTGCAAAGTAATCTTGCATCAGTACCCCAATAATGTCTTAGTAGATAACTCAAGTACTTAGCTAAAGCCTTTTTCATTCTACCCAGAAAAGTTCCCATAAGGTCAGACAAGGCTTGCGTCCAATCATCGGCAACCTCCATCACATCCCTCTACTATGACATCACTCTCTTTCCTCCTGCTCGTGTCATTGTGGTTTGGACCACTTCTAATTCCATGTTCTCAAACCAGCATGGCCTCTCAGCGTGGTCCAACACTGGGGGGGAAAATCCTTTAAATGTCCCCTAGGCTACATAAACCTCCCTCCCTCTCCTTGCTGTGTCAGAGTGAATGTTCTCTTTCTGAAGAGGACTGTGATAGAACCTGGCATTAAAGACTCATATTGCCCCAAATTTAGATAGAGGTAGTTTGTTTTTGGCTACACACACCGGTCCACAGGCCTGCATACTGTATAATAGATGGATAATGGCTGCCATTTTACGGGCTCCCAACCAACTGTGCTATTTTCTGGGTTTTTAACATTGTTTTAACTTATTTTGTACATAATGCTGCTGCTACCAATGAAAAGAGCTTCTGGATATGAGAACAGCGATTAATCACCTCAAACTGGAAGACAATTGTTTTATTTAACGAGTCCAATGCAAAGTATAAACTGCTTCTCCGAGACCAGGCCCAAATCCCTGTCATTCGCATGAAGAAAAGATGGAAATACAGTGGGCAGAGATCGGGGTGCCTTGTGAGAATTTGTCAGCGATTGGGTAACCCACCTTTACCATCCGTTATATTGGCCAATTTACAATCACTGGAGAATAAACTGGATGATCTCCGTTCAAGACTATCCTACCAACGGGACATTAAAAACTGTAATATCTTATGCTTCACCGAGTCGTGGATGAACAACGACACAGATAATATACAGTTGGCTGGGTTTTCCGTGCATCTTCAGGACAGAACAGCTACTTCTGGTAAGATGAGATGTGGGGTGTGTTTCTATTTGTCAATAACTGGTGCTGGTCTATTAAGGAAGTCTTGAGGTATTGCTCGCCTGAGGTAGATTACCTCATGATACGTTTTAGACCACACTATCTACCAATACTTTTTATCTATATTTTTTTTCTAGCCGTCTATTTACCACCACAAACCGATGCTGGTACTGAGACCCCACTCAACGAGCTGTGTAAGACCATAAGCAACCAAGAAAATGTTCTTCCAGAAGCGGTGCTGTTATTGGCCAGGGACTTTAATGCAGGCAAACATAAATCCGTTTGACCTCATTTCTACACAGAGAAAAAAAAACTGTAGACCACATACAATGCTCTCCCTCACCCTCCATTTGGCAAATCTGACCATAATTATATCCTGCTGATTCCTGCTTACAAGCGAAAACTAAAGCAGGAAGTACCCGTGACTCACTCAATATGGAAGTGGTCAGACGACGTGGATGCTTAGCTACAGGACTGTTTTGCTAGCACAGACTGGAATATGTTCTGGGATTCATCCAATTACATTGAGGAGTAAAACCACCTCAGTCACCAGCTTCATCAATAAGTGCATTGACGACGTCGTCGTCCCCACAGTGACCGTGCGTACATATCAGAAGCCATGGATTACAGGCAACATCCGTACCGAGCTAAAGTAGCTAGTTTGAAGGAGCAGGACACTTTATTTAACCAGGCAAGTCAGTTAAGAACAAATTCTTATTTTCAATGACGGCCTCGGAACAGTAGGTTAACTGCCTTGTTCAGGGGCAGAATGGCAGATTTTTACCTTGTCAGCTCGGGATTCGATCTTGCAACCTTTCAGTTACTAGTCCAGCGCACTAACCATTAGGATACCCTGCCGCTCCAAACACTAATCCGGACGCTTATAAGAAATTCCGCTATGCTCTCAGACGAACCATCAAAAATGCAAAGCTTCAATACAGGACTAAGATTGAATCCTACTACACCAGCTCTGACACTCGTCAGATGGGGTGAGTAGGGCTTGCAAACTATTAGGGACTACAAAGGGAAACCCAGCCATGAGCTGCCCAGTGATGTGAGTCTACCAGACAAGCTAAATGCCTTTTATGCTCACTTCAAGGCAAGCAACACTGAAGTATGCATGAAAGCACCAGCTGTTCCGGACGACTGTGTGATCACGCTCTCCGTAGCCTATGTGAGCAAGATCTTTAAACAGGTCAACATTCACAAAGATGTGGGCCTAGATGGATTACCAGAACGTGTACTCAGAGCATGCCCGTACCAACTGGTAGGTGTCTTCATCTCTCCCTGACCGAGTCTGTAATATCTACATGTTTAAAGCTGACCACCATAGTCCCTGTGCTCAAGAAAGCGACGGTAACCTGCCTAAGTGACTACCGCCCGTAGCATTCAAGTCGGTGCCCATGAAGTGCTTTGAAAAGGCTGGTCATGGCTCACATCAACACCATCATCCCGTACACCTTAGACCCACTCCAATTCACATACCGCCCCAACAGATCCACAGACGATGCAATCTAAATAACACTGCACACTTCCCTTTCCCACCTGGACTTAAGGAACACCTATGTGAGAATGCTGTTCATTGACTACAGCTCAGTGTTCAACACCATAGTGCCCTCAAAGCTCATCACTAAGCTAAAGACCCTGGGACTAAACACGGGCTGCCCTCAGGTGGTAAGTGTAGGAAACAACACATCTGCCACGCTGATCCTCAACACGGGGGGCCCCTCAGGGGTGCGTGCTTCGTTCCCTCCTCTGCTCCCTGTTCACCCACGACTGCGTGGCCAAGCATGACTCCAATACCATCAATCAGTTTGCTGATGACACAACAGTGGAAGGCCTGATCACCGACAATGATGAAACAGCCTGTAGGGAGGAGGTCAGAGACCTGGCAGTTTGGTGCCAGGATAACAACTTCTCCCTCAACGTGAGCAAGACAAAGGAGATTATCATGAACTACAGGAACAGGAGGGCCAAACACATCCCCATTCACATTGACGGGGCTGTAGTGGAGCATGTAGAGATCTTCAAGTCCCTTGGTGTCCACATCAACAACAAACTGTCATGGTCCAAGCACGCCAATACAGTTGTAAAGAGGACACAACAACAACTTTTCCTCCACAGGAGAAAGACAAGGTTTGGCATCGGTCCCCAGATCCTCAAAAATGTCTACAGCTGCATTATCGAGGCCGGTTTCATCACCGCCTGGTATGGCAACTGCTCAGCATCCAACCGTAAGGCGCTACAGAGGGTAGTGTGTACGGCCCAGTACATCACTGGGGCCAAGCTTCCTGCCATCCAGGACCTCTATACTAGGCGGTGTCAGAGGAAGGCCCAAGAAATATCAAAGACTCCAGTCACCAAGTCATAGACTGTTCTGTTTGCGACTGCACGGCAAGCGGTATCGGAGTGCCAAGTCTATGTACAAAAGGCTCCTTAACAGCTTCTACCCCCTGAGTGGCGTAGCAGTCGAAGGCACTGCATCTCAGTGCTAGAGGCATCACTACATATCCTGGTTTGATTCCAGACTGTGTGACAACCAGCCGTGATTGGATGGCGCCCAATTTGGCCCAGCGTCGTCCGGGTTTAGCCGGGGTAGGCCGTCATTGTAAATAATATTTTTTTTCTTAACTGACTTGCCTAGTTAAATAAATATAGCCTTGTTATTGTCATTTTATTGTGTTGATTTTAATTACTTTAGTTTTACTTTAGTTTATTTAACTCTAGTTCTTGAACTGCATTGTTGGTTAAGGGCTTGTAAGTAAACATTTCACGGTAAGGTCTCTATTCGGTGCATGTGACAAATAAAAATGTATGAGTTCATATGATAATGTTCAGAACAGTACAGCAAGTCTCTAATGACATTCGGTTGACACAGCTGAAAATAATCACCGTCATTTGGGTGATAAAGTGTGATACAGGGTGATGAATAAGAGCTAATACTCTATATTAATAGTGATCTACAGTACATATAATTTTATGGTGATTAATTTATAGGCTGACTATTTAAAGAGGCAGTTGCAAATGATGTATTTAAAAGCTATCTCCATGAACAGATGTTCAACTGTTTTGAAAGATGAAATCAGTGTATTTAGCCTGTTTATCATGAAATCACTTTAAATAAGCATAACTAAGTGGTTTGGTATCTGGTGGGAAAGGTTAGAGTAGAGTAAGAGAGACTTGACCTCAAGTTGACTCATAATACAGAAATATGAAGCCATATCACAATGGTGTTAATCATATCATATGGAGTCAGAGAGTGGGAGTGTGTGGGGGTACTGTCTACTAGCTCCCAAACACTACCTGCAGAGCTCCATCACTGTGGAGGAGTCTCGGTCTTAGACAACGAATGACCATGAACTTTTTTTCACCTGATCCTGTCTGACTTGGAAGCTCCCACAATAGATTTGTGTTGGCAATGCTTGTTAATTTATTTATTTGATAGCCGGTTAGTGTATATGAGTACCAGTTTGCCCCAGAAGTCAGGTCAAATAGTGTTTTTTTCCCCCACTCCTGCTGTCTGAGAGGATTTTTAGTAAGCGTTGTCAGTTGACTGGTTCCACCTCAAAAACCACAAGAATTTGATTTTAACACTCACCTTCTCAGATTGTTCTGAAATTGTTTCTGTTGTTAGAAACAGATAATATTAGCATTACTGCAACATTATTTTGATGAAATATGATTTAATCTCGGAGAAATTCATTTTATTGATAGCATCTAAACTGGTCATTTTAATTTATAGGATTCATGTAATATTCAATACATATGGGACCTAACATCTGAATTGGACCAAACTTAACAATGAGTGATGAATCCAAAGAAATGGTCAAATGGCAACCACAGACCCCCCCCCCCCCCACACACACACACACACACCAATCTCACCTCATCAACAAGTATATAGCATAAGTTTTCTATGTCTGACAATAAACAATAAAACTGGCCTTCTTTAGACTAGCTGAGTATCTGAAGCATCAGCATTTGTGGGTTCGATTACAAGCTCAAAATGGCCAGAAACAAATCATTTCTGACAGACGGAGACAGTACAGGTGTATTAGACCCAAAACAGAGAGACTAATAAAACAGCTTGTATTACCCGGCCATCAGACTGCTCAACAGCCATCACTAGCCGTCTACCAGGTGATGCACACTCACTTGCAATACAATACAAGCTATCTCTCTCACACACACACACACACACACACACACACACACACACACACACACACACACACACACACACACACACACACATGCTCTCTCTCTCTCACTTTGATTTTCCCTCAATCAGCCTATTGCATTTGTTCCAGTGGCGGTTTGGCACAGTGCAGCCGTAAGTGTCCTGGAGGGACAGCTTTCCTCGTAAATACAGCCATTATTAATCTTAATAGAAATGAGCCCAGACTGCACCAGGAGGTGTCTAGGGCTCAATGGCAACAAACCTGCTGTAAATCTCCCAGTCACTATTGGAGTGCATCAGTCAGTAAATCTGTCAGCACAGTGTGTACAGTAGGCTCTTCTGCTCCCGGGGCTTCACAGATAATGTATCATAGTCATAGACGATAATGTATTATAAATACAGTAAATCATGTGTTTACAGTTTTTTTCGATTGCTAAACGACAGTGGGCACAACTGGAGTCACATGTGCAAAACTCTAACTACAGTCTGCACTACCAACAGTCACCTGAGCTAAACAGTTCACATCACCTGCAAAACTCATTCCAAGCAACACAACTCTTAACACATGGCTCAAAACACGCTCAGTGCAGCCAAACACTATGCACAACCCTCACTGAGATAACACACACTGTCACTCAGAACACACTGAGAGTAAAAACACTAGCATCAAACACCAATACAGAAAATACAAACTTTTCATCTTTACAGTTTGAACAATTTCAGTGACTTCATACAAAGTAATATTTTCTTCAAAGAAAAGAGTGACATTCTTTCACATGATTTATAATTTTTTTTAGAACATAACAATTCTTTAAGGTAAATGAAAATTAGCAGTTTGCTTCAATAGTCTGTAGTAATTTACGGAATTACAGTAATGAGAAAAAAAAGGTAGAAACTAAAAGTACATACTGTAATTCGAACAAATAATTGAGGGGCTAATCCTGCCTCTCTCTAGCATCAGGCCACAGGTTTTCTTCAACATCACATCTAATGTTTTCTCTTACCATGCACCTGGGGAAGAACCTTCTGGAGTGCCTTATCCATCCCTGGCAGTCCTCTGGACTCGTGTCCTCACATCCGGCACGCATGGCTTCCAAAAGAGACATTTGGTCATGTGGGTGGTGACCAAACACTTTCCACCTCCAGGCAGAGAAAAACTCCTCTATTGGGTTGAGGAAGGGTGAATATGCAGGCAGGTCCAAAACCATAAATCTGTGATGTGCTGCAAACCAATCTGTGACAGCTGCAGAGTGGTGAAAAGCAACGTTATCGCAAACTATGACAAAAACTTGGGGGTTTCTTACTGGCTCCCCCTGTTCTGCTGGCACTAGCTGAGCATAGAGCTGTTCTAGGAAAGCTATAAGCCTTTCTGTGTTGTATGGGCCAATGAGTGGTGTGTTGAGAAGCAAACCATCATTGGCCATTGCAGCACACATGGTGATATTTCCCCCCCTTTGGCCTGGAACCTCCACAGTGGCCCTTTGACCTATAACATTCCTTCCTCTGCGCCGTGTTTTGGCAAGGTTACTGTAAATATTTTGTATAGCTGTGTACGTAACCTCAGACGTCTTACCTGGACATATTGGTATCTTTGCTCTTTTACCCGTTCACTGTTTCTCTCGAACGGTACAGTGTATAACTGTTTCATTGTAACTTGGTGTTTCTTTAGGACTCGAGCAATAGTTGTTGTGCTGACAGAATTAACATTTTCAAATATATCATTATCAGCCAGCACTCTTTCTTGAATCTCCCGCAGTTTTATTGCATTGTTGACAACAACCATGTCAACAATAGCATTTTCCTGCGCATCTGAAAATATTTTTCCTCTTCCTCCTGTTGGGGGCAGCCTTTGGGTCCTGTTGTAAAAATATATTTTACAGTCAAACTTACTGTAATATATATCTGTGTAAATATTCTATAATTGCAATACAAAATAGATTCCTGTAATGTTTTCATTTACTGTAAGGATGTAACTCTCACCTGTTTGCATGATGGAAAATTCGCATTACAGATGCCACTGTGGATCTTTGCAGATTGGGTTGCACCCTCAACCCTGCCTCTCTCAATGAGAGACCATGGTTCACGACATGGTCTATAAGTGTAGCCCTTATTTCATCTGAAATAACAGCTCTTTGTCTTCTTTGTCTTCCTCCACGCATCCGCCCTCTCCCTGCCACCCTTCTCCCTCCACGAACCCATCTTCCTTGTTCCATTTCCAAAATGAGTCTTTCTGAGCTCTACCTATATATACTGTAATATGTGTGTGTGTGTTCACTAACAAGTCTAAAACAAGACACCTGCTTAGCCTTTCAGCTGAAATTGCAATCAGCAGTGTTTGAAAGGCACAAGGCTGAAATCTATTCCGTTTTGAATGTGTGGTTCACAGTTTTGACAGCAGTGTGTTAGCATTTGAACAAAGTGCTGTAAATCCACAGTGTTGTGCAGGTTGTGGTTAAAGTCATGGGATAAGTGTGTAGAGTTTTGAAAACTGTGTTCAAGCAATGAAAAACAAACTAGAGTTTGGTCCACATGAACTGCTGCTGTGCAGACTGTAGTTAGAGTTTTGCACATGTGACTCCAGTTGTGTCCACTGTCGTTTAGCAATCGAAAAAAACTGTAAAAATGCAATTACAACAGATGTGAGGGTCGTAATTAGGGTGATGCTTGTTCTTTATGTTTTTTTATAGGGAGGGAGGATATGACATGGGCTAGTGTGGGCAGATGGTGCATCGGCTGATTTTGAGGAGGCCCAGTGTGGTCTTAATAAAGACGGGGAGAGAGTTGCGGAGGTTTGAAAGAGTAAGTG
The DNA here is from genome assembly GCF_057628025.1 of Oncorhynchus mykiss. Taxonomy (NCBI): domain Eukaryota; kingdom Metazoa; phylum Chordata; class Actinopteri; order Salmoniformes; family Salmonidae; genus Oncorhynchus; species Oncorhynchus mykiss. Next base: position 44,380,876 of record NC_143039.1, on the reverse strand, counting down.
AGGAGAAGAGGAGTATTAGAATAATGGAACATCCTCATGAGCTCTAAAACACTCTTCCACCAGCTTAAAGTAACTATGTTAAATCCCTCAATGCTTGTGGCCTGCTTTTCGTCGCTTGGTGTATTGTGTAGCGACAATGAATTCAATAGGACCACAACATAACCCAGAATTTCAGTCACCACATAGTATGTATATATTCCTCCTCCGGTGGCAAAAACCACAAGGACCGGAATGATAAAGGGCAATTTCATGGATACGGAATTACACCGAGACTTTTCACGTTAAATGTATACCAAACAACAACCATTGATATCAAACCATAAAATATTATGCGCCGAGGACTACTTTTAATAATTTCCTCTGAAAATGTTACAAAGTTTGGTAACAGAATCTGCAGTTTTTCCCAATATGTTTATTTATTTACCGTGTAAATTGTTCAAAGTAGTTATTTTAAAAATTTTACTAGTCAAGTCAGTTAATAACAAATTCTTATTTACAATGACGGCCTACTGGGGAACAATGGGTTAACTGCCTTGTTCAAGGGCAGAACAACAGATTTGTACCTTGTCAGCTCAGGGATTCAACCAGCAACCTTTCGGTAACTGGCCCAACACTCTAACCACTAGGTTACCTATCGGCCCATGCATAGAGTTGTATGGTTGGTTAAACTTGGAAGTCAATCGTTTTTGTTTGGCATACATTTCATTGTGAAAAACATTGACTCTGTACCGGTACCCCCTGTATATACTGTAGCCTCACTAATGTTATTTTACTGCTGCTCTTTTACTATTTGTTACTTTAAATTAAAACATTTTACTTGAAATGTATTTTTCTTACAACTGAACTGTTTGTTAACTGGCTTGTAAAGTAAGCATTTCACTGTTGTATTCGGAGCATGTGACAAATAACATTTGATTTGATTTGAATTCCGTTACGTGGAATTGCCCTAAAGTAAGAATGATGACATCACACAGCATAAGCCCCTTATAAACCAGAGCATGACTGTAAAATATTGAATGGGCCAGAGTGTCTTTAAATGTCAGGACCTTTAGTTCAAACCAGCCATCTGAGAAAACCGAAGATTAGGTTTGATGTTTAATTCTGATACACTGATCAGACTTGGAGGTACAGCAGTGTCCCACTTTAAATCCTTCATCCTTACAAAGCCGTGAGTGCCCCCCCCCCCCCCCCCCTCTCCACGTCTGCCCATCTCTCACACCATCTAAGGGGAAGATAGTCAGGATGCCCCTGCCATCTGTCTCCCTTGTGCCAACCACACACAAATGGGCACACACACAGACAGGCTGACCGTGTGCGCACAGAAAACAAACACACACAGACACACAGGCACAAACACACACCCAGCTAGCAGAGAGTGTGGCCGGTCCAAGCATTGAAAAAATACCGCTGTGCCACATTCCGGCATGCTCCTCCACCAAGGGAACAGGAGCGTCTCCCTCTACAGCCTCTCCAGCAATGATGCCAGATGCCTTGCACACACAGGAGCTTCCAAAGTTGGTCCCCAGAACCCTAAGGAAGGTGATTGGCTGCTGATTGTACAAACCCGAATGGCCCATTAAACTCCTGTTTCACAGTGTGTGATCCTGCTAAGTCTCTGGACGGTCGTTGTGACAGCGGATGAGGATGTTTCTGCTTCCAAATATAAAAACATACCGGGACTTTACTGTTCGTTTTGAATACTGTACTCGTGCTAGCATCATGTTATGGGCCGGTATGCTGGTGCAATTGCAACAGCTAATCATGTGTTCCTTAATAAATAAAGATGCCTCAATAGCTGGCACCAATCATAACTTGCCAATAGAGGAACCAGACTCGTACTGTCTATGATGGCTGCCTTTACTAGTCAGAGCGAGAAGGGTTGGCTGCTAGCATGATCGTGTTTATTCAAACACACTATTCTCTTTGTGGATTTTGGAGAGAAACCACAAGTAGTCTACTGAGAAAATAGCAACTCCAGTATGAGTGGCTCTAGAATGTAAATGAGACCTTATGGGAGAAGGGATATCAAATCACTGTATACTGTTATTCACAGTTTGGCAAAAAAAAAGTAATAGAACACCAAATTGAGGAAATGTGACCTTTTTGAATGTCCGGATGTGGATGAGCTTTTTGCCATGACGTTGTTTCTGTGGTGGGGTAGCGCCGCCACTGCCTCCTCCACTACAGCCCACTTGAGTCGGCCAACTGCGTCAGCAGCCTGCATTTAGAAATGGACGTCATGCAGCGTGTTAGCCCAGCGCTAACGTTAATGTACCGTAATAGGCCTGCACCGCTTATGTGGTCGGAACTCCCTTCGCAACTCTCTCTCCCCCCCCCCCCCCGTTCAAAAAAGCAATAACAACAGATGGACTGTGCCAAGGAGACTGTGACCATGCCTGTCCATTACCATGGTGAGAAGGTACAGGAGGGGGCTGAGCTGAGTTGCTTGGATTGCAGATATGCAAAGTGTGTCGGCGGTTGGACTAATGCCGTTCTCATCGGCACATCCTGTACTGCTGCTCTCAACTTCACATAATGCATTTATAATTGCGTTCCTCCCCTGGTGAATAACAATGACTTTATTCACAGCCATGTTTTGCTAGAGCAGCAATAAACTAGCATAGTAGTATATAGCAATCATGCTAGCCAAACCTAAAATGTACCCTCCAATAATAAGAAGGTGATATTAAGAACCCACACAAGTAGGTGATTATTGTGATTATATGTAATTATGTCTTTATGGAGATTCTAGTTGTCCTGGTCTGTTTTTGGAGATCTCTGTGACCAGTTGGCTCGAGAAACTAGCATTCCACCAATCCTGGTGTGTTCTTTTACGCAATTACAAATTACGTGAGTGTTACCTATCTCCTGGAAGTTCACATGGCTTCAATAGTGTGCTTGTTTTGGTGTTTACCTGTCTAGGTTGACAGTAAGTTTTTGTTGTTGGGTCTGGCGTGTTGCTATGTTCTAATGTGTGATTGTGGTCTGTCTGGTATTGCCATGCTAGCGGCTAGGCTGGAAATGCCCAAGGCCACACGGCATTCCATTACAGTTTTTTTCGATTGCTAAACGACAGTGGACACAACTGGAGTCACATGTGCAAAACTCTAACTACAGTCTGCACAGCAGCAGTTCATGTGGACCAAACTCTAGTTTGTTTTTCATTGCTTGAACACAGTTTTCAAAACTCTACACACTTATCCCATGACTTTAACCACAACCTGCACAACACTGTGGATTTACAGCACTTTGTTCAAATGCTAACACACTGCTGTCAAAACTGTGAACCACATATTCAAAACGGAATAGATTTCAGCCTTGTGCCTTTCAAACACTGCTGATTGCAATTTCAGCTGAAAGGCTAAGCAGGTGTCTTGTTTTAGACTTGTTAGTGAACACACACACACATATTACAGTATATATAGGTAGAGCTCAGAAAGACTCATTTTGGAAATGGAACAAGGAAGATGGGTTCGTGGAGGGAGAAGGGTGGCAGGGAGAGGGCGGATGCGTGGAGGAAGACAAAGAAGACAAAGAGCTGTTATTTCAGATGAAATAAGGGCTACACTTATAGACCATGTCGTGAACCATGGTCTCTCATTGAGAGAGGCAGGGTTGAGGGTGCAACCCAATCTGCAAAGATCCACAGTGGCATCTGTAATGCGAATTTTCCATCATGCAAACAGGTGAGAGTTACATCCTTACCGTAAATGAAAACATTACAGGAATCTATTTTGTATTGCAATTATAGAATATTTACACAGATATATATTACAGTAAGTTTGACTGTAAAATATATTTTTACAACAGGACCCAAAGGCTGCCCCCAACAGGGGGAAGAGGAAAAATATTTTCAGATGCGCAGGAAAATGCTATTGTTGACATGGTTGTTGTCAACAATGCAATAAAACTGCGGGAGATTCAAGAAAGAGTGCTGGCTGATAATGATATATTTGAAAATGTTAATTCTGTCAGCACAACAACTATTGCTCGAGTCCTAAAGAAACACCAAGTTACAATGAAACAGTTATACACTGTACCGTTCGAGAGAAACAGTGAACGGGTAAAAGAGCAAAGATACCAATATGTCCAGGTAAGACGTCTGAGGTTACGTACACAGCTATACAAAATATTTACAGTAAAAAAAAACACTGGCATTTCTACAGTAAAACTGTGGACTTACTGTTTTTCAGAGAGTAATGGAGGTGTAAGCACTGGAAAGACCACATTCATTTGTATTTATCGATGAAGCTGGATTTAACCTTGCCAAAACACGGCGCAGAGGAAGGAATGTTATAGGTCAAAGGGCCACTGTGGAGGTTCCAGGCCAAAGGGGGGGAAATATCACCATGTGTGCTGCAATGGCCAATGATGGTTTGCTTCTCAACACACCACTCATTGGCCCATACAACACAGAAAGGCTTATAGCTTTCCTAGAACAGCTCTATGCTCAGCTAGTGCCAGCAGAACAGGGGGAGCCAGTAAGAAACCCCCAAGTTTTTGTCATAGTTTGCGATAACGTTGCTTTTCACCACTCTGCAGCTGTCACAGATTGGTTTGCAGCACATCACAGATTTATGGTTTTGGACCTGCCTGCATATTCACCCTTCCTCAACCCAATAGAGGAGTTTTTCTCTGCCTGGAGGTGGAAAGTGTTTGGTCACCACCCACATGACCAAATGTCTCTTTTGGAAGCCATGCGTGCCGGATGTGAGGACACGAGTCCAGAGGACTGCCAGGGATGGATAAGGCACTCCAGAAGGTTCTTCCCCAGGTGCATGGTAAGAGAAAACATTAGATGTGATGTTGAAGAAAACCTGTGGCCTGATGCTAGAGAGAGGCAGGATTAGCCCCTCAATTATTTGTTCGAATTACAGTATGTACTTTTAGTTTCTACCTTTTTTTTCTCATTACTGTAATTCCGTAAATTACTACAGACTATTGAAGCAAACTGCTAATTTTCATTTGCCTTAAAGAATTGTTATGTTCTAAAAAAATATATAAATCATGTGAAAGAATGTCACTCTTTTCTTTGAAGAAAATATTACTTTGTATGAAGTCACTGAAATTGTTCAAACTGTAAAGATGAAAAGTTTGTATTTTCTGTATTGGTGTTTGATGCTAGTGTTTTTACTCTCAGTGTGTTCTGAGTGACAGTGTGTGTTATCTCAGTGATGGTTGTGCATAGTGTTTGGCTGCACTGAGATTGTTTTGAGCCATGTGTTAACAGTTGTGTTGCTTGGAATGAGTTTTGCAGGTGATGTGAACTGTTTAGCTCAGGTGACTGTTGGTAGTGCAGACTGTAGTTAGAGTTTTGCACATGTGACTCCAGTTGTGCCCACTGTCGTTTAGCAATCGAAAAAAACTGTAAATACTTCTAGGTAGGAAGTATTTTCTAGGTTCCAGGTCTCATCTCAATTAAAACAATGTCATTCATTTGAACCATGGTTGATATCATTCGCACTACTAAAGAGCGCTACATCCTTTCGTCTACAGACAATTTATTTTGGATTTTTAAATGAAAAAGTGTGAATTTATGTATGAATGTAAGAGAGGGAATGGGCGAGAGGTGTTGAATATGGCAAGGGCAGGAATATGCTGCGCCAAGCACGTTAACTGATGGATCACAGAGCCAGCTGTTCAAACATCCTTCCAGTCCTCCCACTGGATGATCAAAATAACGCTTTTTCCACCCAGGAGCAAAAGATCAGTCACATTTGCTACTAGGAGGGCCGTGCAACGTGGCATCGTATAAGAGGCCATGATACAGTAAATAGTCAGTAGACAACCCACTGAGCCCCTATCACAAGTATCATCATCCATTTCTCTTACTCTTTCTTTCTCTCTCCCTCTCTCCCTCCCACAAACAGTCCCCCAACCCATTGAGCTCTCTCTCTCTCCCTCCTTCGCACACATTCTCCCCCACACTTCCCAGAGCAAAGTTCCCACTGTCCAAGAACTAAAAAAAAATCTATTAAATAATGATTAAAAGTCAATGCCAAGGAGACACCCTCCCGCCCATGGAGATCAAGGGTCAAATTCCTTTTGCGCCAAATGGGTCTTTTGTTTCTAGCCAGGAGACGTGGGGGAGAGTCAGAGGCTGGGCCAGGCTCATGGAACGTGCTGCTTTCCTCGATTGTAGAAGCCTCCGCGGTGCCAAGTGCGCAGTCCTAACTGCTACCAGATGTGCAATTAAACCGCGCTCCAACCACCAAGCCTCTTTTAGTGGTGGGCAGAAAAGAAAGGGGCTAAATTACTTGGCAATGATAGCATTTTGGACAAATATTTAGTTCAGGTTTAGTGTGCTTTTTTATATGGGCATTTATATATATATATATCTTACAGATTGTAGGCTGAGCCACTCGAACCACTAGAAATATTTTACTAGGTTTTTATTAGCTAATTATAGTTAGTGAGGACACACACACACACACACCCAGACAGAAACACCTTTTAATTTCTCTGTTGAATAAATGAATCCACATGCTACCCTCAGCCACAAAAGTGGAAAAATCCTAGGCTGGGGAATTTTTTTTTGGTCTCCTTTTGAGAATCTAATATTCATCCTAAGTGACATACAGTTCTCTGGCTGTGCCAGGAGGTGTAGAACCTCATTATTCATGTCAACATGATTTGACTCACGTTCAATCAAAAGATTTGCGCAGCTTAGAGGAGGTCTCAGCAACATCACAGAGAATCAAAAGCGTACAGTATGTTCCCCTCCGCATTTTTGGAAATTCCCTATGTACTCCAGAATGTTTTCCATCAACTTCTCTGAGCCTTTGATTACTTAATGATGGAATTTGGAGGCGTGGATGGATTCATTTTTTATCATAATCCGCCCAGGTCTACATCCACAATTGTGCTTGTCTAGGACTTTCCTATACTCATACATTACATTTCTACGAGGCTTACTGTACCAGTAAAGCCTACATCATCTATATCCCAGGCTGGTTTTCCCCGCGATAACAAGGGAATGGTTACACCAGTGTTAGCCTAGCAGAAGACATTAAGGAAGAATTACAGTTACACCGTAGAGTATACGTAATGTCTAATGTAAAGGCTAAACATAAAACCTCCCTAGCTGTCCAGAAAAAATATGCATGCAGATGAGTAGCTGACGTTGCCAGAATGTGGCTTGCAGGGGTACGACGCTGCGTATAAACGGGTGGACAGTTGTTATTACAGGTGCATAACCACATGTTGATGTAGTCTCCCTCCACTGCTGACATAATGCAAGCTGCTCTCTCCTTCGTCCCCTGACCCAGTGGTGGAAGCATGGAACGAGCACACTGAGACCACTCAATCTCTCTCCCATTTAGGCCTGGAAGCAGGAAGAGCACAATTCAGGAAGTCCACGTTTTTCTTTAAATTTCCTCTCTGTGGAGAAAAGAGAGGAAGCAAGTGACTAGGAAACATCAACAACACACGACTCCCCTCGTTGGAAGTTATTCATGTCGGATTCTCACACCCCTCCCTCCTGACTTTGTTGATTTACGGCTTTGAATATATATTTCCTTCATTTCAGCTCTTAAAATATACTTTGAAAAATGTCCCTTTGACAGTAATTCTATTTTAGCATAGTGCAGAGAACAAAAGCAATACTTTGCTGTGATCAATGGCCTGTGACAGTGAGAGACTACAAAGGTGACACACTGACAGAACAGAAGGCAAAAAAACAATGCCATGCCATTTTGACACCACGCCAGTCTGTTTGAACAGAATTAAAAAGACGAGGAAGAGAAAGAAAGACGAAATTGGACTAAGCTGAACTGCTGTCTGTAAGGACCGACGCTGAGGGAGAGAAGCAGGTACGGGGAGTAGGACATCTAATATGGAACTGATATCCAACAGGACAGAGACAGCGCCAGAACCGGGTATGCAAAGACAAACAAACGTTAATCCTGAAGCAGGGAACAGACAGATATAGGGGAGGTAATGACACAGGTGATTGAGTCCAGGTGAGTCCAATAATCGCTGAGGCACGTGACTGGGGAAGGCAGGTGTGCGTAATCCTGGGGAGACTGGCGCCTTCGAGCGCCAGGGAGGGGGAGCGGGAGCAGGCGTGACAATGTCCCCCTCCTTTTACCGATTTAAGGGGTTGTGATGTCACTGCTGTCTATATTGGCAGCGGTTACCTAAGTAACATCATGCGCGCGTGGTGAGACCATCTCAGAGAGTTAGTGTAAGGGCCGCCAATACCCGCCATCCATCTGTTTCGAGCCAGAAGCGAGCTGTGATGGCTTTAAAATGGAATTTTCTCATTGAATGATTTAACGTCCTGTCCTTAGATAGGAAAGGATTATCAGGAAGTGATTGATCTTGCCAATCGATTCATCTACAAGTTTTAGAAAGTGTTGCATTACTTATGATCACAAGAGTTAGTGTATCTTTCTGACTATACTGTGCTGTATGTATTTATTCAATTCAAGTTGTGTTTCTCAAATGACTTTTTAATAATTTGATCATGCAATCACTATAAAACTTTAAAACTTTAAAAACTATTGCAACCAAATATTTGTCTCTGCACACTTTTGTCTTTCCCCAACTCCGGACTATAAAGTGATATCTATTACCTAATGAACATTAAGAATAAGACCGGACCGATAAACATCCATTTATCTCTTTGTATCTCTCTGACAATAATCTCTGATTACACAGTGGCTGTATCCAATCAGTTGAAACTAGCAGGTATGGCAAACTGCTGTGCAATCAATGGAATAGATCCTTCTATCACTAAACTTGTTCACCACATTGCCTTTCTTCAAGTTAAGTGCAAACGGAAGGAATCCTTGCTTTCTTCAAGGTTGAAATGTTGAATGTTGAAATCAAACTAATAATTCCTGGTATAGTTTAATTATATGGAATTCATGTTTAGCTCAAGTGTGGACAATGGAGGATCAGTTTAAGGATGGTGTGTATTGTCGTATGAAATCCAAAGTATATTGATTATCTGAGACATTTGTAAGGAAGATGTTACATTATATAAGAATACATTTTGACATGAAGTGTGTGTGCCTGCATGTGTCTGCATATGTGTTGATGTGTTTAAGGTGTGAATCAGTCAGTGTTACTGTCTGTTAGCCACTAGATTGATTCAGATTACAACCCTGTGAATTCAAAAGTATCAATATTCTCCAGCTCTGTGAAAAAAAGTTAGTTCAAGCCTCAACAGCTGTTCCCCATTGAGCAATTAGAGCCAATCAAAATGATGAAACATTCAGGCATGCATATGTGATAGGAGATGCATTCCTCTGTGTCAGCTTAGCATCTAGGCCTACGATATGAGTGATGATTACATTCTTACACGTGTTACACATGCTATTTCTTCATTCTATTGTCTAATTCCTGCCAATTTTCTCCTGCTTACAATACCGTCATTCTGAGAACAATTCGATTTTCATTGATTCTGTGCTACTAACTTGGCAGCAAAAATATGAATTTCAGTAAATGGGGAAACGAGAAGTGGGGAACGAGAAGGAATGGATCATACACCCGGAGATTAATTTAGAATACATAAAAACGCTAACTCGTCATCAGCACAGGTCTGTTCTAATCCCTGTTTTAATTCCCCATGGATAAAATGTATATTTCCGTCAGCGCTATACTATATTTCTAATGAATTCCTAGATGTGTCATTCCACTTGAAAATGAAACCAACATGATAGACACTGCAATGATCTAGATGTGAGGTCAAGCTGATACGTACGTCTGATATGTGTTTTTTTATGCTCTTCTGTTTATTGGAGATGTCATGCTATCTTCTCTGTGTGTGGTTTGCTGTATAAAGGAACCACACATTAGATGTCTTGAAATCTACTACCTACAGGTGTGTCTGGAATATAAACAGTTCTGGTTTACGAGAAATGACCAAGTTTTTACAACGCTGGACCGGGGACAATAAAAAGAATAGCACAGCTGGCCTGAAAATAAACATGGCCACATACCACGGACATAAACACGCTTACAGTACCTGTCTACGCGAGACTTCAATCACTGTATCCTTAGGCCTATTGCCTCTCTCTCTCTCTCTCTCTCACTCTCTCTCTCTCTCTCTCTCTCTCTCTGTCTCTCTCTCTCTCTCTGTCTCTCTCGGTCTCTCTCTCTCTCTCTGTCTCTCTCTGTCTCTCTCTCTCTCTCTCTCTCTCTCTCTCTCTCTCTCTCTCTCTCTCTCTCTCTCACGCTCACCAGCTGTGTAGACATTGGTGTTATGCTCCAGCCCCTTGAGTTCCCTTGGTAACCCAGAACTCAATAACGTGCTATGTGGCTGAGCAAACTGAGGCGTAAGCTGAGAAATGTCTTTTACAAGCCCCCGGTCGGTCCATCTCAACCACATGTCAAAGAAGACATGGACACTAACAGCCAGCCAATGGTCTTTCCTGTCTGTGTCACTGATGTTAATGTCATCTCAGCAAACAGCTGTAACTGCTCAGGCCCTGGTAGGCTGGGAGAGTGTGAAGAGCGGTATGGTGAGCAAACACAGGACATGGCTGGAAGAACTACTCTCACATACTTTACCTTAGGCCAATGGGTTTGCATTGAGTAGGCAGCAATTATTATGTCATAGTGTTGAAGTGCTGAAATCAATACATAAGGCAGTTCCCAGGGGATATACCTAGATTTCTAGATTTTTCTTATTGGGTAATAACAGGCTGGTACATATAATGACAGCTATATGCTCAAGGGCACTGAACAAGGCTATCCTTATTACATTTTCACTGTACGTGAACGTCAATGTGGGTAACACTGCGCCTCGCAGCTCGAAACCAGACCAACATAACTCATATTTGTTGAGCCCAGGGGGTTCTACTCAATCCCAGCAATCAACGGTGTGCCATGATGGGTTCTCCATCTCAACCACTCCCTAATGACGCAGAATCTCCGTGGCGATGGCTGATGAGGGCGTTCTCCACCTGTCACACTCCTTCATGATAATTGCAGCCACTCTTTTTTTTTTTTTTTTTTTCTTGCCATTTTGATTGAGTCACTCAGCCCGTCGTTTTTTTTCTACTTTTCTAACACCATTATTGAATTTTCCTTCTACCGAGGTGTCAGGGGAGCTTTGCCTTGTCTTCAGCTCCGTGGTCCTCCTGTAGCTCCGCGCCTCTCTCTCCTTGTCTGTTTCGAAAGGATGCTTGTATTCATACATTTTTAACAATGGCGGAGCACTGTGAGTGTTCCATTTCCCTGTGTGTCTGTGTGCGCGTGTGAGTGTGCAAGTGCGGGCGTGTGCATGTGAGTAAGCGACAAGGGGGAAAGAAAGAAAAAAAGAGAGAGATGGTGTCGAAAAGAGAATATTGAGAGAGAAAACGAGAGAAAATCAGCCGCTCTTGAGCACCAGGTTATTTTGGACCCACTTAAGGCTCTGGTTGGTTAACACCTTCCTGCTTGTTGAGGAGGGGAAGTGGCTTGAGGGATGTGGATTGTGGTGATGGCGACCTGTTTTCTGGGCCCCTTCCCTCCCTCCATCGTGTTTCACGCTGTGCCACCATGTGTGTCAGACCAACCTGACACTGCATGCTGCTGTAGATAGGTTTTTGAAGATACCTTCAATTTCAGGCTTCCTCGTGCCATAATGGAACTCGTTCAATAATTCTGGGAAATCTACAGGGTTTTTTAGGTCACTGGTCCCATCTTATAAAACTCACAAATCACTGGGAAGCCACAGATGACTGGGATGAATCATATGAACATGTAATGCCTTTCTCTCCTTGGGTTAGTTGTCCATTTTCAAACCACAAAGGCTCAGGGGAGATGAAATGCACCCTGGGAATAGTCTTCCTGAAAAAAGACATGGGAAGATTTGAGGATGAGGTAAGGTTTGTACAGCTGTATGCGGGTAAGATGATGGTGTTGTGGAGGATGAGGGACTCTCCTAGTCTGGAATTCAACATGAAGTACTTTTCATCATTCATATCAGGATTCCAGGTTAAGTCCTGATATTTCCCTTGCTTTTTGATGTCACGAGTGTGAGATGGAAGAACTACATTTCCTGCTATTGAAATGGCGATCACGTACGTTGTGTACTTTCAATATATTACATATTTGTTTAGAGGCTTCATCACTCAACACAGAGTGTAGAGGTTAGGGAAAAATAGGTACTCAACCAATTGACAACATACAGTAATTGGATGTCACTCTCGCATAATAAATAGTATTGTCGCTTCAGTAAACACAAATATTTAGCTGCACATTACCTCAAAGTGTGTGGTGAACTTTTTCCTGAATTACTTCAAACTCTACTTTATGCTTTAAAAGCCCAAATGATATCTACCAGGGGTTACTGGGAGCAGTTTAATTAGAGCCAAGCCATTTATCTTCACTGACTATTCATTAGATAGTGAAAGCAATCAGACTGGTTTATGTGTAATTAACAGTCATCTCTTAAAATTGCACGCCATTAAATACCATGTCAATAATCAGGCCCAGTATGCATATGCACTGTTTAATAAAAAAAATGCTAATTAAATGCTAATCTCCTACACGGAAGTGGTCAAGGCATGTGGGAGAAGTTTAATAGCTTGAGGGGGTTTTTGGTTATGAAAATTGAGTTGCTATGGTGTCAGATTAGGTGGAATTCAGGAAAGGTCTATCAAACTTAGAGGGTTGCAATGGCCATTGGGCATGGCCAGAGATTTGGTCAACACTGTGTGTAGCCCATGAGTTTGCCCTGACAGGGTTGGCCGGCAATGGTGGGTGGGTTCTTATTTGGTTAGCAGCCTTGGAGGAATGCAGAATGGGCCTCGCCTTACAAATTAAGGTGTTCACTGCCAACGAGAAGCTTATAACAACTTATTTTATGCTTCGGAATCTTGCTTGGTACCTTACAGTGTTGTGTGGTGTGTTGATATAAACACCAATGTGATCCCACGTGGAATGCATGACATACAGTGGTCTAGCTATATATATATATTTTTTAAATCTGCAAGGTACCTACATGTAAACAAAAAGTGTTGGAAAAAATGATAATGATAGCATGTCTGACAAGGTACGGTGTAATGTCAGATCTGAATTGGGAGACTCATGCAGCGTGAAGCATAGTAATTTCCAATACACCCCTTAAAGGGCCAATCAGCAGTTAAAACAATAACAAAACGGGTCCCTGCAATTGTTTTGATAAAAAGCTGAGGGATGGGGCTGGACAAATGTAAACTCTTAAATTCGTAGACAGAGCTATGGATGCAAGTATAGTTTTACCATGTTTTGAGGCTATGCAGTGTATGTTACATTTACTTTGTTTACAAACATTAATTGAGTAAAACCAGTAATATTTTGCGTTCTGATGGGGGTACGACAGTGCAACTAAGCTCATGAGGCATTTATAATTTATATTCTTCAAGAATCAATGGGTACATATAATTCATTTATGAGTCCTGCTGATTGGCCCTTGTAAAAATGGAAATAATTATGGAAAAATGTGCTTTTAGGGACTATGTGTGAGAGTCGTCATCTCTGCAGAATAGAACCCATCCTACTCACATTCTCACCTTATTCAGATTTTAAATGAAACTGGGACCTATAGATAAGACAACCACAGGAGCTCAGGTGCTGCCAAATCCCACTTAGAGGAGAGAAAGGAGAGCGTATCAGGCTGGCTTCTTAAAGGAGGGAGATAAAGATCATTCATCATTTCCTATGCAGTGGTCTAAGGCCCTTCAAAGATCCCAATGGATGAGAGGAGAGGGGGGATGAGGTACAGGAGGGGGATATGGAGAGGGGTATGTCTGTGGAGGGTGGGTAGAGTGGAAGAAGTGGTAGAAAGGACAGGAACCTGTCACAAAATGACATGTCCTAAAGAGTTTGTGTAACACTCTATGGTAAGATTGAACAATTACATTTTGATATCAGGATGTCCACAACATGAGAGAACTGCAGTTCTGTATACATGTAAGTAACATCAATTGCTTGCTTATGTTTCTGCCAACTAGGCTATCATTAGCTAGCTAGCCAGGTTATCAGAGAAATAGATGGTTTGCCAAGTAAAACATGGCAGTTGTAGCTGGAAATAAGCATGGATTAGTTGACACTAGCCACTGTATCATGCACCTCCTGAGTCTATTCACTACAATGAGTCAGTAGTCTTTGGTTAAAGAAAATTGTAATACATAAAAACGTATCCCAGTTTCATTTAAGGACCAAAACATTGACAACTGTGCCATATAGATTGCAAAATAGTTGGGAAGAGATTTTCTACATACCGATTCCACGGCACATGGTTTATGAACTGATATGCCAAACGATCCCGGATTCAAAACTTAGAATTATTATTATTTTACAATCATTGGACCAGTAACCAGAAGGTTGCTGGTTCGAATCCCCTATCCAACTAGGTGAAAACATTTGTCGATCCGCCCTTGAGCAAGGCACTTAAACCTAATTGCTGCAAGGTCGCTGTCAATAATGGTTGATCCTTGGTCGCGCACTCTACGAGGGTGTCCCGTGGGTAGTGGGATATGTCTCGTGGGGAGTGGGTAGATGTGTGAAACAGGACAAATATAAGCACCCCCTATTTGACTTTTGATGCTATGGCCACCTTATATGCCCTGATTTCAATTTTGACTAGCATAGCACAGCTGTTTCAAAATTGTCATGTCAATGTGGAATTTCCAATATCCTCTGGTGTGGTGTGAAGATGATAAATGTCCTTGTCTCTCATTCAGAACAATTTGTTGGAAAGCTGGAAAGGTAGCCTAGCTAGCAAGCTACAGTAGCATAGGAATGACACTATGTGCATACTCTCTTAGGTTGAAAGCTTGGCCAAAGACCTACTCAACCTAACTAATCTTAGCCTAACAAGGACATGTTTTCATTCTTGTCCCCTAGCTTTGGATTTAAGATTGGGACATTGACATGATGCAGTGAAACATTCGGTGGGATGAACTCTACCACAGACTGGCTTTTCCTCTGAGTCACTGCTAATGATTAATGAAACCACAACTTTCCGGGGGGGGGGGGGGGGGGGGAGTGGGAGAAGAAGAGTGTGGGAAAGGAAGAGACAAAGAGGAAATAAGCAGACTGTGTTTGATAGAGAGAAGGGTAGACAGTGAATGAGTGAGCGAGAAAGTGAGTGAAAGACCGAAAAAGTGAGCCTGTGCATCAATATAGAAAGAAAGAGGACAAGAGACTGACTCCCTCATCAGAAGCTCCCCGGGAAGTCCAGATCCCTGTTGTCAGGACTTGTCTGTGTTGGATCCCCTCCAGCAGAACAAGCCTGTCGGTTGCAGCTCTAACTCTCTCTGTGGGCAGAGTTTCCTCTTTCTCATGAAAAGACAGCGATTAATTCCCTCCGTGGGAATTTCCCTAGCTGGTTAACATCTCCCATTTATTCCACCTAGCTGAGCTGAAGGTTTTTGTTTCAAAAGAAAATTAAAGCCATTTTGATTGGAATATTCTGCATGTTTTTTTCTGCATAATAACATCAATTTCTGAACTAGTACTTACTTCCCAAATTTGCAGTGATCTGGTACAAAATGCGCAAGGTGGCCAGGGGAAAGGCAGCTACACTGTTTGCCTTTCTCCCGCTCTTCAAACTCAACGCAAGGAATTTACATGACTTGCACATGCTTGTTTCTACCTTATACTGCCAGCAAACAGAAGTCAAAAGGCAGGCAGAGAGCTTCGCTGCCTTTAATGTGTCAATGTCCAAATTATTTTTGTGGGGCAGAAGCTTTTCGGGCCTGTGAATGTGTGTCTAATGGTTGTGCTGCCTACATGCTGCTGTTTAATGGTTGGTTGTGGTTGTTGGATGGTTACCTTTGTGATTGTGTCATACCGATAAACACCATAGCAAAAAATGTATTTATGTATTTATCTTAAAGTCATTATTTGTCACATCTCTTAAACCCATTTGGGCAAGCTGTCAATTCTGTTTGGCTTTTTTGTTTTGATTTGAGGCTTTCCGTCTGCTGAACACTTTTCTTCACATTGCATGAAGTACAATGTTAGTGTTTTCTTTTTTCACATATTTGCACTTTGTCAATTACACTTCTCTGTTAATAAAATCAGCCTGGTCTCATAGACTAGACGTAACATAGCAAACGTAAATCTGGGGGACACACATTTGGTATGGTTACATAACTTAACCTTTTCACATGCGAGTTCCAAATATCTCTAATGGTTGACCCAGTGTGAGTTTATTTATGCACGTGATGCACGTCAGAATGCACTCACTGTTCCAAAATGTGATTGTTACGCAACAGGACTGTGAATCCGCGCTGCCCTCAAACTAAGGCAGGCTGCCTTCTTTTATCTATAGGCTGTTTCAACTTGTCAATTTCAAACAAGTTTTATTTTCAAACAACAGTTTGAATTTAGGTGCGTTCCGCCTCCTCATTAATTCACACAAAAGTAGGCCATTTCACTTTTGCAGACAATTTATGTTCTGGGCTTTACTGAGCCGGACAAACTTCCCCGAGCACTTCCCAATTGTTTCCGCAGATCAAGAATGCAGACATTTGCGCACCTCCAGTCAGAACAGAACCTGCACAAACTTTTCACATTTTCTGGCTGGTGCTTGCTTCGCCTTCATTGTTGTTTTCATTACTACATGATAATATCTTTGACATGTGTTTGTTTCTATTAAAGTAAGTGCCTTGTTAAGTTATAATAGTTTCTGTACGTCGTGTTATGTCATTTCTACTGTAGCTCACTGTATGTATGGAGCATAATATATTTGTGTGTATTCCTTATAACCGCAGACACGCGAGGCAACGTTACTAATTGCATAACCTTTATGGTGTTATACTCAGTCGTGCTCATGTAGCTAGCTATATTCTTCTATTAGCTCTGTAAAACAATGCTAATTGCGTCAGAGAAGTATTAGCTGGTGTTGTCTTTTGAAGCTACCCTGACCTTATGACCATGGTTTGTTTTCGTTTGGCATGTTTAGCATAGCTCTGTTCTGCCCTGCCACCTTGTGGACATCAACAGTTATTGTTTCTTACTGTTTTTATTGCAGTGTTGTTATGTTACTTCTTTGTAAAATAGTTTTATTGCTATATCCTGATATTGCATTACAATTACTAATAATTCCTCTTTATTCTGTACTTTCAGAAACCACACACACCAACAGTATTGAACATTATTTGCCAATATCATAACTGGAGCTGAAAACTGAGGCCATCTTTTGTATGCTAGTGCACACTCCTTAACAGTTGTACTGGATGAAAACACAGCAAGAAAACACATAGGCCTATATGTAGTAGTCGTCTTTTTTATTGAAGTATTGGTGGTGGTTGAACAACAACAACAAAAACAACAACAAACCCCCTCCCCCCCCCCCCCCACACACACATAGTATCATGGCAGATTACCGTTCAAGTCACCTGTCAAGTCAGTCAGTCAGTCAGTAATTGCTGCAGATGTGCTCAATAGTGCTTGGGCATAGTTGTACTCCCAAAAGCATGGTGAAACACATAGAGGTGTGTCACAGGCTGAACACGTATACTTTGTCAACCTCGTATGCTTCCTTTTCCTGGCGCCAGACAGGCAGACTTTGCCGTGCCTCCGTGTGCGACTACCTTGAGCAGCAGTTTAAGGGACTTTGCAGGGAAAATGCCGTGCAGTGAGGTGTAGGGGATTGTCTGCAGAGAGGACGGCCCCCAGTGGATCGGCGCTGAGGGGTGTGGTGCTCCTCCAGCAGCTCTCTCGTGAGGTTTTCTCTGTACTTTTGGTAGGTAATTACTTTACCTGTGGGGGAGAGGGAGTGGGGAGGATGATGAGGCAGTGGGCAGGTGGGTGAGATATTGTCACTATAATTGCATAGTGGTACTGTATGTGATTTGTATGTGAACTGTACATCCAGTTCCAAAAAATACCTTGTTCAGTAATCATCTCACCTGTTAGTCGGTGAACTATGTAGCCATTGAGGGCAACAGTGTCGATCAGGTGGAAAAATATTTTCCGAGCGCATTCCACAAAGCTGTTTATCATGTCTGCGTTATCCACTGCCCCCATTTTGACATTATAGTGAAGCACACAGTCTGGTTTGATCTTTAACTCTCCCGTCAGGTGGTCCACCTTCCCTGTGGCCGACATGGTTGCTGTCTGGACAGTGGAGAGGACATGGACGTCTCGTTTGTCATGCCACTTTACTGCCAGTTGTTGACTGTTCTCCTTGAACTCCACCTCCCCTCTCTGCATCTTCCTGCATCCGAATGCTGGCATCCCCTTCCTGTTAGACCTGACTGTGCCACAGGCTCCTGTGCTGTTGGAAGAGCAGAAGCTGGAAGTGTTTGGGACTGCTGTACCAATTGTCCCCATACAAAGTGTGTCCCTTGCTGAGATGAGGAGCCAGCATGGTCATCACCGTGGACCTGGGCACCACAAGACCCTCATAATGTTGGACGTTACCGTGCTTCTACACCTGCATTGCTTGCTGTTTGGGGTTTTAGGCTGGGTTTCTGTACAGCACTTTGAGATATCAGCTGATGTACGAAGGGCTATATAAATGAATTTGATTTGTTTTGATTTGACGTCAGTGGTGGACCCTGGGTAAACTATAATGTCCCGGACAAATCCTGTCTTCACGTCGCACATGACAAAGAACTTGACCCCAAACCTGTGCCTTTTGGAGGGAATATATTGACGGAACGCCAGCCTACCCTTCCATAACATCAGGTACTCATTAATGCATAGGTCCTTGTATGGCACAAAGAACTGACCAAATGTTGATGTCAGGCTGGTAAGAACATTTCTTATTTTGTATAACGGGTCATTTAGGATGGCAGTAGCATTGTTGATGAAATGCAGGCATTTGCAGCAGAACTAGGAAGCGGTCTTGGGAAAAGAGGGTGCCAAAGAAGAGAGTTGTAAACATCTCTGTGCTCTGTGTTCCAGTATTCTCTTAGGGAGTTCTTCTTTACTATCCCCGTGAGAAGGACTGTCACCAGGAAGGTATACATTTCACTAATTGTGGTTGCCACCCATTTAGCAAGTCTCCCCCTCACTCCTGGCTCTCTCTTCTCTTGTAGCTCCAAGGCATAACGATTGGTCTCCTCTACTATGTCTCCCACCAGCTCCTCTGTCAGAAACAGCTTGAAGCACTCTGCCTCAGAGGGAAATGGCATGGGGCTTTGCACTCCAGACTGGAACTCATCAAAGCAAACAGCAGGGCCAGGAGGAGTGAAATGGCTGGCAGCCTTCCAGCTACCACAGACTTCCTGTACTTCATCCACTGTTGGTCTGCCTCCATCACCATCAGCATCTTCAAAGTGACCTGGGACTTTGTCAGTGGACAAGGGGTCCTCAGATTCAGGGATCTCAATGGCTCAAGGTTTGGGAGCCGCTCCTCACTTTCACTATCACTGTCAGAATCTTATTACTGACTTCCATACTCTGACTCATTGTCAGAATTTATAAAAAATCTCCAGAATTTCCGCATTTGTGAGTCTCCTTTTGAAAGACATTGCGAAAGCTACAGCTTAGCTCACTAGCTACACACATAAATAACAACACTGAATGGCTCAGAGTGGGAGTGAGAGGTTACGTGATTGACTGCATGCACGCGCCACTTGTATCAATAAATCACTGTCAGAAAATGTTTTGTTTGGTAATTATTTATTTATTTATTTACTGTTCTATTCACGTTTTCAAGTACTGGTGACAAATCATGCATTCCGATTCTTTCATAGATTACAATGGACACATATTATGTGTGTAAAATACTTTTTTTATGGTTGTACTGATTATGATGAGTTAAGCTAATTCCAGCTACAGTATGTGTGGAGCCATGTTTGTTGACATACAATGCATTCTGGGTTTCACGTCTGTCGGACCGAAGATTTTTCAAGTAAACCTCCAGAAGTTAATGATGGGATGTGAAAGATGGTAGACAACACACTCCCTTCAACATGCATACTATAAATAGACCAAACTCATCTTGTCTCCTCCTATTATCTTTGGCTGATTCAAAAAAACAAACATGGCGGCACGCACAAACTACCCATCGTCGGATAACGTTCGATTTCTAGAAACTGTTTTACTCAAATATTTTGATCAATGGTGAGCTCACCCCATGATGTGATTAATTATGCTGTAGCTACTTCTGTGAATGTCTGAACATTGCATCCAAAAAATAAACTGGTCACATTCAGGGCATAACTTTGTAAGGACTGTGTTTGTGCAAAAGGTTTCTGTGAAAAAACAGTGTGGCCAGCTAAAATGCTGCCTGTTGCGTCAATCGAGACTGGATGTTCTAAATAAGCATTCTGATCACACCCGTTTGTTGGTACGTGTGAAAAGGTTAAGGCAAAAACAAAGGAGTGTGGTTGGTCGGGATGAATGGATGGGGAGGCGTATAAGGCATGTAGCCTACATCCCGAGGGTTATGTGTTTGAATCTCATCATAGACCATTTTAGCTAATTAGCAACTTTGCAACTACTTACTACTTTTTAGCTTCTCTGCAACTACATAGCATGTTAGCTAACCCTTCCACTAACCTTAACCCTTTTAACCTAACTTTTAAAATTAACACTAACCTTAACCCCTAGATAACTTTACCCACATAGTTAACTTTAGCATTAGCCACCTAGCCATCTAGCTAATATTAGCCACAACAAATAGAAATTTGTAAAATATCATGCGTATTGCACATTTGTAACATATTGTACCAATTGCAATTTGTAACATATCATACCAATTGTAATTCGTAACACATCATATGAAATGAATGTGAGACATATTTACATGTACTATATTACGTCTACCTGTGTCCAGGTTGGTAAGAAACACACTCCGAAACAAAATTGAGTGAAGAAGAGCACTTTGAAGGCAGTTCACTGAAAATGAACAAAAACTGACCCAAAACAAACCGAATTCAGAACACTGAGGAAAATGCACTCAATTAATAAAACAATACAGCAATAAACCCAAATAAGCAATACACTGTGGGGTAGCAACTGCTGCACAAAAATTGTATGAATCAAAACAAGGAAAAATTATCCAGTGAAAAAGTTCTTCCTGCTATGCTCTGCGTCCACCTGGCCCCCTACCCAGAATGCTCTCACCTCTGCTCATCCACAGCACACTACCAGGCCATACTAGTAGAGTATCTGCATCAGTGTCTGCCTCCACAGAGAGAAAACCACAGTGTTCTCTCATGTGGATGTTTTGCCTCCACAGAGAGAAAACCACAGTGCTCTCTCATGTGGCTGTTTTTCTTTTCGCCGGGGCTGTCTGTTTTGAAGCCTGTGTAGAATTATTCCCTTGGTGTAAAATGGGGGGACAAGAGGCGCTCAGTGCTGCCTGAAATCCAAGCCTCTCACCGACGCCCTATCAGAACTCTGGGAGAGTCGTGCTCCGGGCGAAGTCAACTTGGCTGCGTCTGAGCCAAATATTTTGTGAAGCGCTGCATGCCTGCATGTTATTGTTGGGGCCATTCGAGCAATTTGTACACTTGTACACGTATGTACATACTAGCACTCTATACCACAATGCAGTTGTGAGTATAATAGGCATTCAATATTACACTACAACATCAGTCTAACTGAATATACAGTGGATGTTATGTTGGCTGCAGTGGTGGAAAAATGACCCAATTTTCATACTTAGCTAAAAGTAAAGACACCTTAGTAGAAAATGTTGTGAAAGTAACCCAGTAAAATTCTATTTGAGTAAAATACTAAAAGTATTTGGTTTTCAAAAGTAAATGTAATTGCAAAAATATACTTAAGTATCAAAAGTAAAGTCAAAAATCACATCAAAGGCTCATATTAAACAAACCAGACAGCACAATTTTCATGTTTGAATTTTTTATTTTACGGATAGCCAGGGACACACTCCAATACTCAGACATAATTTACAAACTAAGCATGCTTGTTTACTCTTCAAACACACCGACAGCGTCATTGCGCAAAAAAGCACGCAGCATCTGAATATGTATGCAACAAAAGTTCAACATTCACCTTCTGCTACCATTTCTGTCAAGCCTACTAGGCATAGTTTCACTCATACCTTCGATAAATCCAACATATGCACCACACCGAACGCACTCCAACTGCCTCTGCAACGCAATGCTGCAAGGCAAACACATCGTTTCATTGGAAACGTGTGTAATTCTGGTGTACCAAAAGGCAATGATGCTGTCGGTGTGATCAAAGCGTTAGTGAGTCTGCCAGATCAGAGATAGCTGGGACGACCAGGGATGTTTTTGTTGATAAGTGTGTGAATTGGACCATTTTCCTGTCATGCTAAGCATTCAAAATACAGTATAACGAGTACTTTTGGGTGTCAAGGAAAATGTACGGGGTAAAAAGTACATTATTTTCTTTAGGAATGTAAAAGTTTTCAAAAATATAAATAGAAAAGTAAAATACAGACACACCAAAAACTACTTAAGTAGTACTTTAAAGTTGTTCTACTTAAGTACTTTACACCACTGGTTGGCTGAATGTTCCAGACAGGGTCCTGAATGTTCTTCAGCTGGTGAACCTCGTCTTGTGTTGGGCAATGGCAGCTGATGCGGCAGAACTTCATGAGCTACCTAATGTTAGCTAGCAAAGTTACAAATCACATTGCCAGATAGCTGCTGGCTAATTACATTGATTTGCTTTGTAATGGCTAACCTGCGAATTATGAAAGCTAGCAAGATTTAGACTTCGATAGACAAATGCAGTTTGTTAGCTAGCTAAGTTAATTACGTTACCTCTGCTCGACTTCTAAGTAAGGTAACCATTAAATGTTAACGTCACCCCAGCAACTTTGTACATCCAGGTACTGAGCACCACAACATGACTAAAGTAACATTAGCTACCTGTTGACAATGATTCTCATTGAGATGCAGAAGCGCTTGTACTGTCGTGTAGTGAGAAAATTCTTGATTTTTCTAACACAGATTATACGTTAATAACATATTAACCCAATGAGTCCCACGAGACGCCGGCAAGTTTTGGACTTGTAACCCCTTTTAAACGTAGTGTGTTTGAGCTATATCCTTTTGATTTGTCTATTTCTTCTCCATCCGTTGGTGCCAACCATTAGTCTGTGTGATCAACGGGTGCTGAGCTAGAGCGGCGTTTGTGAGACAAGAGTGGATGGCGAAGGGCCCCGTGGCCAGGTCTTTTTTTTTTTACAAAAACGTCTGTAGAGTCCGAATGGTTTAAGCTACAATCTATTAAAACCTATTTCTGAAAAGCTGAGACTCTCCCGACCACACACGTTTTGCTCTATGACGCTCACAAGCTACATAAGAGTCGTTAGAAAGTAAGGGGTTATTCTAATCTACATAGCAGATCATAGCAAATCCAAGGACATAGTGTCTGTAATAAACTCACATAGTTGCCGTCACAAACATCAAACGCCACACAGTTCTAAGAGAACTAGTTGGATATTCATTTCCCACTGAGCAAACTATTTATTCACTTACAGCATGCATATAAATCAATTTATATCTGTCAATAAAACTCATGAATGCGACTGTTTGTCAAATTATTTTGTGTTGTATACGGTTGTCCTGAAAATGAAATCGTAAACACTTAATTGTGTTTGGACATGCAGATGAAAGTGAAAGTCAGATAAATGAAAAGCCGATTTTTGGTGGGTTTGGGGACTGACAGAGTCAATTTACACATGCAGTGAAAGAGCAACGGTGACATTTCCCTTTAAGGCCATAGCTTCTCTCCCACCAAGCTTCACCGCCAAATAGTTTTTGACGTCACCCACACACACACAACAGCTTTAGAAACATCAAACACAACAGCTTTAACATGCAGATGTTTTCAGGATTGGTTTCCCATTCTAACATGAGAGCCTACCCAGATGCTCTCTCTATGCAACATACTGTATGTAAATGGAGACCCATTTTAACATGAAAGCCTACCCAGATGCTCTCTCTATGCAACATACTGTATGTAAATGGGGAACCATTTTAACATGAAAGCCTACCCAGATGCTCTCTCTATGCAACATACTGTATGTAAATGGGGACCCATTCTAACATGAAAGCCTACCCAGATGCTCTCTCTATGCAACATACTGTATGTAAATGGAGACACATTCTAACATGAGAGCCTACCCAGATGCTCTCTCTATGCAACATACTGTATGTAAATGGGTACCCATTCTAACATGAAAGCCTACCCAGATGCTCTCTCTATGCAACATACTGTATGTAAATGGCGACCCATTCTAAGACATCATGTAGCATAAGCGCTTTAGTATTATGTTTCTTTAGAATGTTGATAATGGCTAGATGGTTAGTGGCTTATGTATTACTGGACAAAAATATAAACGTAACATGGAAAGTGTTGGTCCCATGTTTCATGAGCTGAAAGAAAAGATCCCAGAAATTTTCCATACGCACAAAAAGCTTGTTTCTCTCAATTTATGTACACAAATTTGTTTATGTCCCTGTTAGTGAGCATTTTTGACTTTGCCAAGATAATCCATCCACCTGACAGGTGTTGCATGTCAAGAAGCTGATTACAGGATGATCATTACACAGGTGCACCTGCACTCTAAAATGTGCAGTTTTGTCACACAACACAATGACACAGATGTCTCAAGTTTTGAGGGAGCATGCAGTTGGCATGCTGACTGCAGGAATATCCACCAGAGCTGTTGCCAGAGAATTGAATGTCCATTTCTCTACCATAAGCCACCTCCAACATGTGTTGATGTCAATGTTGTGAACAGAATGCCCCATGGTGGCAGTGGGGTTGTGGTATGGGCAGGCATAGACTACAAACACAATTGCATTTTATCGATGGAAATTATAATGCACAGAGATATCGTGGCGAGACCATGAGGCCCATTGTCGTGCCATTCATCCGCCGCCATCACCTCATGTTTCAGCATGATAATGCACGGCCCCATGTCGCAAGGATCTGTCCACAATTCCTGGTAGATGAAAATGTCCCAGTTCTGCCATTGACTGCATACTCATCATGCACGTCACCCATTGAGCATGCTTGGGATGCTTTGGATCGATGTGTACGGCAGCGTGTTCTAGTTCCCACCAATATTCAGCAACTTCGCACAGCCATTGAAGAGAAGCGGGACAACATTCCACAGGCCACAATCAACAGCCTGATCAACTCTATATGAAGGAACTACATTGGACTTTGAAGAAAACTGCAAACCACTTATCCTGAGTCTGCATTTATTGTAGCTGGGGAATTTAACAAAGGAAATCTGAGGAAAACGCTACCAAAGTTCTATCAACACATTCCCTGTAGTGCTCATACTTCAAAATTATTAAAGTGACCAGTGATTTCATGTCTATGCACATAAGGCAGCAGCCTCTAAAGTGCAGGGTTGAGTGACAGGGTGGTAGCCGGCTAGTGACAGTGACTAAGTTCACGGCATGGTGGAGGCTGGTTAGTGATGGTTATTTAACAGTCTGTTGGCCTTGAGATAGAATATGTTTTTCAGTCTCTCGGCCCCAGCTTTGATGCACCTGTACTGACCTCGCCTTCTGGATGATAGCAGGGTGAACAGGCAGTGGCTCGGGTGGTTGTTGTCCTTGATGATCTTTTTGGCCTTCCTGTGACATCGGATGATGTAGGTGTCCTGGAGGGCAGGTAGTTTGCCTCCGGTCATGCATTGTGCAGACCGCACTACCCTCTGGAGAGCCTTACGGTTGTGGGCGGAGCAGTTGCCCTACCAGACGGTGATATAGCCCGACAGGATGTTCTCGATTGTGCATCTGTAAAAACATCTGAGTGTTTTTCAGTGACAAGCAAAATTTCTTCAGCCTCCTGAGGTTGAAGAGGTGCTGTTGCGCCTTCTTCACCACGCTGTCTGTGTGGGTGGACCATTTCAGTTGGTCCGTGATGTGTATGCCGAGGAACTTAAAACTTTCCACCTTCTCCACTACTGTCCTGTCGATGTGGATAGGGGGGTGCTCCCTCCGTTGTTTCCTGAAGTCCATGATCATCTCCTTTGTTTTGTTGACGTTGAGTGTGAGGTTATTTTCGTGACACCACATTCCTGGCCCTCACCACCTCCCTGTAGGCCGTCTCATCGTTGTTGGTAATCAAGCCTGACGATTGATTTGGAGGCGTGAATGGCCACACAGTCATGGGTGAACATGGTGTACAGGAGAGGGCTGAGAACGCACCCTTGTGGGGCCCCAGTGTTGAACATCAGCGGGGTGGAGATGTTGTTTCCTACCGTCACCACCGAGGTCGGCCCGTCAGAAAGTCCAGGACCCAGTTGCACAGGGCGGGGTCGAGACCCAGGGTCACGAGCTTAAAATGATGGGTTTGAAGGATACTATGGTGTTAAATGCTGAGATGTAGTCGATGAATAGCATTCTTACATAGGTATTCCTCTTGTCCAGATGGGTTAGGGCAGTTTGCAGTGTGATTGCGATTGCATCGTCAATGGACCTATTGAGGCGGTAAGCAAATTGGAGTGTGTCTAGGGTATCAGGTAGGGTGCGGGTGATATGATCCTTGACTAGACTCTCAAAGCACTTCATGATGACAGAGGTGAGTGCTACAGGGCGATAGTTGTTTAGCTCAGTTACCTTAGCTTTCTTGGGAATAGGAACAATGGTGGCCCTCTTGAAGCATGTGGACACAGCAGACTGGGATAGGGATTGATTGAATATGTCAGTAAACATACCAGCCAGCTGGTCTGCGCATGCTCTGAGGACGCGGATGGGATGGCGTCAACCTTGCGACGGTTAACATGTTTAAGTGTTTTACTCACGTTGGCCCCGGTGAAGGAGAGCCTACAGGTTTTGGTAGCGGGCCGTGTCAGTGGCACTGTATTGTCCTCAAAGCGAGCAAAGAAGTTGTCTAATTTGTCTGGGAGCAAGACGTCGGTGTCTGTGACGGGGGTGGTTTTATTTTTGTAAGTTTCTGTTTTAGTTTCTGTCTATAGGCAGGGAGCAACAAAATGGAGTCGTAGTCAGATTTGCAGAAAGGAAGGCGGGGGAGGGCTTTGTATGAGTCACGGAAGTTAGAGTAGCAAGGATTCAGAATGCTGCCAGCTCTACTCGCGCATTCGATATGCTGATCAAATTTAGGAAGAATTATTTTCAGATTAGCTTTGTTAAAATCCCCAGCTACAATAAATGCACCCTCAGGATATACGTTTTCCAGTTTACATAGTCCAGTGAAGTTCTTTCAGGGCCATCGAGGTGTCTGCTTGGGGGGATATACACAGCTGTGATTATAATCGAGGAGAGTTCTCTTGGTAGATAATGCGGTTGGCATTTAATTGTAAGGAATTCTAGGTCAGGTGAACCGAAGGACTTGAGTTCCTGTATGTTGTTATTATTACACCACAAATCGTTAATCATAAGGCATACACCCCACCCTTTTTCTTACCAGAGAGATGTTGGTTTCTGTCAGCGCGATGCGTGAAGAAACCGGGTGGCTGTACCGACTCTGATAACATATCCTGAGTGAGCCATGTTTCCGTGAAATACAGAATGTTACAATCTCTGTCTCTCTGGAAGGCAAACCTTGCTCGTGTTGTCAAGAGACTGGACATTGGCGAGTAGTATACTCGGGAGCGGTGAGCGATGTGCCCGTCTACGGAGCCTGACTAGGAGGCCGCTCCGCCCCATAAATCATTCTCTCTACTGTTATTCTGACATTTCACATTCTTAAAATAAATTGTTGATTCAAACTGATCAAAGACAGGGAATTTTTACTAAGATTAAATGTCAGGAATTGTGAAAAACTGAGTTTAAATGTATTTGGCTAAGGTGGATGTAAACTTCTGACTTCAACTGTATGTATGTGTACACTCCGGACATTGCCAATCCTAAATAATTGGCAATGTCCGGAGTGTACACATACATACAGTTGAAGTCAGAAGAATTTCCATTATTTTACTTTTAGATTTGTATCTATTGTTGTGAATTGTTAGATATTACTGAACTGTTGGAGCTGCGAACATAAACATTTTGCTACACCCGCAATTACGTCTGGTGAATATGTGTATGTGACCAATAACATTTTATTTGATGTTGTGCTGCATGAGGCCACAAGTGATGGTCACACCAGATAATGACTGGTTTTCTAATCCAGGCCCCTACCTTTTTTTTAAGGTATCTGTGACCAACAAATGCATTTCTGTATTCCCAGTCATGTGAAATCCATAGATTAGGACTTAATTCATTTATTTCAATTGACAGATGTTCTTATATGAACTGTAACTCAGTAAAATCTTTGAAATTGTTACATGTTGCGTTTATATTTTTGTGCAGTATAGTAGTGACTGACTCATCACTCTCCACCTTTGGCAGGTAGTCTAAAATACAATGTACTTTGGGGCCATCTAGTGGTCAATATGAAAAAATAATTTCCACAATGGGCTGACTGAAATGTTCATGAAACTGTTATGATTATGGATCAGAACAGATCGTATGCTGAGTGTCAGAACAGATCGTATGCTGTTTAAATGAAGTATACATGTATGTTTATGACTAACTGTTTATGGATTGCAGTTAGCAGCCAAACGACTGTAAAGCTGAATTATACTGTACATTATACTGACATGTAGCCTACATGTAGCGTGTTTATCTGAGGATTCAGCCAAGGTCAGTTTTGAAGGAGGTATTAATTGAAGTGCAATATATCTTTCCATTGAGTTTTGAGTTCCATGGGGACTTTCTTGTCAACAGTTAAATCTTCCTAGTGCAGGATATGACATGACTTCCAGTGGGCATCCAATGTGACACAATGTGTGTGTGTGTGTGTGTGTGTGTGTGTGTGTGTGTGTGTGTGTGTGTGTGAGTGTCACATTGGATGCCCGCACACACACACACACACACACACACACACACACACACACACACACACACACACACACACACACACACACACACGCGCAAACAAACCTGTGCTCTGACTTGTGAGTAACTTGTGTAACAATGTTACTCTATCTGGCTTGTCTCCAGTTTTCTACTAGGGTAAAGAGCAGGGCCCTGTGGACCACTGCTACTCAGTTGACAGAAAATCCAAGGCAGGCTCAGTGACAACCTTCCGCCTCCCCACTACCCTACAGGACAAGGACCAGGCAGACACAACCCATTCCTCTCTGCACTACCTCCGCCCCAGTGGACCCTCTATGTTCTGTCCTAAGACCATAAGCAGGAACAGGGACAGCCTTTGCCTTCCCCTTCTACCCATGCCCCAGAGGAAACTCTCTATCCAGTCTACAGAAGACCATAGGCAGGCAGAAAGAGCCTGTTCCCCTCCCTCCTAACACCAATGGACAGAACCTTCCTCTCTACCCCAAAGGACAGAATACCATAGGCAGACAGACTCCGGCCTCTACTCTCCCTACTACCCCAGATGACAGAAGACCATAAGCAGGCAGGCAGACTCAGCCCTCTCCCCTCTCAACTCACCCCATGGACAGAGAACCATAGGGCAAATACACTATACACTGCGCTTTCCCCAGCGAACACAGACCTCTCTCCTCCCTATTACCACCCCACAGGACCATGAGCAGACTGATACAGCCCTCTTCCCTCCCTACTACCCCAGAGGACCAATAGCAGCATAAGACATCCCCGAGGCCTGTTCCCCCTCCCTCCCCTCTCAGAAAGACCGGCGTGATGAGTGACGGGTCCTCCTCCAGACAGCATGTCTGGACCCACACTCCCTCAGCCATGTCACAGTTCTTAGGGGCTCGGTGCGCCATAAACACAGTTTCCCACACAAACACAAAGCCCAGTGACCATTTTACTGCTCTTAAACAGTTTTTGTAGCTTTGGCCCCTTTTAAAGAGACCAAGAGTTGACAAACACATAAAGCATAGTGGGTTTTTAGGAACTAGGCCAAAGTGTGTCTATGTGTATATGAACGTGACTGTATTGTTTAAGCCAAGTGACATATGTTCAGTGAAAGACCCTGGTAAATTAAAGTAGAGTGGCCAATGTGAAGTGCTCTTTGTTGGTGTTTAGTTGAGGGTGTGGTGTCACTGTACCTCCAACAGGTGGCAGTCATGTGCCAGGAAGTGTAACCATGGAGGCCCTCAGTGGCGAAATGAAAAAGGTTCTAGGTTTTATTTTTCTCTGAATAACTTTCAATCAACACTAGAACTAGGTTTTAACATTTAACATGTGGAATTAGCAATACAGATGATCCTATCTCTGATGAATCAATCTATTTACATCATGTCAACTGTTTTTGGATGCATCCAAAATCCAGTAATCGAACTATTTGAGCCATTATAGCGTTTTCTCACTTTCTCACGTTTTCTCACAATTTCTCTGTAGTCTGTGCACCTTCCTTCCACCACATACCTTCCCATGGTTTTTTGATGCATCGTACACAAGTTATGTGTTTGTTACTGTATAGCTTCAAACCCCATGTTAACCAGTAACATTGAGGTACATGTTTTCTCTTCATCACCCTTAGGGTACTTTCTGTGTGGAGGTAAAATATCTCAAACAACTATCTGTTGGGTTGACTGATATTAATTCTTCCCTTGTGTTGGACTATATTTCACAGCTTCGATAAATCAATATATCAGAGCCTTGTCCTTGTCTCGGAATGTTGCATTTTATCCCAGCTCTATTCCCACCACAACAATCCATTGCACTCCATTCCCGGCCTTCCTACGGTTTCCCTGACATTACCAGAAAGACCATGGAGAGGAGAGAGCACATGGCATAAGGGATGATTTATAGGAATTCAATTTTTACGGTTTCTTATTCTGTAGGTGGACCAGGTTGAGGAATAAGGGTTGGAACCGAAGTCCTGTAAAACACAATTGGAATCAGCAGGTCTTTGTGAGAGATTGGAGAGAGTTGAGTTCTCTCTACTGACATTATTGACTGAAGAAACTGTGACGTTTTTGTGGCTTCTGCTTTAATCAGGATTAATCGTCAAATAGAATTGGCTATTTATTCAGATGATTCAACAACATTGGTTTAACACTATCTATCCAGCATCCTGTTGCTGGGATCACTGCTGATTTTCAATAAGATACTGCAAGACATCATATAAAGACTTCAGAATGCAGAGTTCATTCTAGCAAACACTCCTCTATCAAGAATTATAAAACGGGTGGGTCTAATCCTGAATGCTATGTTATTTTAGACTAACATTTAGTTTTCAACAGCAGAGATTTGCAACATTGTTTCAACATTCAAATTCATTCTCCTGCTGTCCCATAGTAAAGAACGTGTCGGGAGTCGGGACGAGACAGAAGGGCAGGCAGCATTTTTCAGCCAATAGAAATCTTGAATCAACTGGCATAATTGTTATGGATATAAACTGGGCAAAAAAAGAAACGTCCTCTCACTGTCAGCTGCATTTATTTTCAATAACTTAACATGTGTAAATATTTGTATGAACATAACATGATTCATCAACTGAGACATTAACTGAACAAGTTCCACAGACTAACAGAAATTGAATAATGTGTCTCTGAACAAAGGGGAGGTCAAAATCAAAAGTAACAGTATCTGATGTGGCCACCAGCTGCATTAAGTATTGCAGTGCATCTCCTCCTCATGGACTGCACCAGCTTTGCCAGTTCTTGCTGTGAGCTGTTACCCCACTCTTCCACCAAGGCACCTGCAAGTTCCCAGACATTTCTGAGGGGAATGGCCCTAGCCTTCACCCTCCGATCCAACAGGTCCCAGACGTGCTCAATAGGATTGAGATCCGGGCTCTTTGCTGGTCATGGCAGAACACTGACATTCCTGTCTTGCAGGAAATCATGCATAGAACGAGCAGTATGGCTGGTGGCATTGTCATGCTGGAGGGTCATGTCAGGATGAGCCTGCAGGAAGGGTACCACATGAGGGAGGAGGATGTCTTCCCTGTAATGCACAGCATTGCTGTTGTAACAGTTAAGCTTCCGTCCCTCTCCTCGCCCCTACCTAGGCTCGAACCAGGGACCCTCTGCACACATCAACAACTGCCGCCCATGAAGTATCGTTACCCATCGCTCCACAAAAGCCGCAGCCCTTGCAGAGCAAGGGGAACAACTATTTCAAGGTCTCAGAGCGAGTGACGTCACCGATTGAAATGCTATTAGCGCACACCCTGCTAACTAGCTAGCCATTTCACATCGGTTACACTAACGCCCCTTTTTACCTCCTCCTTTTCCGCAGAAACCAGTGATCTGGGTCATGGCACCAATGTAACAATTAAGCTTCCGTCCCTCTCCTCGCCCCTACCTAGGCTCGAACCAGGGACCCTCTGCACACATCAACAACTGCCTCCCATGAAGTATCGTTACCCATTGCTCCACAAAAGCCACGGCCCTTGCAGAACAAGGGGAACAACTACTTCAAGGTCTCAGAGCGAGTGACGGTCTCAGAGCGAGAAACGCTATTGGCGCGCACCCTGCTAACTAGCTAGCCATTTCACATCGGTTACACTGTGACACACCGCCCCAGACCATGACGTACCCTCCACCTCCAAGTCGATCCTGCTCCAGAATACAGGCCTCTGTATAACGCTCATTCCTTCGACGATAAACGCAAATCTGACCATCCTGGTGTAACTCGGACAGTTGTTGTTGTCATCCTGTACCTGTCCCGCAGGTGTGATGTTTGGATGTACGGATCCTGTGCAGATGTTGTTACACGTGGTCTGCCACTGCGAGGACAATCAGCTGTCCATCCTGTCTCCCTGTAGTGCTGTCTTAGGCTTCTCCCGGTACGGACATTGCATTTTTTTGCCCCAGCCACATCTGCAGTCCTCCTGCCTCCTTGCAGCAAGCCTAAGGCACGTTCACCCAGATGAGCAGGGACCCTGGGCATCTTTCTTTTGGTGTTTTTCAGAGTCAGTAGAAAGGCCTCTTTAGTGTCCTAAGTATTCAAAACTGTGGCCTTAATTGCCTACCATCTGTAAGCTGTTATTGTCTTAACAACTGTTCCACAGGTGCATGTTCATTAACTGATTATGGTTCATTGAACAAGCATGGGAAACCACTGTTTAAACCCTTTACAATGAAGATCTGTGAAGTTATTTGGATTTTTACAAGTTATCTTTTAAAGACAGGGTTCTGAGTTTATAAAAATAATTCATGTTGAAAGGTAAAGCGAAGCGCAGCTAATTTGTAGTCTTTCCAGCTTCAGTTTGAAGTGATTATGTTACTGTAGCTGTGTTGTTGGCTAGCTCCTCTGAACAACAGTGTCTTGACGAGTGAGCACGTTTTCTAGGCATTATCGTGCCTCTTAGCTTATTGTTATGGTTGTATCCAAATAAATGTCACTAGAAAACAGTTTAAACAAATGCAAATGCAGCTACTTAGCTGTTATTCTGGCGGCACTTTTTGACCTCACTGTAAGTTAGCCGTAGCTGGCTAGCTAGCAAGCAAGCCAGTGTTTGGCTTCTCGGGCATTATCACTTCATTTTAACACAGATGACTAGTCAAATTATTTTGTCCTCACGTCATGAGAGTTCCGTCATCTTCTTGCTGATTTTTGACCATTGCTCTCTGCTAGCTTTGATCAACTTCACCAGCACCTCAGTGCACATAACACACTTTGATTGATAACCCCCTATCCCCGCCCTGTAGGGGCAGCAGCTATCAGCCCTCTTTAAGACCAATCTACCCCCTGGGATAGTGGACCATAGCTGGACTACACACGCTCCTTTGATCTGCCCCACAAAGCACTCCAGCGTATTTAACTTTAGATTAGATACCCACCATTTACATAATGGCGTCCTGAGCTATTCTGTTTGCAGACTTAGAGTGACTCAGACAAAACGGGACATTAGTGAGTAGTAATCATGTTAACGCTGCTATCTGAGACCCAGCCAGGGGAGTCCAGGTGCTCTTGGGGTTAAGTATCTCTCAAGTCGACCATGATTCAGACTTAAAGGATTGTCTGTGTGCTCTGTGGGCCATTATCAGACCCCCCCTCCCCCCCATGCCCACCTCTGACCCCCTTCCAGTCGCGTGCCTGTGCGCTGATGAATGAAGGGCCCTTAAAACGGCAGGTTTGAATTACCGGCCTGATGATGACTCCAGCAGTGTTGCGGTGCTTGTAACCATTTCTCAGTCCAGACACTGCAGCTGAGATAAAGAAAGGTCGTCTGGACCATTACATCAGGAGCTGAAATGGAACACACACACAGACACAGACACAGACACAGACACCACCCCCTCCTGTCTAATCTGTAGTCTCATGAGAAACCAGTGTTTAATCATAAACAGTCACAGTCAGTCCTCAGACGCTCCACATCAGGATTTGACCCAATTTGTGCTGTTGAGGGACTGATGTCTCCAATTCCACAAGAAAGGTTTGCTGCAATCCGTTTCCTGCTGGTTATAAGATTATTCTCTACGGGGAACATGAAGGTGCGAACAAATTACTACTAACCATTGAGCGCATATAAATGCATTAAAGGGTTAAATGGTCTGTTGTGATTCCATTCAACTATGCATTGAGCTGGTGAATTATAAAAGGTTGATATGAGTACCATATTGTATTATATTTTTCTCCTTTTAAACCGAGTAATGGATTTGTCATTGTTCTGTGTATAAGAATTACTCACGGTATCTCCTGACTTTTATTTGGGCCAGTGTGGTTAAGATGAACTGGGAGGCCATTTTATAGCTGCTGGGTTGCCATCATGATATTATAAGATGGCGCTATAGAGGATAGCTGCCATCTTACGGGCTCCTCCCCAATTCTGCTATTTTGTGGGTTTTTTAAGCAGATTTTTAAAACTTTTTTTGCACATAATATTTCCGCCATAATTTCCTATGACCAAAAACTGATTCTGGACTTCAATCAATCAAATTCAATCGAATGTATTTATAAACCCCTTTTTACATCAGCCGATGTCACAAAGTGCTATTTAAGAAACTCAGCCTAAAACCCCAAACAGCAAACGCAGATGTTAAACCATGGTGGCAAGGAAAAACTCCCTAGAAAGGCAGGAACCTAGGAAGAAACCTAGAGAGGTTTCTGGCTGTGCCGGGTTGAGATTATAACAGTATATGGCCAAGATGTTCAAACGTTTATATATGACCAGCATGGTCAAATAATAATAATAATAATCACAGTAACTGTCGAGGGTGCAACAGGTCAGCACCTCCGGAGTAAATGTCAGTTGGCTTTTCATAGCCAAGCATTCAGAGTTAGAGACAGCAGGTGCGATAGAGAACGGTAGAGAACAGTGATCAGAACAGTGGTCAATAACCTCGATTATGGATGGAGACTTCTACTTCAACGAGTAGGCAGCTCTGGACGTACTGCTCATTCCGGACCAGGCCCTAATCCCTGGGACTCAAAAGAGAAAGAGACGGCACAAGAGAGGCAAACGAGCGGGCTCCCTGACGAGACTGCGTCGGCGAGTAAATAAACCACCTCTACCCTCTGTTCTATTGGCGAATGTACAATCACTAGAGAACAAACTGGACGAACTCTGTTCAAGACTATCCTATCAACGGGACCTGAAGAACTGTAATGTCCTATGTTTCTCAGAGTCGTAGCTGAACAAGGACGTGGATAATATCTCGCCTGAGGTAGAATATCTCATGATAAACTGCAAAACATACTATTTACAAACCGATGCTGGTATTAAGACTGCACTCAATGAGCTGTATAGGGCCATAAGCACAGAAGAAAATGCACATCAGTCTGACCTCATTTTTACCAGTATACAAGCGGCACTCCTAGTGGACAGTGATTTTAATACAGGGAAACTGAAATCTGTCTGACCTAATTTTTACCAGAATGTCACCTTTGCAACAAGAGATGAAAAATCTCTAGATCACCTCCACAAACAGAAACACATACAAAGCTCTTCCTCGCCCTCCATTTGGCAAATCTGATAACTATCCTACTGAGTCCTGCTTATACTATACTCAAACAGAAAGTACCAAAGACACACTCAATACAGAAGTGGTCCAATGAAGCTAAGGTGAGATGCTAAGCTACAGGATAAGATGCTAAGCTACAGGACTGTTTCGCTAGCACAAACTTGAAAATGTTCCGGGATTCATCTGATAACATTGAGGAGTTTACCACATCAGTCACCAGCTTCATTGATGAGTGCATCGACGACGTCATCCCCACAGTGACCATACGTACATATCCCAACCAGAAGCCATGGATTACAGGCAACATCCGAACGGGACACTAGTCTGGTTGCTTATAAGAAATTCCGCTACGACCTCCGACGAGCCATCAACCAATCAAAACGTCAATACAGGACTAAGATCGAATCCTACTACACCGTCTCCGATGCTCGCTGGATGTGGCGGGGCTTGCAAACAATCATGGATTACAAAGGGAAACCCAGCCGGGAGCTGCTTGGTGACGCGAGCCTACCAGACTAGCTAAATGCCTTCTATGTTCTCTTCGAGGCAAGCAACAACAAACCATGCAGGAGAGCACAAGCTGTTCCGGACGAATGTAAGACCTTTAAACAGCTTAACATTCATAAGGCCGCAGGGCCAGATGGATTACCAGGACATGTACTCAGATCATGTGGTGATCAGGAGGGAAAGGGCAGTGTGGTGCAATAGAGATTGCATCATCTGTGGATCTGTTGGGGTGGTATGCAAATTGGAGTGGGTCTAGGTTTTCTGGGATAATGGTGTTGCTATGAGCCATGACCAGCCTTTCAAAGCACTTCATGGCTACAGACTTGAGTGCTACGGGTCGGTAGTCATTTAGGCAGGTTACCTTGCTGTTCTTGGGCACAGGGACTATAGGGGTCTACTTGAAACATGTTGATGTTACAGATTCATTAAGGGACAGGTTGAAATTGTCAGTGAAGACACCTGCTAGTTGGTCAGCGCATGCTCGGAGTACACATCCTGGTAATCCGTTTGGTCCTGCGACCTGTTTAAAGGTCTTAGTCACATCGGCCACGGAGAGTGTGATCACACAGTCATCCGAAATAGCTGATTATTATCAGTCATTTAATATCTATCCTGTTGCCTAGTCACTTCATTCCTACCTATATGTACATATCTATCTCATACCCCTGCACATCGACTCGTTACTTATCCCGTGTATATAGCCAAATTATTGTGTATTTATTCTTTGTGTTACAATTTTTCTAGAATTTTTCTATTTTTCTCTTTGCATTTTGGGGAATAGCTCGAAAGTAAACATTTCACAATTAGTCTACATTAATGTTTACGAAGCATGTGACAAATGAGCATAAAGCCCAGAGATTCAATGTCCGGTCTATTCCACTTCCTCTCTGCGTCAGCTGGCCATGAGGATGAGTCATTAGAACACACACTCATGCACATACACACACGTTTTATGTCCATACATTGCTCCATATATTTATATATTCTCAATTCCATTCCTTTACTTAGATTTGTGTGTATTGTGTGTACTGTATTGTTGTGAAATAGATAGATATGACTTGTTAGATATTACTGCACTGTTGGAGCTAGAAACACAAGCATTTCGCTACACCCGCAATAACATCTTCTAAACACGTGTATGTGACCAATAACATTTGATTTGATTTGACATGTACAGTACAAGTCAAAAGTTTGGACACACCTACTCATTCAAGGGTTTTTCTTTATTTATTTTTTTACTATTTTCTACATTGTAGAATAATAGTGAAGACATCAAAACTATGAAATAAAACATATGGAATCATGTAGTAACCAAAAAAGTGTTAAACAAATATATTTTAGATTTTAGATTCTTCAAAGTAGCCACCCTTTACCTTGATTCCAGCATCTAGTGGAACGCCTTCTTAGAAGAGTGGAGGCTGTTATAGCAGCAAAGGCGGGACCAGCTCTATTTTAATGGCCATGATTTTGGAATAAGATGTTCGACAAGTATGTGTAAAAAAATTACATACTTTTGGCCATACAGTGTATGTGTTTTTTTATGGTAATGGAATTTCAAGGCACAAGGCAATATTTCTTTAACTTACAGAAGGCAGAAACAAACTAAATAAGAGTTGATATTAGAAACTATATATTAGTGTTGATATTAGTTAGCAGGGGTCTTTACTTCAACATTATTGGGTTTTGATGCATTTTTAATACCTTTCAAGACTTTTTCTGGTAGATGTTTTCAAAGACCCAAGTGTTTGCTCATTCTTAATTTGTTTGGATGGAAAATTGTTGGAAAATGTATGAACTGTGTGCCTTAATTTCAACAAAATATATAGACTTAGCTTTCATTTGACACCCAATTTGACATGCTCCTACTGTATGAACTTTGCATGTTGGTGCTTATGGGTCCTTTTACATGGAAATTACCTGAAATTAAAATAGCTATCCGCAAAATATGATTATTCAAAGTCCTCAGCCTTAAATCTGAATCTCCCAACGTAGATTGTAGAACTGCCCTCAAACCTAGTTTATTGTCAAGCTCGAGTATCAGGCTCTCTAACAACTCAAATATGATCATCCCATTTGTTGTTCTACAAATGAAATCCACAGCTATCATCCATTTTCGGGGATACACCTAACATCACAACAGAGACATTGAATCAAGGAGGTGAAAAAAAACAATGAAAATCACTCTTCACACATAGAGAGGAATGTATTCTGGGTGTATGTTGTCAGAGCAGACACCAGAGAGGCATTCCTTCACATAGGTTTTAACGACAAATCAAATAGAGAGTCTTCTACAGTCAACCATCCTTTATCAGGATGTCGCTCTCTGCGACATTCTTTACATGTGTTGCCGCATAAAGTCAACCCTACAGGTTTCAAGTGGTTGCCGAGCCCCTGCAAGATGACCCGGTGAACCCCTCTATCTGCCTGCACATTCCTTCCAATTGGCTGACTGGGAGCTAGGTCCTTATGGCCATAAAGGGCTGGTGTGGCTGATAGAGGTCTCCCTCAACTAGCATGCCCTAGTGAAAGGCTTAATCAGAGAGGACGGTGATAACTGCAGCTATGAGGCGATGGGAGAATGGGAGAAAGTCATGAAGCTGTACAGCTGAGCTAGTGGTGTTACTTTATGGATAAGGTGCTACTGATGGCTGTGTGTACATTCACACAAACAAACCTGCTTATATGGATTAGTTATATACACAAATACTAACGTGTACACATAAACACACATACAGCCAGTACATATTTCTACACTCAAGGCACAGCTGTCCTCAGAGCAACTGTGTATTGTACATAAAGCCCACTGGGTGCATCCACTCGCACATGCCTTTACACAAAATTACTGTAAATAGCTACTCTGCACACATACCAAACACAGGAATAAATTACTAAGGAGAAAATGGACCCTAATTTCTCCTAATAATTATGTCTGGATCTGAGCTCAAAGGGGAACCATCCATAACCCAATGATTGTGTTTGGTAATACGTTCCAAGGCTCTTTCAATAGTGCTTGTGTGCTCACTGTTGAGAGGGCCAAATATGAGTGCAGGGGTGAAAATGGATGAGATTGTTGCTGCCTCAGTTCAACTGCCAACGCTGAGAGAATGGTTACTGAAGTTTATTCCTTGCTGAAAGCTGAATTCAGAGTGTAAATGAAGGCAATGATTGATTAGGCTTAATTCCGGCAATATTCATTCACTCACCGTAGATATGGAATCTAGCAGGCTGTTTATAAATCACTTAAAAGGCAAAGGAAACTTTTAGTTTCCTCACCAAATTATCATCCATTTCCAAGTCTAACCAAACCACTGTGGTGTCATTTGGACCTCTTTTCAGCACTGGCAGGCTGACCTATTTTTCGAAAAGATGCCCAAACTACCAAACATCCATAAAGCACCCCCCCCTCCCCCCTAAAATCACACATGTTCACAAATCACCTTTTGTTGGAAGGGGGGTGGTACAAGTCTGGAACCCATTTCTGCCAGTTTTCAGATAACAACATGAGTAGCACTTCAGTGACACTCCACAGATCACAGGTTAGCGGTGCACACACAATGACTCCATTCATTAACTGGGCCTGAAATACCATTTCACAGCAGATGCCATCTTTCTACCCGCACGCTAGACATTGAGGAGAGACACGGCAATAACACGCTTGAAACATTTTTTGGCAGCTTTCATCCATAAATGGGTCAGGTATGTGTGTTTAAGAGGGGACAAAAATGACAATAGTGAAATGAAGCAGCAGTTGGTCTGAACTACGATACTGAGGTCACACGTATTAAGTCGCTCGAGGGACCTTGTGTCGGTTTCCAGACGCATCGGGTTCTTCATACCTGATGATAGTATATACACACACACTCCATCCTGGCAATGCTACGGCAAACCATTGCAATTAGAAAGAAAACCTTTCGTAGAATTCCTTTTCATCGATCACGCCGAGTCAATAGCGCTAATGGCTAGTTTTCAGGACTTCTCACGTTAGAGATGTCAAAAAGACAGTTGTGTGCAGAGTGATTCCAACCCAAACACGCCATTACCCAGGTGGACCCATGGCGCTGTCCGATGGCCTCGGCTCAGAGCGTATCCAATGAATCGACTACAATACACTGCAGCTGCGAAAGCGATTGCATAATTACAAATAAATGAAGACATCACACATCCTGGATTTCCACAATGATACCCGAGAAAGAGGTCTGTTAGCATAAAGTCCCAGATTAATTGGTATAAATTGGTCATTGACTTTGTGGAGGACGCCCGTCTTACTCAGTACAGTTACTCAGTACATTATTGGCTGTGAGTTCTGCAATAACCAATGAGCGAGGTGAACAATCCCATGGGTGTCATCCATATAAGGCATTAAACCCAGACTCTATCAATATTTGAAAATCATTTTGCATGTGAGTCGGGGCTACATCGGATGGGCCTTGCATCCGGTTGTTCCAACTTCCACCTTGTTTGGAAAAGGTTCCAAATGCCGGTCTACTGCTATATGCAGCTGTCAAGGGGTTGAAAATAGAGGGCGTAAGAGAAAGGGCCGGTGCCAAAATGAAAAAGGACCTAGCCCCAGGCCTCATGCAACACCTATACAGCAGATGTGCCACACTCACAATTAATCGAGCGGTTCGTCCACAAAGGAATTCACTTTTGAGAGGCAAGGAGGTGTGTCTAATTGCACCAGACCTCTGTGACACCGGGGGACTTTTCAACAGTATGGGTGAACCATCTCTGGTCTATCCCTTCTTCATTGTATTTCTCTTATCTGACACACAAGCTCGCGAACAAACATCTAAACACGCACACTCTCACACACGTGCCCGGTGCAAGAAGGCACACACACACACACATGCTCACATACACTTAGCCTATCTACAGTGAGGCATGTACACACGCACACACAATCTAGTGGCTGCTGAATGAGCTATCTTTTAGCTTACACAGAACAGTACATTGCACTGCAGATACTGTACTTTGACATAAAAGATTTCTCTATGAACCTCACTTTGTGATAAAACTGGATGATACTGTAGCATAGCCACTGAAGTTGTACATGCTTACTACACCAAAGATCTCCAAATAGTCGGCTAGGGCATCGCTGGATCACAGTTCAGTGTTTCCGGGCAGACGTTGGATTTCATTGGGGTGTTTATCTAGTTGTTGATGGTGACAGGAAATCTGTGGTGATATCACAAGAGGGTGTTAGCCACAATGCTAATGCAGTCTTAGAAAGCCTTCCATGTGATCCTCTGGCAAAAATGTTGCCATCAACACCTCAACACAGACACAGTATGATTGGTACCTATAACAATACAATTATTACAGTATTTCAACATGTAATTTAGGGTATATTACATGTACAGGTAAGTGCCAAAATAAAGGAAACACCAACATAAAGTTTCTTAATAGGGCGTTGGGCCACCACGGGCCGCCAGAACAGCTTCAATGTGCCATGGCATAGATTCTACAAGTGTCTGGAACTCTAATGGAGGGAGGAGACAGCATTCTTCCATGAGAAATTGCATAATGGGGTGTTTTGTTGATGGGGGTGGAAAATGTTGTCTCAGGTGCCGCTCCAGAATCTCCCATAAGTTTTTAATTTGGTTCAGGTCATGTGACTGAAGCATAGGATGGTTGAATTGCTTAGTTAAATCAGGAAACACACCTGTATGGAAGCACCTGCTTTCAATAAATAGTGTTTCCTTTATTTTGGCAGTTACCTGTATGTCAACATAAATCGGTAATGTCTTCAGCGTCATCAATTCCTCTATTTAAAGAGTGAGCAGAGAGAGTTTGTGAAGTAGCATGCAGCTCGGGCTACAGTGCTCATCCTCACGTCTTTGAATCACCAACTGCCATCCTCCAGCCCCGTTGCCAATTAGGAGAAAGAGCAGAGTGGCCGACAGCAGAGATAAGGCTTATTAAGGCTCATTTGGCCCCTCCTCAACATGTACACACACATATACACGCACAAACACAGTGCACACACACACACACACACACACACACACCCAAGCTCTTCTACTGAGAATAAACTCCAATGAGCTTAGTCTCTATGTTTCCTTAATCTGCTGGGGTTTACAGAAACGAACACACTACCTGTTTATAGGAAAATCCTGTTTGCATTCTCTCAACCAGACACCTAAACAGACATACTCTGCCAATGTAGCAAACTGTCACGACTTCCTCCGAAGTCCGTCCCTCTCCTTGTTCGGGGCGACGTCACCGGCTTTCTAGCCATCGCCAATCCACTTTTCATTTTCCATTTGTTTTGTCTTTGTCTTACACACCTGGTTTCAATCCCCCAATTACCTGTTCATTATTTAACCCTCTGTTCCCCCATGTTTGTTTGTTTGAGTGATTGTTTCTCTGTAGGAAGGTCCGTTATTGTGGCCTCTGTTTTTGTATTTATCATATGTGGAGCATATGTTTATTATATGTTGAGTAAAATACGTAAAATACTATACTTACTATCAGTCACTCTTCTCTCCTTTGATGTATTTGCATCTGGGGAATCAGCCAAGTGTGGCAAGGAAAGGCATTCTAACTGTGAAGTCTATTGAATGGGTTTGAATCACAATCATAGAATTAGAATTCAGAATGAATTAGATGTAGCATTCTATTTCTGTTATTATATAAATAGTCTCTCCATTGCTCAGCCTGACCTACTCTTGGCGTACCTGTGGTTATATTTCACACTTGATTAAATTAGCACACACACCTGGCCCGGCTGTTCCCTTTCTCTCTCACACCCTCACAGCTGGTAATCTTGTTGTCAGGGTTATTATTAGGTCTGTGGCCCTTGGCTAGCCTTTTATATATTGGTGCTGCTTTCATCAGCCCCATCCTCCTTATTGCTCTTTATCTGTTTGCCCTTAACCTTTTATCCCATGGGTCCGTTGGCCAATTTTACTCACTACTGGAGTATAAATAAAGTGAATTAAAGCTTTCATCTAAGGTCTCATAGTGCAGTGTCATGCCACGATTAGCACACTGGTGCCCTAGATCTATAACTGCTCTTTTACAGATCTATTAGATGTACCTTAGATCTATTAGATGCGCCTATAGTCGATTGCCGCACCAATGTAGTAAAATAATTTTTTAAATCCTCATCAAAATCCGTACATTTATGCTAGAGATATCTGTTTTTCCACTGCATCTGCCGGTGAAAGGTGGCGGTGGCGGTGAAAGGTGGCGGTGGCGGTGAAAGGTGGCGGTGAAAGGTGGCAGAGCTTGAACGGTATTTGTCAGACCATGAGACATCCCGAAAATCAGTAATCTTACGAAAACGTCTGTATCGTCCGAATGGTTTGATCTACTATTATGGCCCCTTTATGGAAAGGGGAGACAAGTGTCATGGGACTCATCTGAAGGTAACCTGCGCTGGTCTAAAAAAAAGTATAAAGGTAGTTGTGTGCCTACCCCAAAAAAGGGGTTAAATATCTGTAAAAAATATATATATACAGTATATTTTTCTTGAGCTTTCTTGTATCTCCTAGATATAGGACAAACACTTCAAAACCTTATTTCTTATTATGTATTATGTATTTTCTGCCATTAATGAATGTGTTATTCAATATATTTCTATAGTAGTAAAGGTCAAATTCTATATCTGATCAAATAATTGCTGTATATATTCTGATACCTAAAGGAGTCCTACATAATATGACCATCTAAAAACAATTCCAACTTC
This sequence comes from Oncorhynchus mykiss, assembly GCF_057628025.1. NCBI lineage: Eukaryota > Metazoa > Chordata > Actinopteri > Salmoniformes > Salmonidae > Oncorhynchus > Oncorhynchus mykiss. The sequence continues at coordinate 44,336,978 of NC_143039.1, read as the reverse complement.
CATAAGTTCCATTGAACTTACCGCCCCCAACATAAACTTTTTTTTAAATGTACCTAAAAGGTTTATTTTAGCTCTTTAGATATTCATGTTTGAGTGCAGGCATCAATGACTCAACATTGTTCTTCTGCATGTGGCAATCACTAGTTATGTGTGGCATGAAGAGTGATTCTCTATGAAGTCTCTGAGGAAATGCCAGTGAGCACAGCATGGAAGACGTGATAACACATCCATAAGGTTAAACTGAAGTTAATGGTTGGACCCGATGCTCAAACATAACCAACTGTCAGAAATCCAAATAACCACTGGAGAGAGTTTTAAATACTGCACACGTTCAACGAAAGCTGACAAAGAACATGCAGATATGATTTAAAACGGCTTTGCACAATTCTTAGCTTTTCACCTCTTTCTGTCAACTGTATGCTTAACCTTCCACTTGTATTCTTAAGTAATTTGTACAGATAGATGTTCAACTTGCACAATAGTAACCAAGCATGCCAATTTCCCACTAATGAATGTGGATTCATAATGCAAGACCTGGAATCTGAGATGAGGAAGGCTTTCCTTTTTGTTTGCCACATATTTTAATTTTGGCGCTATCCAATCCCTTATCATGACCGTGTTCTCAATACAAAGGTCAAAAACCATGTTGGTGATCAGCCAACAAAGTAGAATCCAATGTAGTGTCAGAGTCGGTTCCCACCTGACCAACTGAGCTAATTGATCAGTTCAGTGATTGCCTAAATTCAACACACCTGGTATTCCAGGTCAGCTCAATCAAAAACATGAAGTGCCTGCGGTACTCCATGACCAGTGTTGCCTACCCCTGACGTAGAGATTAAGTCGGCCATTAAGACCCTTTTAGATACCGCTGACAGTTTGTTCTGACCTGGATTTATGGCTATTTAGTGTTGCAATCCCCTCAAGAGTACTTTATTACTGTAATCAAAAACATATCGCTTTGGCGGGAAGGACGGGGGTCAAAGGACGGCAGATTTATCATCTCCTGTGATGTCCCCTACGTTGCATTGCCAAGGAGAGGGTCAGCTTACTCTCGGAGTCTGTTGATCCACCTGCCCGTCTCGCCGCCTGCTGAGCTCAGTACATGTCATACAAAGACCTCTATGGAGCCTCTCTGTCATACTCCCAGGTGTGGCTCTGTGCCTTCACCCATCATCCTCTTTTTCAGTGCTAAACAGGGGGAAGGTGCGTCACCCGACAAAGTGGCAGTGACAGACGAACCCGGACCCTGGTCCAGAGGAGCTCATCGCTCCAGGCTATTCTCCTTGTGTTGAGAGCTTTCTTGGCAACGGGCACACAGCATATGAAGGTGCTTAGCACGAGACCTCTCCCACTCTCCCTCACAGTGGCAGGACAGGAAGAAAGAGTGAGCTAGCATGTTAAGAGTCAGCAGGAGTTGGATGTAATGTTGAAAGGCTGGCGAGTGTCCAACAGAATATGACATGCTCAATATAGTGTGGTGTGATAGACAAGCTATAGATGATATACAAGTTTTCATTTTGCGCACATCCGCTGTTCATTATCAGTTTGGAGGGTCCGGATGCATACATATTCAATTTGGGCAATAATATCTCTGGCACTAAATAATATCTCTGGCACAAAATAGTATATCTGGCACAAAATAGTATCTCTGGAACCCAGTGCATCATTAGAAAGAAGCAAGATAAGTGTTGCGTTGTGTGGTTGGATACATTTTAAGAAAGATATGGACCTTGATCAGTAAATCACACATTTCCTCAGATATCATCGTTTCAACAGCTTGTGACGGGTTCACAAAATAGTCTTGGTTCATATAGTTGGTAACAATGTGTGCAAGTATGTTATTTTAACAGACAAGACCAACAAACTTGGCACCGAGTGAGCTTCGACATTATCTTCAACCTTCTCAATACTGTCCCCTTGCTGCACGAACCATGGACATTCAGTAGCATTTTCTACATTCCATGAGAAGTGGAATGTTAATTCCACACCAAAGACAACTTAGTGGTTTTAAACCCAACTCAAGCTTGGAAGTGATACACAGACAAACTCAGTAGTGATGACCTTTCAACCCTTTGATGGTCATTGTATATTGGGAGACATTACCTGTGGCCCGACAGGCTATAACTCAGTTTCAGCACAACAACTTCTCTTATTTTTTCAAAATAAACAAGGAGAGCCTCCCGAGTGGCGCAGCGGTCTAAGGCACTGCATCACAGTGCTAGAGGTGTTCGATCCTGGGCTGTATCACAACCAGCCGTGATCAGGAATCCCATAGAGTGGTGCACAATTGGCCCAGCGTCGTCCATGTTAGGGGAGGGTTTGGCCAGGGAGGATTTATTTGGCTCATCGGGCTCTAGCGACTCCATGTGGCGGGCCGGACGCCTGCAGGTCGTCAGTTGAACAGTGTTTCCTATGACACATTGGTGCGACGGATGGGTGTTAAGAAGCATGGTTTGGTGGGTCATGTTTCGGTGGATGTATGACTCGACCTGAGCCCGTTGGGGAGTTGCAGAAATGAGACAAAATCAAAATTGGGGAGAAAAAGGAGGTAAAAAAAAAAAGGAAGTTGGAGGTTTGAGATGACCTCTTGTTGCAGTTAACGTATCAACTGTTCCTTTTTTTCATAACGTTGACATCCTTAGTCCTCCATTTCAGCATCCACCTGATCTAACTATCTCTGACATGGCTCAATCCTCTTCCCCAAAACATGACCCCAGTCTGTTGTTAGTGAAAACAAAATGGCTGCCATGTTCCATCATGGTGAGTCATATTCCATGACAACAATGTCTTCAAGTAAAAGTTGTTCCAGTTCACCATTTACATTTCCTTTAAGGGCACAACAACATCACCTTTACACATAGGAGTAGACCGTTTCCTACATGGAGACATATGTTTGTAATGGTAACAGACACAGCCAGATTCTGTTTTTGGCCGACTTTATGAAATCCTCTATTAGTTTTTTATTTATCATAATACTGCTAATGCTATATTTTTCTGCCTTCCCACAACCTGAGGTTTGGCATGCCAAAGCCTTCAGCAGAGAAAAAAAAGGCAAAACATTGTCCACAAAACCACACTCAGTCTCTGGCTGCATTTCTAATACAGTATTTCCTTCTCAATCATCTTATTTCCCCCTGAAACCCGATTTACACGTTTTACATCAAGTTTTCTGGCTTCTAACCATATCCTTGAAAAGGAAGTCCGACAAAAGTCAAAAGAAAGTGTACGGTGAATGGAAAGGATCTGTTTGGAAATGTTTTAATAACGTTACTTATTACTACAACTCACCTGCATTTGCTTGTACTGCATCATCAATATTCACAAATCCACACAACCATATGTTGCCTACTGCTATATTACTTAAACTAAAAAGGATCTTGAAATTGACTTCACGTGGGAATAGAATGGCAGTTGTAACGTGTCATTGAATATATTATCAACGGATAGCTGTCTTCATTTTCAACAAAGTAGGGATAAGATCATTATAACAGACTTATTACAATAACCCAGGGTGATTACTCCTAAAGAACATATTCGAGTTGGAATCCACATCTCAAGCTTTGTCAGCTGTTTTCCTTGCTAACTACACATGGGCTTCACTCAGTACAGAGCGTCGGGTGGCTGTCACTGAGGCACGGTTGAACAAGCAGAGAATGTGCGCTAGCCGTGCCCGCTGTCTGCCCATCTGTGAAAACGGGGAAACGACACTGCATAACCAGTCGCCAGTTCTGTAAACTGTTAGAAATTTAGGATCAACAAACAGAACCACCGCAGTCAGCAAGCTGGTCAAACCCTGGGTCAGAAAGGTCGCACACCATGTGCTGGTGCTTTCACTCCCCTTCATGGAAATGAGTTCTCATTTATTTGTACGAGCTAATAGTGACTTCAGTGCGTGACAAGTACATAGACATACACTCAAAGAACTGCTGAAGGCCGTACTCGCCTATCCTGAGGCACAGAGAGAGAGGGAGCTCCATTGATTGTGTTTATTGTTGGCCTCCTGAGCCATACAACAAAGTGACGTGATGTAAACCATTGGAGCACTTCTGGCCAAATTTGATGTGACAGTCTCACGGTAAACATATACATAGCGTGGCCAAGCTTATTCTTTTCCTTCACCTTCCACCCTAATGACTTGACATGAAATTGATTAGGGCAAATTAGCAGCCATGTAAACAGAAATTACGTAGATTAAAGGCAACCATAAATTGACTTTGATGGTGAAATTGGTGTATGAATCTTTAGTCAGTATGTGAAGAATCTAACCCCCAAAAATGGCCTTTTCCCATTTACTACAGTTACTTCACATCGTAAAGGAAAGCGTGGAGGAGTATAGCGAGGTCTGGTTTGTACCACTGTGAGTGTTCCTGAAAGGTGATGGCTGTTACTTATCCCCACAAATCACACAGAGAATAACTTGCTGTTGGCTGAAGACACGTCAAGCTGACTGTTTTATTATTTGCCTTTTTAATATGCAGCTAATGGCCCTACTTCTGCAAGGTGTTTAAGGTCCTCTTTAAACTCTGTCACTCACATCCCTTACCTCACCGTGTTGCAGATCAGTGAAGCAAGTGCCGCCAACCATGACGCAATGAGCCTTTACAGACCCTTTCCATAGTCAGGGAATAAGAGAAAGCAGCGCTGACTTCCCTATGTGGAAATACTGTACTTATGGTACGCCACCTTGTTCTCATTATTTTAGTTTGGTTCCATAAATGCCTCCCATAATCCAAAAGTCTTGTCAACCTGCTGCTGTCGTCAGTGTGTTACAGTATTCATTTACATTGCTTTGACTCTACACACCACACACACAAGCCTAAAGGTGTCCTCGCAACGAGAGACACAAATAATGACTTTGGCTTCCTGTCAAAGAGCTTTACGAGTACACGTAGGGATGCGGTCATCCTGTGTCTAGGCTTTTTTCACGGAGGTCTTATCATAGGAATAAGCTCATGCTGAAGTTCTCCTAAATGCATTTGAAAACCTTACAGTTTGGCATAGTCCCAAGCGTGGCAGAGCTTCTCATCAGTGTTGTACTATCAGAGCTTCAATGGGTGGTCACCACTTCACATGCCTTACAAGAAGATAATTCGGTGCAAGAGAGCTTCATTTGGATTTTGCTGTATGCAACTTATCTGAGCAATTTAATATTCCTGTCTTGCGTTGCTTTTAGATGCTTTGTGTGTTTTTCTAAGAAGTAAATATCCTTTTTTGAGGCCGATCAGCTTTTGCCCGTACATATCCAGTTCAAGTGTGCTTTGAGCAGCTTGAGGGTCAGAGCGAGGGTTGTATCCATTGTTATACCGCAGCTTCAGATTTCAGAACAATCTTTCTGCAGTTCCTCTTCGATATGGCTGTGTTCTAGGTTCAATACAAAACCTGTGGCCCTCAAGACATTGTAGTTCGGAGCTATCCCTTACCTACTCAACATGGTCAAAAGGTTAGGCATAGAAATACATTGGCTGTACCTGAGCTTCCCAAACATCTATCCAAGGGCCCAACACAGAGAGAGACAAATAAATTGCTTATTTGGCAAAAACACTAGAGCTAAAATGATTTCCTTTCGCGAAACATGGGCAGGTCTGTTACAGAAAGGGTCATCGATCTGGTGAAGGGAGAGAGAAAACACAAGCAAAACAATTGAATCACTCCGAGTTACTGCAAGAATGCACAATAGCATTGAAGAGATGTGGAGGAGATGTCAAAACAGAGTGAGGGAGTGTCAATGATAGCTCACATTGACCGGTTCATGTTTGTCGGGTTACACTTGGAGATTGATTCAATGTTACATCGACCACAAACACAGCCAATGCAGATCAAAATTCTACACCCATAAATAAAACCCTTGTAATTCACTACCTGTAAGTGGTAAACTCAGCCAGGCCCTTAATGAACCTGGGATGATAACAGTAGTTCTTGCATACACACACACATGCACGCACACACACACACACACACACACACACACACACACACACACACACACACACACACACACACACACACACACACACACACACACACACACACACACACACACACACACACACGCACACGCACACAGGTATAGGTTGAGTGTGACACTAATCATTGCCTGCTACAGGCACCAAGAAGGGCATGTCATTGAAACTATCTGACGTGTCAGCCAGTCAGCCTTTTAGTGCCTACTCCACCTGTCCCCCTGTACATGGCTATCTAACTGGGTATTATTTTTATACCAGTAGCTATCTCTACTATCACATAGGAATTCACAGGTCTAGTGACAGTGAATGGCTAAGGTCAGGCCAGGGAGAACAGGAGAGTGCACGGCCACAACATCTGTGTTTGCTTCTATGGATTTACAATGGAGATACGGGAAGAGACACAACAAAATAGACTATTGTGGTGATTACGTCTTGGTAGTTACATGGACATGTTATGATGTCATTTCTTGCACATGTTCTCAACACGTCCATTTTTCATGAAAACTTATGAATAAGTCAATGGTGCATCTCATAACCAAAAGTATAGTAATAGAGCCAGGGGCTTCTTTATTGTGGCGGTGTGAGTGTGAGTGTGATGTGAGCACAAGCCCAATATGTTTCCTTCCTTTAGTGAGGCCAATTTTAAATAGCTCATGTGTAATTTATGCAACTACTTTTGATAGTATAACAATGCGTTCCACCTTAAAATAAGTGCTGTGGCGGAAAAAGTTTGTCATACTTGTGTAAAAGTATAGACACCTTAATAGAAAGTTACTCAAGTAAAAGTAAAAGTCACCCAGTAAAATACTACTTGAGTAAAAGTCTAAAAGTATTTGGTTCTAAATATACTTAAGTATCAAGTAAGTAAGCAAAGCAGGCGGCACCATTTTCTTTTTTTTTTTAATTTATGGATAGCCAGGGGCACGCTCCAACACTAAGACATCATTTACAAAAGATGCATTTGTGTTTAGTGAGTCCGCCAGATCAGAAGCAGAAGGGATGACCATGTGTTGTCTTGATAAGTGTGTGAATTGGACCATTTTGTCCTGCATTTTGTATTCAAAATGTAACAAGTACTTTTGTGTGTCAGGTAAAACATATGGAGTAAAAAGTACATTATTTTCTTTAGGAATGTGGTGAAGTAAAAGTTGTCAAAAATATAAATAGTAAAGTCAAATAAAGATATCCAAAAAACTACTTCAGAAGTGCTTTAAAGTATTTTTACTTATTAAGTACTTTACACCACTGAATAAGTGTTCCTTATTCAAGGTAATTACAGAGGCAGGTACAAGGTAATTACAGAGGCAGGTGCAAGGCAATTACAGTCTAATTTCTCTTTTTACCTGATGCCTGGATTACCTCTTTCAATCATGGCTAAGGGGAGACGGTTCCCGTCTTTCCATGGATAAACCAACTAGGCTAGTAATTCGACAATTTTATTCATATTTATGGATGGAATACAAGTTTGTTATTAAGGCACATGAAAGTTCACATGTTCCAGAAGCCATTTCTGCCACAAAATGCATTTTGATAAAAATATGCACATTCAAATGGCCCTCCTGTGAAGTGGTAGCATGCGACATACACCTAGTTTCCTGAAACAAGTCACATATGTGACTGTATGTCCCTCTAATTTCCAACGACTACTTACATTTCCCTCAAAACACTCAACAGTGTATCCACTTTTTAAAATGTTCTACAGTGAGCCATTCTAATGCAGTTGGCGTGTCTTAATACTACTGAGACCTTATACAGTCCAGTAAGCCAACTGTAAATGGATACAGGATTCACAAATGTTTCATCATCCCACTATTTGTGTCTGAAAACATGAAAGACAGGCTGGCTTGGTATTCAGACACCTTGACTTTTTCCACATTTTGCTTCATTACAGCCTTATTCTAAAATGGATTCCACTATGTTTTGTCAGAGCGAAAACCAAGCCATGAGGTCGAAGGAATTGTCTGCAAATCAAATCAAATCAAATGTATTTATATAGCCCTGCGTACATCAGCTGATATCTCAAAGTGCTGTACAGAAACCCAGCCTAAAACCCCAAACAGCAAGCAATGCAGGTGTAGAAGCACGGTGGCTAGGAAAAAAACCCTAGAAAGGCCAAAACCTAGGAAGAAACCTAGAGAGGAACCAGACTATGTGGGGTGGCCAGTCCTCTTCTGGCTGTGCCGGGTGGAGATTATAACAGAACATGGCCAAGATGTTCAAATGTTCATAAATGACCAGCATGGTCCAATAATAATAAGGCAGAACAATTGAAACTGGAGCAGCAGCACGGCCAGGTGGACTGGGGACAGCAAGGAGTCATCATGTCAGGTAGTCCTGAGGCACGGTCCGAGGGCTCAGGTCCTCCGAGAGAGAGAAAGAAAGGGAGAAAGAGAGAATTAGAGAGAGCACACTTAAATTCACACAGGACACCGAATAGGACAGGAGAAGTACTCCAGATATAACAAACTGACCCTAGCCCCCGACACATAAACTACTGCAGCATAAATACTGGAGGCTGAGACAGGAGGGGTCAGGAGACACTATGGCCCCATCCGAGGACACCCCCGGACAGGGCCAAACAGGAAGGATATAACCCCACCCACTTTGCCAAAGCACAGTGCCCACACCACTAGAGGGATATCTTCAACCACCAACTTACCATCCTGAGACAAGGCCGAGTATAGCCCACAAAGATCTCCGCCACGGCACAACCCAAGGGGGGGCGCCAACCCAGAGCTCCAAGACAGAGCTCCAAGACAGGATTGTGTCGAGGCACAGATCTGTGGAAGGGTACCAAAACATTTCTGCAGCATTTAAGGTCCCTAAGGACACAATGGCAAAGGTTCACCTTCCAACAGGACAACAACCCTAAGCACACAGCCAAGACAACGCAGGAGTAGCTTCAGGACAAGTCTCTGAATGTCCTTGAGTGGTCCAGCCAAAGCCTGGATTTGAACCAGATCAAACATCTCTGGAGAGACCAGGAAAATTGCTGTGAAACAACGCTCCCCATCCAACCTGTCACGCTCTGACCTTAGATGTATGTGTTTTCTTTATATTTTGGTTAGGCCAGGGTGTGACGAGGGTGGGTATGCTAGTTTTTGTATTGTCTAGGGTTTTTGTCGGTCTAGGTATTTGTATGTCTATGGTGGCCTGATATGGTTCCCATTCAGAGGCAGCTGTTTATCGTTGTCTCTGATTGGGGATTATATTTAGGTAGCCATTTTCCCTTTTGTGTCCACCATCTGAAGCTCAACAGAAGTTGGGTGATGCAACAGGACAACGACCCAAAACACAGAAGTAAATCAACAACAGAATGGCTTTCAACAGAACAAAATACGCCTTCTGGAGTGGCCCAGTCAGAGTCCTGACCTCAACCCGATTGAGATGCTGTGGCATGACCTCAAGAGAGCAGTTCACACCAGACATCTACAAGTACAGAAAACATTTGGTTGAGGGTATTGCTGCCAAAGGAGGGTCAACCAGTTATTAAATCCACAGGTTTTACATACTTTTCCCACCCTGCACTGTGAATGTTTACACGGTGTGTTCAATAAATACATGAAAACGTATAATTGTTTGTGTGTTATCAGATTAAGTAAACTATGTTTGTCTATTGTTGGGACTTAGTTGAAGATCAGATCAAATTTTATGACAAATTTATGCAGAAATTCAGGTAATTCCAAAAGGTTCACATACTTTTTCTAGCCACTGTATGTTTTCAGAAATGAGGGGCTTTGTAAATGAAGGATGTTTTAGGAAGCCTTAACTCACGACTTTTCAAATAAACGTTTATTGATGAACAACATAACCCAGTAGATGGATAGGCTGATTATCATAGCCCTTTAGAAACATTTAATCACATGAGAAGAACAAGGCTGGAACATCTGGCATATTAACTTTTGGCCTTGCTACAAGAAGGACATTATCTAAGTGGCAGACATGTTTTCATCAGATCCAAACAGATCTACAGCAACATAACCTTTATAGTTGTTACATCAACCACAGTAAGTAAGATGCGTCTGTTGTACATGAGTCCTCATATTGTACGTTTCCCGACAAGCTAATTACATTGTGAACATTTTTGGACTCCCAATCCCTCCATTAAAGGATTACCATGGTGACAGAATTGAGAAGAAAAAAAACATGCTCTGTCTGGTGTTGGCTGCAACATACCTCATGATATCTGCAAACAACCCATAATAGGTGATGGCTGGAGCAGACTGAGAAACAGACAGGCTCTGCCTTGCTCAAGGCCTTATCAGATTTTCTACCGCCGTCATTCCTGTGTTGGAAGCCAGAGAAGAGGAGTGCACTGTAAGGAAACCTGAGATTTACCCATCCCTATTGCTATTGATCTCAGGGGGTTGATAGACCACCATGTATCATCCTGCTTCTCTGAGTGTGTTAGGAAAACACAGGCATGCTCTGCCAAGAAAACAGAGGCTTGGGAGACCTAGAAGAGGATGAACACGCACATGAACTCTATCTGTGGCTAACTGTGTGCGACTTCCATGTTTCAGCACCACTTCAGTGCTTTTATATCCCAGTAAGTGAACCTGAGAGGGAACTACATTTGAGTCAGGAACAGTTGGATACTGATTGAATAGACGAAAGGCAAAGTGCGATAGGTGGACACATTTATTGCGCTCGCGTAGGTGATCTCATCCACCCTCACACACACTCTTTGACTTGATATGTGTTGTTGTTGTTCCATAGGTAGTGTGAGTCCAGAAAATAACCATTTGATGATCTCATGCTCTTTTCCCATGTTAGAATGACCAGTCCCATGACTGCGGAAGAAAATGCAACATGACAAATTGCAGCGTGTTGGCTGCATTCAAAATTAAGCGTGCAAACACAGCTTGCCAATGGGGAAATTAGGAGAGTAAGGAGAAAGATACCTGGGCTTGTTATGTCCGTCTGATGAACACGTTGGCCATTGCATCAGAGGCTGACAATGACAAAAAGCTTTGGGGCACACACATCATGACAGTGACTGTGGGCCACACACATCATGACAGTGACTTTGGGGCACACACATCATGACTTGTGTCAAACAGTGGTCCAAGAAGCCAGCTAAATGAGTTAGGGCTAATTATGGCTGCATTGCTATCTATTCCCCATGGTGGATCAGGTTGCAGGGTTGATAATGTTGTGGAAGGCTGACAAACACTAGGGACAAAGAGTAGTAGGCTATATAGACAATCACAGAGAATAATCTCAGTGTATTGATGAAGTGGATGAGGTATTTATTCAGAGAAAATCATTGATGTTGAAGGGGCACTGAATGAAATACTAAAATGAAGGGGCTACAATTAAGATTTCTTTGTTAAAATCATTTGTTTTACAGGTAAAGGAAGTCTGATATCAACAGGTATCAGCTTTCATCAGGTGCCAGTTGCACTTCATGCATGCAGTCCATTGCTATAATCTTGGAGATGTTTTTCCCAAAATGTCACTTAAATGGGACATTTAACTCAATGCAGAGGTATGAGGTGGGGTCCTCTTGAAGCAGACCTAGACTATTGAAGTGTAATCTCTAGAGATCGTCTTTATGTAGGTAGGTAGGTCGGCATTGGTTGAGGCCCTGCCCACTGGGCACAGACGTCAGTTCAACATCTAGTTTTGATTTACATTTGGTTGAGTTGTCAGTTAACGTGAATTCAACACGAAATCTCCCCCAAAATTCCCCCTGTCAGAAAGTTGGGTGACAAACAGACGACATTCCCTTAAGTTGATGACTTTTTGCAAATCCAATCAGTGATTCAACGTCATGACATTACATTTTTTTGTTAAAATGACGTGGAAACAATGTTGATTCAACCAGTTTTTGCCCAGTGGGTGGAACTGGAAGTAAAATCTAGGGGGACATTGGTTGCCTTGTTAGGGAGAATGGAGGAGTATGATCTTCTGTAAACACTTCTGAAGGGTCCCTCCACCCTTTGCCGAGATAACAGCATTGCAGCACCGTCCACTTGTTAAAATATACAAGCCAGATCAAGCAGATTACAGAAGCTAACGGCTATTGGGGGGGATCTAAACAAGTTTGCTCTGGGAACCCAATCACCCTGGAAATGCAGTGATTGTCCACACTCCAGTGAACCACCTGGAACCTTCTCCGGCCAGGCTAACCTGCAGACAAACATTGTTAAGTGTTGACTCTGCTTTTCAAATTATGGAGGAAAGAGTAGCTGCATGACATGGCAGATATCTCTAAGTAGCGCCAAATTCCGCTTGCCTCGCAAACAAGCAGCCGAGATCATATTCTTTGTTTACACGTTTCTTTGCGCACAGGGTCTGTCAACCTGTTGATTGCAAATGAAAAGCCAGGCTCGTGTTACATAATGTAAACTGCTATGTGACAATCCTGATCAAACTGATTCGTAAAGAGTCCTATGCATGCTGCAGAAGTCTAAGTATTCCCAGTCGGGCTTTAGTGCGCTACAGTATGTACCTGCTTTGTATTGTGAGGCTACAAATCACATGTTTGTGTTATGTGTACAGGTGCTGTAACAGGGCATTTGCAGAATTATAGCTGAATTGACATGTCAGCGTTAGCATGCACAATACTGTAGACTTTTGTAACTTCTTAGTCCTGAAGATGAATGACTACTTGAACTTTCAGTTTGCATTAGCTACAATGCTAAACTGGTGAGCTGTAGGGGAAAGTACTCATGAGGTCTAAATCACATAAGCTTTTAGAGGCCGCACAATTATACACAGTACCAGTCAAACCAGTCATTCCATGGTTTTTCTTTATTTTTACTATGTTCTACATTTTAGAATAATAGTGAAGACATCATAACCATTAAATAACACATGTGGAATCATGTAGTAACCAAAAAAAGGATGTATTTTATATTTCAGATTCCTCAAAGTCGCCACCATTTGCCTTGAATAGTGGCTACTTTGCTTTTCACACTCTTGGCATTCTCTAAACCAGCTTCATGAGGTAGTCACCTGGATTGCATTACAATTAGCAGGTGTGCCTTGTTAAAGGTTCATTTCTAATCAAAATCAAATCTAACTTTATTTGTCACATGTGCCAAATACAGCAGGTGTAGTAGACCTTACCATGAAATCCTTACTTAAAAGCCCTTAACCAACAACGCAGTTCAAGAAAGAGTTAAGAAAATATTTACAAAAAATGTGTTTGAGCCAATCAGTTATGTTGTGACAAGGTAGGGGTGTTATACAGAAGATAGCCCTATTTGGTAAAAGACCAAATCCATATTATGACAAGAACAGAACAAATAAGCAAAGAGAATTCTGAAAATGTAAAAAACGTTTAAAGTTTCTTCAAGTGCAGTCGCAAAAACCATCAAGCGTTATGATGAAACTGGCTTTCATGAGGACCGCCACAGGAAAGGAAGAGCCAGAGTTACCACTGCTGCAGAGGGTAAGTTCATTGGAGTAACTATAGCCCAAATGAATGCTTCACAGAGTTCAAGTAACAGACACATCTCAACATCAACTGTTCAGAGTGAATCAGGCCTTCATGGTCAAATTGCTGCAAAGAAGCCACTACTAAAGGACACCAATAAGAAGAAGAGACTTGCTTGGGCCAAGAAACACGAGTAATGGGCATTAGACAGGTGGAAATCCGTCCTTTGAGTCCAAATTTGGTTCCAACTGCTGTGTCTATGTGAGACGCAGAGTAGGTGAACGGATGTGTAGTTCCCACCGTGAAGCATGGAGGGGGAGGTGTTATGGTGTGGGGGTGCTTTGCTGGTGACACTGTCAGTGATTTATATAGAATTCAAGGCACAATTAACCAGCATGGCTACCACAGCATTCTGCAGCGATACGCCATCCCATCTGGTTTGCGCCTAGTGGGACTATCATTTGTTTTTCAACAGGACAACAGGACAATGACCCAACATACCTCCAGGCTGTGTAAGGGCTATTTGACCAAGGAGAGTGATGGAGTGCTGCATCAGATGACCTGGGCTCCACAATCACCAAAACTCAACCCAATTGAGATGGTTTGGGATGAGTTGGACCACAGAGTGAAGGAAAAGCAGCCAACAACCGCTGCCAACAACCGCTGCTATGTGGGAATTCCTTCAAGACTGTTGGAAACACATTCCAGGTGAAGCTGGTTGAGAGAATGCTAAGTATGTGCAAAGCTGTCATCAAGGCAAAGGGTGGCTACTTTGAAGAATCTAAAATCTAAAATATATTTTCATTTGTTTAACACTTTTTTGGTTACTACATGATTATATATGTGTTATTTCATAGTTTTGATGTCATTAGTATTAGTCTACAATGCAAAAACCCTTGGATGAGTAGGTGTGTCTAAACTTTTGACTGGTACTGTATGTGTCAAACACATTTGTCTTTTTTGCTGTCTGATCACTCTCTTGCTCTTTCATTTTGTCAGTTTCCTGGTTCATGAATGTTTTGTTTTCTATTTTGAAATGCTACCATGGGGCTAAGCCGCAACTAATGGAGCTATGGGTGGTTTTCCCCGTTGACTGTTATTCTCTCATACCTTACATTCCTCCTGTGACACTGCCACCTCTGGGCACCACCAATGACAACAAGAGGAACTCAGGTCTCAATCAAGAATTACAATAAAAGAGCGCTTCGTGAAAAATGACAGGCGGGGACTTTTTACCTTTCCGTAAACTTGACCTGAACTTTGCCATCCGAGGAGGATAGGGGAGATCCGGCTGCTTTGACAGGGGACAGAGCCCAGTGCCGGTGTTGAGTTCGGGCTCAAGAGTGGAGGGGATAACTAGGAATGGCAGCACGTTCGAGTTAATGGCTTGGGGGAGTCACTCGTCGGGTCGTCTCACCCTGATGACATCATCCCTCCAGGCAAGTGCCACGTTGGGCTGTTTAAAGAATCAATCAAGTCATTAGTCCAAGGTTCTATGAGGCAGACTAAACATGTCTGTCTGTCTGTCTGTTTGTCACTCTCATCCGGAGACATGTTATCCATGGTCCAGGCCCAACCTGTGACAAGATGCCCGCTTTGTCTCTCGGCTGTTCTTTTCTTTCTCGTGTGTTGAGTAAACAACTTCTATCCTTAAGTCGTTCATATGCATTCCCTTGCAAGTAAATCCATGAGAGATTGAGGCGCTTCATTTGTTGCCTCAAGGATTTTGAGCTTACAGTGTGAGCTCATTGTACTGTAGGCCTTGTTGAAGTACCCTTATGGATTTAGTTGTAGTTGAACAGCTCTCCTCTCTCAGCATACCACCCTGCATAACACTGCTTGCTTGCCTCTAAAGCTAAGAAGGGTTGGTCCCTGAATGGGAGACCAGACGCTGCTGGAAGTGGTGTTGGAGGTCCAATAGGGGTCCCTCTTCCCTCTGGTCTTAAAATTGAATCCCAATGCCCCAGGGCAGTGAAGTGGAAATTGCCCTGTGCAGGGTGCCGTCTTCAAGATGGGATGTTAAACGGGTGTCCTGACTCTCTGTCATTAAAAATCTCATGGCACTTATCGCAGGAGTATAGGGCTATTAACCCCATTGTCCTGGCTAAAATTTTCAACCTGTACCTATTTCCGTCATGGACACCTAAATATTATTATTATTGTTATTATTTACTCAAACACATAGCTACTCACATTCACACCAAGACAAACACACACACATCCTCATTCCCTAATTCTCACCTCCCAACCGCCAAGTGTGAAAAGTGAAGTCTGCACGCTGAGTCCTGTCAACACAGCCAGCCATTGTGTGATTGCTTTACGGCCTCCTGAGACCACGGAGGGACTCGACTGTGGGCATTTCAGTAGGAGAATATGTAGAGCTCACAGGTCTGCCCTGGACTCAGAACTCCAAACAGGAGAATAATACACTGTTATGGCCAGCATTAGCACTTGCAATGAATGGTATGGACGCTGGCGCAGGTTCAGCGTTGCCATGACAAACCTGAGGATTAGGGGCTAAAGCCTCTTCTCTGTCCTCATAGTGTCAGCACCACGGTGGAACTCTGACTGGATTGCACAACTATGTAATTCATTAAAATGTGCCTCGTTAACGGAGCAGGTAAGTACGAAGGGTCTTAAGCTATTGAAGTGGGTACGAATTAGTTGCTTAAGCCTCTATTGGGAGATAACCCTGAGTTAAGTTCAACTCACTTTGTGCATTTTGTAACAGTTTTCTTTCTTCCATAATGTGAAAAGAAAACAATGTGCTATTGATGTAGGAGGCAAATGTGAAGACAGTGTAATACCTTCATGACAATTGAAACTTGTCTTTCATGTATAGCAATACTTTTTTAATTACATTTTTATCTTTTTGAATCTTAATATTTATAGACAATTCAGTAGTCTCGATTTGAATTGTCTTGCATTTACAGTTGAAGTCGGAAGTTTACATACACCTTATCCAACTACATTTAAACTCAGTTTTTCCCAATTCCTGACATTTAATCCTAGTAGAAATTCTCTGTTTTAGGTCTGTTAGGATCACCTCTTTATTTTAAGAATGTGAAATGTCAGAATAATAGAGAGAATGATTTATTTCAACTTTTATTTCTTTCATCACATTCCCAGTGGGTCAGAAGTTTACATACACTCTATTAGTATTTGGTAGCATTGCATTTAAATTGTTTAACCTCTTTGATCTCTAGGGGCGCTATTTCATTTTTGGATAAAAAACGTTCCCGTTTTAAGCGCGATATTTTGTCACGAAAAGATGCTCGACTATGCATAGTCTTGACAGTTTTTGAAAGAAAACACTCTGAAGTTTCAGAATCTGCAAAGATATTGTCTGTAAGTGCCCCAGAACTCATTCTACAGGCGAAACCAAGATGATGCGTCAACCAGGAAATGAGCAGATTTCTGAAGCTCTGTTTTCCATTGTCTCCTTATATGGCTGTGATTGCGCAAGGAATGAGCCTACACTTTCTGTCGTTCCCCCAGTGTTAGCAGCATTGTGACGTATTTGTAGGCATATCATTGGAAGATTGACCATAAGAGACTACATTTTCCAAGTGTCCGCCTGGTGTCCTGCGTGGAATTCGGTGCGCAATTGCCAGCTGCTTGTACTTTTCCATTTGATTGAGGGGAGAAACCATGCTTCCAAGAACGATATATCAATGAAGAGATATGTGAAAAACACCTTGAGGATTGATTCTAAACAACGTTTGCCATGTTTTCAGTCGATATTATGGAGTTAATTTGGAAAAAAGTTTGCGTTTTGAGGACTGAATTTTCGTTTTTTTTTGGTAGCCAAATGTGATGTATAAAACGGAGCTATTTCTAATACACAAAGAATCTTTTTGGAAAAACTGAGCATCTGCTATCTAACTGAGCGTATCCTCATTGAAAACATCAGAAGTTCTTCAAAGGTAAATTATTTTATTTGAAGGCTTTTATGTTTTTGTTGAAATGTTGCGTGCTGGATGCTAACGCTAATGCTAACGCTAAATGCTACGCTAGCTAGCTACTTTTACACAAATTATTGTTTTCCTATGGTTGAGAAGCATATTTTGAAAATCTGAGATGACAGTGTTGTTTACAAAAGGCTAAGCTTGAGAGATGGCATATTTATTTCATTTAATTTGCGATTTTCATGAATAGTTAACGTTGCGTTATGGTAATGAGCTTGAGTCTGTATTCCTGATACCGGATCCGGGATGGGGAGATCAGAGAGGTTAACTTGGGTCAAACGTTTCGGGTAACCTTCCACAAGCTTCCCACAACAAGTTGGGCGAATTTTGGCCCATTCCTCCTGACAGCGCTGGTGTAATTGAGTCAGGTTTGTAGGCCTCCTTGCTCCCACACGCTTTTTCAGTTCTGCCCACAAATATTCTATGGGATTGAGGTCAGAGCTTTGTGATGGCCACTCCAATACCTTGATTTTGTTGTCCTTAAGCCATTTTGCCATTTTGGAAGTATGCTTGGGGTCATTGTCCATTTGGAAGACCTATTTGCGACCAAGCTTTAACTTCCTGACTGATATCTTGAGATGTTGCTTCATTATATCCACATCATTTTGCCATAATAATGATGCCATCTATTTTGTGAAGTGATCCAGTCCCTCCTGCAGCAAAGTAACCCCACAACATGATGCTGCCACCCCCGTGCTTCACGGTTGGGATGGTGTTCTTCGGCTTGCAAGCCTCCCCCTTTTTCCTCCGATCTATGGTCATTACGGCCAAACAGTTCTATTTTTGTTTCATCAGACCAGACGATATTTCTCCAAAAAGTACGATCTTTGTTCCCATATGCAGTTGCAAACCGTAGTCTGGCTTTTTTATGGCGGTTTTGGAGCAGTGGCTTCTTCCTTGCTGAGCGGCCTTTCAGGTTATGTCGATATAGGACTCGTTTTACTGTGGATATAGATACTTTTGTACCTGTTTCCTCCAGCATCTTCACAGGGTCCTTTGCTGTTGTTCTGAGATTGATTTGCACTTTTCGCACCAAAGTACGTTCATCTCTAGGAGACAGAACGCGTCTCCTTCCTGAGCGGTATGACGGCTGCGTGGTCCCATGGTGTTTATACTTGCGTACTATTGTTTGTACAGATGAATGTGGTACCTTCAACTGTTTGGAAATTGCTCCCAAGGATGAACCAGACTTGTGGAGGTCTACAATTTTCTTTCTGAGGTCTTGGCTGATTTCTTTTGATTTTCTCATGATGTCAAGCAAAGAGGCACTGAGTTTGTAGGTAGGCCTTGAAATACATCCACAGGTACACCTCCAAGTGACTCAAATGATGTCAATTAGCCTATCAGAAGCTTCTAAAGCCATGACATCATTTTCTGGAATTTTCCAAGCTGTTTAAAGGCACAGTCAACTAAGTGTATGTAAACTTCTGAAATTTGTGTAGTGGTTGAAAAACATGTTTTAATGACGCCAACCTTAGTGTATGTAATCTTCCGACTTCAACTGTATATTTGTCTTGTATGTGTACACATACATTGATAAAATCAACAGACAACCAAATAAATGTTGCTCATTTCTTTTCCAAAAGCACAGCATGAGCCAGATACTGATTTAGAACAGCTGCATTCGGGCCTTGAGAAACTGACACAATCCATTCTGTGCTTCATTGCCATAGTTAGCCATTTTGTCAAAGAAAGTGTTATGGCGAAAGACCAACTTGGGACCTCAACAGTTAGAAAAATGACAGTAGTAGCTTTGGAACAGCGTTTGTTTTCTCAGTCATGTTTCATGTTTACATTCCTATGAGAATTAAGATCTGAGATTACACAACTCAATTAAGATGATGTAAATACAAACAGCTTGTGTGTTATGGAAAGGCAGACAATGCCAATGCAAGCTGGAATAAAAGGAAGTTGTTTCTGATATGACCGTTTCTACTTCGTCATTTTATAGAGTAGACATGTATTGGCACTTGGGCCAATGACTGCATGGCTGCGCACAACTCTAACACCATCATTAAAGTTGCTCCACAGGATTTATTTATATTTTTGCGCATTGTAATTTCAGAAAATGTCTATAATATATCTGCTGTTATAGTGGAATGATATTGTTTCACAGTATTACTGTATTGCTACTTATTCAACCACTGATTTCTCCTGCCGGGGTGGAATCTGTTGTCAAAATGTGGCTGTGTTACTTAGTGGAAATTGCTGTGTAATTTCCTGGTTGCAAAAAATTGACACGGTTTCAGTTTATGTGAGAAAAGAAGCACTGAATATTGTAGGGAATCATTGTACCATCTAAATCGTTGTAAATATATTTTCAATAACAAAACGTTCTATTTTTACAGCTGTTTGAAGCTGCTGGACCAAAACCATTGTCTTAAGGTTGGTGGACCAAAACAAAGTCAGAACAGTTTCCCATTTTGACAACAGATTGGTGAATATCACACCCAATCCCAACACTGCTGGGTAAGTAATACTATGAAACATTATCATTCCACTATTAGCTGCAGATATATTATGTACACTTTCTGACAACGCAAAATGTCCCCAAAAATTCTATGTGTAGCACCTTTAAGTTTGCTGATGACGCGACGGTGGTTGGCCAGATCACCAACGACGATGAGACAGCCTATAGGGAAGAGGTCAGTGACCTGGCAGTGTGGCGCCAGGACAACAACCTCTCCCTCAATGTCAGCAAGACAAAGGAGCTGACCGTGGACTACAGGATACGGAGGGCTGAGCACGCCCCCATCCACATTGACAGGGCTGTAGTGGAGAGGTTTGAGATCTTCAAGTTCCTCGGTGTCCACATCACTAAGGAATTATCATGGTCCCCACACACCATCACAGTCGCGAAGAAGGCACGGCAATGCCTCTTCCCCCTCAGAAGGCTGAAAAGATTCAGCATGGGCCCTCAGATCCTCTAAACGTTACACAGCTGCAACATTGAGAGCATCTTAACTGGCTACATCACTGCTTGGAATGGCAACTGCTCTGCATCTGACCCCAAGGCGCTACAGAGAGTATTGCTTACTGCCCAGTGCATCACTGGGGCCGAGCTCCGAGCGCCTATATGACAGAGGATGGCGGTGTCAGAGGAAGGCCCTAACAATTGTCACCCAAGTCATAGACTGTTCTCTCTGCTACCGCATAGCAAGTGGTACTCATCCACCAGTCTGGAACCAACAGGACCTACTCCTAAGCCACAAGACTGCTAAATGGTTAGTCTTGGACTGTCTTTTGAGTCATCACGTACGCTGCTGCTACTGTTTATTATCTATCCTGTTGCCTGGTCACTTTATCCCTGCCTATTGTATATGTACATATCTACCTCAATCACCTCGTACCCCTGCACATTGACTCGGTGCTGGTACCCTGTGTATATAGCTAAGTTATCGTTACTCATTGTGTATTTATAACTCATGTTATTATTTTTCTATTATTTCTCTTTTTTTCTTTCTGCATTGTTTGGGAAGGGCCATTAAGTAAGCATTTCACTGTTAGTCTACACTTGTTGTTTATGAAAAGTGACAAGTAAGCATTTCACTGTTAGTCTACACCTGTTGTTTATGAACTGTTAGAAGAAAGCATTTCACTGTTAGTCGACACTTGTTGTTTATGAACTGTTAGAAGAAAGCATTTCACTGTTAGTCGACACCTGTTGTTTATGAGATGTGACAAATACATTTGATTTGAGAGTGAAAATTGTGAAAATTCCTACATTTTGTAACTTTTGAGATATATAGTTTCTCCTTTTCAGTTTATTGAGAAGTCATTGAAAATAGAGGAACCTTTTTTCAATAATTGAATTGGAAGTACTTTAATTGACTTCCTTCCATTCGAATTGAGCCCAACCCTGGGCTGTGGACTGTTTGATAGTATATCTTATTTGACAGCATGGCATTTAAGCTCATGTTTATGACAATGCTAGTAGTTTTGATTTAATGCACTCAAGGACTCTCTGGTTCATTTGGACTTCGTAACAGGACACCCATGTTTTAGGACACCAGCGAAATTCATCAACTGTACCCAGTTTTCCCAGAAATGTTTGCACATGCTTTGTGTCTTGAGTAGCCAGGGTTTGTTATCTTGGGTCTCCTCCATGCATTAACTCACACACCCCTCCTTCTCCCACACTGTGAGCCCAACATTAGGTTGTATCCACTATCACAGAATACACACACTTTATCACACACACATCAGGGTGGTTTGGACCACAGTGAAGTGATGAGGGCCTGGTCATCTCTATCTGTTGATAGCCTTCCCTGAATCATAAGGATGTCAGGACACTGTCCATAATAGGGACTTGACCTTTGACACTGGGCCTTTCACCACACTATTCCCTCGGCTTCCCTTGCTGGCTGCCGATGAAGACATTCCTCTGTCTACTTTTGGATTTCGGTTTTGTTTTCCTTAAAACACGGAGAGCTCTCCCGGATTGGTATTTTGACAGCTTTCGCAGAGTTTCGAACCATGTTGTGGCTATTTTTGGTGAGAGGAGAAGAATTACATTAGATATGATATATCACTTCACTCAATATGATAAAGTATGTAAACATTGAATTCTCTTACCACCTAAATGGGATAAAACTCGATTTACTAAAAACCATGGAAATACAACACAGCATTGTGAACCCCTGTGTTGTATCGTTGAGTGTTATATAGTTGAGTGGTGGACAGTGAGAATCCTGTGGCATCTGCTGTGTACTGTAGTGCAGGGGAGACGGGAACAGACTGAGTGTGTACAGGGGCAGGGCTACCACACAAGCCTCAGGTCAGAGAGCGTGTAAACCAATCCTCGCAGTCTGAGCACATCCTCTGTGCTTGGGGTCCCTCTCTGCCTTACACACACACACACACACACACACACACACACACACACACACACACACACACACACACGAGGGAGAGAGAGAGAGAGAGAGCGACTCGTCCATAAACACACATTCCTCTGCAGTCTCTGTGAGGGGCAGGCTCAGAGTGTGCTGGAAGCCTGGTGCTGTTCTTTAGTGAGCCTCGCTCCAGTCGTTTAGTCACACAGGGAAACCAGAGCAGAGACGGAGGAGGAAGAGCAAAGCAGTCACACAAGAGGAGGTCTGACGACACGATCCGTATGCACTGACCCTTGTATTTAACACATGTAGACATTGATACAGTGCATTGATACACTGCATTGATACAGTGTAAAAAGGACCATCTATATAAACACACAAGCTGTCACGGCGCAACACGTGTATGCGGCGAGCCCTGGACGACTGGACTTCTGGCTGACTTCTGACCGGACACATAGCGCTCCAGTGTGTGTGTACGTGTGTGAGCACACCGGAGATGCCCTCCAGACCTTCTCACAGTAGGAGGTCCAGCACGGGGATGGATGACACGTGTTCTACATCGACTGGGATCCGTACAGCATTCTGATCCACTAAAAGAAATACTGGCCCAAGACCGACCGCTGAACAGACGAAAAGTCATCCAGAAGCCAACGATAAAAGGACTTTACTTTTTCAACCTTTCCTCCAGGCTGGAATGATGTTGTGGAACAAGTTTGCCTGCCACTTGCTTTCGTTGGCAGCCCTACTGGTGGCAGTGGGCTGCAGCGGGGGGGAGCATAGAAAAGGGACAGATGGCAGTGCCAGCGGCGCAGGACAGGGCAGCACAGGTGGCAGCACGGGTAGCAGCAGCAGCAGCGGTAGTAGTAGTGAAAGTAGTAGCAGCAGTAATCGGAGGTACCACAGAGTCCAGCATGGACAGTGCACCTACACCTTTATCCTACCTGAGGGCGACAGCAGTGGAGGGAATTCGTGCCGACAAGGGAAAGCCGCGACACAGTTTAACAGCGCCAATGCGCTGCAGAGAGACGCTCCACCCCTGGAGCAGGACTTCGCTTCCCAGAAGATCCAACACCTGGAGCACGTCATGGAGAACTACACTCAGTGGCTGCAGAAGGTAAGGGAGAAGTGGTCACACTGTCATAAGCAATGCAATGCGGTGACCGGAGTCATAGTCGAAAGCTTGTGCAGGTGTCCTTTTATGTTTACTTTCTGAGTATGCATTGAAGCGGTCTGTGTTTACGCAAGGGCTGTGTTGTTGTGTCTGGCTCTGATGGGTTTTTTTTTGTGACCCCTTTAAATGTATGTGCGTTTGAGAGTGATGTTCTCCGGCTTTCAATTGGAGTTTCCTCGTGGTTGTCTTAATGAAAGTTCTTACAGTATTGTCAGGGATACATCTGTGCTCTCTATGGCTGGAGCTGTGTGCTGCGACTCCGGTATTCGTGGTTTAAGATCTTGGAGAGGGTCTTGAATTGATGAATGATTATTATGACAAATGTAAAACTGTGAACAAATCTCATGAGGAATCTAGTTAAAAGCCTTTGTACGGCTGTCCCATACCGACAAAATAACCAACATCCCATAAACAATTTACATCCACAAAGCTGTTTTGTTACGTAACTGTATATATTAACCATTGATCTATTTGTGTAAGATCAGTGTTTGGTACTTCTCCGAAAAACTCTGTGCTCCCTGAGCAAAATTCCACAGATGTCAAGTTATGTTCCACGCTGCATCCGTCACAATGCGTGGTCGTAATATGTCAGTCCTCCAGAGTTCTCCAGTGTGCTGTCTCTTTTAATGACAGGAAGCCTGTAAGGACCACTGCTAGAGTACGACGGAAGAATGCTCCCTCTATGTACCGCCACCCAGGACTTTCCATTAGTCCACACTCTAGCTTTAGAATATAAAGAAAGCAAGTTAATGGAATCATCAGATATTTTCTATAAGTAAAGGATTTACTAACATGAAAGACATAAAAATGAAAAATAAATGTGAAAACGTACTGATTATTGGGAATAGACTAGTTTTAAAGGGAATAGATCTTCCATTTTCTGATCTGTATCTTTTGCCTTGCAAAATTGTGTATACATCTTTATTTCAAAGCTCAAGCTACATTTTTTCATGGGTAACCTTCAAATTGGATTTTCAACAGGCAAGGGCAGATCCAGTTTTTATACTTAATGTGACTTTACAATTGGGTAAGCAGTATTGCGGGAAACAGAAATAATGATTTTGCAATGCAGTGCTCATTGAATTCAACTGGGAATGCAATCAACCAACAAATATACTTGTCGATAGGCTTGCCAAGAATTGTAGGCAAGGGAACTAAGCAAATGTACTCTCTATCAGGGGTTTAAGAGACAGATGCCTGTGGTGCATACGACTCCTCACATCCTTTTCCTCCAACTTGTAAAGCCAGTCAGGTGTTTATGACCAGGAATATGGTTTCACTGTGACGTTAATGAATTGTGAAGTCATCACTGATACCACTTGGCAACTGAATTGTTCATCTTAGACTCCTTATCGTTGAAAATATAAACTATCTCTCTGAAATGAAGACATGAGTCAAATAAACAAACTCTACATTCGGAAAAGCAGCTCTGCTGTACTTTTCACAATAATGTGACTTTGCAAGAAGATTAGGAGGGCCAATCTATGATGAATTGCTTAAACACACAATCGTTTATTTTTGTCTGTAAAATGTTGGCACAAAATGAACAAATAATTGCACGTAATGCACAATAGATTTGATAGTTTTCTCTGGAATTGTGGGATTAATTTAACTGAGCATCATCAATACCCGTTAGCGTGCTGGGGTCTCTGCTCACTAGCAATTGGAGCACCATCTTAAAAGCTATTGGGGCAAGTTTCTCAACGGTATTACTGCTTTTCATCTACCTCTGAAATGTATTCTTTCCACTCCTCTGGTTGTGAGAAATGGTCGTTCTTTATAAATGACCCAACATTTCATTCCAATGAACTGTTGGTTGAGTTTGTAGTTAGGAAAGTAGTAGAGATGTTATTGCTTCTTACTGTATGTTGTATCTCACACTAGTAAAGCACAAACATAGAGGTATGCACATATCAATTCCCAAATAAATTGGTTGGCTTTTGCTCAGAAACTACACACATCACTATACATCACTCGGTTTATCTCGTATCTGGGAAGAGGAATTTCAGTGGTAAAAACTGCTAGAAAACTTGAGATAAGCTGTGGGCTGTAAATGGTTGTGGGAATGATGACCTATATAAATTAAGAAAAACTATTGGCATGCAAAATATTGTTCCGTGGAGAAAAATTACATAACGAGGACCATGACTATACATTGTAAAAAAATTAAATCATGTTGATTCAATGTACAATTGTAACGCAAGCAGTTGCAATAGGATTGTGAGTTTGCTCAACAAAATAACATTGTTAATTCAGTTAATTCAATGTTAATTCAATGTGCAATTATAAGTCAACCAGCTGCATTGGGATTGTGAGTTTGCTCAACATTTGGGCACATATGACCTTATAGCTGAACCAACTTTGAGCAGAGTTTGAGTACACAGCTCAAATTCTTGTCCTTTTGAAGTCCAATCAACTCGCGGAATAAGGCTGATTAAGCAAGTTGGCTTTTTTCTAACAGTGTAGGACTACTGTAAGGTCACCCTGAGTAAAAAGGAGTCTGAGATGAAATCACATGGACATGGACATTGATTCATATTGATATAGGTACTTCGACAGTCCATGATGGTACTATATAAACAGTACCAGCAGCAATTGTAGACTGAATTCTAGACTTAATGAGAAGGTTGGAATAACTTTTTTTTGCTCAAACGTAAAAATGGTAGTGTGTGAAAGCATCTGCCATCACCACTAATACCATTCGTGTTTCTTCCCCGACACATTTGCATTCTCTGCAGACCTCTGACATTTTTTCATCTTAAGGGGTACAAAAAACAAAGGGAAAACAAAAAAAATCCTGCATCCAGCACATCTTCAATATTCTGAAAGAACAATATGCAATAATCTTGTCAACAGTTGATTGACAATAGAAGTGACAGTAACCAGTGGACAACAACATAATAAGAATTAGGGGAGACGTTTTAAGAGGCAGCACGCAGTGATAATTCAGCCCAATTACGGAGGTGCGGGAACATCAGGATGCAGTTAACATTTCTCATCAAACAGAGGATTAAGTGTCCCAGCCAGTCGATCTATCTTAATCACGTAAGCTTTGACTGCTTGTCAAGAGGAGAGCTGTCCCTAAAGCTACTCCAGCCACCACTGATGAAAGAATCCACAAAGGATACCACACACGCCTCGATGCATGGGCGCCTTAACTTGTTGGGGGTAGATGCAGCAAGCAGCTGTTCGGGAATTATTAGGCCGTCCCAATCTTTCCCCTCCGTGGAAGTCTGGTCGGCCCAGGGAAGAGCAGGCACTGATAACATTCCTGCGCAGTCAAAGGTGGCTTCTGTTGGTCCAAGGATTACTTCCCCGGCAGGCCTGTAAAGAAGGGGGAATTGGACCAGATTGCCTGTGATCTTTGGGTATTTGTTGCTGGAAAGTAGCCAATTAATGCATCCCCACTCCATTCCATCTCTGCCTGGTTTGTGAAAGTGTGCATGGTCAGTTGTAGAAGAGAGATCATCGAGTTTGCCTTTTAACGACAAACAAAAAAACATGAAATCAAAGTTAAAATAACATCGGGTGAGGTGTTTCGTATCACTCACCCGATCACTTCCAGATGCATTCAACGTTTGAATGATATAAATCAGCTATGGGAGAGATACACTCAAGATCTCCTTTCCACTTCCTCAATAATTCAAGGACAACTCAAGTCATTGAAACTTGGACCAAGGTCCATTTCAAGGAGCCAAAAAGAAATCCTGCTCCCCAGGAGTGAAAGTGATAGATCTTCACACGTTCACTTTAGTGCCGAGCGTAGAAAGGGTTTCAAACCAATGTTTCTTCAGGGGGAGGCATTGCCAGAATAAGCTGTTGAAGTTAAAAGAGGAGAGATGATATCAGTGCTGTTCACAGTGCTATCCCTGTGAATTTCCTATTGCTCTGCCTGTTAGTGTAATCAGGATGCACAACATGGGTCGTTCCTAGTTTCCCTTCCCACCTTGGGGCTAATACAGCAAAAAGGGGTGAATATTTCTTAACGCTGTCAGAAGGCCACACAGCCTGCCTAAAGAGCCAAGGAAAGACTAAGTTATTTTAGGGGTGACTTCCTCTGTATCAAAGCTTCTTTTTTACAAATAACGCGGGCCAAAACGAACAAATCGGACGATGCAGCGAGCTACTGGACACACAACAGACTGAGAAGCGCTTCCTTCCTGTCCCTTGCAGAAGTTGCAAGACTAGGAAAATAGCAGAAGGGGCTGTTGTACTCTGCTACTGCTTCCAGAGATGAATCTTTGCCTCACTTGCACTAGCAGAGAAGGTGGAAAAGAGAACAGAGATTCAAGGGGGTAGATAAGGAAGTCCATTACAATGTCACAGTATTCCCACATGGATGTGAACATTGAGGCCATGTCGGTTATTGTTATTTTCAGGAAATGGGCATTAGGTATGTTTGTCACGGTCAATATGGCAGCTCACTTAGTATCAAACTCTTTTCCCAGAAATCGTATTTCATTGTGGTCGTTAGCTTCGAACCTGTTAGAACTTTTGATATTGGGCAGAAAAGTAGTTTCAACTCTACGCCATGGTTACGCAACCAAAGTGAATAGGGGAGGTTTTTAATGCCCACGGTCTTGAGAGTCTCTCCAGTTTCTCTTGAGTTCTCTCTGAGGCATCATGTGTACATGTGGTTAAACTCCCATCATTCATTTCAATGAATTAACCTCCAGTGGGCTCTTGGTACAGGATTTACCTAGCTTTAATTGCAATATTATTTTTGTATTTGCTTCGGAGTGCCAGTCATTTGCTATACACCGCTCAAAGACATTTTACTTAATGCTCTGCACTCCCCAGTATATGTGTGAAATCAATTGAGAACGTTCTGTATTATGTTTGGGTTTCCGAGTATATTCACTTCTTCAACGGAACACATTTTTCTTCCTGGGATTACCACAGGTATTATAAATAAGAGAGAGTGGGCTGCAGCATGTCACTCAGGTGATATAGAGAGCTTTACCATCGGCCTATACTGTATGTCAGGGGAACTGATATTTGGATACTTCCGTTCTCGATGACATTTGACCTTGTTTTGAGTAATGGTTCAGTATGGTGTGCCTGTATAAGGAATTAACATACCTTGGGTGGCAGGTAGCCTTGCGGTTAAGAGCGTAGGACCAGAAATTGAAAGGCTGCTGGTTCAAATCCCTGAGCCGACTAGGTAAAACATTTTCCGATGTGCCCTTGAGCAAGGCAATTTAACCATCATTGCTCCTGTAAGTGCCTCTCGATAAGAGTGTCTGCTAAAGTCTCAGTCGTTGCGCTTGTCTTTAGGGGTTATAGCTCGCAAGCATTGCCAAACGTACAGCATACAGTGCGAAGCCTGTATGGGTGAGTGATTCTGACCCAAATATAAGATAGTAGCCATTGTGGAATATTATACAACACTATAAAAACGGATTGTTCAGTCAGTGGTCCAATAAATGCTGCTATCACAGTGTACTACAACATATCGTTGAAATCCAGCTGTGATTTGAAAGAACCCAATGGTATATCACTGCTCTCTATTATTTATATAAGACATAGACTATAACTCATGTCAAAATTTCTCTGGCTTGTTAAGTTTCTGTCATATTTCTCTGAACTGTCCATCGGGGAGCCCGTTTGGGTTCATTTCAGCCCTGTAAAATTCCACGAGGCCCTACAAGACTCTGCCTTTATATAAATGTGTACCTTCAAATTTTACAGCTGTGTTTTCTTCCAGGGACAGCGATCACAGGAAAGATATGTGGGCCTAGGCTTTCTACTTCTGTTTACTGGCATGAGGCGGGAATAGAAGGAACGTACAGTAATGTTATGCCCTTATTTCTTTCTAACTTTTTTCGGGTCCAGCCAATCTTCAAGTCCGGTGTAGCATTTATCCTCTACAAATTCCCCATCGGAATCTTGTTCCATCTGACAATTATTCATCTGAGAGATAAGGCTGACTGCGTGGAGTCCGGGGAAATTCCTGAAGCATCCCAAAACACTGCCATTAAGCCCTACTCCCCTTCGAGCTTGTGTCCTACAGATGTTGCATTGTGAGCGGTTGCTTTTGTCTGTCAGCACTGGGGCCACTTGCCAGAGTTCCAAAGGACGCCATTTCACCTCATTTGAGAGATCAGCTTCTTCAACTTTTCCATGATTACAAATCAAAACATCACAACATTGGTGATGAAAGAGAGCAATGGAATAGTTTCTCTCAAAGTGAGAGGCTTTGAATAAACAAACAGAACAGCAGATAAATAACAGGTCGTAAAAGCACCCGCCGTGTGGGAAAACAAACGAAGAGAAGCAAGTGAAGGTGGGGAGAGAGGGAAAGCGTGTGGGAGATATTGGGTAACAGATAAGCAGTTTCACTCCCTCACAGCCGGAGTTGGATCAGTAAATGAAGAATAGGCGAGTTTTCCTTCTCTTACTCTGTTCTTGTTGTGATCTGGGCCAATCGCACATCAGGCTTCATGTCACACTTTGCAATAACCTCAGTCATTTCTTTGTTCTGTCTTTGGTGTTGGTGAGGCGTAGGGAAAAGTTGCTTGATGAATAATTCTTTGTATTCCACATCTCATGATATATTAACATACGGTGTGGAACTGCACAACGTGGTCGGCCACTCACGACTCCTTCCAGTGCGGTGGGTGGTTTTGTCTTGTGTGTGGGAGGTGTTTGAGTCCCGGGTCAACGGTTTAGAGCTGTGATCGGCGTGGCACCTCATCCACACCCCTCACACACACACACACATACACAGACCCAACATAGGAACAGCTCTGGATAATATCTTAACCCTGTCCAGCACTGTGATTGCCTGGTCTGGGACCCAAGCCAGGTTTCTCACATTCCACACAATACCAGGGCTGTGGCTGGCAGAGCCAACTAGAGATGACTGGTGAAGATGTCGATAGTGTGCTTGCCCCCCCCCCCCCCTTCCCCTTTTCTTCCCTGTCACATCATTTTCGACATCTGCTTAAAATAGGAGTCAAAGGTCAATCCACCTTACACCTTGACCTTTTAGAGAATAACTGTACTAAATGTAGCCTCAATTACCCTTATGATAGAGCCCTAGCAAGCTTTGTTGGGTCAGGATAAGACCGACCTCTTGTACTATGATACTGTAAGTGTTTCTAGTAAATTGCAGGGATAAAGGGATCGTTTCAACAAGAGGTGTAACTGTTGTCGAGGGTAGAAATTCATTCACCACCAGACTGATGCAGACCACGACCAGAGAATCGCTCAACAAGACAGCCCCAGAACACGTGCCTGTAGCTGGAAAACGAATGGAGCTTTATGCCTGTTTACTCATAAATGGGTGCAGATGTTTGTTTGAGTGGACTTTACTGCCGGGGGAGCTGCAGGCTGGGGTTGCGGGGGTTAATCCTCAGCAGGTCTGGAGGGGTTATGTTTGGATGGACTGGAGGAGCAGGGGATGAGATTTAGTCTGACTAATTTAGTCTGACTAATGGTGGTCCGTAGATGGTCCGTAGATGGTCAGGTGGGATCTGCCTCTGTAGGCCCCCAGAACTCATTCCTTGAGCTTGAAACATTATGCATTAAGTTCTCAAACTTCTTAATGTGTAGTATTGTATGTCATAGTGTCAATCTGCATACTAATATAGCGTTTTCTTTGACTTTACTTTATTTAATTTTTTGACCTTTTGAATTTCTTGACCTTCGGGACATTTTAATAATGCTATATTGTAGGTGACTACTGGTAGTCTCATTTTCCAATGTAAGAGGAATCAATAAAAACAATTGGGCTCTCAAATATTACATAATGATTTTGGAGTATTCTATAGCATACTATAATATGCTAACCATAGTCTAGCGGAAAGGATCCCTAAGCGTCCCTCAGCCGGGGGATGATGGTCCTACAGTACTTGTCTTTGGGGTGCGCTGGTTTCGATCATTTGATCTCTCCCCTGCTTGTCACTGTGTGTATACACACTTCTTTTGCACTTCAGTCTGAGAAAGCAAAAATAAACAGAGTTCCAGCCAGATGAAAGCCTCGGGATAAGGCGACATTGTGCTGCGTATGCTCTAGTCCTCCGCTCGGGGCCCTCTGAGGAGTCAGAGCTGTAAGTGACTGGAGAGGACCACGCTGGGTTATGATGATGTTACAGGGTTTAAACCGAGCTCTACTGTGCCGGTCTGGTCTGCCTGGGGATATTCCATATGATATGAATATGAGCTGAGCTTCCACAGCTCCAAGGGTTGGGGTTTTGCTTGAAAGTAACTGCTTTCTCTCCATGTTGACATGTGGATCGCAGATTAGAGAAAAAAAAAAGTATCATTATTATTTATAGTTATTATTTTACACAACATGATCTCTGGGTTGTTGGTTAGGATTTGAAACTAGCTGTACAATTGCAGGAACAATGGCATATCTTGTGACTTGTGACATTTTTTGATTGTGTAAATACTGAATATTATAGACATTTCAACCTATGAAAGAGACACACGGCCTCAGTAGCCATTAGCATCCATTTTCCCTTCGTTACACCGGTATGACCTGAGGTCAGACCAAAGCAGCTCCATTCTGGTGAGGGCTACTGTACCTCTTCCTGCTGCTTTGTTTTCATTCCACTGCTGTTCAGTAGGCACCGCAACTGAGGAAAAAAGGGCCTGTTTCCAGTGACTGCCTCTGCGGCCTCCACAGCGCCCCTCAACCCCATTCTGCCCGGGGCACGATGACTACCGCTGTCAGCACAGACGCATGATATCAAAGCCCCCTGTCCAGAGTCCAGACCCGCACAGCTGCAGATGATACATTGTCCAGTCTAGCTGTGAGATGGGGATGAGGAGGCAAAGGAGAAGTGTCTCATCATTTAGACCTCATGTAACAGTGTGGCTGGTTGTGTGATGTATCCATAGCAAAGGAGGGAAGGGGGGCCATGGTTTGACTTGGGAGTTTATATAGGAGGTTTTTCTGTTTGCGAGGGTAACCCTGGATGACTTGAGAGTCTCTAAATGATCGCTTCTTCACTTAGCGGGATGCTAGGGGGAAAGATAAACATGGACATGCCGCTGAATGTAACAATACCTTGCATTAAATGGCAGTTCAATTTGAATAGAAGAGGCATCAGCTCTGATAGATGTTTAGCTGACACTGGCAGTGAGGGAACATAGTGGTTATTATTATGTGATGAGAAAGGCCTACCATATTCACAAACTTTGAGATTGCACACATACCAACTTTATCATGAGGCAAACTAATTCCATCTATGTCTGAAATGTGCTGGCAGAGATAAAGATACCCCAAATGTTTGGATCGAATCACCCACGTCCCGTGGGTTGATATTCCTGTGTGTTCTACGGCTAGGAAGATTGAGACAGCAGTGCCGGAGGGTTTACTCAGCCATTAGTGGCCACGTTCCTACTTGGATGAAGCCCAGTGGAAACGTTCCCATGTTTGAGAGAATGACAAGCTCGATTCCTCTGAAAACTAGAAAACTAGGGGTCCAGTACGAGGGCAGTTGAATTTGTTGAGTTTGTTTTGTTGTTTGGTTTTGTTTCTCCATTCCCATGTCTTGGATGAATGCATATGTTTCCTCTCCCATACGTCCAGATACACATCATTAATTGGGGTAATTTGAGGGCCTGCTTTTGACATAAGAGAGCTCCTTGGAACTCAAGGATTTGTGAAAATAGACATCCACGCACAATCAAGGCTGCAAAATATTGATTTTCTCTCTTGATGAATTCACATGACTGATGCTAAGTGACCTGAGCTCAACAGAAGGAAGGAAAACAGCAATATATGGTTATTACTATAATAGCCTATAATTCAATTATATGATGAGTAATTCATAGAATACTACTGTTCCTTATCTAGTTTTTCAGACGGGGTGAAAATACTAATTTATTACTATACATGGGGCAAGTATAGAAAACTCAGTAGTAAAGGATTTGGAGATTCATCAGGGTGTTGCTACTGGAATATGGTCATATAAGATAGCCAAATAATCCTTGTCTAGACCAAACTCTAAGAAATCATTTGCAGAATCTTGATTGTAATAACAAGCAAGCCTTCCACATCACAGCACCCGAATCTGAAAGAGAAATGTAAACATTTCTGTTGGACGAGATCCCTGCGGCCGTTCGGAGAGGAGAGCTGAAATTCAAAGCAAACACTTTCTCCGTCCCTCTTGTCATATTTCGAGTAAGTTCATGTTTATAAGACAGGATATCAAAAATTAATTGCTTCTTGGTTATGTTAACTTATTTTGGGCTTTCTTGTGAAATTGGCTCCTATCTTAAACTTTTTACCCGTCTGTCATTGTCTGTACATTTTTAGTAGCGTGTTACCTTGGTTGCCGAGGATTGTGTTTCGTTTAATACATGATATTGTTGAAGTCCTTGAATTGATGTGTGAGATCTCTCTGACATTGGTTAATAATAAATGTATAGTAGATGGATAGGCAAAGTATTCCAACCAGATAAATGATTCCAATCACATAAGAATTAATGTATCTGATGGATGAAGTAAGATCGAATTTCCCATAAAGAACAGAAAACTGTTGGCAGTCATGTTCAGATATAGTTTTACTTTTCTCAAGCTTTTTCCCATTTATAAACATTTGACCTTTGTCTTTACAAACTTTTGAATCTTTAATCTGTTTCAAGTTATGCAAAATGTTACTGTCCAAGCATCGGACCTCCATTTCAGCCGACCATTTCAAATATTTAAATCAAATCAAATCAAATCTATTTATGTAGCCCTTCGTACATCAGCTGATATCTCAAAGTGCTGTACAGAAACCCAGCCTAAAACCCCAAACAGCAAGCAATGCAGGTGTAGAAGCACGGTGGCTAGGAAAAACTCCTAAGAAAGGCCAAAACCTAGGAAGAAACCTAGAGAGGAACCAGGCTATGTGGGGTGGCCAGTCCTCTTCTGGCTGTGCCGGGTGGAGATTATAACAGAACATGGCCAAGATGTTCAAATGTTCATAAATGACCAGCATGGTCAAATAATAATAATCACAGGCAGAACAGTTGAAACTGGAGCAGCTGCACGGCCAGGTGGACTGGGGACAGCAAGGAGTCATCATGTCAGGTAGTCCTGAGGCATGGTCCTAGGGCTCAGGTCCTCCGAGAGAGAGAAAGAAAGAGAGAAAGAGAGAATTAGAGAGAGCATACTTAATTTCACACAGGACACCGAATAGGACAGGAGAAGTACTCCAGATATAAAAAACGGACCCTAGCCCCCTGACACATAAACTACTGCAGCATAAATACTGGAGGCTGAGACAGGAGGGGTCAGGAGACACTGTGGCCCCATCCGAGGACACCCCCGGACAGGGCCAAATAGGAAGGATATAACCCCACCCACTTTGCCAAAGCACAGCCCCCACAGCACTAGAGGGATATCTTCAACCACCAACTTACCATCCTGAGACAAGGCCGAGTATAGCCCACAAAGATCTCCGCCACGGCACAACCCAAGGGGGGGGCGCCAACCCAGACAGGAAGATCACATCAGTGACTCAACCCAAGTGACGCACCCCTCCTAGGGACGGTATGAAAGAGCCCTAGTAAGCCAGTGACTCAGCCCCTGTAATAGGGTTAGAGGCAGAGAATCCCAGTGGAAAGAGGGGAACCGGCCAGGCAGAGACAGCAAGGGCGGTTCGTTGCTCCAGAGCCTTTCCGTTCACCTTCACACTCCTGGGCCAGACTACACTCAATCATATGACCCACTGAAGAGATGAGTCTTCAGTAAAGACTTAAAGGTTGAGACCGAGTTTGTGTCTCTCACATGGGTAGGCAGACCATTCCATAAAAATGGAGCTCTATAGGAGAAAGCCCTGCCTCCAGCTGTTTGCTTAGAAATTCTAGGGACAATTAGGAGGCCTGCATCTTGTGACCGTAGGCGTACGTGTAGGTATGTACGGCAGGACCAAATCTGAGAGATAGGTAGGAGCAAGCCCATGTAATGCTTTGTAGGTTAACAGTAAAACCTTGAAATCAGCCCTTGCCTTGACAGGAAGCCAGTGTGGGGAGGCTAGCACTGGAGTAATATGATCACATTTTGGGGTTCTAGTCAGGATTCTAGCAGCCGTATTTAGCACTAACTGAAGTTTATTTAGTGCTTTATCCGGGTAGCCGGAAAGTAGAGCGTTGCAGTAGGCTAACCTAGAAGTGACAAAAGCATGGATTAATTTTTCTGCATCATTGTTGGACAGAAAGTTTCAGATTTTTACAATGTTACGTAGATGGAAAAAAGCTGTCCTTGAAACAGTCTTGATATGTTCTTCAAAAGAGAGATCAGGGTCCAGAGAAATGCCGAGGTCCTTCACAGTTTTATTTGAGACGACTGTACAACCATTAAGATTAATTGTCAGATTCAACAGAAGATCTCTTTGTTTCTTGGGACCTAGAACAAGCATCTCTGTTTTGTCCGAGTTTAAAAGTAGAAAGTTTGCAGCAATCCACGGTCTAGGAGCACGAGGACAGATGCAGAGCCTCGGTCTGATGCCATTAAAAGGTCATTTACCACCTTCAAAAGTGCAGTCTCAGTGCTATGATGGGTTCTAAAACCAGACTGAAGCATTTCATATACATTGTTTGTCTTCAGGAAGGCAGTGAGTTGCTGCACAACAGCCTTTTCTAACATTTTTGAGAGGAATGGAAGATTCGATATAGGCCAATAGTTTTTTATATTTAGGCTTTTTCAAGAGAGGCTTTATTACTGCCACTTTTAGTGAGTTTGGTACACATCCGGTGGATAGAGAGCCGTTTATTATGTTCAACATAGGAGGGCCAAGCACAGGAAGCAGCTCTTTCAGTAGTTTAGTTGGAATAGGGTCCAGTATGCAGCTTGAAGGTTTAGAGGCCATGATTATTTTCATCAATGTGTCAAGAGATATAGTACTAAAACACTTGAGCGTCTCTCTTGATCCTAGGTCCTGGCAGAGTTGTGCAGACTCCGGACAACTGAGCTTTGAAGGAATACGCAGATTTAAAGAGGAGTCCGTAATTTGCATTCTAATAATCATGATCTTTTCCTCAAAGAAGTTCATGAATTTATCACTGCTGAAGTGAAAGCCATCCTCTCTTGGGGAATGCTGCTTTTTAGTTAGCTTTGCGACAGTATCAAAAAGGAATTTCGGATTGTTCTTATTTTCCTCAATTAAGTTGGAAAAATAGGATGATCGAGCAGCAGTAAGGGCTCTTCGATACTGCACGGTACTGTCTTTCCAAGCTAGTCGCAAGACTTCCAGTTTGGTGTGGTGCCATTTCCGTTCCAATTTTTTGGAAGCTTGCTTCAGAGCTCGGGTATTTTCTGTGTACCAGGGAGCTAGTTTCTTATGAGAAATGTTTTTAGTTTTTAGGGGTGCAACTGCATCTAGGGTATTGCGGGGTATTGTTAAATTGAGTTCCTCAGTTAGGTGGTTAACTGATTTTTGTCCCCTGACGTCCTTGGGTAGACAGAGGGAATCTGGAAGGACATCAAGGAATCTTTGTGTTGTCTCTGAATTTATAGCACGACTTTTGATGTTCCTTGGTTGGGGTCTGAGCAGATTATTTGTTGCAATTGCAAACGTAATAAAATGGTGGTCCGATAGTCCAGTATTATGAGGAAAAACATTAAGATCCACAACATTTATTCCATGGGACAAAACTAGGTCCAGAGTATGACTGTGACAGTGAGTGGGTCCAGAGACATGTTGGACGAAACCCACTGAGTCGATGATGGCTCCGAAAGCCTTTTGGAGTGGGTCTGTGGACTTTTCCATGTGAATATTAAAGTCACCAAAGATTAGAATATTATCTGCTATGACTACAAGGTCCTATAGGAATTCAGGGAACTCAATGAAGAACGCTGTATATGGCCCAGGAGGCCTGTAAACAGTAGCTATAAAAAGTGATTGAGTAGGCTGCATAGATTTCATGACTAGAAGCTCAAAAGACGAAAACGCAATTTTTTTTGTGTAAATTGAAATTTGCTATCATAAATGTTAGCAACACCTCCCCCTTTGCGGGATGCACAGGGGATATGGTCACTAGTGTAGCCAGGAGGTGAGGCCTCATTTAACACAGTAAATTCATCAGGCTTAAGCGATGTTTCAGTCAGGCCAATCACATCAAGATTATGATCAGTGATTAGTTCATTGACTATAATTTACCTCTTTCCTTACAAGGCTTCAGTGATGAGTCAAAGCACCGGACCTCCATTTCAGCCGACCATTTCAAATATTTACCTCTTTCCTTACAAGGCTTCAGTGATGAGTCAAAGCACTGGACCTCTATCCCAGCTGACCCATTGATCGATCCTCATTCTGTCACGTTAAGGCAGAGGACGAGAGAGAGGATGAGAGAGAGAGAGAAGTCAATTAAATTGGAAGATCTGCATTTGCCCAAAAGCATAAAAATAGGAGCCAATTGGAATTTGGAAGTCCTTATTTTCCTTACTGCACAATACTCTAAATCAGATAGATTTTTAGGGAGTTTTGGAAACAAAAGAAAACGGCAAGTCTTTTGAGTTTTCACCAGTGGGCACGCTTCTCACTTTTGTCCATTTGTTGAGCCTAGGAGCTTTTGATGGACAGAAAGTGGTGTATTGGCTCTACTTGCCAAATGATTTTGGGCACTGGTTTTATATGCAATGATTTGGGTTGGAGATGGTTGGTTTGGTTTCAGGTTGTGTACACAAGACTAACTATGTCCTTGGAAAAGGATAACAAAATGAAATCAACACAACAGCATTCTGACAGAAAGAGAGAGAAACAGAGAGGACAGCTTTGGGTCCTGGCAGTGGACTGGTTGGATTAGAGTGTGATTCCCATTGGACTCTGGTCAAAAGTAGTGCGCTACAGTATATAGGGAATAGGGTGCAATTTCGTTTTGGTACATGGCAATCACACTCTGTCCATGGATCAGTTAAGCCCTGGAATCAGCACCCAGCAGGGCTTCAATAATGAGTCATAGCACTGGACCACCATTCCAGCCGACCAGGGGCCTATTGATCGATCCCCATTCTGCCACGTTGAGAGAGAGAGAGAGAGAGAGAGAGAGAGAGAGAGAGAGAGAGAGAGAGAGAGAGAGAGAGAGAGAGAGAGAGAGAGAATCATGATTTGGTACTGTAAATGCCTGGTATCTAGCTGTGAGAGTAAAGGTTGTCGAAAGGTAACTTTGAATTCAGCCTGAGTTGCTCTCCTAATTCGTATCCTCTCATGGTCTCACTCACTGTCTCAAAGTGACTTATATACAAACAACCCACTACATTTTGGCTGAAGCTGGGGCAATGAGACAATGAGTTATATTCTATATGTATGCTGTTTGTAAAGAATTATATGCAACCTCAATTTAAGCAACCCATTAAAGTCCTGGGCATTGAGTGAATTATAACCACAGGTTTC
Source organism: Oncorhynchus mykiss (assembly GCF_057628025.1). Lineage (NCBI taxonomy): Eukaryota > Metazoa > Chordata > Actinopteri > Salmoniformes > Salmonidae > Oncorhynchus > Oncorhynchus mykiss. The sequence goes on along the minus strand of NC_143039.1, from coordinate 44,298,319 downwards.
AGAGAACGTATTAAATCCTCCCTTCACTGTCCTTTGGGAATAAGAAGGCGTTAGCACATTTGCTGGCATCATTCTCAAGGTGCCCTGTGCTGTAGTGTGAGGTGCTAATCGACAGTAATAGCTCCTTTACCGTATCCACTTGAGGCTTCTCAGATGGTTGGGGCCCGTCAGTGGGAAATGCAACCCAGACACCCACAGAGCCAGAGATAAGCTAGGCTACAACAGAGCACAAACGGTATGTTATAAACTGGGTGGTTCGAGCCCTGAATGCTGATTGGCTGACAGCCGTTGTGTAACAGACCGTATACCACGGGTATGACAAAACATTTGTTTTTACTGCTCTAATTACGTTGGTAAGCAGTTTATAGTCGCAATAAGGCACCTCGGGGGTTTGTGGTATACCTCAGGGGTTTGTGGTAAGGGCTGTATCCAGGCACTCCGCGTTGCGTCATGCTTAAGAACAGCACCCTTAGACGTGGTTTATTGGTCTTATACCACAACCCCTCGAACATTATTGCGTAAATATACCACGGCTGTCAGCCAATCAGCATTCAGGGCTCGAGCCACCCAGTTTATAAAGGGAAATCATGCACACTCTAGAATGCCCTTCAAGCCAATCAGAAAGGAGTATTCAACAATGCCATGGTATAAGTAAGCAACAAGCAATGCGTAAATCAATCACACAACCTTTACCACCTTTCTACTCATGGCTCTGATAATGATCCACAGTCCAGGTAAGAGGTTAAACCTGACACCACAGTTATGGCTAACCTTGATGGATTTGGAGTGACCCTCAGCCAATGGGCTGCGTGTGGAGTTTAACCAAGTCCTCCAGCTGCTGCTAAGCCAAGCTGAACTGGTTCCTCTGACTCAGATAATAGCCCAGATTCCTCTCTAACAAACGTGAATTTCGATCAAAAAATCAGAGTGATTCATTGGCCTAAAGCTATTTGTATTTGTCTGCTGTATTTAGAACATATGTTGGAACATATATTTGATTTTTCTTTTTTGTTTCCATTCAAATGACATTGCATCGTTTCAGATTGAATTTGAGTGCATTTTTTCGGATGACTTGTGTTTTTGTGTCTGGTCAGATGTCATGAAAATCTGACTTTGGCATTTAACCAACCCACGTGAGAGTGGAGCGCACCAGCACTGCATGCATAGCATGCACTTTTATGTATTTCATCATCGCTTTCCCAATTCCCAACAAGGGCATGCCTCTCTACTCACTTTCTACCACTGAAGGACACTATTTACTTTCTCCTGATTTCTAATCCTCTGCTGCTCACTGCCTGGAAAAGCACAGCCAAATAACTTAACACCCACATTGGGCTACTTTGCTTCTTCCCATGTGGTATTTTTACATGATGGGCCGTGTTTGTGTAATCTTGTTTCTCCTTGGTACTTTCCGTTTTATGACCCTCGTCAGATTGAGTCCTGGGTCAGGCACATTCCCTGGGAGACTGGCCATATGTCGATGAGTTTCTGTAGGGCCACCGGTGTCACTTCCACCGGGGTCTCTCAAGGTGACTTACGCAGGGTGCCTGCAAGGCATATCAGACAACATTTACACTGATTCGTTTTAACGGATTGGCAAACTGCTATAAAGAGTACAAGCTGCTTGTGAAGCGTTTGAAGAGTGCTACAGTGTATCACCCTTAAAGGCACAGGTCTCGAAAGATAAATACTTGCCATCCAAGTCGTGCCACGAGCCTGAGGTTTATCGATTCAGACTGTTTCAATACGTTATAATATCGGTGTTTCCGAACCATGTAGGTTCCAGACTCGTCATGTTCTTTCCAAACTCCTGTACCCTAGTGTGACACTTAAATCAGTCTGTTCACAGCCAAAGGAGCTCTGTTGTATCTGAAAGTGGGCCTGAAACAACGCTACACTGAGCTTTTATACGAACGCCAAGACAGGGATATTGCACTGAACGACTATTTCCACGTGGCAGACATTTGCTGATGGCTGATGGGTAGAAAGATGTCACAGTTTTAGGATTGAACTGTCTCTGCTCTGTCTGTGTTATTGTACTGTATGTTCACGAAACATTGAAATCCATCCTTTATAGAGGCAAGCAATATGACAGTTGAGTATTTCCCTATTTGTAAGTGCCAATCTTTTGAGTATGTTATACACATTAAAGTGATTTCACTCTCTCAGCTTCAGCCCTTTATACCCCAAGATAATTCTAGAATGACTGGGAATTTTCATAATAAAGCTAATATTCTCACACATTTCAAATAAACAGACATACATAAGCTCAAAAACAAAGTACAAATGACAATTACAAGTTAACTTAGTTTTAAAGAGCACAACCTCTTCTTTAATATGACACCCCATTAGTGTATATAGCAATAACACTCATTTTGTCTTCCATTGTGTAAAGACTGTTACGTCTCTCGTCGGAAGGCATGGACCAAAGCGCAGCGTGGTAAGTGTTCATGATATTTATTGATCAAAACACTCTAACAAAAAAACAAAGTGAAACACGAACAGTTCTGTAAGGCAAATAAACTATACAGAAAACAACGACCCACAAAACACAGGTGGGGAAAAGGATACCTAAGTATGATTCCCAATCAGAGACAACGATAGACAGCTGCCTCTGATTGGGAACCATACTCAAAAACAAAGAAATAGAAAACATAGCAATAAAGAAACTAGAATGCCCACCCTAGTCACACCCTGGCCTAACCAAAATAGAGAATACAAGCCTCTATGGCCAGGGGGTGACAAAGACACTCACTATCAAAAAACCATTAACACTGTACACAACAACAAAAAGTATTTAAAATTGTAGTAAATTTGACTAAATTACTCACTTAAAATGTACCAAGTATAACATATAATACTTATAAACATTATTTACATATCTAAAATACGACCAGAGGACAATATTCAGAAAGTATTTCAAAACCCACACAAAGTAGGCTAGTGGAATGACAACATTTCTTACTTCTGCAACAATGTAAAAATTCAAACAACTATTTCAAAAATATATGTAACCTCTCACAATAAGATTTAGTACAGGCCAGGCCTGACACAAAATGTAGAAATAGTAGCCTACTTTGACAACAATTCAGTGAATGCAGTATTAGATAGAGACAGATAAAGAGAGAGACGCTACAAAACACAACAACTGTTCCGAAATTTGTTGGACAAATTCATATTTCACACGGTCACTTTAGTGTTTGCATTTAGCCTACAACATGTCATGGAACTTCTGGAAGTACTGCCCCATCCTGCAAAGGGGCACAGAACACGTAGAGCACCCAAAAGGAGGTTTCTACACATCTCCCACTCTTTGCCCTGCGTCCACTCCGGATGCACACCACACACCCCCTCATGCGCCCTTCAAACTTCACCTGCTTTCAAATGAGTTTACAACTCAGTCCACACGCCCTTGTGCCACAGTCTTGGCTGCCCTCTTCCTGCCACTGTAGTCATATCACAAAGTGAATGGACAAACTGCATTTTGAATGCCTTCAGGGACCAGTGCCTGCGGTTTCTGGGAAGGGGCCTTTGCAGGGTCCCCCACACAATATATGCATTTACGATGGCAATTTTGAGCATCCCCCAAAACACATACTTCCACTATTTTCTGCCTGGTGCGTCCAACATTGTAATAGCTCCTCAGTTGGTCAACATTGTCAACCCCACCTATTTTCTTGTTGTAATCTCTGTAATCTCAAGCTCTGTTCCTAGCACCTCCAAAACCCTTACCACTTTCACTTTAGGCCCAGGCTGTGTGGTACTATGGTGAATGGTGGGTCTTGGGGCAGACACACGCCATGGAAGGCTTCCTTCTCGGATGTGCTCTCCCTCTTCCCCTCCCTCTTCTTCCTCCTCTCGCTCGGCTTTGTCCTCTCCCTCCTCTTTTTCCTCCTCTCTCCCTCCCACTCCACTAATTTCTCCCTCCTCTTCACTCTCCTATTCCTCTCTCCCTCCACTCTTCTCTCCTTCACTCTCCCTTCCTCTCTCCCTCCTCTCGCTCTCTCCCTCCACTCTTCTCTCACTCCCCTCCTTGCTCCACATCTCTATCCCTCCTATCATCTCTAACTCCTATTCGTCCCTGCCTTTTGCTCCAGAGCCCTGACTCTCCACACCACTTCCTTCGCTTTCACTGAACTTTAGGAACAGAGGAACAGAGGGAGAGGAGAGGAGCAACAAATAGGATACAATTGTGGTCAGGAACATAAACTCTCTCTTTCCCTCACACTGTCTCTCTCTTCCTCCCTCTCTTTCTGTTTTTCAACTGTACACATACTCTCTTCCTAATAAGGAGTTTCCATAATAAATTGTCTGAAACAGTTGCAAGCCTCCCATTCCACACACACACACACACACACACACACACAAACACACACACACACACTCTCTCTCTCTCTCTCTCTCTCTCTCTCTCTCCTCCAATCAACTCTTGCTTTCTTGCCTGACAGACTAACTACAGAGTTCGCCAATGTTAGCTGATTAGTTACGAAGCTGGGACAGCTTCCAAATGAATTGCATTGGTAGAAACAGGATAGAACAAGCAACTTGTTAGCTGGCTATGTAAACAATTAGAAACTGGGTGGTTCGAGCCCTGAATGCTGATCGGCTGACAGCCGTGATATATCAGACCATATACGGGTATGACAAAACATGTATTTTTACTGCTCTAATTACGTTGGTAACCAGTTTATAACAGCAATAAGGCACCAAGGGCGTTTGTGGCATATGGCCAATATACCACGACAAAGGGCTGTGTCCAGGCACTGAGAACAGCCCTTAGCCGCCGTACATTGGCCATATAACACCCCCCCCCCCCACTCGTGCCTTATTGCTTAAATATCCAACTCATCATATGAGCTCCACTGAAGAGGCATTTACTACCCTAACATGACAGCTAGGCAGTCAAATAATAGGACAACAAGGCAATGTATAGCCTATAAATATCTGCACCTAGACAACATGACAACCCATGTACTTGCTAGCAACAGATTGTTAGCAAGTACATTTTGCAATATTGACACAGATATTACTGTTGGAAAAACAAGGCCATTGGCGGCGCTATAGTAATTTAACTGTGGGAATTCTGTGGGAAATCTGTGGGAATTTAACTGTGGGAATTCAAATATGTTCGTTTTGTGCACATTACAAACCATAATTGAGACACACATAATACTCTTTTATACCTGACAGTCTTTAAAGTTGAAACTTCCACAGTTTATAGCCCTTCACAAACATACTGTACCTGTATATGGGTTGAAAATGGCAGATTTGGGCACTGATAAGAGCCTGTACAGTAATACTCTATAAATTATGTCAGCGCTCAGGCTCTGAGCTTTACAGGGCTTTATGGTCTTTGACTGAAAGCCATTCTGAATTTGAGCACCGCATGAGACAAGAATTTGCCCCCATCTCTCCCTCTAATTGCACAACCTTTGCACATGTTGTGTTGTCTCAGTGAGGGAAATGCTGTAAATGAAGAGAACTCGGTGTATTTTGAAAGATGAGACGTTGAAGATTATAATAAATACCACTTTGATGTCATACAAGGAAGACAAACCCCCGTCAGTCCAAATGTGCACTTCACATTTCCATATCATAAAACTCATGTCACATACAGTGTCCATGTTTATGATCACTATTTTTGATGTACAGTTACAAGACGACATGGGTTGTTCTGAACAGAACGAGCCCACGTTTGTCCATTGTAAAAATGTGCCGCAGGAACACTCACCTGGATGCACGCATGACTCCTTTCTATGCGTACCAAACATGACGATGTGTTTCTCTGAATTGCCCTGTGAATGCCTAATACTGTAAGATGATATTTTATAACTTAGCTAGTCATTTTGGCAATAGAACAAATCACTCAGATGATGCCCACCTGACCCAGATTGCGGTTTATAATAGGCCGTTTTTAGATTGCGTGAAAACAACGGTTATTGTGTGATGGCGGAGATACAGGGTTGTGCTCCGAGAGATAAAACTACTACAAGTGTGCTTGCTCTAGTTTCTCAATGACACAGCTAGGAGAGCTATAAAAAAGACCGTATGGTTTAAGATTCTTCTTTGAGTCATAAAAGCGCATTGAAATGACTTTGTGCCCACTTTGGAGAGGTGTGTCATGTGGCCGCTAGGAGACACCAGATAGTCCTTTCATGTGTTGTGTTGCACCTACCTCACATGTTCCAGGAATATTTGCATCATGTTACCGATGCTATCGAGAGTGTTTTCAGGTTTCGCTATCAACAAACGCAGCAAAGCGTACAGTAAATGTAAAATGAAGATAAAATCAACAGTGTAACGTTTGGATTCAGTCTCGTGCCGAGGTGAACTGTTTCCACAATCTCCAAATGGTTCCCTTTCAAATTGCTACCATGCGTGGACATATGCATTTCATGTTTCTTCTTCAAGAAACATTGAAATGTATCCATAGATGTTCATTCCCACACGGGTAAAGGGTTAATGATGAAACTTCTACGGTCTTCAAAGTTTAAACTCTCACTCATGCACTAGCTGTAATGGGCATGAAAGCCAACATAAGGTCTGAGCATGAAAGTCTAGACTATCCCAGTGCCCGTGTTTTCTAGAATAGGACTAAGGGCCTTTTAACGTGAGTCATTCAGGTCCCTGGAGGCCACACATTTAAGGTTCCTTTAACCATGTCGTTTTGAGGGTATCATCGGACATCACGGCAAATCTGACAATAGAAACAATCTGTATTTTCCGTGGGATGGTAAAATGAAGCGAGAGACTTTGATGTCACAAATGCTTTCTATAAGAGTCTCACGGCAACAACATAAATCCTTCACACTCGAGTGGGTAGTGGAGTTTGGCCGGTGACGTCTCCATGTGTGCTGTTCTTTTCGTTCAACCCGGAACAGTTGCTGAGTAAGGACATCAGTGCATGCGACACTGCAATGTTTGTAACTGGCTGGTGGGTTTCTGAAAATACCCTATTAGATAGTGAGCTCAGAAAGGCCACTGTCAGATTGACCAAATCAAACAGGCCATCTAGATTATTCATGAATGTTTTCAAAAGTGTCAGTGCAGATGGTGAAACGTAACAGGCCGAACATCACCGCAGGTGCATGAACCGACGTCGATTTAAACCCTGTCCCAGCCTTGTCATCCGTTCACTTTTGGTGGGATGAAAGCGTGCTCTCAAGATAAGCACCAGTGAGTATCTGGCCATCTCTGTCTCATCTTTCCCTAGCTAATGACCTACATCTGGATCCACCTATATTCTGAAGCTCATTCTTCACGTTGTGGTTCCCCAAAGAAGAGGTTTTGTGTCAGAATAATGTGGTGGAAAGACAGAATCAACTCAGTTGATCTATGACATAGAGATACTGATAAGAAGGCCTTAGAAATGTCCACGTGAGGGAATGTTACAATGATTACAGAATGTATGAGATTTGAAGCTTGATCAACGTGGATGGGAGCCATTTGTCAGGCATGTTCTTTCTTTCAACTGTAAAGTGATTGAATGCCGTCTCTCAACTGTCACTGTTTTCAAACTTATCTCTATTTTGTTGTGTCTGCATGATTTACAGCGTCTGTTTATCCTCTGCTACTTTCGTTTTTCAACATACCCCAGTTTTGTTGAGTCTGCATTATGGGCCATCTGTTTTAGTCTGTTTCATGCTCTGTGTCTCATCCATCCTCTCATAATCTATCTTCAGATTGAAAACGACATAAAGGAGAGCATGAAGACAGAGATGGCCCAGTTGCAGCAGAGTGCCGTTCACAACCACACGGCCGCCATGTTGGAGATGGGCACCAACCTCTTGTCCCAGACGGCCGAGCAGACCCGCAAGCTAACGGATGTAGAGACGCAGGTACTATATCCCCCTAAACTCCTCACACTCCTGCCGGGAACAATCTCACGCACCATAGACTCAGCTATTCCACATTAAACCACCCCAAAAAAAGCAAAAGGGGGAACTGGCCAAAGATAATATGGATGACATGTAAATACCTACGCTCTCTTTATGTGATGTTCATATCAGTGTAGGCTACTCAGAGGAGAAAGGGGAGGACCAGCCTCCTCAGTGAATTTCATACAAATAAAAATGGTTTTAGATGAAACTACACTAAATATAATCACGTCACCAAATAATTGATTAAAACACACTATTTTGCAGTAGCCTCAACAGCCCTTTGTAGGGTAGCGCCATGGTATACTGTAGCCGGAGGACAGCTAGCTTCTGTCCTCCTCTGGGTACATTGACTTCCACCCAAAGTTATCAAATAATTATTATAGTACTGAATAAGCATAAGCTACAGCTAGCTAGCACTGCAGTGCATAAAATGTGGTGAGTAGTTGACTCAAAGAGAGAGAAAGACAGTAGTTGAACAGTTTTGAACAAATTCATTTCTTCCAAAAGGAAGGAGAAACAAGAGAGAAATACGACGTGGCTGTGTGTTTACGCGTGAACAGGGGTTTATGCATTTTCCCGTTTCTGTTGAAAAATAGAATAGAAACTCTTGTTTGTGTCACTGTCTGTCACCTCAAATTTGTCTGTGTCCGTTGTAGCAACCTCATGATGGGTATAGGTCAAATTTGAGTATCATGTAGTAGCCTAAACCCGTCGCTGTTACATTGAACTGGGTGAATGGAATATGAATGACAGTTATCCGACATGTTGTAATATAAATAAGGCCATGCTCATGAAAAAAAAAAAAATTCTCCCTCATCTTAAACGGCACTGGCCGCCACTGGTGCCTATGTTTAGGTTTCAACTTCACTTGATACTTGGGGAGCTTAAGAAGGAAGGGGAGAAAAGTGGTAGTTGTGGGGGTAGGTTTTGATAAGCAAAATCACTGAGTATTACCATGTGTCAGAACAACCTCTCTTCATGCAAAACCTATACTTTATTACCTCTTCCTAAAGAGGAGCTGATGATTTACATCTTACCTACATTTTGTTTTGCTGGAACACCTCTAGAAGGCAGGATACCGCTAACCTATTTCTGCCTTGGAGCAGGTTCTGAACCAAACCTCCAGACTAGAGATTCAACTGCTTGAGAACTCCCTGTCCACCAACAAGCTGGAGAAGCAGCTCATGGTGCAGACCAACGAGATCAGAAAGCTCCACGACAAGAACGGGTAAACTCACAGGCCGCTAACACAATGTGAAACATCATTTAAAGACATCATGCCTTTCATGACTCCAGACACAAACTCATGTATAGACAGATCAACTCAATGTGCAACAAGACACCCAATCCCGTGAAGTAAAACAGTATGAAGTCCATGAGGCCATATTTTCCTAGATGGTCTTTGAAAGCTGCACTTTAATGATGTTGCAATGGGAGTAATCAAATGTGGCTTTTGGATGGCTTTTCAGAGTCCAGTTTGTCCAGTTTGTCTCTCGTCGTCTGCTTATAAGCTCCCTCCCATCCCCGGTGCTTACTGTAAATACAGTAACACAGCTGTACTGAATTCTTCCATTCATAAAAATATATATATACTGATTCCTATATTTGAGAGCTGCGCTCAAGGTTTATAGACATGGGTTCCACATGAGGTTGGTGGAACCTTAATTGGGGAGGATGGGCTCGTGGTAATGGCTGGTAATTGCCGTCCGTTCCAGCAATTTTTATGAGCCGTCCTCCAAGAGTAGCCTCCACAGAGGGTTCCTTTACTGGGAGCAATTTTCAAAGATTGCGCAATTATGAAATCACCTCCCATTTAAACATTTTATTTTATTCATCAATTTAATGCAAGCGGAGTCGTTCTGAATTTGTTCATCAATACGACGTCAGCCTGTATCATCTTTCAGACTATATCATCTTTCAGATTAAATCATTTTCCAGACTATATCATTTTTCAGGCATTATTTATCAAATGGAGGACCATGGGATACGGTTAGAGCTTAAATTAGTCTGCAAAGTTTCTGATGAAATGTATGTATATATATGTTAATTGTCTGTGTGCAACTCATGGTGACTGAATGCACTGACATAAAGAATTATATTGCTATTATGTCTGGGCGTAATGTATATAGTTGGGTTTCCATAACACATGTTGCCACGGCTACAGTTCAGAACATGTTTTAGGGTCGGGAGAAGGGAATATGCCGGAAGTGGATTTGGTCTGATAATTCACTTGCTTGATCTATCAAAAGAAGGCAGTTAGAAAATAACTTAGAAAGTGATGGAATTCGACTGTTTTTGGCAATCACAAAGAAATACCAGTAATTATTTGGTAACTATTATGTAACTACCATACAACTATGTAAGCACCAAATCACGAATAGAGGACTAATCCGAAAGTTGGTTATAGCTTCAGTTTACAGTCATCTATAAACTAAAGCTATAGGTCTAACAAACCTTCCTATGTCGGGTCTTCCGCTTCCCAAGGTTCATGGAGCAGAAGATGCAGGAGATGGAGTCTCGTCACCGGGAGGAGCTGGGGACGCTGCGGGAGGAGAAGGGAAGCCTGCAGGCTCTGGTGGGGAAACAGAGTGGGGTGATCCGTGAGCTGGAGACCCAGCTGACCAGGGCCACGGGCAACAGCACCGCCATGCAGAGGCAGCAGCAGGAAATGATGGACACAGTGCACAACCTCATCAGCCTCTGCAACAAGGACGGAGGTATAGTAGCTAAGGGTCTCGTGTTGACAGACTTCACACTGTATTGTCCTCCAAGAAGATGCCTAGTTGGGAGCTACACCCTGAAGAGAAAAGTCAAAACATGTGCATGTGTGTTATTACAGGTGCCAGATGTAAAAAAAATTGATATGTTATTTAAAAGAAGGTTCTTGGAAACTGTTTGGGCTCCCAAAGATGAGAGAGAGGAAGGAGCTGCCATGATGCCAATACGATAAACATGGTTCCATACAGAGGGGCACAGTGATGCCCTTAACCTCTGCTCGAGGGGGAAGCCAAAGTGGTCACTCATCACTCTAGTTGCTCGGTGTGGTTCTCTCGTTACGGTAATGGTTTATCACGCTTCACCGTGACAGCCTAGGCTGTAGTTACCGCTTGAGTGAAATGTCAAACAGCCACTATTTTGAGTAATCAACTCTTTTTCTTTGTTCGTGTCTCCCCGTGGCGATAATAAGGGACCCTTCGGTCCACCTCTTGACCCTGACAGCAACATGAGCCTCATGTTTAATCAATGCAGTGAACTCATTACACCCCCTCCAACTCAACACAACAGCACAATCCCAAACCCACTTGATCCCAAGCTTCCCTCGATCACATTCAGTCACAGGAGATTTCAAGTAAATATGTGTGCTGGGATTGGTGGAGTGTCTAGCGAGAAACCTTGCACTATGTTCATGTTCCCTACTTCCTGCTGTGACGGCCCAAGACCCCACACTGCTTCCTGTGGCTGTTTGCCCGTATAACAGGAAATGAGCAGGCGAATAGCGAATAGATATCTAAGACATGGAGAGTGGATATGTGCATGACATGATTATCACGTGCTACTTCATAGCTTTATTGTTCTATGCAAAAAGACTCCCTAGCGGCTTAATTTCGTAGCTCTGACAGTAGGAACACTTTATGGCAGATGGTCCTTTGAGTGTCATTTAAGCTGTCTACTGAATGGGTCATATTAACTAATCCCTGTGTATTAACTAATCCCTGTGCCGTGCCATATTGTGACCCAAATATGTTATTAGGGTTTCTTAAGTCTCTAAAACTGTTTGCCAAATGAAAAACAAGTAATTAACTGACATGGAAAGACGTCCACATTTGCCATGTTCCATTAGTTGCCAGTAATCCATTTAGTAAACACCTCTGCAACTTTGTCACCTAGTCAGCCATGTAATCTCCCTGTCAGCTCGGGGTGTTTCTTTGGGTCACTGGGGCATCCAGCCTCCCAACTTGATTGGTGGCTGCTTTAACAAGAGGAGAGTGAAATTAAACAATGGACACCCTGGCTCTGTGGTTGGTCCCATCCTCCTCCACGGTGGCACTGAGGGCTAACCGGGCGCTGGGGTCACCTCTTCACCCCTGCCGAATAATTCAACCTATAATGGCTCCTAGGGGAGGTTGCAACACTTCCGTTCCCCACAGTGTCTAAATCTAGATGTGATGATGCTCCGTTACAGGGGAGGATTTTCGGGGGAGGATTTGTTTGTTTACCAAACAGATTTGTGTTTTTGTTCGGGGAGGGTTAGCTTTTCGTACCATTGGATGGCGTCTATTCGAGTTAGGCTCTGTTTTGAAAACTGAACCTTAGCATTTCCTTTCATGCTCAGATTCAAATCATCACTGACAGTTACTATGGGGAACATTTTAAAAAGGGAGTTTAGATGCTAAAAATATGCCCATAAACATTGTTACTGACGTTTGTCAAGAAACATACTTCTCAATATTTGTATATATGTATACTGAACATGTACACTGAACAGTAATATAAATGCAACACGCAACCATTTCAAAGATTTGACTGAGTTTCAGTTCAGTCAATTGAAATAAATTCATTAGGCCCTAATCTATGGATCTCACATGACTGGGTAGGGATGCAGCCATGGGTGGGCCTGGGAGGACATAGACCCACCCACTGGGGAGCCAGTCCCAGCCAATCAGAATGAGAATGTTTTATTACAGACAGAAATACTCTTCAGTACCTTTTCCACTGTATTATGCTCTGAACTCTAATCCAACCTTCTCTGATGCAGCCAGACGCCACTGAGCTCACGTTTGGGTCGTCATTATTACCTAAATCTTTCGAGAGAGCATTGAGCCAAATACCGTTAGTAGTGGTAATTGACCTCAGTGTTGGAACGCTCTTCAAAATCTCTGGGCGCTAAATAGGGTTTTCTTTCACAGTATTCTATCATCCCACCTAACGAATGCCATCAATCATATTTACAGCCGGGAAAGCCATGTCTGGAGGGAATGTGATCTTATTTTAATTATCCGCATTTAGCTCAGAGTTCTATGAAATGCTTCAAAATGGCATTTACCGCGTTGATTGTACACAGTGTACAGTAAATCATCAGATGTTTTCTACTAAGGCCTTTTATGATTTAACTATGCTCATGTTTAAGCATACTCATTTGTCTTGAAGTGACACCTGACGCTGCAAAGATACTCTGGAGCAAGTAGAGAGATTATCCATGAGGTGTGTATTGGCACCATCTATCATGGACTTATTCCAGACTTCTATTGACCCTATTTTGGTTTGCTTGTCTTTCCCTCAGATATTTGTTTGTGGTTTTGAGTCCATTTTATTTGGTTTTTAGCATCCTTTCACATTTAATTGAGTCTGCTAGATCTGTCACAGTCCATTTTGGTTCCTTTGTTTCCACGTGTGTCCATTTGACTCCATGAGGTGCCTTCTGGGTCCACAGTGAGATGTATAAAGGGACCTTTTCAATCCCCAAGGGTCTTTGAGGGGCCTCTCGGGGCTGCTTGGGTCCATGTAGGTTCATGAGAGTCTTTTTAGATCTGCGTCACAGCCTCTCTGGGTCCATTTGGGCTCATTTGGCAAGGGTGCTGATTTATGCAAACACCCAGCCCTGCTATCCTTTTCACATGAACCCCCTGCTGAATACAAGTCCCCACTGAATCACAAAATATTTGTCTGTAAATAAATATTGGGAAATATTTTCAGAGCCAGGCTGCAAGCTCTTCAAGGGTGCCTCTCCTATAGCAGGAAGTCACCAGTCTCTGGTAGACTTTGACTGCACCGTTTATTGTGAAATTTGTCCTCACTGTAACAGACTGTGAGTCAGAAGGTTCCCCTTTGACACCGATCTCTCCCACCTCTCTAATGTGTCCTGCCATCTCCCCGTATGAAGTAAATTGCGTCACGACAGGGCCGGCCTTTAGTTGTGTTAGACTCCGCAGAGCAAGGTCCTACTCTGTCAACCTGTCACGGTGGGATATTCTTGTCGCTGACACTCAATACTTCATCAAAATGGCCTAAATAATATGCCTAACCTACAGCCTGTCTCAACTGACTGTTCAGCTGAGGGAGGGGGATCAAAGTGGAGTCTAAGGATCACTGACACGTTTCGCTTTCCAGTGACATCCCCTTTGCGTAAACAATCCCAATAGTAAAAACAATGGTGTGAAAACTGAGATTCGCCCCTTCCTTTTGGAATTGTAATTTCCATCGATATAACAAGGACTTGGAGGGTAAATATAAACCACTTGTTATAACAGGAACTTGAAATGTATAGCTTGTAGTATTTGGTCCTAGGCCCCTTGCTTGGTTTCAAAAATATTGCCGCCATAATTATATACAGATGGAAATAGACCCAGCTGCCAGTTCGAACAGGCCTGTCAAAGTCAGATGCCCTCTCTCTGGGCGGGAGATCATCCACTTGACAAACTGCTTTTATCTTGCTAATAAGCAATCCAGTCACCCTCTGATTTTATCATGAGCTGTATGGATATCCACACAGAGACCTTTTAGTTCGGCTTCTGTGTCACTTTACTTACATATTCATTTTCTGGAATGTAAAGATGGTAATCATGATAAATGTACACTGCCGGTTTTGATATTACAAAAACCCCACTGCTTGATGGCTCATATGTGACATGAAACCTAAGGTAGTCAATTCTTTATTTAAATAGCGGGATCAAAAATGACATATTTGTATATACACTGAACAAAAGATATATAAACTGTAAAGTGCTGTGCCATGTTTCATGAGCTGAAGTAAAAGACATCTGTCGTATTTTGTTGTGTGACAAAACTGCACATTTTAGAGTGGCCTTTTTGTTTGTCCCCAGCACAAGGTACACCTGTGTAATGATCATGCTGTTTAATCTGCTTCTTGATATGCCACACCTGTCAGGTGGATGGATTGTCTTGGTAAAGGAGAAATGCTCACTAACAGGGATGTACTGTAAATGCAGCCAACTTGACACAACGATAAGAAGCATTGGAATGGGCCAGCATCCCTGTGGAACGGTTTCGACACCTGACGAATTGAGGGCTGTTCTGAGGCCGGGGGGGTAAAACTCAATATTAGAAAGGTGTTCCTAATGTTTGGAATACTCAGTGTATTTTGGTAATGGATAGCGCCCAAGTGCTGAGCACAGGGATTTTAATAACCTCATTGACACCTGTCAGTCAAATATATAATTTGAAAATAAAGACATATGGAAGTTGCTTGTTGACACTTGTTGATAGATTGTTTGACAGTCTGAAAGCAATTTAACTGTAGCAGTTTAACATTCAAACACCACCTCTGAGTGACTGTTTTTCTTTAGCTTAAAAGTACTATTTTCTGAAGTCTTTCTAGAACCTGAATTTCCACAGCATGAAGTTGTGATGCCAACTATGTGTCTCGTGTTTCCTCAGTAGTCCCAAACAGCACGAAGCGGGTGGACGAAGAGAAGAAGTTTCGGGACTGTGCCGATCTGTACCAGGCTGGTTTCTACAAGAGTGGGGTCTACACCATACATATTAATGCCCAGGAGACCAAAAAGGTGGGCAGCCAGTCAGAACTTCATATAGAGAACGCCATGTGAAAATATCTACCATTTCATCACTTTAAGCAGCTCTTTGATAAGTGTTTAGGGTGTTTTTGTCACTAAAGTGAGCTTCAACTCTGTCCAAGAAATCCAAAGACATTGACCCACTTGAGAGCAGCAAGTGAAGTGGGGCTATGATAGTTATTGGCTGCTTCAGTGCTTCAGGAATAATCGAAGGCTCAAAATATACCCTTGGCAGCCTGATGAGGGCCAGGGTTTACAAGAGGGTGGCGGGGGAGGGGGTGAAACAGGTGTTCACCACCTCCACAGGGTGCTGCCAGGCCTCAGACGGATGGCAGGGAGGTACGAGGGGGGAGGTTGGCGGAGGAGTGAGGGATGAGGGGGAGAGAAAGGAGAAAGGAGAAAGCCTCGTGTCTGGTTTCGGAGAATAATTCTGTCAGGGGCTATACATACTTAATTATACCCAGACCGGGCACTGTGTGTTCAGCTGGGGTCTTGTCCGAGGTGATAGACCTCCTCCAGACCTTCTCCACTACTCAAACAAATAGCACCACAGCAGATAGATACCCCTGTTATCAGCTTACACAGCGGCCAAGGGTTAAGGGTCATGTTCCATCCAGGTGTCCAGTGGTATGTGTCCTGCTCCACTGGCCCTGTCCACTTATGTCTGCACCAGGCCTGGGATTGGGGTCACCTCCTGGGAGTTGTTGGAGGATCAGGACACATTGATTACATTTGAGTAGGACTCACAACACTTCGCCCTGATGATACATGAGAAGGACTGTGTGCTGGAACCGATGATTCATAGAAAGGAATCACTAGTTAGGCCCGCTTTATTTTAGAATGGATGGTTCACAACAGCAAATGTAACCTATCATGTCTATATTTGTGCTCTAAATTGTAAGGTAAGAGCATGTGGGTTGTGTTTGTAGGCAGCCTGAGAAATTAATGACCATCGGGGAATGTGTGTTTACAGGTGCAATGTAACATGGAGACCGCTGGCGGCGGATGGACCATCATCCAGCGAAGAGAGGACGGCGGCCTGGACTTCCAGAAAACGTGGAAGGAGTACAAGATGGTGAGACGAGAAGAAGAACAAACAGCCCAACTCTAAAGCACCACATGCACAAGATAAAGCCATGCCTGAATGAGGAGTCTGTTTCCAACACACATCCTCTGCTACAGTAAATTATAAGAAATGGGTGTACTCTCGCCTCTCTCTCTTGGATTTAACATGTTGAAAAAGAGTGAGGTAGGATTCCCTTGTATTCTCAAGAGTGGCCAGGTCCTACCCAGCATCACCAGCTGTATCTCTGTTACGTCTGTGCACAGGGAGGGATTCCTCAGCCCTCGTATTAGAGACTCTAGCTTGGGTGTCGGAGGCTGGCACGAAATCCAGCCCAACCCTGGGCCTGACACACTGTTGTTATTCATATCAAAACAGGACAGCAGTAGTCGGAAAACGATACGTTTGTTTAGTCTTTACGTAACAGCGCAAGGTGTTGTGATCATCATCGTCCAGTCCATACGGGGATAGATATCGACTGGTGTACTAAGAGGCTAAGCTCTGTTTTGCTTTTAGGAGCGATGAGCTACCCCATTGCCATTCCAATTAGCTGTAGCGTATACTAACATAACGTAGGCATCACAGCAGCTGGAGACCAGATTAAATATGGAGGGTGTTTTAATTACCAATCTGAGCACATGGTAACGGGTGATCTGCAGAGGGTAAATATAGATTTGACAAGGGTGAAAAGGGAAAGGTTAAAGAGGTACGGACAGACAGTCCAGCTGGTTAGAAGCAGTGAGGGAGCCATGGCACCCCTAGCCAAGCATGGAGAGCGTGGAATAGAAGTGGCAATGGAATCAGCACGGACCCTAGCACCGCCACCGAATACTGGCACACCGTCGGTGTGGTCCTTTGCCTCCCTCAGAGGCCCTTCCTTGAAGAGCCTGTTAAGTGATTGATATAGTTTTATTGTGTGATTCAATTCACTGCTGTTGGTCTCTGTGGGCTTTTGCACATAAATTCAAAACACTTGAAGGATTCATAAATCTTTTGGGCGAACTTTATTGGGCTATTCCTATTTTGTGGGAGGATGGAGAGCACTCTGGCAGTGACCCCTACAATTAGTCGTCAAGTATGTGATCTTATCACCGTAATGTTTATAAATACATTAGCAGTACTGGATAGAGTATATGTAGCAGGATAACAAATCCGTTCTTTAACCGGTATGAGACACAAATCAATTTGACAATTTGCAATACCTTATTAAGTAAGTATTTGTCTAAGTTAGTATTTGTCAGAATGTATGGCAAACTTTATGAAAGAGCACTTTCTATCAATCTTTATCGTTTTAAGAAAAGGTTTTACTTCTCTACCCAACAATACCTCAAACCTCCTCTCTGAAATCCCTGGTAGACGCATTCAGCCAAGTTTGCGTGTGAATGAACCCTCTGGTGTGGAACATTAAGGGGGAACCACTACTGTTTGAGTCCAACCATCCCAACCACAAGCCAGGTTTGCAGAGGTGAAACGGAATCACAAGTGGAGGCCTTGGACAGCGCTAAAAGGCAGATCAGTCGGAAGTCAGATTGAGTCAGGGACGTGGCCCAGCCACTTTCTCCTTCCACCCACACAGCAGGACATGTCTCAGGCTGGAGGAATGCCCCATGTTTACTTTCCTCCTTCCATTCTCCTAATCATCGCAGGCTCTCGGCACATCTCCCCCTTCAACCCACCCCTTCCGCAAATCATTAATGGAACAGTCCAGAGCTCCAGACCAGTCTCTTTGAGCCATCATGTCACCCTAGTTTCTAATTCTCCCCATTGCAGGTTTGTTACTACCGCTGCCGTCAAAAGCACTTAATCTACAATGGTAGTCATTGTGACCCTATCTAAACGGTGTAATTGTTGAGAAGGCGTACGTGGCGCTGTGTGCATCTGTTGTCATTCTCATGGACTGTGTAATAAAGAGGGTTTATTACGAGTTTGGTTTGGGTGGGAATAGGAAGGGTGGAAAAGGTGCTTTGTGTGCCTTTTTTCAGCTGGTCCCAATTTATGCTCTCATAAACAGGGAGGGCTATTCTTGTGCGGTTTCATGCTTTGTGTTGCATTTGTTTAGGCGTCAATCCTGAAGCAGTCATTGATGATGACATCACAAAAATGTTATTAAAAAAATTCCATGGTGGAGAGATTGCATCTTTTCCAGGAAGACCTTGGAAGGGATCGGGAATGACTTCTATCCTGTATCCCGGAATTTACAGTAAGATTCCCTATGGGCCTCAGTGATGACTCTGGCCTCCTCTTTGCTCTTCTTCTTCTGTTGCAGGGCTTTGGGACGGTTTCTGCAGAGCACTGGCTGGGGAATGAGTTTGTATACCTGCTGACCAGCCAGAGGCAGTATGCCCTCCGTGTGGAGCTCACCGACTGGGACGGACACCAGGCCTTCTCCCTGTACGACCGCTTTCACATCGATAGTGAGAAACGCAACTACAGGTACTATTGAAGAGCTGTATGTATGTGTCTTGATAAGCCTCGAATTCATGTTGCCACTACTGACTGATATCTAAAATGGAGACATTGCTGACATTATGCAGTCCAAATTCCTTCTCATTTAATGGTATCATGTCATAACAGATATTTTACATACAGTAAAGTGTTCCCACAACTGATACTTGGTCCTTGACTAAGGAGTTTAACTTTTTGCTTCTTCCAGAGCGCTAAATATGCTTCAAACTGTGGCAGATGCTTGGATTCGTTAGATTTGGAAATTCATTCTCATTTAATGGTATCATATCATAACAGATATTTTACATACAGTAAAGTGTTCCCGCAACTGATACTTGGTCCTTGAATAAGGGGTTAAACTTTTTGCTTCTTCAAGAGCACTAAATATGCAGACGTTTGGATTCGTTAGATTTGGAAAACTACTGGAACATTCCAGAAAGTTTCGTGCAATCAAAGGTCTCTGAGAGGAGATGGTCTGACAATTCCAATTGAGGTGATTCGTCAGATTTGTAGCCCCTTCTGATAAGAAGCTACTTCAGTTTCTAAATGTTATTTTTTCAACTTCAGATGGATTTCTGTTTGTTTTCCGAAGACGTTGCAGCCATTTATGCTGCCGGGAAGGGTGCTTCGCAGCGTTCAGATGTTTGGACAAAATGGTGTGGTCGGGTTGAGAGTGAGGCGATTGTCATATCTAATTTGTGGAAACATCTTGGATTATGTGACGACAGGATTTACTTTAAAGAAGTCTGCCTCTTAAAGTGTTAGGTGCACACTCTCCAGGTTTTCTCTGTAGGCTACAGAAATGGATTTTACGGTAAAGCTATAGGGAGAGGTCAACCGATTTCTTTTGTTGTGCGCTGAGACTAAATCCGGGTTTATATGTCCCATTGTGAAGATTGGATAACTCCATCCCTTTTTACCTCTCAGAGTTTAATACTGACTGCACAGACACTGACTTCCTTCTCCCTATAGTCAGTATTTGACAAGGAAAGATTTGTTAAGTGCAGAGAAGGACCATGTAGGATACGGTTCAAGGGGGGATAATGCAGGTATGTTTATCTACACTGTATGTATAAAAGGACACTTGAACAGGGATAGTGATTTATTTGCACTCAAAGGATTCTCCCTCCCTCTCTCTCTTTCACTGTTTCCCTCTCTTCCTCTCTCTCTCTCTCCCTCACACACACATACTGTAACCTCTTGCTATTTCGATGGGGGAAACAGTGGTTGTTTGTTTCTTCAGGGCAGGAAGAGGCGTCTTTGAGCCTACAGTGGGCTTTAGTTAAGGGAAGGAAGGCTCGTTG
Organism: Oncorhynchus mykiss; assembly: GCF_057628025.1. Lineage (NCBI taxonomy): Eukaryota > Metazoa > Chordata > Actinopteri > Salmoniformes > Salmonidae > Oncorhynchus > Oncorhynchus mykiss. The sequence continues at coordinate 44,278,095 of NC_143039.1, read as the reverse complement.
GCGCTCGGAGTGGAGAAATCTAATCGGCCTGCTGTTCACTATAAATATATTTGTTCTCTCAAATAGTTGTGTGATTGCTTCTCAAGAGCATTGGCCAAAACCAACCAGGCCACAAACAAAGCTGCCATCTATGTTCTGTTCTCCTCTGCTCTGGCACCTCCACTTCAGAATCCCAAACAATCTGCGACATGTTCTTCAACTTGTATTTATTGTACTGAGAAGCAACAGATTGTAGCAAAAGATAGCATGACGTTTTGGTTTGGTTTTGGATTATTTTGGGCATCGGTGGTGGGGGCCTTACTGGAATAGTACAATCTCCACTGACGCAGACAGACACGTTTGTTAAGACACATAAACGAAAGTAGCATGGTCATGCAACTCACTTACACACACACACACACACGCACACACACACACACACACACGCACACACACACACACACACACACACACACAGGCACACAGACCTACACGCACCCATTGGATACCGCAGATGGTAATTTAAAGCTGTAGTCCACCGATGCACAAGTGTGCCCATTTATTATAAACAATGTCAAGCTTTGCGAGGAAATGTTTGCTTCACTGCCAGCTCCTTGGTTGCGTCTAAATATAAAGCCAGACGGAAATGACTTGGTTTGAAAGAAGTGCAATTATTGCCCAGAGAAATATAGGATTCTAATCCTTGATCTAAATCATATACAGCATGGACTAATTGTCACATTTATTACTGTCCCCCCTATTTTAATGATTTCCAAAGCACAGAGGCTGAGTAATACTCACCAACACTATTTTATTTAGTATCCAGACAGCATAATAAATACAATATAATAAAGCTATTAAATCAATCCATCGCAATGTAGATCTTGGTTATTCAAAACATATTTGTGAGTAAGTAGTTGGAGAAGTAAGTAAATTGGCCTGGTTCTCTTCTCATGGTGTGACTAATGCCGCGTTCAAGTGCTATTCAGAACTAGGAAACTCTGAAATTTCCGAACTGCAAATTGGTTATAGTTATACACGTGCAGCTTTCAACGAATCAGCAAGTCAGAAATTCAGAGTTTCCTAGTTCCGACTAGCATCTGAATGCGGCAATAGTCATTTCCAGATGACACAGTATTATGGGATTGATGCAGAAGTCTTCGAGAGTCTGTGCTACTCTTCCCTTTTTTTTGTGTTGAAGCCGTGCTTAAGGATGTTTGTACTGGCAATAGCCTGCATCCATATAAACATGAAAAAAGCATCTTAGAATCAATTTTACAGAAAGGGAATACAGTGTTTGTGAAAATATTTTCACTTGTTCTGTCTTTTAAATATGAGTCCGTGTGTGCAGCTAACTTTCTTGTTCCCTAATGCTTTTCTCCCCCGTATTTTCCCATTATGTAAGGTCTTATTTTACCCCAAAAGGACAATGCCCATATTACAATATACTTTAAACTGGCATCAACAATGCTACTCAACTTATGCTTTACAAATACCGTTGAAATTGCTGAAAGAGTATTTACGGGCTGACCTTGTAACTCATAACTACACAGCTCCCACTGAACTATGCTTGAACAAGCTTGTAATTTTTTATTTTTTTTTGGGGGGGGGGGGGGGGGTGTTTCGCTCCATTGTGAATCACGTTTCTGCAATTGCTATAACCTATGTCTCTCTGTAAACAAATACAAAGGAGCAGTCTATAAAATGGACTGAAATTGTTAGCTTGGTGAAATAGTGGGTTGCAACTGAAATAATGGGCTGTACAGTGATTTAGTCATGACCTGCGAATGGCATTGATAATGATGTCCATCAACACATTCGATCGATAACACTAATTGATCAACATTTACAGTATGGGCCTCAAAATGAGTCTTATTAGAGAAAGATGGCGGGAGGAAAGAGCAGGGGGAAAAAATACAGACTGATAGAAAGAGCAAAAGAGGGGGAGTGATCAGAAAGATGGGAATAAATACATTCCTACTGCAGAGGGGCAGGGAGGGGAATGGAACAAGCATTCACACTGCCAATCTGTGGACAGATCTTATTCATTATAGATTTGTGTCTAATCTTATTTAATAAGATCATTTTGAAGGATAGAAGAGGGCGAGGAAAACGATAGTTACGGTTGTAAGTTGCTTAGAAGGTTTGCTGTGAAGCAAAACATCAGTGTTGTTGCAAAGTTTAACTTACAAACGGATAGGAACTTTTGTTTCCAGAACTGGTGTGTGTGTGTGTGTGTGCGTGCGTGCGTGCGTGCCTGCGTGCGTGTGTGTGCGCGTGGTGGCCTGGGTGGTCAGGGAGAGTGTTTCCGGGGGTCGGCCAGGCATGAGATAGTGCCAGATACATGTTATTTCTCAGGGGTCACAGCCATCAGTCAGGGGTCAGAGTTGATTATATGACACAGACTACAGAAGGGCTTTGACCAATGGCTTACATCCTTTTCAACACGGATCTGAGTAGTGGCCCTGTACCACAGTGGTCCAGGGGGATCATTTGACATATTAACAATTCATATTGAAGTGTTGAATTATGTAACTGTTTAGTCTACTTGCTAATCCTTTATAAGCTATTTAGAGTTTCCTTAACTTTCAAATGCCCTTAGGTGTACTAACTACAGTGTAAGTTATGATTATTTACTTTACTACATTATGAATAGAATCTTTGCAAGGATTCAAATTTCATGTTAGTTTCTGCTTGCATGCACCATGCTGTATTTGGGTCTGTAAATGTGTGTATTTTATTGCAGTTGTGCTTTAACGTTGCATGTGAGGATTTAAGTATTGAATAAAACCATCATCTCTGGAACATTTTGAAATCGAACTATGTTAAAAAGCAGTGTGGGAGTTACTGAACACATGCACGGACACGAGTGAGGTTTACAGCTCCACGCTCTCCTCCGCATGTGTGCCGAAATCCTCTCCGTTGGAGAAAGGCCCTATCATGTTTACTCTTCAACTGACTGTTAAATCGTTATTAAATATCCTTCCTCTTCAAGCCAAGCTCCCTAAATCCTGGGATTTCTCCATATGGTAATGGGGAATCAGACAGTACCCTCAGATGTATTTGACGTGGGGGATTTGGAGAAGGACTTGGCAAAGGAGGGATTCTCTAGCTCGGCTGTAACCCCTCTGTCCTAGCCTTACACTGAGATGGGATCCCTGATACCCCTAACTCCTGAAGCTCGGTTTACTCATCCAACACGCATCCGCACTGCATTCTGACTGATAACCACAGTGCAGTGGGGAGGCAGCAACGCTGAATACTGTCTGTCCGTAAATCAAATGCTAAGGTATCTGAATACAACGTTATGTTGTGAAGCTAAAATCTAAAGATGATTTAGGTGAGAGGCGGTAGTATTATTCTGATATTTTATTAACCTTTTGTTGGGTTGCGGCTTAAGGTTTTAGTTTAAAGAAATTAACAGGGATGCATACAGTATGATCTACCTCAGTGATGATAATCATTGGCAACTTGTAAAGTAAAAAATGGTGAGTGTGTGTGCACATACGTGTGTGTGTCCATATGTTCGTCTGTCTCTGTGATGACACCCAGCGGCAGGCGAGCGAATGGGCTACAGCCAGACACCTCTGGGTAGGACGTGGTCCATTGGGCATGGTGATTAACCTCTGCTTTGAGCCAATTAGGCTGCAGTTCAGCAGGCTAATGACTGCCAGGTGTGCGACAGCATGTGCTGCCTGGACCTCAGCAGGTTTGGTCGTCTCCAAACTCCTTCTCAGACTGGGATAAAAGGAATGAAGCCAGCATGCTAGGTTGAACTGTGTCAGTCAAGAGAGGAAAGAAGTCAATTTGAAAGACTGACACAATTCTTTCTATGTCACACACATACAAAATAAACTTTTGTACAGGCAGACATACTGTAACAAACGTACACCTGTAGATTACATGTTAAAATGTGCTTAAAACATCTCTGGGGGAATCCCTTCAGAATGTAAGTACATAAAATAAAGTAAAACAGCAATATCCCCCATTTGGGATAACACGGGGCCTTTTGAAATGGGACATGGCAAGCAGATAACAGACGGGCTGTGGAAGTGTCAGTGGGGGCCATTCCACAGTGTGTTTAGCCACAGTCTGATACATCTCACTGGTGCGGAGGAGAAAGACATATTTATGATTTTCTTTATTTTGCAGTGTTTAGGGATGAATGCCACCTTCACTGAGAACCCCTGATGTATGGACCCCTATGGCACACAGGACTTATGGTACTTTGGGGAGTGGAGGTCTCTGTTAACTTTAACTGTCGCTGGCTGAGCCTGGGTGGTTTGATACAGCCTTACAGATACAGGAACTCAATTACTATGTTGTTTTATGTTGCATACATGCAGGTATTAGGTAGGCCTTACTCAAGTGGTTGAAACAAAAGAGAAGTGAGATTGATGGAAACAATTCTATCTTGATACTACATCACGATGTAATTCAGCCTAGAATGAGCAACATCTACATAGTTTGTATGACCAATATAGCCTCGCAGCCTAGCTGTAAAGTGTTATTGACAGTGGAGGCTCCTCATCCTACTCGATAAATTTGATTTTATATTAAAAAAGTTGTCCTTTTTAGATAAAACTATAGTAAATATATTCACGTCACCATATAGCTGATTAAAACACACTGTTTTGCAATGAAGGTCTACATTTCCATCCTCCTCCGGGTACATTGACTTAACTACAAAAGGCTCATGGTTCTCACCCCCTTCCATAGACATACATTGTAATTATTACTACTTCCGGAGGACGTCGTCCAACCTATCACAGCTTTTGCAGCATGAACTGACATCTTGTCCACCCAATCAAAGGATCAGAGAATTAATCTAGTACTGAAAGCTTAAGCTAAAGATAGCTAGCACTGCAGTGCATAAAATGTGGTGAGTAATTGACTCCAAGAGAGAGAAAGATATAAGTTCTGATCAAATTAATTTATTAAAACATGAAGGAGAAGTAGCAGAAAGAAAGAGAAAGAGCTAGCTAAAAAATTGTTATTTTTAAAATCACTTTTACTTTTACTTTTACTAATGCAGCTAGCTAAAGTAGCCTAATCAAACACCCGGCTCAAACAGAGGCTATCCAACACTGGAACTCTTCCAAGTCAAGGTAAGCTTTTTTTAAATTAATTTATTGTCACCGGGGCCTGCCGTTGTAACTGCTAAATGACTTACTGTACACTGTACTACGTGATTGTAGCGGGAATACTAATGTGTTACTTCTAGTAGCTATGTTGACTATGAGGGCAAAAGGCTCAAATTTTGAGCCCAACATTTTTTGGGGGCTTGCCTGTTTTGCATGCTAGTGTCCCACCTGGCCAAAAGCCAGAGAAAATGCAGAGCGCCAAATTCAAATAAATTACCATAAAAATTTAACTTGCATGAAATCACACATGTAAGATACCAAATTAAAGCTACACGTGTTGTGAATACAGCCAACATGTCAGATTTCAAAAAGGCTTTTCGGCGAAAGCAAACAATGCTATTATCTGGGGATAGCACGTCCGTAAACAAAAGAGAGAAAACATATTTCAACCCTGCAGGAGCAACACAAAACGCAGAAATATAAATCATGCCTTACCTTTGACGAGCTTCTTCTGTTGGCACTCCAATATGTCCCATAAACATCACAAATGGTTCTTTTGTTCGATTAATTCCGTCGATATATATCCAAAATGTCCATTTATTTGGCTCGTTTGATCCAGAAAACATTGGTTCCAACTTGCTCAACGTGACTACAAAATATCTCAAAAGTTACCTGTAAACTTTGCCAAAACATTTCAAACTACTTTTGTAATACTTGAAGACGGGATGATCTGTGTTCAATACAGGAAGAAAACAAACTGACGCTGCCTTTCTGGTCACGCGCCTCTAACAGTACACTTGAAGTGACCCTCTTTTTGAACAGGGCTACTTCTTCATTACATAAAGGAATAACCTCAACCAATTTCTAAAGACTGGTGACATCCAGTGGAAGCGGTAGGAACTGCAAGAAGGTCCCTTAGAAATCTGGATTCCCAATGAAAAACCATTGAAAAGCGAGTGACCTCAAAAAACAAAAAGATCTGAATGGTTTTTCCTCTGGGTTTCGCCTGCTACATAAGTTCTGTTATACTCACAGACATGATTCAAACCGTTTTAGAAACTTCAGAGTGTTTTCTATCCAAATCTACTAATAATATGCATATCTTATCTTGTGGGGATGAGTGGCAGGCAGTTGAATTTGGGCATGCATTTCATCCGGACGTGAAAATACTGCCCCGTCACCAAGAAGTTAATACGTGTCACATATCAGTTTGCAAACAATGTAAAACAAAATATATATCATTGAGTTAATAAAGCCGCATACACACATGGTCTCTTTTTTGTTTCGTTGAGTAAGGCAGCTCCAAAATGCAGGTGTTTCAGCCTAGCTCAGTGCTTTCTGTGGTGGGGCAAGCCAGCAGAGAATACAGAGTGTTACGCCGTGACTGGCTCAGTGTTCTGTCACTCATGGGGACACTACGTCACCACCAAGTCTAAGGGTAGAGCTAGAAAATTCTAGCCCCGTGGGTGCTGCCATAGAGTTACATTTGAAGTGCCCATCCAAGAAGGCTCAAGGTCATTGACCACAGATAAAATGACGTCAAATCACGTTACATGTATAGTAACTTTGATTGGACTGATTGTACTCATGTCAATACCATACTTTCAAAATCTTAGCTAGCAGTCATCATCATGACATTTAATGGTTAAAGACATGGAGAATAAACACTCCTCCTCACAGCTGCTAATTTCCCTTAATGTTGATGGTGTGGTTGTTACTGACAAGAAGCACATGGCTGAGCTCTTCAATCACCACTTCATTTAAGTCAGGATTCCTACTTGACTCAGCCATGCCTCCTTGCCCGTCCAACATTTCCTCATCTCCCACCCCTTCTAATGCGACTATCCCCGATGCCTCTCCCTCTTTTCCCCTGCCCCGCTGCAAAGTTTCTGCCTGCAGACAGTCACTGAGTCCGAGGGGCTAAAGGAGCTCCTTATTAAACTTGACCCCAAAAAAACATCTCGGTCAGATGGTTTAGACCCTTTCTTCATTAAGGTTGCTGCCCCTATAATTGCCAAGCCAATATCCAACCGTTTTAACCTGTCTCTCCTTTATGGGGAGGTTCCCATTGCTAGGAAAGTAGCCACGGTTCATCCTTTATTTAAAGGAGGAGAGCAAGCTGATGCTAACTGTTAAAGGCCTATTTCTATTTTGCCCTGTTTATCAAAAGTGTTGGAAAAACTTGTCAATAATCAACTGACTGGCTTTCTTGATGTCTACAGTATTCTCTCGGGTATGCAATCTGGTTTCCGCTCAGGTTATGGATGTGTCACTGAAACCAACCTGTTATGGATGATGCGAATTTTCGCAGCTTTTTGTTAAAAATCGCGCAACATTTCAAAGTCCTGCTACTCATGCCAGGAATATAGTATATGCATATGATAAGTATGTGTGGATAGAAAACACTCTGAAGTTTCTAAAACTGGTTAAATTGGGTCTGTGGCTATAACAGAACGTGTTTAGGAGTAAAAATCCCTGGTAAAACTGTTTACCAAAAATATATATATATATTTGTCCGCCATTCAATGAATTGTTTAAGACGAGAGAAAATATATGCGAATCACCTGTAAACGCCTACAGCTTCTACACGATGTCGCCATTGCTATCAGTATCAGAATGTATTTATTCATTTATCCTTGGTTACAACACGAATAGACCCCTCCTTTCTTGAGGCGCACCACACTATGTTGTGAAACTGAAAAAATGGACGATGATTTCCAGACTTGCTGCTATCGAATACAGATCGCCCCGTGATCAATTTGATACATCATTAACGTTTATTAATACCTAAAGTTGGTTTAGAAAAGTCGTTTGAAGTGATTTGAAAAAAGTTTATAGGCAACTTTTGTAATTTTAAAAAGTGACGTTGCGTCTTGTAAATGGACTTTTCTCAGCATCAGACTGGTCTTCAGCAAATGACATTTTGGGTATACAATGACGGATTTAATCGGGAAAAAGACCCAATTGTGATGTTTATGGGACATATAGGAGTGCCAACAAAGAAGCTCGTCCAAGGTAATGACTGTTTTATATTTTATTTCTGCGTTTTGGGTAGTGCCGGCTACCGCAAAATCTGTTGTTTACGTGTCGTGCTGGTATTTTGTGGGGTGCATGCTATCAGATAATAGCTTCTCATGCTTTCGCCGAAAAGCATTTTACAACTCTGACTTGGTGGCTAGATTCACAACGAGTGTAGCTTTAATTCAGTACCTTGCATGTGTATTTTTATGAAAGTTTGAGTTTTATCGAGTACTTTACTCAAGTACTATAGGTGGCGCTCTAAAATTTCCGCTGAGCTATCCCTGTGCAGGGACCACCTCCATAAGAAGTTTTAAAGGTCCTCAATGATGTCACCATTGCCCTTGATTCTAAGCAATATTGTGCTGTTATTTTTTATTGACTTGGTCAAAGCTTTTGATACGGTAGACCATTCCTCCTTGTGGACCAGCTAAGGAGTATTGGTGTCTCTAAGGGGTCTTTGGGCTGGTTTGCTAACTACCTCTCTCAAAGAGTGCAGTGCATAAAGTCAGAAACTCTGCTGTCTCAGCCACTGCCTGTCACCAAGGGAGTACCCCAAGGCTCGATCCTAGGCCCCACGGTCCTCTCAATTTACATCAACAACATAGCTCAGGCAGTAGGAAGCTCTCTCATCCATTTATATGCAGTTGATACAGTCTTATACTCAGCTGGCCCCTCCCCAGATTTTGTGTTAAATGCTCTACAACAAAGCGTTCTTAGTGTCCAACAAGCTTTCCCTACCCTTAACCTTGTTCTGAACAGCTCCAAAACAAAGGTCATGTGGTTTGGTAAGAAGAATGCCCCTCCTCCCACATGTGTTATTACTACCTCTGAGGGTTTTGAGCTTGAGGTAGTCACCTCATACAAATACTTGGGAGTATGGCTAGATGGTGCACTGTTCTTCTCTCAGCACATATCAAAGCTGCAGGCTAAAGTTCAATCTAGACTTGGTTTCGTAATCGCTCCTCTTTCACCCCAGCTGCCAAACTAACACTGATTTAGATGACCATCCTACCCATGTTAGATTATGGATACATAATTTCTAGAGCGGCAGGTAAGGGTGCTCTCGAGCGGCTAGATGTTTTTACCATTCGACCATCAGATTTGCCACCAATGCTCCTTATAGGAGACATCAGTGCACTCTATACTCCTCTGTAAACTGGTCATCTCTGTATACCCATTGCAAGACCCACTGGTTGATGCTTATTTATAAATCCCTCTTAGGCCTCACTCCCCCCTATCTGAGATATCTACTGTAGCCCTCATCCTCCACATACAACACCCATTCTTCCAGTCACATTCTGTTAAAGGTCCCCAAAGCGCACACATCCTTGGGTCGCTCCTTTTTTCAGTTCACTGCTGCTAGCGACTGGAATGAGCTGCAACAAACACTCAAACTGGACAGTTTTATCTCAATCTCTTCATTCAAAGACTCAACCATGGACACTCTTGCTGACAATTGTGGCTACTTTGTGTGATGTATTGTTGTCTCTAACCTTCTTGCACTTTGCGCTGTTGTCTGTGCCCAATGATGTTTGTATCATGTTTTGTGCTGCTACCATGTTGTGTTGCTACCATGAGGTTGTTACAGTGCCTTGCAAAGGTATTCATCCTCCTTCGCATTTTTCCTATTTTGTTGCATTACAACCTGTAATTTAAATTGATTTGGATTTGGATGTCATGTAATGGACATACACAAAATAGTCCAAATTGGTGAAGTGAAATGAAAAAAATTACTTGTTTAAAAAATAATAATAATAAATAAACGGAAAAGTGGTGCGTGCATATGTATTCACCCCCTTTGCTATGAAGCCCCTAAATAAGATCTGGTGCAACCAATTACCTTCAGAAGTCACATAATTATTTAAATAAAGTGCACCTCTGTGCAATCTAAGTGTCACATGATCTCAGTATATATATATACCTGTTCTGAAAGGCCCCAAGAGTCTGCAACACCATTAAGCAAGTGGCACCATGAAGACCAAGGAGCTCTCCAAACAGGTCAGGGACAAAGTTGTGGAGAAGTACAAATCAGGTTTGGGTTATAAAAAAATATCAGAAACTTTGAACATCCCATGGAGCGCCATTAAATCCATTATTAAAAAATGGAAAGAATATGGCACCACAACAAACCTGCCATGAGAGGGCCACCCACCAAAACTCATGAACCAGGCAAGGAGGGCATTAATCAGCGAGGCAACAAAGAAGCCAAAGATAACCCTTAAGGAGCTGCAAAGCTCCACAGCGGAGGTTGGAATATCTGTCCATAGGAACACTTTAAGCCGTACACTCCACAGAGATGGGCTTTGCGGAAGAGTGGCCAGAAAAAAAGTCATTGCTTAAAGAAAAAAATAAGCAAACCCGTTTGGTGTTTGCCAAAAGACATGTGGGAGACTCCCCAAACATATGGAAGAAGGTACTCTGGTCAGATGAGAGTAAAATTGAGCTTTTTGGCCATCAAGGCCAACACCTCATCACCCCAAGAATACCATCCCTGGTGGTGGCAACATCATGCTGTGGGGATGTTTTTCATTGGCAGGGACTGGGAAACTGGTCAGAATTGAATAAATTATGGATGGCGCTAAATACAGGGAAATCCTTGAGGGAAACCTGTTTCAGTCTTCCAGAGATTTGAGACTGGGACGGAGGTTCACCTTCCAGCAGGACAATGACCCTAAGCATACTGCTAAAGCAACAGTTGAGTGGTTTAAGGCGAAACATTTCAATGTCTTGGAATGGCCTAGTCAAAGCCCAGACCTCAATCCAATTGAGAATCTGTGATATAACTTAAAGATTGCTGTATACCAGCAGAACCTATCCAACCCGAAGGAGCTGGAGCAGTTTTGTCTTGAAGAATGGGCAACAATCCCAGTGGCCACATGTGCCAAGCTTATTGAGGCATACCCCAAGAAACATGCAGCTGTAATTGCTGAGAAAGGTGGCTCTACATAGTATTGTTTTTTGGGGGGTGAATAGTTATGCAAGCTCAAGTTCAGTTTTTTTGTCTTATTTCTTGTTTGTTTCACAATAAAAAATATTTTGCATCTTCAAAGTGGTAGGCATGTTGTGTAAATCAAATGATACAAACCCCCACATTAGTTCCAGGTTGTAAAGCAGCAAACCACTGTATGTTGTGTAGCTACCATGGTGTGTTGTCATGTGTTGCTGCCTTGCCATGTTGTTGTCTTAGGTCTCTCTTTATGTAGTGTTGTGTTGTCTCTCTTGTTGTGATGTGTGTGTTGTCTTATATTTTTGTTTTTCATTTTTCATTTTTAATCCCAGGCCCCCGTCCCCTGCAGGAGGCCTTTTGCCTTTTGGTAGGCCGTCATTGCAAATAAGAATTTGTTCTTAACCGACTTGCCTAGTTAAATAAAGGTTTAATAAATAAAGTCGACAATCTACTGGCAAATCCTTTTTAATCCTTGTCATATGAAGAGAAATAATGAAGAGAAATTATAGAGAAAACGTATTGGTGCTCATCGGCCATTGGACATAAACATTACACAACAAGTTGGAAATCACAAATTCAACAATAAGTGGTTTGGAATCAGTGACTAACTGCAAGCATTGCAAAGCAATCACTAGCCTGCTAGTCAGTGGAGTGGCTGTGTGGTCCCAAATATGGGATTAAGCTCTTTTCCAAGTTTAAAATGATAAACATTCAACATTGGCCATGCTGTCAATGAATCATGATTTGGGCCATGCTCAAAACAACTGTTAACTCAGAAATGAGAGAACTTGACTTCAGTGAGTTCAAGACAACTGGGAAGTTGGGAATAAACAAGCTCCGACTGGGAAAACACGTTTTGAACCGTCATCCAACTCGGAATTGTAAATCTGGCCTCTTTCTAGAGCTCCGACCTGAAGATCAATGACGTCGTCAGGATTTGACCTTTTTTTTTCTTCGAATTCCCAGTTGTTTTGAAAGCACCATAAATCCAGAGAATGCCAGACTTTGATGACAAAATTTGCACACAAAGGCCCGCCGCGCCACCTTCCTGTTCAAGTGAGCACAACAAGGTGAGTCCAAAAATGTCTTGTATGCTGCTGCATAAATTATGTAATATGCCAAGGAGGTATTATACTGCAGCTAAGAAAGTAATACTAAGTGTATGTTGTGTAATAAGCTGTTAGTAGCCCATGTGCATCACCCTAATAGTTTGGTCTATTATCCCCTCTTAATTTTGCCTACTGTTCCCAGTCCACCTCCAGTTTCAATTGTTCTGCTTGCGGCTATGGAAACCTGATGTTCACTGGACGTGCTATCTTGTACCGTACCTGCTGTTTTTAACTCACTCCACCCCCCCCCCCCCCCACCCACACACACACACACACACACACACACACACACACACACACACACACATCTGCTGTCTCGACCTTTGAATGCTTGGCTATGTGCCAACTGACATTTACTCCTGAGGTACTGACCTGTTGCACCCTCTACAACCACTGTGACCATTATTTGACCCTGCTGATCATCTATGAACGTTTGAACCTCTTGAGGAACAATCTGACCTTAATGGCCATGTACCCATATAATCCCCACCTGGCACAGCCAGAAGAGGACTGCCCACTCATCAGAGCCTGGTTCCTCTCTAGGTATCTTCCTAGGTTCCTTTCTTTCTACAGAGTTGTCATAGCCTCTGTGCTTCTATACCTGCATTGCTTGCTGTTTGGGGTTTTTGGCTGGGTTTCTGAATAAGCACTTTGTGACATCGGCTGATGTAAAAAGGGCTTTATAAATACATTTGATTGATTAATATAAATAAGGCCAAGCGCCAAAAAAAAAAAAAAGATGTCTTCCCTAATCTTAAACAGCGCCGACCGTCACTGTGTTGTAAGTGGTGTTGTAAGTTTGCAAGCTTTGCGCTAATGATAGTGATGCCCTCATGCATTCCCTCATGCATATTGGAGTGGGCTGTTAAAGAGTGCAGTGGACTAGTCGACGCATACCGTGTAGTTTAGCACAATAGAATCCTCTATTTGAAAATAGATGTCATTTCATCCGTTTGCCAAGGATATATTTTGGGAAAGCTTGACAATTGTTCAAGTTTCAAATGATCATGTATTATCATAAAACAATGATACTCGACTGATCCCAATTTCGGTCATTTCCCTCTTGTACTCTGCAATAGTACTCTTGTACTCCCTCTTGTCCTGTCCTTATTGCGATTGAAATCAAATCTACAACAAAGCAGTAATAATGATGCGTAGTATTAATACTATTGGCATTTGTATAAATGTTTTATATATCCAACATCCGGCAAAGAAATAACACTAACAAACCAGCATCCCCTTTGGATATTAGCAGAATGACATGCCAGGACACCAACACTTCTTCCTTCAGGCTGTCATTGAGAAAGCTCAAAACAATCCCCCACAATCCAACATTGTGTTTATTAATGAGCCTTGGCCAATCTAATTTGCTCGAGTTATTCCAACAAGAGCCAATCAGATCGGCACAGTTGGCCTTCAAAGTCTGTAAGGGTCCGCATCGGTTGCGCAGATGTTTGACCCTGGAGATGAAATACAGCCCGTTACATGACACGCTAAACGTTTCTGCCGAGAAACAGAGACAGCAGAACAACTGTACTCATGCAGGGGAAAAAACTTATTTTCCTCTTGAAGACTGCTGCCTCGGATCACCCTACTTATCAGTTAAGCACATAATGGACTTGACATGACAGGATGCAGATGTCAATTGAGGTGGATTATCTGAGGTAAATTGTCTGGTAAATACACAACACACCCAGTAAATACAGACAAAAACTATTTTAAGGTCGGACGAGTGTCATGCGGAGAATCCCTCTTTATGATGTGTCTTGGCGATGTTTCTCTGTGCGGTCGAAAGGCTGTGTAAATGTCTTCTAAATACACAGCTTGTGTCTGTTCTTTATCGGAGCAGTAGCAGGCTACATCCTGGACCGTGTGGGTCAGGAATTAACAGAAGTTCAACTGCCAGGAACTCAAGCTGTGTTTTGTGATATGAGAGGTGTAGGTGTTATGGTGCGTGAATGAGGACCCAAAAGCGAATTAACAAACAGAGTACTTTAATGACGAACATACGTGGGCTCAGATGGACAGGTAGATTCCGACAGGACAGGACAAGGTTGCAGCACACACGATGATAGTCTGGTTCAGGCATGAGACACATAAACAAACAAACAAGAATCCGACAAGGACAGGAGCAGAAACAGAGACAGATATAGGGACCTAATCAGAGGGAAAAAGGGAACAGGTGGGGAACGGGGTGAATGGGTAATTAGGAGGAGACAAGGCACAGCTGGGGAAAAGAGGGGGAGAAAAGGTAACATAACAACGACCAGCAGAGGGAGACAGGGTGAAGGGAAAGGACAGAGACAAGACAACATGACAGTACCCCCCCACTCACCGAGCGCCTCCTGGCGCACTCGAGGAGGAAGCCTGGCGGCAACGGAGGAAATCATCGATCAGCGCACGGTCCAGCACGTCCCGAGAGGGAACCCAACTCCTCTCCTCAGGACCGTACCCCTCCCAATCTACTAGGTACTGATGACCACGGCCCCGAGGACGCATGTCCAAAATCCTACGGACCCTGTAGATGGGTGCGCCCTCGACAAGGATGGGGGGGGGGGGGGGAAGACGAGCGGGGGCGCGAAGAACGGGCTTGACACAGGAGACATGGAAGACCGGGTGGACGCGACGAAGATATCGCGGCAGAAGAAGTCGCACTGCGACAGGGTTAATGATTTGAGAGATACGGAATGGACCAATGAACCGCGGGGTCAACTTGCGAGAAGCCGTCTTAAGGGGAAGGTTCTGAGTGGAGAGCCAAACTCTCTGACCGCGACAATATCTAGGGCTCTCCGTTCTACGCTTATTAGCAGCTCTCACAGTCTGCGCCCTATAACGGCAAAGTGCAGACCTGACCCTCTTCCAGGTGCGCTCGCAACGTTGGACAAAAGCCTGAGCGGAGGGGACGCTGGACTCGGCGAACTGAGATGAGAACAACGGAGGCTGGTACCCGAGGCTACTCTGAAAAGGAGATAGCCCGGTCGCAGACGAAGGAAGCGAGTTGTGGGCGTATTCTGCCCAGGGGAGCTGTTCTGACCAAGACGCAGGGTTGCGAAAAGAAAGACTGCGTAAGATGCGACCAATAGTCTGATTGGCCCGTTCTGCTTGACCGTTAGACTGGGGGTGAAAGCCGGAAGAGAGACTGACGGAAGCCCCAATCAAACGGCAAAACTCCCTCCAAAATTGAGACGTGAATTGCGGACCTCTGTCCGAAACGACGTCTGACGGAAGGCCATGAATTCTGAAAACATTCTCGATGATGATTTGTGCCGTCTCTTTAGCAGAAGGAAGCTTAGCAAGGGGAATGAAATGAGCCGCCTTAGAGAACCTATCGACAACCGTAAGAATAACAGTCTTCCCCGCTGACGAAGGCAGTCCGGTGACAAAATCTAAGGCGATGTGAGACCACGGTCGAGAGGGAATAGGAAGCGGCCTGAGACGGCCGGCAGGAGGAGAGTTACCGGACTTAGTCTGCGCGCAGACCGAACAAGCAGCCACGAAACGACGCGTGTCATGCTCCCGGGTGGGCCACCAGAAACGCTGGCGAATGGAAGCAAGCGTACCCCGAACGCCAGGGTGACCGGCTAACTTGGCAGAGTGAGCCCACTGAAGAACGGCCAGACGAGTAGGAACGGGAACGAAAAGAAGGTTCCTAGGACAAGCGCGCGGCGACGGAGTTTGAGTGAGTGCTTGCTTTACCTGCCTCTCAATTCCCCAGACAGTCAACCCGACAACACGCCCCTCAGGGAGAATCCCCTCGGGGTCAGTGGAGGCTACTGAAGAACTGAAGAGACGAGACAAAGCATCAGGCTTGGTGTTCTTAGAGCCCGGACGATAAGAAATCACGAACTCGAAACGAGCGAAAAACAGCGCCCAACGCGCCTGACGCGCATTAAGTCGTTTGGCAGAACGGATGTACTCAAGGTTCCTATGGTCAGTCCAAACGACAAAAGGAACGGTCGCCCCCTCCAACCACTGTCGCCATTCGCCTAGGGCTAACCGGATGGCGAGCAGTTCGCGGTTACCCACATCATAGTTACGTTCCGACGGCGACAGGCGATGAGAAAAATACGCGCATGGGTGGACCTTGTCGTCAGAGAGGGAGCGCTGAGAAAGGATGGCTCCCACTCCCACCTCTGACGCGTCAACCTCGACAACGAACTGTCTAGAGACGTCAGGTGTAACAAGGATAGGAGCGGATGTAAAACGATTCTTGAGGAGATCAAAAGCTCCCTGGGCGGAAACGGACCACTTAAAGCACGTCTTGACAGAAGTAAGGGCTGTGAGAGGAGCTGCCACCTGACCGAAATTACGGATGAAACGACGATAGAAGTTCGCGAAGCCGAGAAAGCGCTGCAGCTCGACACGTGACTTAGGGACGGGCCAATCAATGACAGCTTGGACCTTAGCGGGATCCATCTTAATGCCTTCAGCGGAAATAACAGAACCGAGAAATGTGACGGAGGAGGCATGAAAAGTGCACTTCTCAGCCTTCACGAAAAGACAATTCTCTAAAAGGCGCTGGAGGACACGTCGAACGTGCTGAACATGAATCTGGAGTGACGGTGAAAAAATCAGGATATCGTCAAGGTAAACGAAAACAAAGATGTTCAGCATGTCTCTCAGGACATCATTGACTAATGCCTGAAAGACAGCTGGAGCGTTAGCGAGGCCGAAAGGAAGAACCCGGTATTCAAAGTGCCCTAACGGAGTGTTAAACGCCGTCTTCCACTCGTCCCCCTCCCTGATGCGCACGAGATGGTAAGCGTTACGAAGGTCCAACTTAGTGAAAAACCTGGCTCCCTGCAGGATCTCGAAGGCTGAAGACATAAGAGGAAGCGGATAACGATTCTTCACTGTTATGTCATTCAGCCCTCGATAATCTATGCAGGGGCGCAGAGACCCGTCCTTCTTCTTGACAAAAAAAAACCCCGCTCCGGCGGGAGAGGAGGAGGGGACTATGGTACCGGCGTCAAGAGCTACAGACAAATAATCTTCGAGAGCCTTACGTTCGGGAGCCGACAGAGAGTATAGTCTACCCCGGGGGGGGGTGGTTCCCGGAAGGAGATCAATACTACAATCATACGACCGGTGTGGAGGAAGAGAGGTGGCCCTGGACCGACTGAACACCGTGCGCAGATTGTGATATTCCTCCGGCACCCCTGTCAAATCACCAGGCTCCTCCTGTGAAGAAGAGACAGAGGAAACAGGAGGGATAGCAGACATTAAACATTTCACATGACAAGAGACGTTCCAGGAGAGGATAGAATTACTAGACCAATTAATGGAAGGATTATGACAAACTAGCCAGGGATGGCCCAAAACAACAGGTGTAAAAGGTGAACGAAAAATTAAAAAAGAAATGGTTTCACTATGATTACCAGAAACAGTGAGGGTTAAAGGTAGCGTCTCACGCTGAATCCTGGGGAGAGGACTACCATCCAGGGCGAACAAGGCCGTGGGCTCCTTTAACTGTCTGAGAGGAATGTCATGTTCCCGAGCCCAGGTCTCGTCCATAAAACAGCCCTCCGCCCCAGAGTCTATTAAGGCACTGCAGGAAGCTGACGAACCGGTCCAGCGTAGATGGACCGACAAGGTAGTGCAGGATCTTGAAGGAGAGACAGGAGTAGTAGCGCTCACCAGTAGCCCTCCGCTTACTGACGAGCTCTGGCCTTTTACTGGACATGAAGTGGCAAAATGACCAGCGGAACCGCAATAGAGACAGAGGCGGTTGGTGATTCTCCGTTCCCTCTCCTTAGTCGAGATGCGGATACCTCCCAGCTGCATGGGCTCAGCACCCGAGCCGGCAGAGGAAGATGGTAGTGATGCGGAGAGGGAGGCGACGGAGAGCGCGAGCTCCTTTCCACGAGCTCGGTGACGAAGATCAACCCGTCGCTCAATGCGAATAGCGAGTTCAATCAAGGAATCCACGCTGGAAGGAACCTCCCGGGAGAGAATCTCATCCTTTACCTCTGCGCGGAAACCCTCCAGAAGACGAGCGAGCAAGGCCGGCTCGTTCCAGCCACTGGAGACAGCAAGAGTGCGAAACTCAATAGAGTAGTCTGTTATGGATCGATTGCCTTGACATAGGGAAGACAGGGCCCTGGAAGCCTCCTCCCCAAAAACAGATCGATCAAAAACCCGTATCATCTCCTCCTTAAAGTCTTGATACTGGTTAATACACTCAGCCCTTGCCTCCCAGATTGCCGTGCCCCACTCACGAGCCCGTCCAATAAGGAGAGATATGACGTAGGCGACACGAGCAGTGCTCCTGGAGTAAGTGTTGGGCTGGAGAGAAAACACAATATCACACTGGGTGAGGAACGAGCGGCATTCAGTGGGCTCCCCAGAGTAACACGGCGGGTTATTGATTCTGGGCTCCGGAGATTCGAAAGCCCTGGAAGTGGCCGGTGGATCGAGGCGGAGATGGTGAACCTGTTCTGTGAGGTTGGAGACTTGGGTGGCCAGGGTCTCAACGGCATGTCGAGCAGCAGACAATTCCTGCTTGTGTCTGCCTAGCATCGCTCCCTGGATCTCGACGGCTGAGTGGAGAGGATCCGAAGTCGCTGGGTCCATTCTTGGTCGGATTCTTCTGTTATGGTGCGTGAATGAGGACCCAAAAGCGAATTAACAAACAGAGTACTTTAATGACGAACATACGTGGGCTCAGATGGACAGGTAGATTCCGACAGGACAGGACAAGGTTGCAGCACACACGATGATAGTCTGGTTCAGGCATGAGACACATAAACAAACAAACAAGAATCCGACAAGGACAGGAGCAGAAACAGAGACAGATATAGGGACCTAATCAGAGGGAAAAAGGGAACAGGTGGGGAACGGGGTGAATGGGTAATTAGGAGGAGACAAGGCACAGCTGGGGAAAAGAGGGGGAGAAAAGGTAACATAACAACGACCAGCAGAGGGAGACAGGGTGAAGGGAAAGGACAGAGACAAGACAACATGACAGTAGGCCTACAATAGAGTATCTGCAAGAACTTCTGTAATCTTAAAGGGTCAGAGTTGTTCTTCAGCGCGTGTCACAGATGAAGACTCACTACCCCCACCCTTCCACTACCCACACACCCACCCACACACACACACACACACACACAGCTTTGTTTTCGTGAAATTTCAGGACTTTTTGGAGTGTACATTTTTTTTTATTATCATATTTTCCCTAACCCCAAAAACCCTAAACCTAACCCTAAACCTTGACCCCAAAACCCTAACTCTTAAGCTTAAACTACATTTGAACAAATTCAGGACCTGAAAAAAAATGTTTAAAAACTTTTCAGGACATGAAGGTGAAATGTTACGATATTGGGGTCCAGATAATGCAGGAAAACAAGTGCATACACACACACACACGCAACTCCCTACAGTATTTCATCACCCCACTACCATGTCTAATTTCAGCATGTTCTATTCATCCAACCCACCTTTGATTCAGATAAAACCACTGGTTAGAGCTATGACTCTCCACTACATAATACAGTATTGGTTTAGTGGCTTAGTTGAATTCCCAACAGTGATATAGTCACTTCTTTCCTCTTTCGCTCCATACAAATCATTCATTTACACAGCTGTCTAAATACAGGAGTCATGTTCATGTTAAAAGACTTGCTCCAAGAATACACACCACTGACCAGTGTCTCCACTTCATGAATCTAACCTGAAACCACACAGCTACAAGCAGATGTGTCAGTCAATTACAGTTTGAGGGACATCAGAATGTAATATCTTTGCATTGATTAATTGTACACATATTTTGTAGGCTACACTTCACCCCCCTCACTTTCAATGGGCAATGGGAAATTCATTCCAGGTGGCTACCTCATGAAGCTGGTTGAGAGAATGCCAAGGGTTTGCAACGCTGTCCTCAATGCAAATATAAAATCAAATATAAAATATATTTTGATTTGTTTAACACTTTTTTGGTTACTACATGATTCCATATGTGTTATTTCATAGTTTTGTCTTCACTATTATTCTACAATGTAGAAAATAGTAAAAAATAAAGAAAAAACATTAAATGAGTAGGTGTGTCCAAACTTTTGATTGGTACTTTATATAAATATCTATTTTTAAAAGCCTTTCCAACCTTTCTCATAGGAAAAAACACAACTTGACTAAGACTTGTTACCCGCCTACTCCCCTGTCCATTCTGATTGACGGCAATGTGTTTCAGGAAATGATTTTGCTTAACAGAACATGTTTCAGAGCGCAGAGCAGACACATTGGCATGGTCCTCTGACAGAGTTTCTTGGCTCTGAGAGTCCATCTTTGGTGAGAGAAAACTCTTAGGCGTGTGATAATGTGGGTTAGAGAAAGGTAGGCCACAGAATGAGCTCCTAATGATGCAGGTCACAGCAGGAAAGAGAGGATTGACACTACAGCATTTCTGCTCTCTTACCAAGAGTGATTTCACAATTCACAATGACACACTCAAGTGTGTTTGGGCATACCTACTCGTTTTTTTAAAACTATTTTCTACATTGTAGAATAATAGTGAAGACATCAAAACTATGAAATAACACATATGGAATCATGTAGTAACCAAAAAAGTGTTAAACAAATCAAAATTCTTCAAAGTACCCACCCTTTGACTCTCTTAGACCCTATTCAATTCCCAGTTGGGGAGAATTGTTAGGGGTTGAGTGGTGAGAAAGATAGTGATGATTGGATCTTAGAAAGGTAGTCATGGAGTGGGCGGATCGATGAGGAAGACACCAAGGCGTATGGTTTGGAGTCATTGACTCTTTTTGATCATGGAATAAATATTCAACCAGCTTCCAACATTAGTTGATGTCAAGCATCCTAATGACATTGAGATGTGAGATTACACTTGCCAAATCACCTCGTCAATAGACAATGTCTTGTGACCTTGCAATACCAGTCACTCAACCTAAAAATAGAAATCCACAAAACACACTATTCTAGCGACACGGCGTGAGAAAACAACATTACGTTACCCCTCCACCCAACCAACCTTCCAGAGAGATCCATCTCAAACCACCCCAGCCACGGTGCCCCTAGACAGGGGTTCCATGATACTGGTCCACCCTGCCCTTCCTGTATGTGCCCGCTGGTTCACTATGTCTTTCACCACAGCAGTACAGCTGGGGCCTTGGTTGATTTACAGGTACCACATGTGTAGGTTAGACTGAGCAGCCCTGCAGGCAGCAGGCCTGCAATACTGTAACATACAACGTCTTTGGGTTAATATGCTTTATCTCCACCAAAAGGCCTGCCATAGTAAGCGCAGCAGGCCTCTGATCATTCTGACAGAGAAGAGTGTATCACACCGTACTGTATGACCACAGGAGGGAAGACAGTGGGCATAGTGCATTGCATACACACAAGGAGGGACACTGTGTATCTGAGGACTAGGACCAGTGGGAGGGGAGTTATGTAGCCTACATGACGGTGCCTCATTGGGCTGTACCTGGGTCAGACCTTAACGACCTGGTGGTGGGTCTCTCTGCTCCTGTTATACTGTAAATCGCTGCTCTGAGGCTTGCAGGTGCTTCCCAGACAACTTTGTCTACACTTCTCTCTCTTTATTTCATTCATGTTGACCCAGGCGGAGAGACTGTTTGCAGAACAGATTTGCACAGGCAATCACTGCTGAAAATATAACTTTCTCGGGAGGTCTCTTACAGTGTGTTATGTCTTCTTCTCTCCCTCTATAATCGCCCTCTTCTATTTTGTCCCCTTTTTCTTTCCTCTCAGACTGTTCCTGAAGAGTCACAGTGGGACAGCAGGCAGGCAGAGCAGTCTGGTGATCCACGGGGCAGACTTCAGCACCAAAGACATGGACAACGACAACTGCATCTGCAAGTGTGCCCTCATGCTCACAGGGGGTAAGTACCAGGGTGTCCCCATAATGCACCACACTGCACTGTGGAAATATATAGTTCACCAAGCTACCAATGACTTCACAATGGAAGAAGTTAAGCAAAGGCTAAGCTAACCGTAAAGTTACATTGAAAATGCAACTACAAAATACTTAGTGATATATTGTCATATCTATATCTGAATGTCAGACTACAAATTGCAAGACCATATCACTCGGGGGTCATATGTTAACAGAATGTGTAATTTAGCCTATTAAACACAACAACTATGTTTGAAGTGAGAATTAGGCAGGTCTGATGCGGAAATAAAAAAACATTATTTACCCATTCTTTACCCATATTTTATTTTATTTTTGGCAAAATAATAAATGTGTATAGTTCCAGTAGTTAGCTACACTGCTACACGGCAAAACATTTTTAATTAACTACTGAAAACACTACCAAGATTTGAATTGAGTTCAACTACCACCAAGCTACTGCATGTAGTTAAATGTAGTTAAATTACTAGTTGAACTATACTGAACAAATATCTAAATGCAACATGCAACTATTTTAAATATTTTACTGAAATAGAGTTCATATAAGGAAATTAATTAATTAGGCCCTAATCTATGTATTTCACATGACAGGGCAGGTGCGCAGCCATGGGTGGGCCTGGGAGGACATAGGCCCATCTACTTGGGAGCCAGGCCCACCCACTGGGGAGCCAGGCCCAGCCAATCAGAATTAGTTTTTCTCCACAAAAGGGCTTTAAAACAGACAGAAATACTCCTCAGTTTCATCAGCTGTCCAGGTGGCTGGTCTCAGTTAATCCCACAGGTGAAGAAGCCAGATGTGGAGGTCCTGGACGTGGTTACACATGGTCTGCACATTGTGAGGCCAGTTGGATATACTGCCAAATTCTCTTAAACGATGTTGGAGGCAGCTTATGGTAGAGAAATTAACACTCTATTCTCTGGTAACAGCTCTGGTGGACATTCCTGCAGTCAGCATGCCAGTTGTGCACTCCCTCAAAACTTGAGACATCTGTGGCATTGTGTTGTGTGACAAAACTGTACATTTGAAGAGTGTATTACACCATGTGTAATGATCATGGTGTTTAATCAACTTCTTGATATGACACACCTGTCAGGTGTTTGGGTTATCTTGGCAAAGGAGAATTGCTCACTAAAAGGGAAGTAAACACATTTGCGCACAACACTTGAGAGAAACAAGCTCTAGGATCTTTTATTTCAGCTCATGAAACATGGGACACTTTACATGTTGTGTTTGTATTTTTGTTCAGTATACATAAAGTTCCCTACTCCCCAACACTGCCACACTGTGACATGGTACAAAGAGAACCCAATAATGTACTATTTAGTGATGTGGCAGGGTAGAAGAGTCCCTACAAACCACTACATCATGGCAGCTGAAGATTTATCTTTGTAATGCATCCTGGTCAATTGTCTAGAGAACTTGGTTCCACTACAAGACTAGCCTGACTCCTCCTAGCTCAAACCTTGAGACTGGGTTGTGTCATTTTAACACGGACCTGTGCATGTGGCATTGTACCACAGTACAGAGTAATGAGGCGTGTGTGGAGCTTACTGCATCTCCTAACTTCTGCACTCCCACTACAGCACATTTGGGGTTTCAAATTAGCACCATAAATGTCCATGGGCCGGGTACCAAGTGTCAGGGAGATTCAACATGACTCTAATTCTCTGGCTGTGTAAGTGGAGCAAGGTGACCCTACTCACTGTATGACAGTTCCCCAGTGGAGGACTGGGCTTGTAAACCGTTTATGGTCAATGGCAAGAGAAGACAGTATCGGGGATCGGGGAATTCTGTCCAACCAAATCTAAGGACTGCGTATTTCCCCTAATTCAACAAGCCAGTCTCACAATCCAGCAGTGTGTTTAGCCAGAGAGGGAGAGCAGGAGTGACACTTCCTGCAACAGAGTTAGGAAGGGTGCCTGTATCATAGTAGTGACTTAGTGTAATTAATAACTGCACCACGCTCAAAGGGATATTTAATGTATTGCAAACCATTGGAAAACTTCCCTGGTCTGTGGTTTAATCTGTGCTTGAAAATCACTCCAATCAGAAATTACCTTAGAGATAATTGTGTGTGGGGTACAGAGATGGGGTAGTCATTTAGAAATCACGTTTAACACCATTATTGTACACAGAGTTAGTCCATGCCACTTATTATGTGACATTGTTAAGCACATTTTTAATCCTGACAAAAAGAGTTGAATAGTTATCAACTCAAGACATTTCAGCTCCGATTTTTAAAATTAATTCCACTTTGACATAAGGGGTATTGTGTATAAATCAGTGGCACCAAATTGAAATTTGATCCAAAAGTAATCTTTTTAAATTTGTTTAAAACAACAAAATGTGGGAAAAGTCAGGAGGTGTGAATACTTTCTGAAGGCCGCTGTACACACAAGCTCAGTCATACTGAACAGACCTAACCCAGTCCTACTGTATGTTCACTAGTGTACTGAGGTGACAGTGACAAAAGACTATCCGGTCTGGAAACAAATCACCAAGTGTTTCTAGCAGGGTCATCTGTTTTTACAAGAGAGTAAAAGCCCAGCACTGGGAAACACAGAGGATACTGATCAAATCGGAAATAAATCATCATGGATTTAGTCACAAAGAACCAATGGGAATATCTTTGCCACCCTGACCCCATGCCAAGACAAGAACAACAGTACGAACTGTGGGACTCAGTGTTAGGTCTTCTGTGAAATGTCACAGCTCACACTGGCACTGGTATTTAGACCTGAGGGGAAAGGCTGTGCCCCACCATATATCACCCATCGATTGACACATGCCACACTGTGCCAACCTGAAAATATAAATATTTGTCTTGCTCATTTTCATGTGTTCTTTGGTGCTAGGGGTAAAGCAATACATTATCTTTTAGGGAGAAATTAGTAAGAGGATAAAAAAAAGCGCATACAACAGCATTATATGCAGGGAATTTATGTCTTCTGAATGCCAATCCCAACAGAGCTTATTTGAGCCCACGCACATCTACTCTTTCTCTAAATACCATTGAGAGTTAACAGGTCCTTAAAACTAACCTCTCAAAGCAATTCATGATGACAGAAGTGAGTGCTACAGGGCGATAGTCATTTAGTTCAGTTGCCTTTCCTTTCTGGGGTACAGGAACAACGGTGGACATCTTGAAGCAAGTGGGGACGGCAGACTGGGATAGGGAGAGATTGAATATGTTTCCAAACACACCAGCCAGCTGGTCTGCGCATAACTCTGAGGACGCGGCTAGGATGCCGTCAGCCTTGCGAGGGTTAACATGCTTAAATACCTTTGCAATTATGTCTAAACAACTGCTCCATTGCTGCTGTTGGGAGTTCACTGTGGCAAGGTTCTGTCAAGGTTCAACATTGCAGAACCAGAATAGAGAAACAGTGTAGGACCTTCTGGTGTAAAGTTTCTGCTTTCTTTTAGCTTTAAGCAATGGCGTTTCATACACACTAAGGTCTGTCTTTGGTTGTTTTCAACTTTTTGTCATAGGGGCTTATAAAATGATCTAATTCTCTCCATCTGTTCTTTGCTCTGCCCAGGTTGGTGGTTCGACGCCTGCGGCCCGTCCAACCTCAACGGAATGTACTTCACCAAAGGGCAACACGTCGGGAAGCTAAATGGCATCAAGTGGCACTACTTTAAGGGTCCCAGCTACTCGCTACGAGCAACAACCATGATGATTCGTCCGCTGGACTTCTCATAGACACCGAGTGCGTCCAGAATGGCACCCTATTCCCCATATTGTGCAATACTTTAAATGAGTGCACTACATAGGGAATAGGATGCCATTTCAGACGCAACGTTAGAGTTTCTCCCCTACACTCTCTGTAAGGCCAATGGGACAGCTATATTAGGGGGAATGCTTCCTGCTTTACCCTGTTACTATCGTCTCCCCATAACGACTTTGGAGTTTGTCCGGATGGGAACTCTACACCACCTGGCTGTTGCTTGGTTAATGTTACTTCAGAGTCAGCCTGGAAGTGTGGTTGGAGGGTAGAGGGCTTGTGGAACGAGAGAGGGGTCTCGTCTTATCATAGAGCTAGCTACACTGTGAGTGATGAACTCCTTGCGAAGTCGGAGGACAAACTGCTTCGCTCTTTTTTTAAATATTTGACGCATGAACTCAAGTAGAGTTCAGCTCTCACCCCAGGCCTGTGGACTCTCACCCCAGGCCTGTGGACTCTCACCCCAGGCCTGTGGACTCTCACCCCAGGCCTGTGGACTATTGGGGTAGACTTCTCTCCTTTTTGGGAACTGACTGCAAAATTGCAACTTCGTCTGCATATGAAGACTATATGACAGACCACACGACTACCCATAGACTACATGACAGGCTGCCTTCAGACTACACGACTCCCTATGCGCATCTGGAATGTTCTCACAACCATACGGGAGAAAAAGGCATTTTTATAGAGGTGTTGCACCAAGACATTGGGACATTGAACAATGTTTTATATTTCATGCTTTTTATTCCTATATAGCCTAATACATTTGGCATGATTTTTACATAAGTCACTCTGGATCGTTTCTGGAGAGGAAAAGTCACAAGGTCACCATCAGTATAAAATGTTGGTCTTACATGTACTGCAGACTCCAAAGGCAGTTCTGAGAACAAGCCTGGCTCAGTCAATGGTTTTGCTGCCACTTATATAGTTGTTGTCCTGCCAGAGTGCGCTGATTATTTTCAAAGTTCAAAATGCCACGTTATTATTGGATTTGGCAACTGACAGAGATTTATCTGCAGTTGGTATTGGCTGACAACCAATGGCTGCCAAGGCTAAAAATGTGGTGATCTTCTTTCCTCATTTAAATATAAAAAAAAATATACTGTAATGAATACAGATATATATATATATATATATATATATATATATATATATATATATATATATATATATATATATATATATATATATATATATATACAGTGCCTTGCGAAAGTATTCGGCCCCCTTGAACTTTGCGACCTTTTGCCACATTTCAGGCTTCAAACATAAAGATATAAAACTGAATTTTTTTGTGAAGAATCAACAACAAGTGGGACACAATCATGAAGTGGAACGACATTTAGTGGATATTTCAAGCTTTTTTAACAAATCAAAAACTGAAAAATTGGGCGTGCAAAATTATTCAGCCCCTTTACTTTCAGTACAGCAAACTCTCTCCATAAGTTCAGTGAGGATCTCTGAATGATCCAATGTTGACCTAAATGACTAATGATGATAAATACAATCCACCTGTGTGTAATCAAGTCTCTGTATAAATGCACCTGCACTGTGATAGTCTCAGAGGTCCGTTAAAAGCGCAGAGAGCATCATGAAGAACAAGGAACACACCAGGCAGGTCCGAGATACTGTTGTGAAGAAGTTTAAAGCCGGATTTGGATACAAAAAGATTTCCCAAGCTTTAAACATCCCAAGGAGCACTGTGCAAGCGATAATATTGAAATGGAAGGAGTATCAGACCACTGCAAATCTACCAAGACCTGGCCGTCCCTCTAAACTTTCAGCTCATACAAGGAGAAGACTGATCAGAGATGCAGCCAAGAGGCCCATGATCACTCTGGATGAACTGCAGAGATCTACAGCTGAGGTGGGAGACTCTGTCCATAGGACAACAATCAGTCATATATTGCACAAATCTGGCCTTCATGGAAGAGTGGCAAGAAGAAAGCCATTTCTTAAAGATATCCATAAAAAGTGTCGTTTAAAGTTTGCCACAAGCCACCTGGGAGACACACCAAACATGTGGAAGAAGGTGCTCTGGTCAGATGAAACCAAAATTTAACTTTTTGGTAACAATGCAAAATGTTATGTTTGGCGTAAAAGCAACACAGCTGAACACACCATCCCCACTGTCAAACATGGTGGTGGCAGCATCATGGTTTGGGCCTGCTTTTCTTCAGCAGGGACAGGGAAGATGGTTAAAATTGATGGGAAGATGGATGGAGCCAAATACAGGACCATTCTGGAAGAAAACCTGATGGAGTCTGCAAAAGACCTGAGACTGGGACGGAGATTTGTCTTCCAACAAGACAATGATCCAAAACATAAAGCAAAATCTACAATGGAATGGTTAAAAAATAAACATATCCAGGTGTTAGAATGGCCAAGTCAAAGTCCAGACCTGAATCCAATCGAGAATCTGTGGAAAGAACTGAAAACTGCTGTTCACAAATGCTCTCCATCCAACCTCACTGAGCTCGAGCTGTTTTGCAAGGAGGAATAGGAAAAAATGTCAGTCTCTCGATGTGCAAAACTGATAGAGACATACCCAGAGCGACTTACAGCTGTAATCACAGCAAAAGGTGACGCTACAAAGTATTAACTTAAGGGGGCTGAATAATTTTGCACGCCCAATTTTTCAGTTTTTGATTTGTTAAAAAAGTTTGAAATATCCAATAAATGTTGTTCCACTTCATGATTGTGTCCCACTTGTTGTTGATTCTTCACAAAAAAATACAGTTTTATATCTTTATGTTTGAAGCCTGAAATGTGGCAAAAGGTCGCAAAGTTCAAGGGGGCCGAATACTTTCGCAAGGCACTGTAGATATATAATATTAAAGCATTGCCATACCGTAACTTGTAAAACTGTGTATAAGAAGGACAACATTATTTGTGACACCAAACCAATTGAAGGTAGTGCACATTATGCACTATTTATCTCTAGATGTTGTATGTATATGGTAAGTTTTCCATCTCAAGTATTGCCATACATCTACCCCCCGAAAGCGTTAAAGAAACGGATGGTGTTATTATACATTTTCTGAGAGTTTTTGGAACCCTTTGAACATCAGATGGTGATTTTTCATTTGAAAACACTGTACAGTATATAGTATTTGGGTACAGCAAAGTGTAGATGATTTGAACAATTCCGAACCACATAAAAAAAATACTACCTAGCCATTGTGTGCGCTTGGATCATAGCTTCATGAATGTTCATTTCAAATTGTATTCCTCAGTTTGCTTTGCTTTTGCAATGGTGTTTTACAAAAAAAGGGGAAGAGGTTATGTTATGAATAATCACCTTTTTATGACCGGAGGTGGCTACAGGGTCTTGACAGAAATGTGGTCTGTCCATATTTTGAAACTCTAACCACTGACCAAAAGATAAGTCCCATTTTATTGGAAACACCCCACAACGTCCCTCGAATGTGTCTTTGCTTAGACATAAAACCGTACTGAACCCCAGATCCAGACAGGTTTTTCTCTTTCATCACTGCAGCTTAGAAACTGTTGTTTTTGGCTGAGGCATAAAATGGAGGATTCCTTTAAGTGTACTGTGTGTACTTGTATTGCATTACTACCAGCATGAAACAACAAGAACGAATGCACGGTTTAATATACAATGTTACTGAAGGTGGGCTACATGTTGAGGAAAGACACATGGAACTTGTAAAACTATGAAATTACATGTTTATTAACATACTAAAAGTGTATAATTTAAATGTATATGTAAAATAACTTTCCTGAGGAAAGCCACTCCATTTTGTTTTTATTCCTCCAGAACCACAGTGGTGTTCTGAAGTTGAGCTTAAACCATAGAAGTAATAATAACAAGAGTTGAGAAACATGCCTTAAATGACTCTGCTTTTACCTCGTTAAACTGTAGATTTGATATTTTAATTCAACTACATTTTTTTTTTGTAACAAGTGGTCGAAATGTCAAGTTGTTAAACTAAATAAAAAGCATGTGATGCACTAATGTTTTCAATCTGGGTATACATTGGGCGTTTTTTTTTAATGTAAGATGTGCTGATTTTGAAACAGACCGATTAGGGGGTCACATTACAATGTATTCACTCACAAGTCTCTCTCACCACAACATCCTTTGACACAATACACACTCAGGTCCCAATGGGCACACCCTGGTTGAATCAACGTTGTTTCAACATAATTTGTCAGCGTATTGTGACATGGAATTCTATCTCAATATACCTCTTTATTTAGGTTGATAGCATTACGTTGAAACAATGACATTGATTCAAGTATACCATTTTATAATCAACATTGAAACATGGTCAAATAAAATATGTCTAATTAAACATGAAATTCAACACAATTTAAAATTTTAGATTTTTTTTTACGTGGAATTTTCCACACAAATTCAATGTATACATAGTTCTTATGATTATGTGGAAATTAGATTGATGTAACAACCTGTTAGTCAGGTTAAGTCAATGTATTTAAATTAAATGTTTCAATGTTTACAACGCTGGTTGAAATTAGATGAAAACATGACAACTTTTTTTTTTTTTAATCCAATGTATTTTCCATGTTAATTCCACGTCACAATACACTTTGAAACAACGTTGATTCAACCAGTGTGTGCCCAGTGGGGTTCTACATTTCTACCAAACAGAGGCAATTCGCCACTCTCTCTTATGACAATGCCTTGTCTTTCACACCAAGTCAAATAGAGGAGAGACACAGAGGGATTACACACGAGTGAGTCCTCCTACTAGGCAAATGGTGCTGAGATTATGAGGACCCGTGTGCGCACGGGTCAGCTGCCTTTGTCTCCACCTCAACTCGGCCTCAACACTGCTGCTCTCTGCCGTGACAGATTGCAGAGGTGTCAAATGATGCTGCCGCGACCGTTGGTGTCTCTTCATAGTTGACATTTCTGGGGCCTAATCAGAGGTTGAACAAATGACATCTGCCTGCAAACAGCTGCTTAGCTCCTGGGCTGACCTGACACCCTTAGTGGAATCCATACAGGGGCTAGGGTGGGGGTGAGGAAGGGTCCAGACACACAATGAACAGGAGCGATGAGGTCGGCTCCCTCCACTATAGAAGTGCAGGATACAGGATGGACGATGAAGGATGGGGAATCATTCCACTGTGTAGGAGGCATGGAGGATTTTGATGTCTTCAGAAGTAGACAGAAGTAGAAAGAATTCCAACTAGGGGCTCACATATTCAGGATGTTAGGTGAAGTGTAGTCTGACCCTTGGCCCCCCTCTTAACGCTCCCCACCTCCTGCCTCCACAGGCTGTTAGCTGTGCTGAAGACGGATCATTTCCTGTTTTCTAAGGGCGGCCGAGGGAGTTTGGCGCCGATGGGGAGGTTGCTGTGCCTGGGCTGCAGACAGTGCTGGGCCCAGACCAGATTAGATAAGAGGAAAG
The DNA here is from genome assembly GCF_057628025.1 of Oncorhynchus mykiss. NCBI lineage: Eukaryota > Metazoa > Chordata > Actinopteri > Salmoniformes > Salmonidae > Oncorhynchus > Oncorhynchus mykiss. The sequence continues at coordinate 44,246,929 of NC_143039.1, read as the reverse complement.
ACAGTACCTGCAGTGGGAATACAGAGAGGCATCTCAACCCCCTGAGACCACCTACTCACATGAAGAATATGAAAAATTAAGGGAAAACGGAAATTGAGACATCTGTATGAAAACCAGGGGTGAAAGTAAGGTGGTCTGGTATGGTGTCCCAACAAAATAAATAGTGTGGGTATGAGCCTATCCCAATAATTAAAACAAAATGTCAAGAAAACTGTAGGCTATAACCGCATGTCAGACGAATGAAAAAATGTGCAAATGGACTTGAAAACGGATTGTATAGCCTACGCTCCACAATGTGATGTGGTTAGATGAGAACACTGACATTTTGCCAAATATGAGTGGCCGACACCGAGACACACGTGGACAGCAGTGGACGCATAAATTCTGGCCTAATGACGATCGCCAAATGTCATTACCCTTTTCTGTGTAAAAAAATGTCTCTTTCCCATTGACCACTGTTTGGAGAACAAAAAAATAAACGCAACACTTAACAATTTACATTTTTTTTGCTGAGTAACAGTTCATATAAGGAAATCAGTCAATTGAAATAAATGTATTAGGTCCTAATCTATGGATTTCAAATGGCTTGACCGGGGCTCAGACATGGGCAGGCCTTGAAGGGCATAGGCCCACCTGCTGAGGAGCCAGGCTCAGCCAATCAGAGTGAGTTTTTCCCCACAAAAGGTGGGAAGAAGACGGATGTGGAGGTCCTGGGCTGGCATGGTTGTGTGGCCGGTTGGATGTACTGCCAAATTCTTTAAAATGGCATTGGAGGTGGCTTTTGGTAGAGAAATGAACATTGACTTCTCAAAGCCATCAAATCTTGAGACATCTGTGGCATTGTGTTGTGTGACAAAACTGTGCATTTTAGAGAGGCATTTTATTGTCCCCAGCACAAGGTGCACCTGTGTAATGAAATGTCTGTCAGGTAGATGTATAATCTTGACGCAATAAAATGCTCACTAACAGGGATGTAAACAAATCTGTGCACCAGATTTGAGAGAAATAAGCCTTTTGTGCATATGGAACATTTCTGCAATCTTTTATTTCAGCTCATGAAACATGGGACCAACACTTTACATGTTGCGTTTAAATTTTTTGTTCAGTGTAATTTAGCTTTAAACAATGAATGGGGGCCTCGTCTATCCATGCTTACGCGCAGAGGCAGTTGCATCGCTGCAGCGTTATCTGATTTACCGAAGGAGGCTAATTTAGTTACATCAATAGATTACATTTACTTAACCAATGGCAGCTGTTTACCACAGAGGGAAATGGTCATCTGTCAAATATTAGTCCACCTTATTTGTAGACAATGAAAAGCAGCTTGTTCAGCGCTGTGTGCGTCCAACGTCTGTCCAGAAATTCAGATTCAATAACAACTACTGCATAACAATGTCTAGGACCCTCCCCTGGGGTCCTTAAATAAGGGAAACTTTTAACAAATAGCATTACTAGATTTGTTTGAGATTGTGGCATCTGTCTGTAAGGCATTCCAATGCTTGGAGTCTGTGCAACAAGATGCGCATGATGCTGATCCTACACTCCTATGACTGACTTGATGTCTGTAGCTGCACTGAGGTACAGTAACATATTACAATACAAGACACAACAGAGTCAATGAAGAAGCTTCTGATCGTCCTCTAGCACAGAGACAGTGTAAGATGGTTGGATGCAAACTATACAGCCAATATAGTTTAACCGACTATCAAAACATATTTAATCCTCTTCGTTCCTACGTGGGACACAAGGCTTAGACAAGAGAGTGCCACTGCTTCCGATCTTCAGTCTTTTTGAGGACAGCTTTCCATGGCAAGCCACAGTCCTTCATCTCCTTCTCCGAGGTTCTTCGACGGGACGATCAAAACAGATATCCCAGAATGAATCAGTTGCAGGTTTGACAAGGGTTAACCGAGCACTTGAAACAAAGTCTGTCTCATAAAATTCATAACATGCAAGTCTACTGAAAACCGTGGCATCAAGTATTGACATCAACACACACAAAAAGTAATTCCCTTGTTCATTGCAGCAGACTCTGAAATCCAAAACCTTCTCAGTGGTCTCTGTAGAATTGTAAAGATTAGGTGTTAGGTCATGCATTTTTTTGGTTAATGGCTCTTAGAAAATGAAAGAATCATTGTTTTCCTCGAAATGTGCAAAGACATTTTTCTTTTTTCATTTGATCAGAAACACGAACCATATCAAGTTGATGTACTTCAGAGATTTGTTACACTTGTGCTGGACCTGTACCATGTGTAAAATAAATCTGCACCTCTCATGAAATAAACAATGTCCTTTAAAAAAATCCAAGATCCTATTGCGACTCCAATGTCTGCCTGTAAACTGCTCTGATAACATCAAAAGGTCACCACCGATCCTCAATCTAACATTCTTGACTTTTGCTAATAAAGTGGTCGCTATTGGCACACCCTATTGGTTTTTAGAGTAATAGATATTCCTGTCTGGCTATGGGGAGAAAACCCACAAGAATGTGGTGCTAGAGCAACGTTGGGTTGCGTCGGCTTTGAGTAAAAACTCCTGTTTGGTTTAAGCAAAATAAATAGAAAGGAACAAGAGTATAAACACGAGGTGAGGTTACGGAAGCCCCTCTCCGTCTTGAAGAACTCAATAGGTGTTCATCATGACAGATGGTTTGCGGTAGTGGAAACGACAGTTGGTTTAGAATGGCGCTTGAGCGAGGTGAGGCAAGGCGAGGGCTGCTCTTTCCAATGTTAGAGAAGGCTAAATCAGACCCTGGGTAGCCCCTCTATACTGACCCCGAGTAATGTTTTAAGGCTCCGCTGGGAATGGCTTTTCTTTATTTGCTTAATTACATGATAACATTTCTACTTTTTTTTTTTTTAAATGTCCAAGACATTCTTTACATTGCAAAGCATAAATGAACTGGTTTGAAACCTGGTTTTAAAAAAACAAGACAAAGCAACACCTCACAATGCCTCTCCCCTATTTGACCTAGGTAGTTTGTGTGTGTGTGTATTGATGTGTAGGCTACGTGTGCCTTTAAAAAAAAAAATTGGTGTAGTTCTTGTCTATTAATGATTATGTCACGTTTCATGTTTTGTGTGGACCCCAGGAAGAGTAGCTGCTGCTTTTGCAACAGCTAATGGGGATCCTAATAAAATACCAAACACCAAACTGGTATGGGGGTGGGGGGGGGGTGTTATGACTGTTTTTTGGGGTGGGTTTCACTGAATTTGATGGCTGAAACGTGAAACAATGAAAATGTATGTGTTGCTAGGTGAAAACTTTCAAGTGACTGTACATTTCAAAATCTATTACACATCGATGTAGATATAAAACTATTGGATTGTGTTTTGAATCATATGGCTCTCTCCAACTCAATAAAAAAGAATATATGTGCTGCACGTGTGGACATGAAGGATGAAAAGCACGCGGCTGATTATGAAATGCTCTGGACCTGACAGAGACCCTGGCGTGGCCGCAGATAACGAGGTGTGATGGTTGACAAAGAATCACATGCCCAGAGCAACACCTCTTTACAAGACCCCATATTACAAAGGAGAAGCCCCTCATCCAAAGACAACCTCATGCCCCAATTAAAAACGGATTAGGCTGTCGAGCGCAGAACACTACCACGGGAATAAACTCACAGAGGACAACCAACAAGACCCGGGACTGACGCACTAAAGGAGCGAGGCTGCCAAAGCCTTACAACCACATGCAAACCATTCCTTTCCCACCTCCGGACAAACAAATGACTGAAACAGAGCCTTTTTCAGTTGACCATTACTTTCCAATGATATCTATCCTTGGAACTTGGGGGACGACAACTGCTTGAGTGTATCCGTAGTGATGAGAACCAGTACAGCAAGGCTTACTTACTTATTCCTCTTCGTACCTTGAGGCACATAAGGCTTAATAACGTAGCAGACAGGGGCCCAAGGGCCCTTTATCAGGTGTCATACAGTACCCATACACTGGTGTCCTCTGTGAATTTAAGCTCTCTAACTCTAACTGATCAACTATGAAAAGGCAACTGACATTTAGTCCGGGGTTGCTGACCTGTTGCACCCTCTACAACCACTGTGATTATTATTATCTGACCCTGCTGCTCATCTATGAACATTTGAACATCTTGGCCATGTTATAATCTCAGTCAGAAGAGGACTGGCCACCCCTCAGACCTGGTTCCTCTCTAGGTTTCTTCCTAGGTTCCTGCCTTTCTAGGGATTAATAAATACAAAAGGGCTTAACAAATACATTTTATTGATTGAAGTATTACAATAGAAAAGTTCAAGTTCACTTGAGCAAATTGCTACATAGAAAAAAAAAATTCAGCACATAAATCAAACACAATGATTTCTGATTATATTGGCCATATTTTAAATCAGTTATCTAGAGATTTGTAGTTTTCATAAAAGCCCAAATTTTCTCATAGATTTTTAATTTAAAAAAATCTCAGATGTGACATTAGGATAGAACAAAAACAGCACAATCCACAATTCACCCAGTAAATGACAGTCTACTGTGTACAGTAAAGAGGATAAAGACAATAGTCGTGTAGCACGTGTAAATTGAGTTGAGAAATTGAGAAAAGCATCCCTGCTTTATTGTGAGTGTCACCAAAATTAAAGACACCATGTCAGAGACGGTATAGAAAGCAATAGGAAATGTTACGGTATAGAGAATTCCACCATTATCTCTGCTTTGCGGCTCTGGCTGGTTGCTTTTGGCAGAGATGCAATGCTTTGCAAATGGTGGATTGCAAGTGCAAGGGTCTCTCGATGTATAATTTACTCTTCAGAACATGGGATAATATTCGTTTTAAAGTATTTTGAGGTCAAACCCAATGCTGATTGATCAAAACCAAGGCTTAAAAGGGATAGTTCACCCAAATTACAAACTGACATATTGGTGTTCTTACCCTGTAAACAGTCTATGGAAAAGGGATGACAGCAAATCCATGCTTTGGTTTTGTTTTCCTAGGCATTTGTGGCACAAATCCCATTCAAGTCATGGTACCTATATTAGCATTTTACGAGTATCATGTCCAAATCATCTGTGACTTTGTTGAGTTTCACAATCAATTTTAGATACTTTAGGACACGGTTTCCCAAACTTGGGATCACGAAACCATGTGGGGCTGCCTGATTTGAAAATGGGGTAAAGAGAGATTGGTTCGTAGAACTAACATCCGGTAGCCACTAGATTACAAACTGGTCGCTCTAGACGGAGTCTGTTCTATTATTATTTTATTTGCAGTGCCTTAGACCACTGCGCCATTCGGGTGCCAGATGACTGAATGTGATGTCGAGGTTGAGCGGCTTCACTGTAAGTATATTGTATGTTTTAATATTCAATAAACCATTTTTTTTATGATTAATAACTATAAAACAGGGGGTTCTGTTTTCTTCATACAAATGTGGTTCTAACTTGTTTAAGCTACAAAATATTATGACCCCATCACTGAATGATAAGACTCTTATGAATACATACGTTTCCCTCAGCAATCCATGCTTCCCTGCTTTAGGACGATTTTGACATGAAAACCCAAGCATGGATTGCTGTTATACCTTGCCCACAAACTGCTTATGTAGCACATGGAGATGTGTGAAACTTTCTCTTGAGCCTGAAGTGTCCCTACTTGCACCTCTGAATATAGTAGCTAGTTTTTTCATGTGGTACAACTGGTAAGGTGCTATGGAAGGGCGGTCACGTGTGCTAGCAAAGAGGAGGTCCTGGGTTTGAGCCTTGGTATGAGCCGAAGCGGGACACGCTAAGCAATCAGCTTGACGTCCTTTACAGATGGTGCCAGTGACTCGGATGTGCAGTTGTTCTCAGCTTACTGCTGTGGAGTAAGTTTTGGGGGTGAACGTAGCACATGGGGTTGTGTAAAACACTTGTCCATGCCCCGGGCGCTGCTGGAGAGACATGGCGCTCCGTCAAAGCAACCTAACATAAATCACGCAGCGGCCACATTTGAGCCTATCTTAGGTAAACAGTGCCCTCGGAAAGTATTATTTTCCCCTTGACTTAATTCACATTTTGTTGTGTTACAGCCTGAATTCAAAATGCATACAATCATTTTTTTTTTTTGCTCACCAATCCACACACAATAGCCCATAATGACTAAATAAAAAATAAATAAAATCAAATGTATTTGTCACATACACATGGTTGGCAGATGTTAATGCGAGTGTAGTGAAATGCTTGTGCTTCTTGTTCCGACAATGCAGTAGTAACCAACGAGTAATCTAACCTAGCAATTCCAAAACTACTACCTTATACACACAAGTGTAAAAGGATAAAGAATATGTACATAAAGATATATGAATGAGTGATGGTACAGAATGGAGTGGCAAGATGCAGTAGATGGTATCGAGTACAGTATATACATATGAGAAGAGTAATGTAGGGTATGTAAACAAAGTGGCATAGTTTAAAGTGGCTAGTGATACATGTATTACATAAAGATGCAGTAGATGATATAGAGTACAGTACATACAGTGCCTTGCGAAAGTATTCGGCCCCTTTGAACTTTGCGACCTTTTGCCACATTTCAGGCTTCAAACATAAAGATATAAAACTGTATTTTTTTGTGAAGAATCAACAACAAGTGGGACACAATCATGAAGTGGAACGACATTTATTGGATATTTCAAACTTTTTTAACAAATCAAAAACTGAAAAATTGGGCGTGCAAAATTATTCAGCCCCTTTACTTTCAGTGCAGCAAACTCTCTCCAGAAGTTCAGTGAGGATCTCTGAATGATCCAATGTTGACCTAAATGACTAATGATGATAAATACAATCCACCTGTGTGTAATCAAGTCTCCGTATAAATGCACCTGCACTGTGATAGTCTCAGAGGTCCGTTAAAAGCGCAAAGAGCATCATGAAGAACAAGGAACACACCAGGCAGGTCCGAGATACTGTTGTGAAGAAGTTTAAAGCCGGATTTGGATACAAAAAGATTTCCCAAGCTTTAAACATCCCAAGGAGCACTGTGCAAGCGATAATATTGAAATGGAAGGAGTATCAGACCACTGCAAATCTACCAAGACCTGGCCGTCCCTCTAAACTTTCAGCTCATACAAGGAGAAGACTGATCAGAGATGCAGCCAAGAGGCCCATGATCACTCTGGATGAACTGCAGAGATCTACAGCTGAGGTGGGAGACTCTGTCCATAGGACAACAATCAGTCGTATATTGCACATATCTGGCCTTTATGGAAGAGTGGCAAGAAGAAAGCCATTTCTTAAAGATATCCATAAAAAGTGTCGTTTAAAGTTTGCCACAAGCCACCTGGGAGACACACCAAACATGTGGAAGAAGGTGCTCTGGTCAGATGAAACCAAAATTGAACTTTTTGGCAACAATGCAAAACGTTATGTTTGGCGTAAAAGCAACACAGCTGAACACACCATCCCCACTGTCAAACATGGTGGTGGCAGCATTATGCTTTGGGCCTGCTTTTCTTCAGCAGGGACAGGGAAGATGGTTCAAATTGATGGGAAGATGGATGGAGCCAAATACAGGACCATTCTGGAAGAAAACCTGATGGAGTCTGCAAAAGACCTGAGACTGGGACGGAGATTTGTCTTCCAACAAGACAATGATCCACAACATAAAGCAACATCTACAATGGAATGGTTCAAAAATAAACATATCCAGGTGTTAGAATGGCCAAGTCAAAGTCCAGACCTGAATCAATCAAATCAATCAAATTTATTTTATATAGCCCTTCGTACATCAGCTGATATCTCAAAGTGCTGTACAGAAACCCAGCCTAAAACCCCAAACAGCAAGCAATGCAGGTGAAGAAGCACGGTGGCTAGGAAAAACTCCCTAGAAAGGCCAAAACCTAGGAAGAAACCTAGAGAGGAACCAGGCTATGTGGGGTGGCCAGTCCTCTTCTGGCTGTGCCGGGTGGAGATTATAACAAAACATGGTCAAGATGTTCAAATGTTCATAAATGACCAGCATGGTCGAATAATAATAAGGCAGAATAGTTGAAACTGGAGCAGCAACACAGTCAGGTGGACTGGGGACATCAAGGAGTCATCATGTCAGGTATTCCTGGGGCATGGTCCTAGGGCTCAGGTCCTCCGAGAGAGAGAAAGAAAGAGAGAATTAGAGAGAGCATATGTGGGATGGCCAGTCCTCTTCTGGCTGTGCCGGGTGGAGATTATAACAGAACATGGCCAAGATGTTCAAATGTTCATAAATGATCAGCATGGTCGAATAATAATAAGGCAGAACAGTTGAAACTGGAGCAGCAGCACAGCCAGGTGGACTGGGGACAGCAAGGAGTCATCATGTCAGGTAGTCCTGGGGCATGGTCCTAGGGCTCAGGTCCTCCGAGAGAGAGAAAGAGAGAAGGAGAGAATTAGAGAACGCACACTTAGATTCACACAGGACACCGAATAGGACAGAAGAAGTACTCCAGATATAACAAACTGACCCTAGCCCCCCGACACATAAACTACTGCAGCATAAATACTGGAGGCTGAGACAGGAGGGGTCAGGAGACACTGTGGCCCACTCCGAGGACACCCCCGGACAGGGCCAAACAGGAAGGATATAACCCCACCCACTTTGCCAAAGCACAGCCCCCACACCACTAGAGGGATATCTTCAACCACCAACATACCATCCTGAGACAAGGCTGAGTATAGCCCACAAAGACCTCCGCCACGGCACAACTTAAGGGGGGGGGGGGGGGGCGCCAACCCAGACAGGATGACCACATCAGTGACTCAACCCACTCAGGTGACGCACCCCCTCCAGGGACGGCATGAGAGAGCCCCAGTAAAGCCAGTGACTCAGCCCCTGTAATAGGGTTAGAGGCAGAGAATCCCAGTGGAAAGAGGGGAACCGGCCAGGCAGAGACAGCAAGGGTGGTTCGTTGCTCCAGAGCCTTTCCGTTCACCCTCCCACTCCTGGGCCAGACTACACTCAATCATATGACCCACTGAAGAGATGAGTCTTCAGTAGAGACTTAAAGGTTGAGACCGAGTTTGCGTCTCTGACATGGGTAGGCAGATCGTTCCATAAAAATGGAGCTCTATAGGAGAAAGCCCTGCCTCCAGCTGTTTGCTTAAAAATTCTAGGGACAATTAGGAGGCCTGCGTCTTGTGACCGTAGCGTACGTGTAGGTATGTACGGCAGGACCAAATCAGAGAGATAGATAGGAGCAAGCCCATGTAATGCTTTGTAGGTTAGCAGTAAAACCTTGAAATCAGCCCTTGCTTTGACAGGAAGCCAGTGTAGAGAGGCTAGCACTGGAGTAATATGATCAAATTTTTTGGTTCTAGTCAGGATTCTAGCAGCCGTATTTAGCACTAACTGAAGTTTATTTAGTGCTTTATCCGGGTAGCCGGAAAGTAGAGCATTGCAGTAGTCTAACCTGGAAGTGACAAAAGCATGGATTAATTTTTCTGCATCATTTTTGGACAGAAAGTTCCTGATTTTTGCAATGTTACGTAGATGGAAAAAAGCTGTCCTTGAAATGGTCTTGATATGTTCTTCAAAAGAGAGATCAGGGTCCAGAGTAACGCCGAGGTCCTTCACAGTTTTATTTGAGACGACTGTACAACCATTAAGATTAATTGTCAGATTCAACAGAAGATCTCTTTGTTTCTTGGGACCTAGAACAAGCATCTCTGTTTTGTCCGAGTTTAAAAGTAGAAAGTTTGCAGCCATCCACTTCCTTATGTCTGAAACACATTCTTCTAGCAAGGGCAATTTTGGGGCTTCACCATGTTTAATTGAAATGTACAGCTGTGTGTCATCCGCATAGCAGTGAAAGTTAACATTATGTTTTCGAATAACATCCCCAAGAGGTAAAATATATAGTGAAAACAATAGTGGTCCTAAAACGGAACCTTGAGGAACACCGAAATGTACAGTTGATTTGTCAGAGGACAGACCATTCACAGAGACAAACTGATATCTTTCCGACAGATAAGATCTAAACCAGGCCAGAACTTGTCCGTGTAGACCAATTTGGGTTTCCAATCTCTCCAAAAGAATGTGGTGATCGATGGTATCAAAAGCAGCACTAAGGTCTAGGAGCACGAGGACAGATGCAGAGCCTCGGTCCGATGCCATTAAAATGTCATTTACCACCTTCGCAAGTGCCGTCTCAGTGCTATGATGGGGTCTAAAACCAGACTGAAGCATTTCGTATACATTGTTTGTCTTCAGGAAGGCAGTGAGTTGTTGCGCAACAGCCTTTTCTAAAATTTTTGAGAGGAATGGAAGATTCGATATAGGCCGATAGTTTTTTATATTTTCTGGGTCAAGGTTTGGCTTTTTCAAGAGAGGCTTTATTACTGCCACTTTTAGTGAGTTTGGTACACATCCGGTGGATAGAGAGCCGTTTATTATGTTCAACATAGGAGGGCCAAGCACAGGAAGCAGCTCTTTCAGTAGTTTAGTTGGAATAGGGTCCAGTATGCAGCTTGAAGGTTTAGAGGCCATGATTATTTTCATCATTGTGTCAAGAGATATAGTACTAAAACACTTGAGTGTCTCTCTTGATCCTAGGTCCTGGCAGAGTTGTGCAGACTCCGGACAACTGAGCTTTGAAGGAATACGCAGATTTAAGGAAGAGTCCGTAATTTGCTTTCTAATAATCATAATCTTTTCCTCAAAGAAGTTCAAGAATTTATCACTGCTAAAGTGAAAGTCATCCTCTCTTGGGGAATGCTGCTTTTTAGTTAGCTTTGCGACAGTATCAAAAAGGAATTTCGGATTGTTCTTATTTTCCTCAATTAAGTTAGAAAAATAGGATGATCGAGCAGCAGTAAGGGCTCTTCGGTACTGCACAGTACTGTCTTTCCAAGCTAGTCGGAAGACTTCCAGTTTGGTGTTTCGCCATTTCCGTTCCAATTTTCTGGAAGCTTGCTTCAGAGCTCGGGTATTTTCTGTGTACCAGGGAGCTAGTTTCTTATGATAAATGTTTTTAGTTTTTAGGGGTGCAACTGCATCTAGGGTATTGCGCAAGGTTAAGTTGAGTTCCTCAGTTAGGTGGTTAACTGATTTTTGTCCTCTGGCGTCCTTGGGTAGACAGAGGGAATCTGGAAGGACATCAAGGAATCTTTGTGTTGTCTGTGAATTTATAGCACGACTTTTGATGATCCTTGGTTGGGGTCTGAGCAGATTATTTGTTGCAATTGCAAACGTAATAAAATGGTGGTCCGATAGTCCAGGATTATGAGGAAAAACATTAAGATCCACAACATTTATTCCATGGGACAAAACTAGGTCCAGCGTATGACTGTGACAGTGAGTGGGTCCAGAGACATGTTGGACAAAACCCACTGAGTCGATGATGGCTCCGAAAGCCTTTTGGAGTGGGTCTGTGGACTTTTCCATGTGAATATTAAAGTCACCAAAGATTAGAATATTATCCGCTATGACTACAATGAATCCAATCGAGAATCTGTGGAAAGAACTGAAAACTGCTGTTCACAAATGCTCTCCATCCAACGTCACTGAGCTCGAGCTGTTTTGCAAGGAGGAATGGGAAAAAATTTCAGTCTCTCGATGTGCAAAACTGATAGAGACATACCCCAAGCGACTTACAGCTGTAATCGCAGCAAAAGGTGGCACTAAAGTATTAACTTAAGGGGGCTGAATAATTTTGCACGCCCAATTTTTCAGTTTTTGATTTGTTAAAAAAGTTTGAAATATCCAATAAATGTCGTTCCACTTCATGATTGTGTCCCACTTGTTGTTGATTCTTCACAAAAAAATACAGTTTTATATCTTTATGTTTGAAGCCTGAAATGTGGCAAAAGGTCGCAAAGTTCAAGGGGGCCGAATACTTTCGCAAGGCACTGTACATATACATGTGAGATGAGTAATGTAGGGTATGTAAACATTACGTATATTAAGTAGCATTGTTTAAAGTGGCTAGTGATATTTTACATCAATTTCCATAATTTCCCATTATTAAAGTGGCTGGAGTTGAGTCAGTGTGTTGACTGCAGCCACTCAATGTTAGTGGTGGCTGTTTAACAGTCAGATGGCCGTGAGATAGAAGCTGTTTTTCAGTCTCTCGGTCCCTGCTTTGATGCACCTGTACTGACCTCGCCTTCTGGATGATAGCGGGGTGAACAGGCAGTGGCTCGGGTGGTTGTTGTCCTTGATGATCTTTATGGCCTTCCTGTGACATCGAGTGGTGTAGGTGTCCTGGAGGGCAGGTAGTTTGCCCCCGGTGATGCGTTGTGCAGACCTCATTAACCTCATTAACCTCATCGAGTGGTGTAGGTGTCCTGGAGGGCAGGTAGTTTGCCCCCGGTGATGCGTTGTGCAGACCTCATTAACCTTTGGAGAGCCTTACGGTTGTGGGCGGAGCAGTTGCCGTACCAGGCAGTGATACAGCCCGACAGGATGCTCTTGATTGTGCATCTGTAGAAGTTTGTGAGTGCTTTTGGTGACAAGCTGAATTTCTTAAGCCTCCCGAGGTTCACCTCGTCTTCTTCAGACGACACTGTCTGTGTGGGTGGACCAATTCAGTTTGTCCGTGATGTGTCCTCCGAGGAACTACTGTCCCATCGATGTGGATAGGGGGGGTGCTCCCTCTGCTGTTTCCTGAAGTCCACAATCATCTCCTTTGTTTCGTTGACGTTGAGTGTTTTTTTTTTTTTTTACCTTTTTTTTTTTTACCTTTATTTAACCAGGCAAGTCAGTTAAGAACAAATTCTTATTTTCAATGACGGCCTGGGAACAGTGGGTTAACTGCCTGTTCAGGGGCAGAACGACAGATTTGTACCTTGTCAGCTCGGGGGTTTGAACTCGCAACCTTCCGGTTACTACCCCAACGCTCTAACCACTAGGCTACCCTGCCGCCCCAAAAGTGTGAGGTTATTTTCCTGACACCACACTCCGAGGGCCCTCACCTCCTCCCTGTAGGCTGTCTCCAACTCAAACTTGATGATTGAGTTGGAGGCGTGCATGGCCACGCAGTCGTGGGTGAACAGGGAGTACAGGAGAGGGCTCAGAACGCACCCTTGTGGGGCCCCAGTGTTGAGGATCAGCGGGGTGGAGATGTTGTTACCTACACTCCCCACCTGGGGGCGGCCCGTCAGGAAGTCCAGTACCCAGTTGCACAGGGCGGGGTCGAGACCCAGGGTCTCGAGTTTGATGACAAGTTTCGGAGGGTACTATGGTGTTAAATGCTGAGCTGTAGTCGATGAACAACATTCTCACATAGGTATTCCTCTTGTCCAGATGGGTTAGGGCAGTGTGCAGTGTGGTTGCGATTGCGTCGTCTGTGGACCTATTTGGGCGGTAAGCAAATTGGAGTGGGTCTAGGGTGTCAGGTAGGGTGGAGGTGATATGGTCCTTGACTAGTCTCTCAAAGCACTTCATGATGACGGAACTACGGGGCGGTAGTTGTTTAGCTCAGTTACCGTGGCTTTCTTGGGAACAGGGACAATGGTGGCCCTCTTGAAGCATTGGTTGCGGGCCGTGTCAGTGGCACTGTATTGTCCTCAAGCGGGCAAAAGTTATTTAGTCTGTCTGGGAGCAAGACATCCTGGTCCGCGACAGGGCTGGTTTTCTTTTTGTAATCCGTGATTGACTGTAGACCCTGCCACATACCTCTTGTGTCTGAGCCGTTGCATTGTGACTCTACTTTGTCTCTATGCTGACGCTTAGCTTGTTTGATTGCCTTGCGGAGGGAATAGCTACACTGTTTGTATTCGGTCATGTTTCCGGTCACCTTGCCCTGGTTAAAAGCAGTGGTTCGAGCTTTCAGTTTCACGCGAATGCTCCCATCAATCCACGGTTTCTGGTATTGTATGAGTACGACATTGTCAATGCACTTTCTAATGAACTCGCTCACCGAATCAGCGTATTCGTCAAAGTTGTTTTTGGAAGCAATGCGGAACATATCCCAATCCACGGGATCGAAGCAGTCTTGAAGCGTGGAATCAGATTGGTTGGACCAGCGTTGAACAGACCTGAGCTCGGGAGCTTCTTGTTTTAGTTTCTGTCTGTAGGCAGGGAGCAAAAAAATGGAGTCGTGGTCAGCTTTTCCAGAAGGAGGGCGGGGGAGGGCCTTATATGTGTCGCGGAAGTTAGAATAACAATGATCCAGGGTTTTACCAGCCCTGGTTGTGCAATCGATATGCTGATACAATTTAGGGAGTCTTGTTTTCAGATTAGCCTCATTAAAATCCCCAGCTACAATGAATTCAGCCTCAGGATATGTGGTTTCCAGTTTGCATAGAGTCAAATAAAGTTTGATCAGGGCCATCGATGTGTTTGATGCGGGGGGAAATATATACGGCTGTGATTATAATCGAAGATAATTCCCTTGGTAGATAATGCGGTCGACATTTGATTGTGAGGAATTCGAAGTCAGGTGGACAGAAGGACTTGAGTTCCTGTATGTTGTTATGATCACACCACATCTCGTTAATCAAACCCCCCACCCCTATTCTTACCAGAAAGATGGTTGTTTCTGTCTGCGCAATGCGTGAAGAAACCAGCTGGCTGCACCGACTCCATTAGCGTCTCTCGAGTGAGCCATGTTTCCGTGAAAGCAAAGAACGTTACAGTCTCTGATGTCTCTCTGGAATGCTACCCTTGCTCGGATTTCATCAACCTTGTTGTCAAGAGACTGGACATTGGCGAGTAGTATGCTAGGGAGTGGTACGCGATGTGCCCGTCTCCGGAGCCTGACCAGAAGACCGCTTCGTTTGCCTCTTTTACGACGTCGTTGTTTTGGGTCGCTGGCTGGGATCCGATCCGTTGTCCTGGGTGGAAGGCAGAACACAGGATCCGCTTCGCGAAAGTCATATTCCTGGTCTTAATGATGGTGAGTTGACGTTGCTCTTATATTCAGTAGGTCCTCCCGACTGTATGTAATGAAACCTAAGATTACCTGGGCTACCGATGTAAGAAATAACACGTAAAAAAACAAAATACTGCATAGTTTCCTAGGAACGCGAAGCGAGGCGGCCACCTCTGTCGGCGCCGGAAGTAGACAAACATAGAAATGGAATTCTAGTCTGGGCTTTTGCTGGGCCACTCCAGGACTTTCACATTCTTGAAATGAAGCCATTCCAGCGTTGCTTTAGCTATTTGCCTGGGATCATTGTCCTGTTGGAACATAAATCTTTGCCCCAGTCTAAGGTTGTTGGCACTTTGAAGTCAGGTTCTCATCAATGATTTTCCTGTATTTGGCTCCATTCAGTGTTCTCTCTATCCTTAACAGTCTCCCAGTCCCACTGAAAAGCATACCCATTGCGTGATGCTGCCACCACCACGCTTCACGGTGGAGATGGTATCAAACGGGCGATGAGCTTTTCCTGGTTTTCTCCAGACATAGCACTTTGCATTCAGGACACAATGTTCAGTTTTTATCTCATCAGACAACAGGATCTTTTGCCTTATGATCTCAGAGTATTTCCCGTGACTTTTTGCTAATTCCAGGCATGCTTTCATCTGCCTTTATTTCAGGAGTGGCTTCTGTCTAGCCACTCTCCCATAAAGCCCAGATTGGTGAAGTGCTGTAGAGACTGTTCTCCCATCTCAGCCAAGGAACACTGATTTGGCATGGGTCACCAGATTGTCAAAAAGTTCTACAGCTGCACCATCGAGAGCATCCTGACCGGTTGCATCACCACCTGGTATGGCGACTGCTTGGCATCTGACCATAAGGCACTACAGAGAGTAGTGCGTACGGCCCAGTGCCTCACTGGGGCCAAGCTTCCTGCCATCCAGGACCGAAACCTTTCCTTTTTCAGGACCCTGTCATGGCAACAACAACTGCCCGAGTTACACCAGGAACGCACAATCCCTCCATCAGTGCTCAGACTGTCCGCAATAGGCTGAGAGAGGCTGGACTGGGGGCTTGTAGTCCTGTTGTAAGGCAGGTCCTCACCAGACATCACCGACAACAATGTCGAGTATGGGCACAAACCCACCGTCGCTGGACCAGACAGGACTGGAAAAAGTGCTCTTCACTGACGAGTCGCAGTTTTGTCTCACCAGGGGTGATGGTCGGATTCACATTTATTGTCGAAGGAATGAGCATTACACCGAGGCCTGTACTCTGGAGCGGGATCAATTTGGAGGTGGAGTGTCCGTCATGGTGTGGGGAGGTGTGTCACAGCATCATCGGACTGAGCTTGTTGTCTCAACGCTGTGTGTTACAGGGATGACATCCTCCTCCCTCAAGTGGTACCCTTCCTGCAGGCTCATCCTGACATGACCCTCCAGCATGACAATGCCACCAGCCATACTGCTCGTTCTGTGCATGATTTCCTACAAGACAGGAATGTCAGTGTTCTGCCCTGGCCAGCGAAGAGCCCGGATCTCTATCTCATTGAGCATGTCTGGGACCTGTTGGATCGGACGATGAGGGCTAGGATCATTCCCCCCAGAAACAGGAACTTTCAGGTGCCTTGGTGGAAGAGTGGGGTAACATCTCACAGCAAGAACTGGCCAATCTGGTGCAGTCCACGAGGAGGAGATACACTGCAGTACTTAATGCTTTTGATTTTGACCCCCCTTTGTTCAGGGACACATTATTCAATATATTTTAGTAACATGTCTGTGAAACTTGTTCAGTTTATGTCTCAATTGTTGAATCTTGTTATGTTCATACAAATATTGACACAGTTTCTTCAAGTGCAGTCGCAAAAACCATCAAGCACTATGATGAAACTGGCTATCATGAGGACCACTACAGAAAGGAAGACCCAGAGTTACCTCTGCTGCAGAGGATAAGCTCATTAGAGTTACCAGCCTCAGATTGCAGCCCAAATAAATGCTTCACAGAGTTCAAGTAACAGACACATCTCAACATCAACTGTTCAGAGGAGACTATGTGAATCAGGACGTCATGGTCAAATTGCTGCAAAGAAACCACTACTAAAGGACACCAATAAGAAGAAGAGACTTGCTTGGGCCAAGAAACACAAGCAATGGACATTTGACTGGTTTCAAATCTGTATTTTGGTCTGATGTACAAATCTGAGAATTTAGGTTCCAAACGCTGTGTCTTTGTGTGACACAGAGTAGGGGAACGGATGATCTCTGCATGTGTGGTTGCCACCGTGAAGCAAGGAGGAGAAGGTGTGATGGTGCTTTGCTGGTGACACTGTCAGTGATTTATTTAGAATTCAAAGCACACTTAACAAGCATAGCTACCACAGCATTCTGCAGCTATACGCCATCCCATCTGGTTTGCGCTTAGTGGGACTATCATTTGTTTTTCAACAGCACAATGACCGAACACACCTCCAGGTTGTGTAAGGGCTATTTGACCATGAAGAAGAGTGATGGAGTGCTGCATCAGATGACCTAGCCTCCACAATCACCCGACCTCAACCCAAATGAGATGGTTTGGGATGAGTTGAACCGCAGAATGCTCAGCATATGTGGGAACTCTTTCAAGACTGCTGGAAAAGACTTCCAGGTAAAACTGGTTGAGAGAATGCAAAGAGTGTACAAAGCTGTCAAGGCAAAGAGTAACTACTTTGAAGAATCTCAACTATAAAATATATTTTGATTTGTTTAACACTTTTTTGGTTTCTACATGATCCCATATGTGTTATTTCATAGTTTTGATGTATTTACTTTTATTCTACAATGTAGAAAATAGTAAAAATAAAGAAAAACCCTTGAATGAGTAGGTGTGCCCAATCTTTGGACTGGTACTGTGTATATGGAAACTGTTTAGTGCAAAAAATAAGAGATTAAATACATGTAAAAATATATATAATAAACCAATACTTCCTGAACTTTCTTATATACTATATACACAAATGTGGACACCCCTTCAAATTAGTGGAATTGGTTATTTCAGCCACACTCGTTGCTGACAGGTGTATAGCTCACAACCATGCAATCTCCATAGGAACATTATCAGTAGAATGGCCTTACTGAAGAGCTCAGTGACTTTCAACGTGGCATCGTCATAGGATGCCACCTTTCCAACAAGTCAGTTCGTCATGTATGCCCTGCTAGAGCTGCACGGTCAAATGTAAGTGCTGTTATTGTGAAGTAGAAACTTCCAGGAGCAACAACAGTTAGCCGTGAAGTGGCCGTGAAGCTCACAGAAAGGGACCGCCGAGAGCTGTAGTACGTAGCGCGTAAAAATCGCCTGTCCTCAGTTGCTGAACTCACTACCGAGTTCCAAACTGCTTATGGAAGGAACATCAGCACAATAACTGTTAGTCGGGAGCTTCATGAAATGGCAGCCTAAAATCACCATGCGCAATGCCAAGCATCGGCTGGAATGGTGTAGAGCTCTCTGCAGTAATGAATCATGCTTCACTATCTGGCAGTCCGACAGATGAATCTGGTTTTGGCGAATGCCAGAACTTTTCTTGCCCGAATACATAGTGCCAACTGTAACCTTTGGTGGAGAAGGAATAATTGTCTGGGACCATTTTTCATGGTTCGAGTTAGGCCCCTTGGTTCCAATGAACGGAAATCTTAACGCTACAGCATACAATGGCAAACTGTTGTCCAACTTTGTGACAACAGTTTGGGAAAGCCCTTTCCTGTTTCAGCATGGTAATTCCCCCGTGCGAGGTCCATACAGAAATGGTTTGTCGAGATCGGTGTGGAAGAACTTTACTGGCCTGCACAGAGCCCTGACCTTAACCCCATCTAGCACCTTTGGGAAGAATTGGAAAGCCGACTGCGAGCGGCAGTCGCTCAAGCCGGCAATTGCTCAAGCCGGACACAGTATCTACACATTGCATTTGAGCAAAAACAATCCTAATTTTGTGTTATGATGTAGGCTAATCTTTATAGTTTCTGTCATATGAAAGCCAGATTGCTGAAAAAGAACACTACTACTTTGACTGCCTGTCCGCCTCCTGCTATAGCCAATGTTAGCTGCATGTAACTCCCCACTTGAGTTTTGCATCACAGGCCTAGTTCGGTGCGAGATGACTGTTAGAACCGATGACGTGTTTCTATTGTCAACTTAACTTCCATTTCCATAAAAAAAAAGAACTCCGCTCAGACATCTTTATTTCTATGCCTGTCACGTTAGGTTATTAAAACAGGGAAAATATGCTTACTTTCTTTATGAAACACCATTTTCCACCACAATTCTGAACGCTATATGCAGCATCTGGGATTAGCATTAGTCACTAGTGTTGAGCGATTACAACTAATTGACCAACATTGGTTTCATTCTTTGAATTCCATTTAGTTCAGTTTGTTATCTGTGAGCTCAATGTGCAGTTTCTCTAGCGAGAAATCAGATCAATCCCGAACTGTGCAATGTAGTAGGGATTTATAGTTTCCAACAGGCCAATATTCTACATAGTTTCATGCAGGTAAATAACTACACTGACCATAATCCATTGCACACCTACTTGTCTGGTGTGGGGCAGACAAGGAGAGGGAGAGAAGAGAGCAGGGATAGAGAGCAGTTACTTTGCGAGGTATCTTTCCCGAAAATCCATGTTCTTAGTGATTGACATTCGGTATTCAGCAGTCATAAAAGTATGTCTTATTTACTTTGAAGAACTGCTCAAATTGTGATTTTGTCTGACAGCATAGGCAGCTGTCTAGATTAGATGATGACTTGGAATGAAATAATAAAGTCATCAAATAAAACAAAATGTAATATACGTTGCAACTGAAATGTTTTATTAAAATAATGTGAATAAGGGATAAACAGTAATGGGCACTCCCATCATGAGACCTCAAAAAGCACTAATCGCTCAGCACTATTAGCCACTGTAGTATTATGGTGAAAAATTGTGTTTCATAAAGAAAGTAAGCCTATTTTCCCCATTTCTTTCCCACTTTCTCGAGAATGTTTTATGTATGAACCGTCCATGGAGGATACATGTGTATAGTCTGCTGCATACATTCCCTTTGGATGGCAAGATTAAACGACTCGATATCACCATCTGCCGGGCTTTGGGTTACTTTGGGTGGTAGAATTTGCATATTTTTTCGATGCAGGATGAAAATCTGCTGCCAACTTTGTCGCTATATTTTGCGCGTTTTCAGACCCCTCCGACAAATGTTACTGCTAAAAGAGGCTAGAGACAAACTCATCTACTTTCAAGCTGCCTTTGGTGAGTTTAAATATTTTATCAATCAAATAGAAATCAACATATCAGCCAGGATCAAAATGACACTTTAGCACGTCTGTGTTTGCGCGCATCACCTGAATGTGTACAAGACAAGGGGGCCATTGCTCAAGGAGAGAGAGACAGTTGGACATTGCTGCAGCAGGTAGCCCATAATATAAATCAAATCGTACAGTATTTGTCACATGCGCCCAATACAACAGGTGTAGACTTTACCGCAAATGCTTGCTTACGAGCCCTTCCCAACAATGCAGAGTTTAAAAAATATAAATAAAATACTAACACAAGGATTAAAATAAAATACACAAGAATGGAGATAATTTGAGTGTCCAATATTTACGTTTACTATGTTATCAAATCAAATCAAATCAAATTTTATTTGTCACATACACATGGTTAGCAGATGTTAATGCGAGTGTAGCGAAATGCTTGTGCTTCTAGTTCCGACAATGCAGTAATAACAAGTAATCTAACTAACAATTCCAAAACTACTGTCTTGTACACAGTGTAAGGGGATAAAGAATATGTACATAAGGATATATGAATGAGTGATGGTACAGAGCAGCATAGGCAAGATACAGTAGATGGTATCGGGTACAGTATGTACAAATGAGATGAGTATGTAAACAAAGTGGCATAGTATAGTATAAAGTGGCTAGTGATACATGTATTACATAAGGATACCGTCGATGATATAGAGTACAGTATATACGTATGCATATGAGATGAATAATGTAGGGTAAGTAACATTTATATAAGGTAGCATTGTTTAAAGTGGCTAGTGATATATTTACATCATTTCCCATCAATTCCCATTATTAAAGTGGCTGGAGTTGAGTCAGTGTCAGTGTGTTGGCAGCAGCCACTCAGTGTTAGTGGTGGCTGTTTAACAGTCTGATGGCCTTGAGATAGAAGCTGTTTTTCAGTCTCTCGGTCCCAGCTTTGATGCACCTGTACTGACCTCGCCTTCTGGATGATAGCGGGGTGAACAGGCAGTGGCTCGGGTGGTTGATGTCCTTGATGATCTTTATGGCCTTCCTGTGACATCGGGTGGTGTAGGTGTCCTGGAGGGCAGGTAGTTTGCCCCCGGTGATGCGTTGTGCAGACCTCACTACCCTCTGGAGAGCCTTACGGTTGAGGGCGGTGCAGTTGCCATACCAGGCGGTGATACAGCCCGCCAGGATGCTCTCGATTGTTAAGTCTATGAGACCAGGCTGATTAAATGACTCAAATGTACAAATGTTATTTTAGCATGTTTAGCATATTTTCTTATGGTTTGGGGTAGAAGCTTTCTCTGAGCCTGTTGGTCCAAGAACCGATGCTTCGTACCGTTTACCAGACGGTAGCAGAATATATTCGCATGAAAATCTGAAAAGCTGTCAGCAATTAGATGAAAACCTAGCTACAGAAATTCTTTGAAAATTGTATTTTACCTCCATCCATTATTTGGTTTAGGTGACTCGCTCCAAATGTGTCCCATCCCTGGTTTTTGAAGTATCCTCAGGTCAGCACCAAGTGCACATCTTTAATCTAATTAGGCATCACAAAGATTAACTGGTTAGTCCTTATTTACCTTAGTCTGGGACAACCTAGTCTAGTACTAATTCATCTGAAATTAAGCAACGTCTCAGAAAGCTATTTTTTAAATCTGGATTAATTTAAGCAGAATTAGACTAGTCCTGATTTAAATGAAACTCTGTCCTGGAAACCTCCCCGTGGTGTGAAGAAAAATGATTACAAAATGTTATCTTGTTTTTATAGCTACTCCTTACTGAGAAGGCCCTCCTAACATCTAACATCATTTTGCCTCTTAAAAACACTGAACCCTCATGTTTCTTTAAACTCTATGTCTTTCTTCTTCCCCCTTTTCTTTATTCACCCTCCCTAAAATTGGGAATCTATCACGGACATGTCCAATAAATTCAAATTAGGGAGCCTCAGCTCTGCTCCAGCCCCTTAATGCGATCTGGCTACACGAGCGCACTCATTCATCCTGTGAGTCTCCATGCAGGGGAAGATGTGATATCCTCCTCTTCCTGGACGGCCCACGCTGACCCCAGGCCTGTACTACAGCTAACTTAATGTCCTGTCTGTTTATTTATGAGGGCCGTTCGAGACGGCCAAACACAATGAATAATGCACTTCGCCTCTGTCTTTGGGAAGTATTAGTGGATTACAGAGTGTTTTTTTTTAAGCGACTTGCCGACATCATTTACGTCCCTGGGCCAAGGCAGATTTGTGGAGCTGTCTGGCTGTGTCTTTGGGGTCACTGTTGAGATAGGAGAGGATGCTGTGTGGTTGTATCAAAAAAACATGAGGAGAAATGAATGCCAAGTTTACTTCTCAAGTTTACTTACAAAGACACATTGTCAACAGAAAATGTTTGAATGTTGTTAGTGTTGCAGTCTGCATTGGAAATGACACCTCATTCATCAAATAAATCCTGAGTAGGAAAAAAGTACCATCCAAGAGAAGAAAGACTCATAATATCCTCTGATTCTGGCTTAGGCAGATCCTGTATGCTCATCTAGTTATACTGCATTCCCCAAAACAGCCCACCTCACTTTGATCTAGGACAGCACACAAGATTCCAAGGCAATCAAGATGGATGCTTTTAGCCATGTCATCTTTTATCAGTGCTCTGAGTTAACGGTCATGTTAATCAGAGGCAGATTAGAACAACAGAACATTATATTATCCATACGCAGCCCACTAGAAGCACCCCAAATAATCTGCACCACCGGCAGGGGTCACAGAGTGCCTGAGAGGTCGCTTCACCACCAGCTTTGATCCTCATACCGCACAATTAATCTCGATTGCCAACCAAAACAACCCCGCCGAATAGCTGCTGACGCTAAGGAATAAAAGGCAAATAAGACAGAGGACTAACAGCTCTAGTTTTGATACGCACCAGGAAATGCAGGTGCACTCACTCTGTTCTGCCCCTTTCCGCTTTCCTGGATGCAGTGTCTGGACCACCAGTCCAGGTGGCCTAAAAGACCAGACCGGAATGGACTTTCAATAAGAAATGTATAGTACTTACACCTGGAACTCCAGTTTATGGAGTGAAGCCAGAATGAAAACCATCTCATTTCTCTCGTCCACACTGGTTATGGGCTACCACACTCTGATGGATGGGAAGCTGGGGCACTAGTGGTGAGGTGAAATGTATTAGTCTGCGATAATACAGCACAAGCAGCATGATGGGTTGCGTCCGGTCTGAGTACATATATGGCAACCACTAACCTGATCCACCTTTCTGAAACAATGTAAGCTTGCGAGATGACGATGGTGGACCAGGCTAGGTAACTACAGCTCTAGTTCAACATGTCTCACTCACCCATTCAATCTCCTGTAGGCTATTTGACCACTGGCGCCACAGAGCATTTTTCTCTAGCGCCACAGAGCTGTATAGACTCAACACTGACCTTGTGGGGACCTCTGGAGGTGTTTTACTGAACTTACAGTACTTAACAACTGCTGCTTGGTGTGATAAATATATACTGAACAAAAATATAAACACAAATTGTAAAGTGTTGATCCTATGTTTCATGAGCTAAAATAAAAAATCCCAGAAATGTTCTGTAAGCACAAGAAGCGTATTTCTCTAAAATGTTGGTACAAATGTGTTTACATCCCTGTTAGTGAGCATTTCTCCTTTGCCAAGATAATCCAGGTGTGGCTTATCAAGAACCTGATTAAACAGCATGATCATTACACAGGTGCACTTTGTGATGGGGACAATAAAATGCCACTCTAAAATGTGCAGTTTGTCACAGAACACAATGTCACAGAGCATGCAATTGGCAAGTTGACTGCAGGAATGTTGCCAGAGAATTTGTCTACCGCATGCCGCCTCCAACGTTGTTTTTGGCACTACGTCCAACCGGCCTCACAACAGCAGACCACGTGCAACCACGCCAGCCCAGGACCTCAACATCTGGCTTCTTCACCTGGGGGGGTTGTCGGAGACCAACTCCCCGGAGAGCTGACAAAACTGTGTGTTTGCACAACTGAAGAATTTCTACACAAACTGTCAGAAACTGTCTAACGGAAGCTCATCTGCATGCTGGTCGTCCTCACCAGGGTCTTGCCCTTACTGCAATTGTGGGTCATACCCGACTTCAGTGGGCAAATGCTCACATTTGATGACCACTGGCATGCTGGAGAAGTGTGCTCTTCACAGATAAATCCCGGTTTCAGCTGTACCAGACAGATGGCAGACAGTGTGTATGGCGTAATATGGGCAGGCGGTTTGCTGATGTCACCGTTGTGAACAGAGCGGTGGGGTTATGGTATGGGCAGGCATACGGACAACAAATAAAATGGCATTTTATGGATGGCAATTTGAATGCACAGACATACCGTGATGAGATCCTGATGCCCATTGTCGTGCCATTGTCGTCCCCATGTTTCAGCATGATAAAGCACAGTCCCATGCCGAAAGTATCTGTAAATAATTCCGGGAAGCTGAAAATGTCCCAATTCTTCCATGGCCTGCCTACTCACCAGACATGTCACCCATTGAGCATGTTTGGGATTCTCTAGATCGACATGTACAACAGCGTGTTCCGAGTTCCCGCTAGGACTGGGCGGTATGCCTTGTTTTACTATATATTGGTAATGATGCATGGACTGGTTTGGGTTTTTACTTTACCTTCTATAACGGTATTTGAATGTTTGGTTTGTTAAACAGATCCCTCTGTCACTAAAGGAGTGCATTTGTTGATGGTCAACCTGGGGACACTTGCGTTCAGTCTGCATGGTCAATGCAGCACAGGCAACCATGTTGATGACAACGATGCTGTTTCCACTTTGCATATATATCCACAAGCACTCTATAATTCCACTATTAGTTTGTGTTTCTTATATCTGAAAAAAGTTAGTTTGTCTTTTCTTAGCAAGTCACTAAATCGTGTTAGCTGCTAATGCTAGTTAGCTGTCAAGCTAGCTAATAAATGTAATGAGTCAGAACAAATGTAGCTAGCTATACAGCCTGATACCAGTGATGGTGTAGGCCTAAATCAGCATGTTGTATCTGCAACAGTAATTTCTAAACCAAATCATGAATATGTTAACTACATTAATGTAGCCAGAGATTATAGGGTCCCCTAGGAAACACTCACCAACACTTTGGTTCCTACCCTGTCACAATAACTCCTCCCTGGCAATTTCATTCGTTGTCATGTCAAACAATACTGTAATCAAAGTGCCCACTATTATATTCTAAATACAGAATTATAATAATCATTCTATTCAGTGCTAGCTGTGCCACCAGAGACTCTGGGTTCGAGCCCAGGCTCTGTCGCAGCCGGCCGCAACCCGGGAGGCCCATGGGGCGACGCACAATTGGCCTAGCGTCATCCGGGTTAGGGAGGGCTTGGCCGGTAGGGATATCCTTGTCTCATCGCGCACGAGTGACCCCTGTGGTGGGCTGGGTGCAGTGCACGCTAACCAGGTCGCCAGGTGCACGGTGTTTCCTCCGACACATTGGTGCGGCTGGCTTCCGGGTTGGATGCGCGCTGTGTTAAGAAGCAGTGCAGCTTGGTTGGGTTGTGTTTCGGGGGACACATGGCTATGGATCTTCGTCTCTCCCGAGCCCGTACGGGAGTTGCAGCGATGAGACAAGATAGTAACTACTAACAATTGGATACCATGAAATTGGGGAGAAAAGGGGGTAAACATTTTTTATCACGATTTTTCGCAAATATCGTGCAGCTCTACATGGCAGTGTGGAAATGATCTCAAATAAGTACAGGAAATGCAGAAATGGATTAAAATGCAGCAAATAATTTTGGGTTGAAGTTTAATTGAATAGAATAAACAATCCGAATGGAGAAAGACCCATTGAAATCACTTGGAATGAATGTGTTGCCCCCTAGGGTCACACACTACTCAAAGAAAATGTTGAATTTGTATTACTCAAAAATATAAAATATATTAATATATATACTGTCAAAATTTGAAAAATACCTTGATATGTTTGCCATATAGCCCAGCCCTAGTTCCAGCCAATATCTAGCAACTTCGCAACGCTAATGAAGAGGAGTGGGACAAGTTTCCACAATCAACAGCCTGATCAACTCTATGTGAAGGAGATGTGTCGAGCTACATGAGGCAAGTGGTGGTCACACCACACTTCGAGGGAAATACAGTGCCGCCGAAGCAGCCACCTTGGCCTGCGTGAGCAAGACATTTAAGCGTGTTAACCCTCGCAAGGCTGCCGGCACAGATGGCATCCATAGCCGCAACCTCAGAGCATGCGCAGACCAGCTGGCTGGAGTGTTAACAGACATATTCAATCTCTCTCTATCCTAGTCAGTTGTACCCACTTGCTTTAAGATGTTCACGATTGTTCCTGTACCCAAGAAAGCGAAAGTAACTTAAATAAATTACTATCGACCCGTAGCACTCACTTCTGTCATCACAAAGTTCTTTGAGAGGCTAGTTAAGGATCATATCACCTCCACCGCCCCAATAGATCCACAGATAACGCAATCGCTGTCGCACTCCACACTGCCCTATCCCCTGGACAAGAGGAATACCTATGTAATAATGCTGTTCATTGACTACAGCTCAGTCTTCAACACCATAGTACCCTCCAAGCTCATCATTAAGCTTCGGGCCCTGGGTCTGAACCCCGCCCTGTGCAACTGGGTCCTGGACTTCCTGATGGGCCGCCCCCAGGTTCTGAAGGTACTGTAGGCAACAACATCTCCATTACGCTTATCCTCAACATGGGGGCCCCACAAGGGTGCATGCTCAGCCCCCTCCCGTACTCCCTGTTCACCCATGACTGTGTGGACGACGAGACAGACTACAGGGAGGATATGAGGGCCCTGGTGGAGTGGTGCCAGGAAAACAACATCTCTCTCAATGTCAACTAAATAAAGGAGCATGCCCCCATCTTCAGGAGACAGCAGAGGGAGCATGCCCCCATCCACAGCGACAGGCCGCATTGGAGAAGGTGAAAAGCTTCAAGTTCCTCAGCGTACACATCACTGACAATCTGAAATGGACCAACCACAAAGACAGTGTGGTGAAAAGGGGAATAGTCAGTTGTACAACTGAATGCGTGTTCCGCATTTAACCAAACCCCTATGAATCAGAGAGATGCAGGGTGCTGCCATAATCGACATCCATGTCTTCAGCCTTGCTCAGGGGCAGAATTTTACCTTGTCAGCTCGGGGATTCTCCAGCAACCTTTCGGTTACTGGCCCAACATTCTAACCACTCGGCTACCTGCAGAAGTTTCCACCCTCACAAACTTTTACTGATGCACCATTCACCGCCTGGTATGGCAACAGTACCGTCCGCAACCGCAGGGCTCACCAGAGGGTGGTGTGGTCTGCTCATCGCATCACCGGGGGCACACTGCCTGCCCTCCAGGACATCTACAGCACCCAGTGTAACAGGAAGGCCAAAAATATAATCAAGGACCTCAGCCACCCAAGCCATGGCCTGTTCACCCTGCTACCATCTAGAAGGTGAGGTCAGTACAGGTGCATCAAAGCTGGGACTGAGATACTGAAAAACAGCTTACATTTCAAGTTCATTGTACTGTTAAATACTCACCACTAACCGGGCCCCGCCTAGTACCATGCCCTGAACTTTAGTCATTGTCACTAGCCAATATACCTCCCGGTTACTCTACCATGCACCTTAGAGGCTGATGTCCTATGTACATAGTCATGGAACACTGGTTACTTTAATAATTGAACACTGGTCACTTTAATAATGTTTACATATTATTTTACACACTTCATATATATTTACTGTATTCTAGTCAAAGCCTATCCTATTTAACTATTGCTGTACATATAATATTCTTCAGATATACTACATATTCTATCCATATCGTCTATACATCCCATCATTCATACATACATACAGTACCAGTCAAAAGTTTAGACACACCTACTCATTCAAGGGTTTACCTTTATTTTTACTATTTTCTACATTGTAGAATAATTGTGAAGACATCAAAACTATGAAATAACACATATGGAATATTGTAGTAACCATAAAAGTGTTAAACAAATCCAAATATGTTATATTTGAGATTCTTCAAAATAGTCACACTTTGCGTTGACAGCTTTGCACACTCTTGGCATTATCTCAACCAGCTTCATGATAGATATATATAGATATAGATATACACTACCGTTCAAAAGTTTGAGGTCACTTAGAAATGTCCTTGTTTTTGAAAAAAAAAAAACTTTTTGTCCATTATAATAACATCAAATTGATCAGAAATACAGTGTATACATTGTTAATGTTGTAAATGACTATTGTAGCTGGAAACTGATTATTTTTTATGGAATATCTACATAGGCGTACGGAGGCCCATTATCAGCAACCACCGCTCCTGTGTTCCAATGGCATGTTGTGTTAGCTAAACCAAGTTTATAATTTTAAAAGGCTAATTGATCGTTAGAAACCCCTTTTGCAATTATGTTAGCACAGCTGAAAACTGTTAAAACTGGCCTTCAGTTTCTTGGCAATTTCTCACATGGGATAGTTTTCATTTCTCAGAACAAGAATAGACTGCTGAGTTTCAGAAGGAAGTGCTTTGTTTCTGGCCATTTTGAGCCTGTAGTCTAAAGAAGGCCAATTGTATTGCTTCTTTAATCAGAACAACAGTTTTCAGCTGTGCTAACATAATTGCAAAAGGGGTTTCTAACGATCAATTAGCCTTTTAAAATGATAAACTTGGTTAGCTAACACAACATGCCATTGGAACACAGGAGCGATGTTTGCTGATAATAGCCCTCCATACGTCTATGTAGATATTCCAGCCGCTACAATAGTCATTTATAACATTAACAATGTCTACACTGATCAATTTGATGTTGTTTTTATAGACAAAAAAAATGTTTTTCTTTCAAAAACAAGGACATTTCTAAGTGACCCCAAACCCCTGAACGGTAGTGTATATATTTATACTCTGGACTCCGACATTGCTCATACTAATATTTCGATATTTCTTCATATTTCTTATATATTCTTTTGCGTTTTAGATTTTGTGTTTATTACTGGATTGTTTGAGCTAGGACAACAAGCATTTTTCTACATCCTCAATATATCTGCTAAATATGTGTATGTGACCAATAGCATTTTATTTGAGATTATTTGAGATTACTGACAGGTTTTCTGATTCTCACCCCTGCTTTAAAAAAATATATATCTATGACCAACAGATGCATATCTGTATTCCCATCATGTGAAATCCATAAAGTATGGCCTAAAACATTTATTTAAATTGACTGATTTCCTTAGATCAACTGTAGCTCAGTAAAATCTTTTAAATTGTTGCTTGATGCATTTTATATAGTTGGTGATAGTTGGGGATTTTGTCAAGTATTTGCAAAAAAAACATTCCTACTTTTGTCACTAGATGTCAGTAGTAATACTGTTGGATGGTGTGTTCTCATTTATTGAAATGTATGTTTTTAGACAATCAATTTTCACAAAAATGTCATTTAGTTAAATCTAAACTGTCTTGATAAGGCTTCTTGAAGGTGTCAACTTTACATAGACATTTGTTAGATGACTGTGGAAGTTCATCTACAACCTAATCTGACTACCAATATACAGTATATTTTCTATAGAAGTTTTCACTAAAACAAGTCCCAGCCCTAACGTGCCAAAAACCTCCCCAAAAAGTGTAAAAACTTTCTATCCAATTGAGCAGAATATTTTTTATTTACAAAATAAAATGATAAGGATTATTTTCCCCCCATGTGATTGAAATATGACACCTATTTAGAAGTCCAAAATAATACAAAAATGAATTATGTCATTTATTTTAGGCCTGTCGTACCCATAAATCGACTATACCCCATAAATGTGATTCAGAGGTAATTAACATATTTGTCCATAAGGTAGAGCTCTAACCTGCCTATGGGGTTATCTGGTATCTGGAATGACCTGAGAGTTATACAGGAGTCCTCTGTTCATGTTCACTTTCACTCATCCACACCGTGTGACTGACTGCCAACAGCTGTCTTTCACCAGTCTGCTGGCCTGTGTATGCTTGGGCCAGAATCTATTAAAATATCCCTCTCCTCTAATTGAACCCATACAAACAAGACTAACACACACACAGAGAGAGAAAGAGAGATTCACATAAACATCCACACACACGTACACTATCATATTAGGCTATGCCTAGAGAGCTGAACACATACACATGTATGCATCTAAAACTCATAAAAAGTCTTGAAGCACTGGGTGCAATAAAAGAGCCAGTGCTTCCTGTTTGTAAACTCTGATCTCTCTACCAGGTCCATTGCAAGACTAAACCCTACATGTGTAAGCAGGAGCTCCTTGTTTTCCCCAGGTATCACATTATTTCCTGGTTAGAGTCCGTGTGCCTTCGTTGCCCGGATCAAATGTCTCCTTCTGTCTTTGACAAGCCCTCTGGTTCCTGTGAACCACAAAATAACTCCTGTGCAGCTGTAGCTGCTCCAAGCTTCTTGCCTCAGCACACTCCACATAGTATATTTGCATGCACAGTGTGGATATCATGTATCTGTACAAGTGGCAATGCAGTAAGTCTTTGTGTTTACGAAAATAGAACCTTGCAGCAAACATGCAAGTTAGAGCAGAATTTGACATGTGCTGTAAGCTAACATTTTTCTTGTGTGTGATTGTGCTAGGTGATCATCAAATCAAATTAAATGTATTTACATAGCCTTCTGATATCTCAAAGTGCAGCAAGCAATGCAGGTGTAGAAGCATGGTGGCTAGGAAAAACTCCCTAGAAAGGCCAGAACCTAGGAAGAAACCTAGAGAGGAACCAGGTTATGAGGGGTGGCCAGTCCTCTTCTGGCTGTGCCGGGTGAAGATTATAACAGAACATGGCCAAGATGTTCAAATGTTTATAAATGACCAGCATGGTCAAATAATAATAATCACAGTAGTTGTCGAGGGTGCAACAAGTCAGCACCTCAGGAGTAAATGTCAGTTGGCTTTTCATAGCCGATCATTAAGAGTATCTCTACCGCTCCTGCTGTCTATAGAGAGTTGAAAACAGCAGGTCTGGGACAGGTAGCATGTCCGGTGAACAGGTCAGGGTTCCATAGCCGCAGGCAGAACAGTTAAAACTGGAGCAGCAGCACGGCCAGGTGGACTGAGGACAGCAAGGAGTCATCATGCCAGGTAGTCCTGAGGCATGGTCCTAGGGCTCAGGTCCTCCGAGAGAGAGAAAGAAAGAGAGAATTAGAGAGAGCATACTTAAATTCACACAGGACACCGGATAAGACAGGAGAAGTACTCCAGATATAACAGACTGACCCTAGCCCACGACACATAAACAACTTTAGCATAAATACTGGAGGCTGAGACAGGAGGGGTCAGGAGACACTGTGGCCCCATCCGATGATACCCCCGGACAGGGCCAAACAGGCAGGATATGACCCCATCCACTTTGCCAAAGCACAGCCCCCACACCACTAGAGGGATTTCTTCAACCACCAACTTACCATCCTGATACAAGGCCGAGTATAGCCCACAAAGATCTCCCCCACGGCACAACCCAAGGGGGGGCGCCATCCCAGACAGGAAGATCACATCAGTGACTCAACCCACTCAAGTGACGCACCCCTCCTAGGGACGGCATGGAAGAGCAGCAGTAAGCCAGGGACTCTGTAATAGGGTTAGAGGCAGAGAATCCCAGTGGAGAGAGGGGAACCGGCCAGGCAGAGACCGGTTGACCAGGTGATCTCTTTAACAGATGCTTTTGAATCAAATTACGCCCTACTGTATTGTACCAACTCTCACTGTCTTTCTGTCTGTCACTGTCCTCCTGTTTTGAGGCTGAGCTTGACTTGATTGATTGCCCACTGGGCACAGACATAATTTCAACATCTCGTTTTGATTTACATTTGATTGAGTTATCAAGTAACATGAATTGAAATCAACAAAAAATGTCACGTCATTGGATTTAGCTTAAAAGTTGGGTGAAAAAATGACCAAATTTCTTTACATTGGGGACTTTTTGTAAATCCAATCAGTTTTTTTTATGACGTGGAAACCACGTTGATTCAACCTGTTTGTATAGTCGTGGCCAAAAGTTTTGAGAATGACACAAATATACATTTTCACCAAGTCTGCTGCCTCAGTTTGGTTTGATGGCAATTTGCATATACTCCAGAATGTTATGAAGAGTGATCAGATGAATTGCAATTAATTGCAAAGTCCCTCTTTGCCAAGCAAATGAACAGAATCCCAAAAAAGCATTTCCTCTACATTTCAGCCCTGCCACAAAAGGACCAGCTGACATCATGTCAGTGATTCTCTCGTTAACACAGGTGTGAGTGTTGACAAGGACAAGGCTGGAGATCACTCTGTCATGCTGATTGAGTTCGAATAACAGACTGGAAGCTTCAAAAGTAGGGTGGTGCTTGGAATCATTGTTCTTCCTCATGGTTACCTGCAAGGAAACACGTGCCGTCATCATTGCTTTGCACAAAAATGGCTCCACAGGTAAGGATATTGCTGCCAGTAAGATTGCACCTAAATCAACCATTTATCGGATCATCAAGAACTTCAAGGAGAGCGGTTCAATTGTTGTGAAGAAGACTTCAGGGCGCCCAAGAAAGTCCAGCAAGCACCAGGAGTGTTTCCAAATGTTGATTCAGCTGCGGGATCAGGGCACCACCAGTACAGAGCTTGCTCAGGAATTGCACGCACAGTGAGGCGAAGACTTTTGGAGGATGGCCTGGTGTCAAGAAGGGCAGCAAAGAAGCCACTTCTCTCCAGGAAAAACATCAGGGACAGACTGATATTCTGCAAAAGGTACAGGGATTGGACTGCTGAGGACTGGGGTAAAGTCATTTTCTCTGATGAATCCCCTTTGCGATTGTTTGGGGCATCCGGAAAAAAGCTTGTCTGGAGAAGACAAGGTGAGCGCTACCATCAGTCCTGTGTCATACCAACAGTAAAGCATCCTGAGACCATTCATGTGTGGGGTTGCTTCTCAGCCAAGGGAGTGGGCTCACTCACAATTTTACCTAAGAACCCAGCCATGAATAAAGAATGGTACCAACACATCCTCCGAGAGCAACTTCTCCCAAGCGTCCAGGAATAGTTTGGTGACGAACCATGCCTTTTCCAGAATGATAGAGCACTTTGCCATAAGGCAAAAGTGATAATTAATTGGGTTGGGGAACAAAACATCGATATTTTGGGTCCATGGCCAGGAAACTCCCCAGACCTTAATCCCATTGAGAACTTGTGGTCAATCCTCAAGAGGCGGGTGGACAAACAGAAACCCGCAAATTCTGACAAACTCCATGCATCGATTATGCAAGAATGGGCTGCCATCAGTCAGGATGTGGCCCAGAAGTTAATTGGCAGCATGCCAGGGCGGATCGCAAAGGTCTTGAAAAAGAAGGGTCAACACTGCAAATATTGACTCTTTGCATCAACTTCATGTAATTGTCAATAAAAGGCTTTGACACTTATGAAATGCTTGTAATTATACTTCAGTATTCCATAGTAACATCTGAAAAAAATATCTTAAGTCACTGAAGCAGCAAACTTTGTGAAAATGTATATTTGTGTCATTCTCAAAACGTTTGGCCACGACTGTATGGAGGCCCATCTGTATGGTGTCCAACCTTACCCGGAGCTGGCAGAAGTGGGTGTCCGAGATCAAAGACAAGCTGGCCAAGGAGCCTATCAGCTGGGCTCCTGACCCCCTAAGAGAGCTTTGGGGCGAACCACCAAAGACACCAAGCACCACTAAATTAGGAACCTGGCAGAAGAAGGTTTGTCCCTGTCAGGATCCCACTGCTGGCCACCACATACCTGCTGCTCAGAACAACACTTCAGCTACCAAGCAGGAGTCTCAAGGCAATTCTCCTCCTTCCCAATTGGAGGGTAAAATTAAGACCCCTCTAGTGCCTCTATACGGGAGTCCCGGATCAAGACCAAGTAGGTGGGGAAGACTGTGACCAGCGGCGTTCAGGAGAGGAGTGTGGGAACTACATTTCTGACCGAGCTCATTTGTATGGAGGCTCCACCGCCAGGGGAGGAGATAGACAGGACACTGAGTAAAAGGGGGTCGCTCGCACTCCAAAGAAAGTGCTCCAAAGTATCGAAACTGACCCGCAGCTGGAAGCAGGAGAAGGAGCGGAATGTAACAAGAATTTGGAAATGGGCACACGTGGACACAGAGGAAAGTGGGTACTCTGAGGCGGAGTAAAGGACCCTTGAGGCGGAGGGCGGCCAAGATAAACCTGGACAGACAGACAACTCTAAACCTGGACAGATGGACAGTTCTAAACCTGGACAGACATCTCTAAACCTGGACAGACATCTCTAAACCTGGACAGACAGACAGCACTGGGTCATCCGGAGAGGCCATGCAGAGGGATAGTGACGGCATCTCACCTAAAGGGAAAGTTGAGTCATGGGTGAGGGTCAAAGACCCTCCAGCTCAGTGTGAGTTCAATGTTCTTTGCATCAGTATGGTGACTGTATTAACATTCATGTACAAGCGATGGTGCATGACGGTCCCTCATTAAACGTTCCCCTAAGTATGTAAGGGATACTGTAAATACACCTAAATAACTTGATATAGCTAATTTGTTGCTCAAATAAAACAGTTTAATGCTACACTTGTTCAGAGCTTTACAATGGAAATGAACGTTGCAATGATTGATGATTGTCTCATTTTTTTGTTAAATATTTGGGTGATTGTTCTTCACAGGAGCAAAAAGGAGTTGGATGACGCCAACAAGATCAACGCTCTCTCAAAGAAGTACAGTGCCGTGGGCGATCTGAAGAGCCGCTGGCAGAACTGGTCCTCAACGAACACCGTCAACCAGAAGCTCAACCCCTTCAGTGAGGACTTTGACTATGAATACTCCATGTCCCTACGCCTCCACAAAAGGCGAGGAGGGTTACGGACGCCCCAAGGAGGACACCAAAACAAACAGCCGAACGTGCCAGGCGAGCCAAGCAACACATCCACGGTGAGATAGCCGACATGTGCTATGTGATCAAGACTATGAACGACCCAGATCCGGACGGGAAGACCCACGTCACTTTCAGAGAACTGTTTGATAGATACGTACGCGTCTCTGACAAGGTGGTGGGGATTCTTCTGAGAGTCAAGAGGCATGGGAAGGTGTCGTTCGAGGGGGAGATGCTGAGGCAAGGGCAGGATGATGGTGTTATCATCACCCTGTTGGTGTGACTTCCTCTCTTGTGGAACCAAGTGTATTCGGAAAGTATTCAGACCCATTCCCTTTTTCCACATTTTGTTACATTACAGCTATTACCTTATTCTAAAATTGATTAAATAATGTTTTCCTTATCAATCTATACACAATATCCCATAATCACAAAGCAAAAAAAGGTTTTAAGAAATTTTTGCAAATTTACCTGTGGTAAATTGAATCGATTGGACATAATTTGAAAAGGCACACACCTGTCTATTTAAGGTTCCACAGATGATAGTGCATGTCAGAGCAAAAACCTAGCCTTGAGGTCGAAGGAATTGCCCGTAGAGCTCCCAGACAGGATTGTGTCAAGACACAATTCTCGGGAAGGGTACCCAAAAAATGGAAGAAGTTTGTAACCACTAAGACTCTTCCTAGAGCTGGCCGCCCTGCCAAACTGAGCAATCGGGGGAGAAGGGACTTGGTCAGGGAGTTGACCAAGAACCCAATGGTTACTTTGACAGAGCTCTAGAGTTCCTCTGTGGAGTTGGGAGAATCTTCCATAAGGACAACCATCTCTGCAGCACTCCACCAATCAGGCCTTTAAGGTAGTGGCCAGACGGAAGCCACTCCTCAGCTAAAAGCACATAGCAGCCCGCTCGAGAGGATCTGCAGAGAAGAATGAGAGAAACTCCCCAAATACAGGTGTGCCAAGCTTGTAGCGTCATACCCCAAGAAGACTCGAGGCTGTAATCGCTACCAAAGGTGCTTCAACAAAGTACTGAGTAAAGGGTCTGAATACTTATGTACATGTGATATTTCATTTTTTTTTTGTTTTATACATTTGCAAAAAAATCTAAAAACCTGTTTTTACTTTGCCATTATGGGGTATTGTTTGTAGATTGATGAGGGAAAAAACGATTTAATCCATTTTAGGATAAGGCTGTAACGTAACAAAATGTGGAAAAAGTCAAGGGGTCTGAATACTTTCTGAATGCACTGTAAGTCCTTTTCAACATTGAATGACTATGCACTACTGGATAGGAATTTAGACAATTTGCTGCTATGGTGTAAAGAAGACTTAACATCACTAACTAACTCAATATTGTACGTTATTTTGTTGCTTCCCGCTACAGTGCATTTGTTTGTTATGGTCACCAGAGGTAATGCTTCAACCTGATTGATTGCCATTGGATTACATAAATAGCTTTGACTTGAGGAACAATGTGTAATTTAAACAGGGATTGAGTTTCATGATTAACATCACTAACCAACTCTGATGAGATTACATAACAACGGGTTCAGGAGATACACAAAGGCTACAGTTCCATGTCTTGTGTGCCAGACACAGCATGATGACCGGAGCATTTTCAGGTATGTCTGTATCAACTGGAAATCTGTCCATTAAGCTTGAATTGGGGACTTGAACCCAACTGAACTCAGATGTGGGCACATTGGCTGCGTTTAGACGGGCAGCCTAAATCTGATCTTTTTTTTATTTTTATTTTTTTTAACCTCTAATCAGATCTGAAAAAGATCTGATGTGATTGGTCAAAAGACCACTTAGTGGAAAAAATATCTGAATTTTGATGCCTGTGTGAACGCAGCCCTTGTGACCATGTTTGACATCCTACATTTAAAATAACCTTGATACTGTATTAATCAACTATTTATTTATTGGCTAAACTTGGTCTCAGTTTAGTCTCTGATATGTATTGTCCACTTTATTGTCCACAACCATACTTTCTCTTTGTCAATCTACTAATTTGAATGTCATTGTTATGGAGTTACTGGGACTTTGTTGATTAGTGAACTCTTAATAACCATAGCCCAAACCTAACAACAGTGTTAGACAAGTAAAGTTCACCTAACATTGCATGCTTTCCTCTCAAATAATACAGGACATAATCTATGTGAACTGGTCTGTCGCGCCCTGACCTTAGAGAATCGTTTTATTTCTCTATTTGGTTAGGTCAGGGTGTGATGTGGGGTGGGCATTCTATGTTTTGTTTTTCTACGATTTTGTATTTCTATGTTTTGGCCGGGTATGGTTCTCAATCAGAGACAGCTGTCTGTCGTTGTCTCTGATTGGGAACCATACTTAGGTAGCCCTTTCCCTCCTTTCAGTGTGGGAAGTTAACTTTGTTTGTGGCACATAGCCCTTAAGCGTCACGGTTGTTTTGCATTGTTTATTGTTTTTGTCGGCGGCATCCTAAATAAAAGGAATATGTACGCTCACCACGCTGCACTTTGGTCTAGTTCTTTCGATGGCCGTGACATGGCCGTATTGTGTTGGACAACATACCTAATCGAGACATCAAGCAATTTGCTAAACTTTTGGTGTTCTTGGGAGAAAGAACAATTAATTAAATGATCAAATATCTATTGAGTTGATAAGGAATCATGATCATGTCTTTAACAGGAAATAATGTTCTGCTGACTGAAAATGCATGGCCTACCTGTAACATTTGTTACACTATGTACTGAATGTTTCTCCCTTTTGGTGACATTTATTTGACCATTTAACTAGGCAAGTCAGTTAAGAAGACATTCTTATTCACAATGACAATGGGACTCCCAATCACAGCCATATGTGATACAGCCTGGATTTGAACCAGGGACTGTAGTGATGCCTCTTACACTGAGATGCAGTTGCTTAGACCGCTGTGCTACTCGGGAGCCCAAGTGTGTATATTTTGTTTTCATATATTTTCAAGAGGACCACAATAGAAATAATTTTAACTTTTTCATGTCATCCTTTATGATTTGAATTGCATTACACTGTATCCTCGTGTGGTTGTATTGTGTTTAAAAATGTATATTTAATTAAGGAATACAAAATATTTAAATGTAGAGATTTGCCCTTTATGAATGCGGAATACACCTGACTTCGCTAATTCGTAAAACAGGAACATAGTTTTTCTCAGGGTTCCTTGTTCCAGTGTATTCAGTACATTATGTATATTGTGGCAAACAATGAATTCTCTTTTTTCCTGCCAGTCTGACGCCATCCACAGTCTTTGGTTGACTTGTCTTTATTTATCTGCCTTTTTTTTCGCTCTGAAGTTTAAAGTTGAAATGTGATAGACACAGGTTGCATAGACACAGGTTGCACACACACACACCCGCACACACGCACATGCGCACACACAAACAAATGTCCTTTGTGCTCTGAGGCATGTTCTGATGATTAAACCCATCTATGAGGAACTGATTTTTCTCCTACCTCACCATGCCAGACTGGTAATACCACTAAATGTAACCCACCCAGTTAATATAAATGTCAGTGACAAGGAGCATAACACCGCCCACAGCTACAGTAGCCTATGGTTTCCTTGTTCCTCAGGCACATCTTTGATTGGAAGCCAAAGCCGATGCTGGTAGGAATAGACATTAAAAGATGTCAGCTGCAGTGGGTATAATTATAGGAGCACCTTGGCTTTGACTACAGCATTGGGAGAGACTCCAGAACAGCGCGGTGCTTCTCACATCAGACACTGATGCACTGACAGCCTTCGTTAACACCCGCTGCTGGCTCCTTCATTGACTCCTACCTCTAAACGGGTTTTATATGCACACTTTATCTGTGAGTATAGAGTTGTTTTTATTATTTGAATATTGCTCTTATCATTAAGCGGGAATAGTATTTATTAGAATTGAATTTTTTATTGACCCATCCACTACCGCCCATCTTCGGAAGACAAAAATAACTGTTTGTACAGCTTTTTCTTTTTTGTTACATGTAAATTCTACACACATTTGAAATACATGGCACTTTATTTTTTGACACGGTAGTTACATAGCAAGACTATAGTTAATAATAGTAATTCATAATGGGAATAGTAGTAAATAATGTTTTGTACTGTAAGAACAATGTAAGAATCCATAGCGGTGAAACTGAATCGAGACCGTTTTATAGCATCTGACTGTTTGAATTTAAAATCGGTGTTGAAAACCAATAGCATTACTGTTGAGTTCACTTTCAATCCGATTGCAGACCTACTGGATGGATATAAAGATAACAGCACCACTTGCTTCACAGCGATGTGATAAGAGAGGGCTGGTAAGATAATACAATGAATAGGAGTAGTACTCTGAGGGACAAAACGTATTAGTCTTGCAGTGTTGGACAAATAACAATTTAATACATTTTACAGTAAGGCTGTAAATGTCACAAAATGTGGAAAAAGTCAAGGGGTCTGAATACTTTCCGAAGGCACTCTATCTGTAATCGCTAACAAAGGACAAATGGCGGAAACACAACAATAATGCTCCATTTCCAACAACTCCTGAAGTTTTTACCTTTTAGTAATGGAAAAATGGTAAAAGGTTGCGAAATGGTAACTTTTTCCTGTAACTTTCCCAAACTTCTCAGGTTTTCTAGAACTCCTGGTTGGAAGATAATCAAAATCAAGGGGGAATAAGCAGGAAATCCAGAATCCTCTAACTAGATTTGTATTATTATTATTTAACTAGGCACGGTCAGTTAAAAACTTCTTAGGGCTGAGATCTCATTAACGGGATCGATATGACAACAGCCAGTGAAAGTGCAGGGTGCCAAATTCAAACAACAGAAATCTCAATTAGAATTCCTCAAACATACAAGTATCTTATACCATTTTAAAGGTAATCTTGTTGTTAATCCCACCACAGTTTCCGATTTCAAATAGGCTTTACGGCGAAAGCACCACAAACGATTACGTTAGGTCAGAGCCAAGTCACAGAAAAACACAGCCCTTTTTCCAGCAAAAGAGGAGTCACAAAAATCAGAAATAGAGATAGAATGAATGACTAACCTTTGATGATCTTCATCAGATGACACTCATAGGACTTCATGTTACACAATACATGTATGTTTTGTTCGATAAAGTTCATATTTATATAAAAAAATCTCAGTATACATTGGCGCGTTATGTTCAGTAGTTCCAAAAACATCCTGTGATTTTGCAGAGAGCCACATCAATTTACAGAAATACTCATTATAAATGTTGATGAAAATACAAGGGTTAAACATGGAACTTTAGATAAACTTCTCCTTAATGCAACCGCTGTGTCAGATTTCAAAAAAGCTTTACGGAAAAAGCAAACCATGCAAAAATCTGAGTACGACGCTCAGAGACCCAACAAGCCAAAAAGATATCCGCCATATTGTGCAGTCTACAGAAGTCAGAAATAACATGATAAATATTCACTTACCTTTGATGATCTTCATCAGAATGCACTCCCAGGAATCCCAGTTCCACAATAAATGTTTGTTTTGTTCGATAATGTCCGTAATTTATGTCCAAATAGCTGTAAGTTCCATTACAGTCCGTAGAAACATGTCAAACGATGTATAGAATCAATCTTTAGGATGTTTTTAACATAAATCTTCAATAATGTTCCAACCGGAGAGTTCCTTTGTCTGTAGAAAAGCAATGGAACGGGAGCTACCTCTCACGTGAACGAGCGTCACGAGTTTGTGGCTGACTCGAAGAGCCCTTATGAGCCCCTCCTTTACAGTAGAAGCCTCAAACAAGTTTCTAAAGATGGTTGACATCTAGTGGAAGCCTTTGGAAGTGCAACATGACCAATGTATCTTCAATGAGTTGAAAATCGACCAACCTCAGATTTCCTACTTCCTGGTTGGATTTTCTCTCAGGTTTTTGCTTGCCATTTGAGTTCTGTTATACTCACAGACATCATTCAAACAGTTTTAGACACTTCAGAGTGTTTTATATCCATATATTAGCAACTGGGACTGAGTAGCAGGCAGTTTACTCTGGGCACCTTATTCATTCATGCAACTCAATACTGCCTCCAGCCATAAGAAGTTTTAAGAACAAATTATTATTTACAATGACGGCCTACACCGGCAAAACTCGGACGACGCTGGGCCAATTGTGCATCACTCTATGGGACTCCCAATCACAGCCGGTTGTGATACAGTCTGGATTCGAACCAGGTTGTCTGTAGTGACGCCTATAGCACAGAGATGTAGAGTATTACACCACTGCGCCACTTGGGAGTCCCTTTTTTTTAAATCCCTGTATGTACAGGGATTAGGAGAAAGTGACTGGTAGCAGGGTAAATAATAATAATAATAGTAAACCGTATGGCAGTAGTATAAGTGGTGGGTAAGTCTGTGTACGGTGGTGTGTGTGTGTCTGTGTGTCTGTGTGTGTGTGTGTGTGTGTGTGTGTGTGTGTGTGTGTGTGTGTGTGTGTGTGTGTGTGTGTGTGTGTGTGTGTGTGTGTGTGTGTGTGTGTGTGTGTGTGTAAGAGTGTCAGTGTAGGAGTGATAGGTGGACATGTAAACAGGGCTGAAAAGTGACTGGTAGCAGGAATACATAAATACTTATGATAATATGGTAATATATACATGTAAATAGGCGTAATAGTGACCAGTAGCAGGATAAATAGATAGATACTAAATGGGTATTGGCAATCAATAATCAATGAACAGCAGCGTAGTGGTAGTAAGACATTTAAGCAATAATACTTTTAGCAGCAGCGTAGATGTGTGGGTGGCAGTAGTTGTTAGCCATTTAACATATCATGGCCAAGGAATAAAAGCTCTTTAGAAGTCTAATGGTCTTAGCCTTGATGCACCAGTACCGCTTGCCAGAGAGGATCATGGAGAACAGTCCGTGTCTCGAGTGACTGGAGCCTTTGGCAATTTTTCAGGCCTTTCTCTGACACCGCCTGACATGACGTCCTGGATGGCTGGGATCTCACCTCCAGTAATGCTCTGGGCTGTCAGCACCGCCATCTGTAGGGCCCTCTGGTCGAGGGCGGTGCAGTGGATAGCGAGGAACTTGAAGCTCTTCACTACTCTCGACTGTAAATAAAAACAATAACGAAGCTATTCACTGAGTATACTAAACATTATGAACACCTGCTCTTTCCATGACGTAGACTGACCAGGTGAAAGCTATGATCCCTTTTTGATATTTGATATCACTTAAATACACTTCAATCAGTGTAGATGAAGGGGAGGAGACCGGTTGAAGAAGGATTTTTAAGGCCTGAGACTATTGAGACATGGATTATGTATGTGTGCCATTCAGAGGGTGAATGACAAGACAAAGCATTTAGGTGCCTTTGAACGGGGTATGGTAGTAGGTGCCAGGCGCACTGATTTGTGTCAAGAACTGCAACGCTGCTGGGTTTTTCACGCTCAACAATTTCCCGCGTGTATCAAGAATGGTCCACCAACCAAAGGATATCCAGCCAACTTGACACAACTGTGGGAAGCATTGGAGTCAACATGGACCATCATCCCTTTGGAAAGCTTTCCACACCTTGTAGAGTTCATTCCCTGATGAATTGAGGCTGTTCTGAGGGCAAAAGGGGGGGGGGGGTGTAACAGCTGTTGGAAGGAGTGGAGGACCAAGGTGCAGCATGGTACGTGTTCATGGTGTGTGTGTGTGTGTGTGTGTGTGTGTGTGTGTGTGTGTGTGTGTGTGTG
Organism: Oncorhynchus mykiss; assembly: GCF_057628025.1. NCBI lineage: Eukaryota > Metazoa > Chordata > Actinopteri > Salmoniformes > Salmonidae > Oncorhynchus > Oncorhynchus mykiss. The sequence goes on along the minus strand of NC_143039.1, from coordinate 44,204,237 downwards.
TGTTGTAATGTCCGTGTAGTATCTGTGAATGTGTGTAGTGAGTGTGCATAGAGACAGTGCAAGGGAGTCCGTGTAAAACAATTAAGATAAATAAATAATAAAGGGGTCAATGTAAATAGTCCAGGCAGCCATTTTATTAATTGTTCAGCAGTCTTATGGCTTGTGGGTAGAAGCTGTTCAGGTGCCTTTTGGTCCCAGACTTGGCTCTCCGGTACCTCTTGCCATGCGGTAGCAGAGAAAACAGTCTATGACTTGGGTGGCTGGTGTCTTTGCCAACTTTTAGGGCCTTCCTCTGACACCGCCTGGTATAGAGGTCCTGGGTGGCAGGGAGTTCGTTCCCAGCGATGTACTGGGCCGTATGCACTACCCCCTGTAGCACCTTGCGGTCATATGCAGAGCAGTTGCCATTCCAAGCAGTGATGCAGCCAGTCAAGATGCTCTCAATGGTGCAGTTGTAGAAGTTTTTGAGGATCTGAGGGTCCATCCCAAATCTTTTCAGCCTCCTGAGGGTGGAAGAGGCGTTGTCGTGCCCTCTTCACGACTGTGTTGGTGTGTTTGGACCATGATGGGTCCTTAGTGATGTGGACACAGAGGAACTTGAACCTCTCAACCTGCTCCTCTACAGCCCAGTCGATGTGAATGTGGGCGTGTTCGACCCTCCGTTTCCTGTGGTACACGATAAGCTTCTTTGTCTTGTCCACGTTGAAGGAGAGGTTGTTGTCCTGGCACCACACTGCCAGGTCATTGATCTCCTCCCCTTAGTCTCTTCATCGTCGGCGATCAGGGCTACCACTGTTGTGTCGTTGGCAAACTTAATGATGGTGTTGGAGTCGTGTGCAGCCACGCAGTAGTGGGTGAACAGGGAGTACTGGAGGGGACTGAGCAAGCACCTCTGAGAGGCCCCTGTGTTGAGGGTCAGTGTGGTGGATGTGTTGTTGCCTGCCCTCACCATCTGGGGGTGGGCCGTCAAGAAGTCCAGGATTCAGTTGCAGAGGGAAGTGTTCAGTCCCAGGGTCCTTACCTCAGTGATGAGCTTGAATGCTGAGCTGTAGTCAATGAACAGCCTTCTCATGTACAGTAGGGGTTTCTTTTGTCCAGGTGGGAAAAGGCAGTGTGGAGTGCAATAGAGATTGTGTCATCTGTAGATCTGTTGGGGCAGTATGCGAATTGATGTGGGTCCGGGGTTTCTGGGATGATGGTATTGATGTGAGCCATGACCAGCCTTCCAAAGCATTTCATGGCTACAGATGTGTGTGGGACAGGGAAGTAGTCATTTAGACAGGTTACCTTGGCATTCGTAGGCACAGGGACTATGGTGGTTTGCTTGAAACATGTAGGTATTACAGACTGGGTCAGAGAGTGGTTGAACATGTTAGTGAAGACAGCGCATTCTCTGGTAGGCTCACATCACTGGGCAGCTCTTGGCTGGGTTTCCCTTTAATCTGTGATAGTTTGCAAGCCTACGCACTATGCAGTAGCGCTGTGAGCATCATGTTTGTGAGCCTATGGGAACACACACACACAGACATAAAATGTTGTGATACTGGAAGAAAGAATAAGAAAGACACTTTCAGTTCAAGTCATTTTTGTTAGGTTTATCCGTTTTTTTTTCTCCAATCCCCTGGCACTTACAGTTTCAGAAAAGGAAATTAAGGCAATCTTAAATATAACTTGCTAATTGGTGTTCCAAATTAAACACTTCCTAAAATCGGGAAATTGCCTACACTCCCCACAATTCTTTGAGGGGCAGTTGCTGTGCACCCCAGTTTTCCAGCAGCAAGTGATAACCAAAACGCTGATGTACAATCAAAGCTTATTGAGTTCTACATTCTACTACTGTATGAATGATTCCCGAATGTATAGAGTAGCAGAATGGCTGTCGAAGGTAAGATAACTCAATGTTGTTTATTAAAATTGGTTGTTTATTTTGTTTCAGCAGTGAGACGAGGCATGATATCACTGTCTATGGATGAATCAACCCGATATAGGCAGTGAGGGGATTCAATTATCTGGCCCGGGTTACCTCGTTGGGAGGATTTTGTACTGGGTGAAAAGGGTGAAAAGGGGAAGTTATTTGAAGCAGGCCAGGGTTGAACCAGGCAAAGGCCCATCACCTCATTGGGCGAAAGCTGGAAGGGACGAGCGCCCTTCTCAAATGGAACAGTAATCTGCACCGCTCTGTCATTTTGTCAGCAAGGCAGCACGGTGCATCTTCCAGAAACATGCATCTCTTTTCCATCAAAGAAAAGTTCACATTTTCTAACAAGTTTTCATTGCGAAGGCAGATAAAGCATTTTTATAAAGCATTTTTATCAAAATCCTACTAATAAATACATGTGCTTAAATACGTCACTTTTGTTTTAAGCCGACTTCGCTCGAATGCGATCAACTTTCAGCCGGGGCAAAACACACCTACACGGACGCCTGTGCGAGATTAATCGAACCCTCTGTGATTTCATTCGTTTTGGATTCTGTGTTTACTTTTCACATGCAAAAATGATTGCTTTTGATTTTTTTTTTAAATGATATGCCTTCAAAACAGATTTTATGGAAAAGAGATGTCTGTTTCTGGACGATGCACCATGCTGCCTTGTTGACAACATGACCGAGCCACAGATTACTGTTTCATTTGAGAAGGGCACTCCTCCCTCACTGCGTTCATGTCACGGGCCATTGACCGGTGCACCTTGGCTAAGGTTAATAGAACTCCCTCAGTGATGGGTTTCTTGCACATTTGTTTCGTGAACGGTAGGCTTAATGGAGTTGCCAACAACCAGATGCATCCGGTTTTAATGGATACAGCTCATTCAACCTAGCTTCCTTTTTTTGCTGAAAACCGGAAAAGTTTTACTCTGCCCAATATCTGTCCACAAAAATAAGCCCATTAAGTGAGTCATTTCTGCATGGAGGTCAATGAGTGTCGAATTTAGTCAACAACAATTGCAATTACTAATTTGCTACATGGGGTATATTTGATTAAATAGAAGTAATGGTTAGGTTGTTACAAATGCACTGATATAAGTGGACACACATTTTGGCAATTTACCCCAAAACGACTTTATATTGGAGCAGTTCCTGTGATCAAAGAGCTAGATAGAGGACTCATCACCATTTTAAAGTAGTCAACTGGGTGGGGATTCTTATGAGTTGGGAGTAATCAGCCAATGAAGAAGAAAATGTACTTCTTTAAAATGGAGATGGGCAGCGCTGGAGATCAGTAGCGCTGCCCATGCAGTCACAGACGTTATAATAGCTCTGATACCCAAGATTAGCCCTCTATCTATCTCTATGGCATGTTGTTCACATCTTGCCCTCTTATTAGCTAGAATGGTCCCTCCCTCCTGCCTTCCATCTTTGAGGACATGCATTTCTATTGTTGGAGCGGTCACTCGAATATCTTGTCACTATAATAGACTATCCTTGGTTACCTGCGCTCAAATGTGAAAGCCTGTGATTGGACGATATTGCAGTTGCCGCGCTCTATATAATTTTTGGCCTGGTCATCGGTCATCTATTCCTACATTGCAGTTGATATGTATACCACAATGGTGTTTGCAAAGAGGGAAAGCAGGCCATTCACATGATATACAGATCAGTATTAATACGCAGGCGTCAGTCGGTATTTGAAACCCTGTGTAGCGTTGCTTCGAAAGAGCTGTGATGAAAATACTAGAGAATAGGTCTTTGTCTTCAATAATGATTTACAGTCTATGCCGGTGTGGGTAAATTTAGAGCAACCGTTTGAATAATTAGTCTAAATTTGTGACGCGCGCTGTTACCGTGCGATGCTTGAGGTCTGCACCTGTTCACTAACATGCTGAAGCCCGTGGTGAGTGCTCCATCTGCGTAGGAAACATCACTTTTTGACATTTCAAAGCCTTTTATTTGCATTAACTAGAGAGCGCGTTATTTCTGCAGAGTATTTACAGTAAGGTCTAGTTTAGCAGTTATGCCATGTAGGCAAGCGAACGGCTTTGTTCAGACCAGTGATAATAGCCTTTAGTTTCGTAAGGCGACGTTGTGGACCATCTGTGAAGAAGGCAAGACGAATAGATCGCCATAGTTTGCAGTTCCGCGATGCTCGGCCAGTCACCTCACCTTATTGGAGGTATCTTGTGGATCCAGAATCCAATGAGAGGTATGTTTGGTGGGTTCATAACCTATTGGAGTATACTTATAATGAAACCCTTCGCTGTGTCAGGTGTGACGAGAATTATTGTGGACAGGTTGCCTATTTTATGATCTTTAAGTGTTGCCATGTACTGATGCTATTACTTTTCGATCCCAAACGGTCTCTCTGGTTTCACTTCTCCAGTAGAAATGTAACGTGTTTTGTTGTAATCAACACCTACCACCACTAATTTTAAATGCAACATTTGTTCAAGCTGAACCGTATGATCATCATGTGTAATGTTAAGTGTGCATCATTCGTGTGCTGTCCTGGGTCACCCCTGCATCTCCTGGGATTTTTTAAAATTATTATATAGGACTGGTGAGGAAACAAGTCTTAAACTCCTATGTAGCCCATATGACCAGACTGCAGACTCAGGTCTATTCAACATGTCCTTGCTCTAAATCGTGTTATACCATTTAACATTTTCTCAACGACCAACTTCACTGTGGTACACTTAGCTAGCTATATTTGCAGATAAGGTATGCCTTTATCTGCAGAAATGATTTTGACGCCGCAATAATCTCTTGCTTTGCAGAGATTGTGTGTAGATATGTGAACTGCACGTCAGAGGAATTTCTAATCTCGCCCAAGGTCAGGTTTTATTCTGTTGAAGCTCCCCAAACATCCTTGTAATGCACTGGAGATTGTATTTGGATATTTTTTTTTGTCTTATGCAGAATATGCAGATTTTCCACACTTTTAATAAGGATGCCCCCATAAATCTAGACATTTAACTCTTACTATTACCAATACCACATAGGGCCTACGCACAGAGAGACAAAATGTACCTTGGTCCTACTCTCTAACCTGCAAGAAATCCTGTGATGAATAGAAATCTGTGTAGGCTGTTCTGTGATTGAGTCCTTTCTATGCTGAGTTTCAACAACCTGGATTCAGGGTTAGACAACATAGTAAACATAGATCCGGGACACTCCATTTAGTATGATATGGTATGTATTAATTTGTGTATGTCCATTATGGTTGGGCGGTATCATGATATTCATACCGTCGTAGTCTTATATCGGAATATGAGGCGGCATTGACATATTGACAGGTTGTGTTTCATATTAAAAGTCAGGTGATTTTTGTTTTGTTGCTTCAATAGAGTGATCGGGGACGTGCATCTATAGTTTTCCTTCACAGAAAATATACTGAACAAAAATATGAACGCAACATGTTAAGTGTTGGTTTCATGAGCTGAAATTTCCATATGCACAAAAAGCTTATTTCTCTAAAATGTTGTGCACAAATTTGTTTACAACCCTGTTATTATTTCTCATTTGCCAAGATTATCCATCCACCTGACAGGTGTGTCATATGGTCAGCATGGTCATTACACAGGTGTACCATGTGCTGGGGACTATAAAATGGCACTTTAAAATGTGCAGTTTTGTCACACAACACAACGCCACAGTTGTCTCAAGTTTTGCGGGAATCTGCAGGAATCTTTACAAGAGCTGTTGCCAGAGAATTGAATGTTAATTTCTCTACCATAAGCTGCCTCCAAAGTTGTTTTAGAGAATTTGGCAGTGTATTTCTGTCTGTAATAAAGCCCTTTGTGGGGGAAAAACTCATTCTGATTGGCTGGGCCTGGCTCGCAAGTGGGTAGGACTACCCCATGGCTGCCCCCCTGCCCAGTCATGTGAAATACATAGGTTATTGCCTAATTAATTAATTTTTAATTGACTGATTTCCTTATGAACTGTAACTAAGTAAAATCTTTGAAATTGTTGCGTTTTATATTTTTCCATTATGTCAAAATTGTGAGACAGCCTATGGGCAGACACCGTGCCTCCCTCATATCTTCACACACACACCCTTGATTAAAGACCAGTGCTGTTACAAATGTGCTGTTCTACTTGACGGTGACTCTATGTGATGAAGCTTAACTTAATACTGCTGTGAAAACATGTAGAGGACGTCATTCTCATAAAGTTGTCTGTGATGTCATAACTGGTGTTGCTTCATGACAAGTGATGCGAACAGTCGTGACATAATGTCCCGCTGCATGATCTGCTGTATGACAGTGAAAGCTTATCTTGCACATACTGACATAAGTTGTTATGACTGCTTATGTCATCTGTTGCATATTACTTGGGACACTATACGCTGCTTTGTGGCTGAGGGTTCCAGGGAACTGTTACAGAACATTGCCTAACACCATGCCCAAACCGGACGTCCGCCATCGTGCGCAAATTGATTTTGTCCCCCCACACCAAACGCGATTGCGACACGCATGTTGAAATATCAAAACAAACTCTGAACCAATTATATTCATTTGAGGACAGGTCGAAAAGCATGAAACATTTATGGCAATTTGGCTAGCTTGCTTGCAGTTGGTTAACCCTTGATTTAAAAACAGTGTTTACCCCTTTTGGCCAAGCCTGTCCATTCCCTTCAGTCTGGCAACTCTCTGCTCAGCCTCTCTAATGCATCCTACCCCGACCCTCCTCCCTGTGCGTCCATTCAGAAGCCTAAATCGAATCCCTCAGTTCCGCCGGCCCAGAGCCCTGGCCGTCAGCGAGGCCTCTCAGCCCAGGGGAAGATGCTGGCTACACTTCCCAAGGAACCTGACAGGCTCTTTGTTGCACCTCAACACTAGCCTCTTTCACTTCGTTTACTCGGGGCTTTGTGGAAGCACCCACAGTATAGGGAGAAAACACTTTTAACAGCACCTACGTGATATCATACTTAACCTCAAAGCTGTGGTTGTCAGTGATACACAAGAAAATGAATGTTTTCTAGCTATTTCTTCTGTGTTCTAGTCATTCAGCAGCCTTATGTAGTACATTACAACCTCAGTAGTATCTTTGGCCATATTCTAGTCAATAAAAGTGGTTAGGGTGGAAAATATATTGTGCCAGAGTCGTTATGGTTTCAAAATACCCACAAATTGTCTTCATATTCACAGAGCAGCCTATATTTTGTCAGTCACTGATTAGATAGCCTCCTATTCCTCCCACTGAGCTTGTGTAACTGCCAATTTACTGAAGTGGATTAGATGTCAATTGGAAGGCGTCCTTTAAAAAAAAAAAAATTACAGACTCACACTGAATTTATATACTGAGGCAGAGTCACACACAGAGCTACAGGGATGAGGTAACACATCCTAATTTTAGACCTGATGAAAATGCAATTGACGCAAGGCACTGAGAGCACGTACCTGCTGATGTCTCCCCGCTGTGTACTGTAACATCAACTCCTGTAGTTTTACTGTCTGTCAAAAGAATCAATTCACTCAGTCAACGGCATGAATTACCTTTTTAAAAGGGGCTTTCACGCCAAATTGGTTTGGTGCAGTTTTTCCGAACACTACATTTTAACCCCTTAGTTTGGTTTGTTTGCACTCGGGGAGGAGGGGCGGGGGGTGCTATAAAAGGGTGGTCTCGGTCCGGTATATTTCGTATCATGGTGCGGGTTGCTGCAGGTGAACAATCCAGTCCGGACCAAACACAGGAAAAGAACCAAATTATTATTATTATTATTATTATTATTATTACAAAATTATTGGTTGCTTGACTGCGAACATTTGATGAAACAAATACAGTATCATATCTTGATATCGCTGAAACATTCTGTGAGCAGCAGGGCATTTATGAGCGCATCCGATGCAGATTAGGGGAGATGGGGAGGCTATGCTGGGATATAGACTACTGAATATAGGCTATTGACACAGTAGTTAGAGGGGCTATCGTGCTGTTTCCTCATGCATGTTGTTGAAAGGTAATATGAAGATTGGGGACAAAAGTGATGCGTCATGATAATCAGAAATGGATTGCATGGACACATGGTTTTGTTCAGGAGTGTTTGTATGTTTGACATTTTGTCAATGTGAAACCACTCGGACCAAATGAAAGAAAATAAATAAATACAATGTAACATATAGTCGAACTCTGATTCGAGCTAGAGCTCAAAAGTGTGTGAAAACGCCCTAAGAAAATACTAGGGAGGAAAAACAACTTGAAGTAGGAATGTCTTGGCCATGCCAATTACATTTTTAGAAACTCCTCTCTTAGTTAGAAATATGATTCCCATCTCCTTTTGAATCAAGGATGCGGCCAAAATGGCACCCTATTCCCTTTACAGTGCACTGGTTTTGATCTGCGCCCTGGTCAAAGGTAGTACACTATAATAGGAGCAGGGTGCCATTTGGGACGCAGCATTGAGTCATGGTGCACCCTGCTGTGTACTCTGCTTTGTAACTTCGGATGACCATGAAGTTTGCCGAGCCCCATTCTGCTGCGTGGTTTGAAATGGCTGAAGTGAGACCATTTCAGAGTCATTGATATAAATGTGGGCACAGATGAGGGACTCGATGTCCGAGGAAGTCCGTAGAGGCTTCTTTACTGAATTTTTGCTTACGATATATATATTTTTTTGTGCCATGACACCTTTCGCACGAGGTGAGCGAGATGTCTTGAGGTACTGTAAGAGAGATGTCTTGGTAAGCAATGACATTTTATGCATGATGGAATGCCTGAGTTAGAATACACTCTGTTTACTGGGTTATAGAGATAGATAGATATCTATATCCCATTGTGGTTGTTCAGACGTTACAATCCTATTACAACCAGGTAAAGATTTTCTTTTTTTTTAAGACGTCAGGGAAGATACCAACCATACTCTGGTTGGCATCTGGGCACATAACCAGCAGTCTTTGTAGGTCTTTTTAGCGATTAGATAGTCTGACGTCATAAGGATGCCGTTGTAACCTGTTTTGGTTTCTGGCAAATGTGGCTTCTTGAGATTCACCCAACACAGTCATTCAGGAGGTGTCACGCCCTGACCTCGGAGAGCCTTTTTATTTCTCTATTTGGTTAGGTCGGAGTGTGATTTGGGTGGGCATTCTAGTTATTCTATTTCTTTGTTGGCTGGTGGTTCCCAATCAGAGGCAGCTGTCGATCGTTGTCTCTGATTGGGGATCATACTTAGGCAGCCTTTTTTCCACCTTTTAGTTTGTGGGATCTTGTTTTTGTGTAGTGCCTGTGAGCACTCCAGTCGTTACGTCTCGTTTGCTGTTTATTGTTTTTGTTGGTGAGTTTCATTTTAATAAACATGTGGAACTCTATGCACACTGCGCCTTGGTCTGCTCATTTCAACGGTCGTGACAGAAGATCCCACGGGACCAAGCAGCAAGCCCAGGAGGAGTGGAGGACATCCTGGACGTGGGACGAAATCATGGCAGGAGACAGAAGCCTGCCATGGAAGCAGGCGGAGGCAGCGAAGGAGCAACAGTGACGACGCCGGGGTTCGCGGCCACAAAGACAGCCCAAAGGACAGCCCGAGGTGGTTGTCGACAGTGCCGAGGTGTGAACCAGAGACAACCTGGGAGGAGGTAGAGAGGTGGTCGGTCGACCCAGGGAGAGTGCCAGAGCCCGCCTGGGATTCAATAGAACAGTGCGAGGAGGGATACCGGAGAATGGCGTTGCCGCATACTCCTCGCCAACGTAGGCGTTTGGAGGAGCGTGTCACCAGTCCGGTGCAATCTGTGCCGGTCCCACACATCAGTCCTCCAGTGCGCCTCCCCAGTCCGGTATGTCCTGTGTCTCCTCCTCGTACTCGCCCTGAAATACGTGTCCCCAGTCCGGTACGTCCTGTGCTACCTCCCCGCACTCGCCCTGAGGTGCGTGTCACCAGCCCGGTGCCACCTGTACCAGCCCCACGCATCAGGCCTCCAGTGCGCCTCCCCAGTCCAGTACGTCCTGTGCCTGCTCCTTGCGCTCATCCTGAGGTGCGTGTCACCAGCCCGGTACCACCAGTGCCGGCCCCACACACCAAGCTTCCGGCGACGGTCCACGGTCCAGAGCCTCCAGCAACGGTCTGCGGCCAGGCGCCTCCTGAGACGGTCCGCGGCCCGGCGCCTCCTGAGACGGTCCGCGGCCCGGCGCCTCCTGAGACGGTCCGCGGTCCAGTTCCACGGAAGAGGAGGGACCAGCGAGCGGAGCGGGGTCTACGTCCCGAACCGGAGCCGCCACCGAGACTAGATGCCCACCCGGACCCTCCCCAATTGAGTCAGGTTTTGCGGCCGGTGTCCGCACCTCTGGGGGGGGGGGGGGGGGTACTGTCGCGCCTTGACCTTTTAGAGCCTTTTTCTTTCTCTTTTTGGTTAGGTCAGGGTGTGATATGGGTGGGCATTCTAGTTTTTCTATTTCTTTGTTGGCTGGGTATGGTTCCCAATCAGAGGCAGCTGTCTATCGTTGTCTCTGCTGTTTATTGTTTTTGTTGGGTGAGTTTCATTTTAATAAACATGTGGACCTCTATGCACACTGCTCCTTGGTCCGCTCATTTCAACGATCGTGACTGGAGGGCACTTGCCTTGCCTACTGTACACACCATATAGAAGGATGAATGTTTTAAGGGTTGCATAAAAGACCCATGAGGCTCGTCATACGTCCTCATGCCCATGGGTTGGACCAAGCTTTAAAATCCGCAGCTGCTGAAGTCAAAAGTACAGAAACCCTCAAAGCTTATTTTTCAGTCATGATTATTCTAGGCACTTAGTTTTTTTTGTTCTTTGCCGTTGTGCCTTCTGCTGAAATATTAAACACTGTCCTTATGCTCCAAATCAAGCATATTTTTGTATTTGACTCTGTGTTTGATGCCCAGCGCAAATACTGTAGCTTACTGCCTCAGCTACACACCCAACGGTGTGAGTTAAATGTTGTATTCGGAGAATGCATCAGTTTCTGGCTCACATCGGACAGCCTATCAGAGGCCAGCCTGGGGGCCATGGTGGAGCCGGGCAAGGTTTGAACACTTACATTTTTATATGATTTCAGGGTGAATTAGGGAGAGAATTGTGATATGTCGCAAACTTCAGTCAGTCTGAAAGTTCCCATGTATAGCCAGGAAATGAACTCATCAAGCCTGCCGTGCCCAAACACTTCCTGTAGGCCTAGATCAGGTCTTTGGCGGTACTGTCAGGCACATGGTTAGTGGCATCAAAGGTTTGTGCGTACTCTAATACTGTATATTCTAATGTTGGAGTTTACTCATGCATCCCAGTGTTGTAGATGAACCATGTAGACAGAGTTGACCTGTGAATCTTAATGTGCTAATAACCCATGCAGTAACAGTATTGACTCATACCTGAACTTTGCAGAAACCGAGTTGACCTGTCAATCCTGTAGTGACAAAGCTGACCCACGCATGCCAAGGCCTTGTTAGCTGCGATGGCTAAATGCATCTCAATTCAAGTAGCACTGTTGACCTAATACATTTTGAGGCCCTGTACAAAACAGCCTATGGCAAAGAACTATGCCAGAGCATCCTGGGGTGACCAAAGTAGAGTAGCTGGTATCGGTACGAGGGTAAATCCATTTAAATTCAGTCACATTTTGACAGCACTGCTTGTGATTTGAACGAAACCTTCCATCCATTTTTGCCCGTTGTAGAATTCAGAAAGTAAAATAAATAAATCAATCAAAATAAAATTTGGACCTGAATGCCAAAATCAAGGTGCTCAAATTTGACCTATTTTGCAGACCCCGCCATCTGTGTCTTCACCACTGGAGAAGATGAACAGTTGAGATTTGATATCATTTCAAAGCTTACAAACAGGTTTGTCAAACTATTTGATAATTTTTTTAAAATCATTATTTTTGACCTTAAACGTCCATTACCTAAAAATGCGTAAACTCTTGTTTTGTTTTTCTTCCTTCATATTCGCATCGCGTATTTTTACATCATCTGAGGTGCCTGCCATCGTTTGAGACACAACATTCTCTTGAGTACAGGGTTGGTGACATGTTTTGGCTTATGAGTATGTACTAAATCACAACTTTCAAATGGTACCACAAAATGGTTGGAGGTCAGAGAATGTTGACTTGAATGGGAATATGTTTTAAATTATACTGGCAATATTCCATAGGAAATCTATTGCGATAATAGAATATACATGAGCACTTTAAGTTCGAAGGTGGGTGGACAGGCGGCCATCTTTGTGGTAGTAAGCTGAAGTTAAACTGTCATTGGTGTAACCGCTAAATTGCAGTGGTCAGAAGGGATGGGTCCGTTCTATGATTGAAATGACACCCACAAATTATCAAACAGTTTTTAAATTATATCGAACTCAACTGTTTATCTTTTTCAGTGATGAAGACCTGGATATCATGGTATGGTGGGGTGTGGAAAATGGGTCAACTTTGAGCTCCTTTTTCTATCCCGAATGTTATGGCTTTCATGTCCAAAAAGTCACTTTCTGTCCAATTCTTCCATGGGCAAACATGCGTGGGAAGTTTTGTGTAAATCAAAAGGGAAGCTGTCAGAAAGTGATTGAATTCAAATGGATTTAACCATGCATAGTTGTATATAGTAGTATCTACTTTTTGCCACAGGCTTTGTGTACGGGCCCTTTATGTGTTAGGAAAATATGTGACCAAATATGTGTCCCATGTAGTAGCAATATTGACTCATCTGTTTAGTGGGGTTATGTTTTTAGTAACTCCGATCAACTGAGATCACCTACTCATCTCAATGCTCTTGTGACTAAGTTGACCCATGCATGTCAATGCCCCATTGGCTGAGATGACCTATCAATCTCAAAGCTGAGCTAGCCATGACATTATAGATAGATGACAAAGTCCCCCCCCCCCCCCCCCATTCACTCACTGGCTTAGTAAGAGGCACACGAGGTGAAGATCCCCATATGGGACAATGAGCTCCTCTTTCCCTCTTCAAAGAAGTTCCAATTAGTACTTTAAGCAAGCGTGTAACAAGGATCTGACTGTGCCTTCCCCCTGCTGATAGAAAAAGTGCTCTTGAAAGTCCTTATGGTAGTCAGTTGGAGACACACACACTCTTACCCTTTTGGAGAGATTTAGCAGGCTTCTCTGACTGTGCTTGCAGAGACTTTTGCTTACAGTAGAAAGGGAGAATCAGTGTTGCCCTGTGTCATTTTTGTCGATGAAATTTGGGCAGTGGGCCTAGGACTGTATTAGTATTTGGATGGGCTATAAAGAGAGATGACCGAGTGAACTGCAGATGGAAGAAGATAGACTGCATGGAAGATTTTAAATTAAAAAAAATAAAAAACATTATTCAGACTTCCTCAGTCCATAAATCACAAAAGTTGTTTGCGTTCAGAGCATCTATAGAGAAGTAAAGATGATTTTTCTGCAGCTTCTGAAAAGGCTTATTTGTAGTTAGTGCTCGACACTACTGTTAGTATTTAAAAGAGAAGTTGCAGGGCTGGCAGCAGAGCCTATGAATTGTAATTTCACTGGAGCCCAGTCAATCCCTGACTCCTCTTCAAGCCCCCCTCAGGGTCTCCCCTGGTACGAATGGGGAGAGAGAGAGCGCTCACCCCCGTTTCCCCTGTACGCCCTCTAGCGGATCACTAATTAGCTTCACCTTTGGAAAATGTCCCGGGAGTTGGCTGCTGAGGCCCCATCTGTGCTGTACAGGGCTACAGTCAGTTGGCCTCTTTCTCCAGGCCTAGTTTCTGGGTCATGCAGTATGTGCACAAACAATTCACTCTGCTCTACTTTGACAGCGAAGCCAGAGCGCCCGGGGACCAGCTCACACTGAGCAAACTTCACTTCTGATTATACTGGCTTCTCTTTAGATCTGTGGGTTCAAATATGACTCTGGATACCTGTAGGGAACATAAAACCTGTATTTGTAGTACAGATTGACTTTAAATAGCCTACTTGTGTTTCCACAACCTTAACCACCTTGTTTCACCCTTCTATATTGCTATCTTCAATCCAAAAGTTGATGTTGTTGCTGCTGATATGGGGGCTTTATGCAGCCTGACTTAACAAATATCTGGGGGGAAAGTCTGTAATGCTCATCATTGTATAGCTTTAATTGTACATGACTTAAAATCAGGGTCTATGCTCATCTCATACTTATCCTTAGCTCGCTTCTAGTACTATACACGATTCAATCACATCTGCCACGCTGATCCTCAACACCGGGGCCCCTCAGGGGTACGTGCTCAGTCCCCTCCTTTACTCTCTGTTCACCCATGACTGCATGGCCAAGCACGACTCAACACCATCATTAAGTTTGCTGATGACACAACAGTGGTAGGCATGATCACTGACAACGATGAGACAGCCTATAGGGAGGTCAGAGACCTGGCAGTGTGGTGCCATGATAACAACCTCTCCCTCAACGTGATCAAGACAAAGGAGATGATCGTGGACTACAGGAAAAGGAGGGCCGAGCACGCCCCCATTCTCATCGACGGAGCTGTAGTGGAGCAGGTTGGAGTGGAGCAGTCACTTGGTGTCCACATCACCAACAAACTGACAAGGTCCAAACACACCGAGACAGTTTTGAAGAGGGCACAACAATGCCTATTCCCCCTCAGGAGACTGAAAAGATTTGGCATGAGTCATCAGATCCTCAAAGTTCTACAGCTGCACCATCGAGAGCAACCGCCTGGTATGGCAACTGCTCGGCCTCAGACCACAAGGCACTACAGAGGGTAGTGTGTACGGCGGAGTACATGACTGGGGCCAAGCTTCCTACCATCCAGGACCTCTGTACCAGGCGGTGTCAGAGGAAGGCCCAAAACATTATCAGACTCCAGCCACCCTCCAGCCACCCTGGACTCCCTGCACATTTACTCTGTACCAGTACCCCTTGTATATAGCCTCTGTTAGGTTCTAAATATCAGAGTAAGAACTCGACTGACACTATGACAGCTTAAACCAAGTTTATTCATCCCAAAGGATTGAACAGCTGAACAGACGATGACATGGTGCTACCAGTGGTGGTGTGTGTGTGTGTGTGTGTGTGTTGTGTGTGTGTGTATATATATATATATATATATATATATATATATATATATATACCCACCCCAATTTGGGGTGGAGTCTCCTCCTTCTCGCTAAACATTGCATCTTTATTGCTAGGCAGGAAGTTAAGTGATACGGGCAATAAACTGTTCCTTCTCCCTTAGTGTGACCTGACCTCGACCCCCTTCGTCACTAATCCACAGCTCTCTCCCCTTATCAGTACTGCCACCTGATCATCTTCCCTACACTTGGCACATTCCAAGCTTAATTGCACTGATCATATACATTCCTCCTACAGATACCCATTAACTGCTGGTGTAGACCCTAGACTATGGCACCCCTCATGTCTCTAGCATAACTAATGATTAATAATATTCAAAGTTTAGAAATGTGAACTCGTCACCTCATTACTGTTATTTATTGTTGCTCTTTAATTATTTGTAAAAAAAAAATCCTTTGTATTTATTTGTTCAGCTGCATTGTTGGTTAAGGGCTTGTAAAATAAGAATTTCACTAAGGTCTATTGAATACTTGTTGTATTCGGCGCATGTGACAAATAAAATTTGATTTGACAAGATTGTTGTCTGAAACTATACGATTACGACAGCGTGAAATGAGTCCTTTTATACAGGTGATAAAACACAAGGACATTGGGATGAGCTATTCCAGGGCTGGTATGTTGTAACACTCGTACGACCTTTGGATTCATGACCAACCTTTGTCCTTCCAAAGACCATTGATACAGTACTGCCAACTGCCAAGATGGTGGTTCTATGTATTTCCATTCAGCTCTTTCTCTCTCTTTCCCCCTCATTGACTCTGCCTTACGATGTACGCACAGCGCATGTCAGAAAGGAAAGGGAAGGGGGGGTAAATGTTCTGGGCTATATATAGTAACTGTTGCAGGGAAAAAAAGCATCCTTTTTCCTCAACCCCCACCTACCCCACTAAGCCCCCCTCCAACAGGACACAGACCAGGCAACTCTCCCTCCATCCTTTCTTCACATCTCCGTCCCTCACCTCTCCTTCCATCCCTCACCCTCTATCCTTTTTGAATCTCTCTCTTTCTATCTCAGCATTGCTGTAGTTGTACAGACACACTTAACAGAGAATGCATAATGAATTGCTGCTCCAGAATGGTTGAACACCAGTCATGCAATGAGTAACGATATGGAGAGGGAGAAAGAGGGAGAGAGCAGGAGGATAGCTCCGTGCCCTGCATCCTAATTTGCCTTTGTTTAAAACATGGCCCTCTCATGTATATTGCCCTTTCTATTTGAAGGAGAATGCATCATGGTTTCTGCCTAGTTCCTCTCAATCTTGGAAGTCCCAGAGCTAGGGTGAATACCAGAATATTGTTTTACATTGTGGGATGCAACTCGTCTGCCTAGGGAGACGACTCGGAGCGTGAAACTGAAACGACACCAGATGTATCTGGTAATCACCTAGCCTTGTCAACAAGTCAGTATGCTGATTAAAAATTGTGATAATGAGGTGGCATTGTAAGGGTTCAGTGGAGTTCATGTTTTGCTGCCATTGCGTGTTTACTATTGCTTGGATTTGAAACTCTCAGGGGTTTATGTCTAGTTGTCTAATTTACATTTTGTTTCTATCAGCTCAGATTTGAAACACTTCTCTCACATTTAATTATTCATTTGTTGATAATACACTAAACAACATAAACGCAACATGTTAAGAGTTGGTCCCATGTTTCATGAGCTGGAATAAAAGATCACTGAAATTTTCCATATACCCAAAAAGCTTATTTCGCTCAAATTCTGTGCATACATTTGTTTACGTCCCTGTTGATGAGCATTTCTCCTTTGCCAAGATAATAAATCCAGCTGACAGGTGCGGCATATCAAGAAGCTGATTAAACGGCACGGTCATTACACAGGTGCACCTTGTGCTGGGGACAATAAATGGCCACTCTAAAATGTGCAGTTTTGTCACACAACACAATGCCACAGATGTTTGGAGGGAGCATGCGATTGGCATGCTGACTGTAAGAATGTCCACCAGCGAATTTGGCAGTAAGTCCAACCGGCCACATACCACTTGTATGGCGTCGTGTGGGCGAGCGGTTTGCTGACGCCAACGTTGTGAACAGAGTGCCCCATTGGTTGCGGTGGGGGTTATGGTATGGGCAGGCTACGGACAACAAACACAATTGCAATTTGAATGCAGAGACACTGTGATGAGATCTTGAGGTCCATTGTCATGCCATTCATCCGCCACCATCCCCTCATGTTTCAGCATGATGATCCATGTCGCGAGGATCTGTACACCATTCCTGGAAGCTGAAAATGTCCCAGTTTTTTCATGGCCTGCACACTCACTTGACAATGTCACACATTAACCATGTTTGGTACGATAGGGTGTTCCAGTTCCCGCCAATATCCAGCAACTTCACACAGCCATTGAAGACAATGTGAAGGAAATGTGTCAAGCTACATGAGGCAAATGGTCACACCAGATCTGACTGGTTTTCTGATCCACGTCCCCTAAAAAAAAAAATGTATCTGTGACGACAAACCTATGCATATCTGTATTCCCAGTCATGTGAAAACCATAGACAATGGCCTACTGAATGTATTTTAAATTGACAGATTTCCTTATGAACTGTAACTCAGTAAAATCTTTCATTGTTGTATGTTGTGTTTTTATATTTCTGTTCAGTATAGTCTTGTAGCCTATAATTGTCACAATCAAATCCGGCAAGACTTTGTCCAGTAACCCATTGTGGTGTCCTCTGCTTTACATTGTCGTGGACTGAAGTGGTAGAGCTACTGCATCAGGTTCAGATGGGTGTCTTGCCTCCTTACTCTATTATAAGGAAACACTTATTTAAAAAAAAAAATGTTTTCCTTGTTGGGTTTCCTGTAATCTCTCTGACAGTGGCCCAGAACAGGATTTGGCAGCTCTCCCCCACCTGGCATCGCTCCAACATGACTTACATCAGATTTATGGACGTGTCTTTTTTTATTTTATATCTCCCCACGACACAAATTTGCCTGTCGTGGAAATTTATGAAAATAATCCAATTATTATGCAGCTCGTGGAGTTTGTGTACCCTCCAAAAATAGTGTGGGGTTAGACTGGATTAGAGTGAATGTGTTTTTTAGAGATTACAGTCAAGGAAACGGTTTTCATCTTTGACCTTGAGCATAAGAGTGCGTGCATTATATTTATGTGTTCCATTTTTTATTTTGGATCATTTTGCAAGCCTTTTGAGGTGATGGAAAGTTTGGATTTTCAAAACTATTCCACGGTAAGGCCTGACAGTACTATTTCTGTCTGTTTTCTGATTAGACTTCAAATAGTGCCCGCAATCTACATTTGATCAATATGTGTGATTTATGTAATGAATGTCAGTGTTATAAAAAGCTTTGGACCTCAATGTTGAATGTCCTCAAAGTAAGATCATGTTGGCCACTCTACCAAAGGATGTTATCTGCTGCCCTCTAGTGATATTCTAATAGAACAACATGCACCAAGAGAACATGCAAGTCGCGGATGCAACGATCTACTGTCCTTACCGAATTCTGATGCGCACTTTGAAGGTGTTAGAATAACTGTACACGTTTACTTTGCCTCAGCCAACAAGATGAGTAAAGAATAGCAAAATCACTGGCCCATGTCAATCTACTACCCCCATAGTAGAAAAGTTTACATATTCTATTGGTCAGCCTGTCGAGAAAGAAATGGCTTTTCCCAAACAAACTCTGGGACGATAGATCCCAAATTCATACAACCAGTAGGCCTAGGCAACAAAAAAAAAAACCTTAAAAAGCAATGAGTCTGATGCAACTGATCAGATCATTTAGCTTAGAAATGTTAATTGAATATTTCATCACAATGCACACAAGGCACTGGGCAAGTTAAGTAATAAGTTGCATGGACTACACTAAGTGTTTAGCATGATTTTTGAATGACAACTGTACCTCATCTCTGTACCCCACACACACACAATTATCTTTAAGTCCCTCAGTCGAGCAGTGAGTTTCAAACACAGATTCAACCACAAAGACCAGGGAGGTTGACATTGACTATCTGAAGTTATTAATAACAATTGGGATGGTGTATCAATACACACAGTCACTACAAAGATACAGGTGTCCTTCCTAACTCAGTTGCCGGAGAGGAAGGAAACCCCTCAGGGATTTCACCATGCGGCCAATGGTGACTTTAAAACAGTTTTCTCCCTATTTTAAACTCTGAGGATGACTCAAAAACATTGTAGTTACTCCACAATGCTAATCTAAATGATAGAGTGAGAAGAAGGAGGCCTGTACAGAATAAAAATATTCCGAAACATGCATCCTGTTTGCAGTAAGGCACTAAAGTAAAACTTTGTCCTTAATACAAAACGCTATGTTTGGGGCAGATCCAACACATCACTGAGTACCACTCTTCATATTTTCAAGTATGGTTATGCTTGTCATCGGCAAGGACTAGAGTTGTATTTTTTGGTGGGGATAAAAATTAACTAAATAGAGCTAAGCACAGGCAAAACCTGGTGGTCTGCTTTCCAAAAGCTGAAGAACATGCGCACATCCAGGTACCTTTTTGCAGGTGCTGGAGTTGAAGGAGGAAAACGCTGCACACTGCTGCTCATGCTCCCAGGTCTTCATCAGGCATCCATTTTCCCAGGTGTGGGTGGAAGGTCGTATGCATGTATGGGCAGTACTCCGTGAAATCACTTCCTGAAACAGGAGGTACAAATATATAACAGGTTCACAGTATAAAAGTATATGACCATACACAAGGAATGTGATCAATATTTAATTTTTTTTTATAGATCTATCACACAAAAGTAGGTGGATTTGGCTATTTCAGCCACACCCATTGCTGACCAGTGTATAAATTTGATTTTTCGACACATAGTCAATAATACAGTAGAGGAAAAAAAAGTGTATATATACAGTGTGTGCAAATGAGGTAATATAAGGGAGGTAAGGCAATAAAAAATAGGCCATAGTGGCGAAGTAATTACGATATAGCAATTAAACACTGGAGTGATAGATGTGCAAGGGTGCACTGGGGTGCAAAGGAGCTAAATAAACACAGTATGGGGATGAGGTAGTTAGATTGGCTCTGTACAGGTGCAATGATCTGTGAGCTGCTCTGACAGTGTCACGCCCTGGTCTTAGTATTTTGTGTTTTCTTTATTAATTTGGTCAGGCCAGGGTGTGACATGGGTTTAATTATGCGGTGTGTTTTGTCTTGGTTTTTGTTAGGTATTGGGTTTGTGGTTTAGTAGGGTGTTCTAGCATAGTCTATGGCTGTCTGGAGTGGTTCTCAATCAGAGGCAGGTGTTTATCGTTGTCTCTGATTGGGAACCATATTTAGGCAGCCATATTCTTTGAGTGTTTCGTGGGTGATTGTTCCTGTCTTTGTTTGTTGTCACCAGATAGGCTGTTTAGGTTTTCTCACGTTTTTGTTAGTTTATTCATGTATAGTTTTCTTTATTAAAGTATCATGAATAACCACCACGCTGCATTTTGGTCCGCCTCTCCTTCACCTAAAGAAAACCGTTACAGAATCACCCACCATAACAGGACCAAGCGGCGTGGTGACGGGCAGCAGCAGGAGCAGCGTAATAAGGACTTCTGGACTTGGGAAGAAATCCTCGACGGGAGAGGACCGTGGGCAAAGCCAGGGGAGTTGTGTCCCCAGTGCGGTGTCCCCAGTGCGGGTGCATAGCCCGGTGCGGTACATTCCAGCTCCGCGTATTGGCCGGGCTAGAGTGAGCATCGAGCCAAGTGCCAGGAAGCCGGCTCTACGCATCTGGTCCCCAGTGCGTCTCCTTGGGCCGGCTTACATGGCACCAGCCTTGCGCTCGGTGTCTCCGGTTCGCCTGCATAGCCCAGTGCGGGCTATTCCACCTCGCCGCACTGGCAGGGCGACCGGGAGTATTCAACCAGGTAAGGTTGCGCAGGCTCGGTGCTCAAGAGCTCCAGTGCGCCTGCACGGTCCGGTCTATCCAGTACCACCTCCACGCATCAGCCCTCCGGTGGCAGCTCCCCGCACCAGGCTTCCTGTGCGTGTTCTTGGCCCAGTACCACCAGTGCCAGCACCACGCATCAGGCCTACAGTGCGCCTCGCCTGTCCAGCGCTGCCAGAGCCTTCCTCCTCTCCAGCGCTGCCGGAGTCTCCCGCCTGTTTAGCGCTGCCGGAGTCTCCCGCCTGTCCGGAGCTGCCAGTCTGCAAGGAGCTGCCAGTCTGCAGGATGCCGCCAGAGCTGCCAGTCTGCAAGGACACCTAGGTATTTGTAGTTGTCCACATATTCTAGGTCAGAACCGTCCAGAGTAGTGATGCTGGAGAGCATGCATTTAGTTTCACTTGCGTTTAAGAGCAGTTGGAAGCCACGGAAGGAGAGTTGTATGGCATTGAAGCTCCTCTGGAGTTTAGTTAAGTGTCCAAAGAAGGGCCAGAAGTATACAGAATGGTGTCATCTGCGTAGAGGTGGATCAGAGAATCACCAGCAGCAAGAGCGACATCATTGATGTATACAGAGAAGAGAGTCGGCCCGAGAATTGAACCCTGAGGCACCCCCATAGAGACTGCCAGAGGTCCGGACAACAGGCCCTCCGATTTGACACACTGAACTCTATCAGAGAAGTAGTTGGTGAACCAGGCGAGGCAGTCATTTGAGAAACCAAGGCTGTTGAGTCTGCCGATAAGAATGTGGTGATTTGTGTATATTGGTATCTAACTTCTCTGAAAAGTTGCATATCACGGGGGCTATTTGATGCTAATGCAGTACTCCACAATGTTTTTGTGCTGGTCGAGGGCAGTTAAGTCTGGAGTGAACCAAGGGCTATATCTGTTCCCGGTTCTACATTTTTTTTGAATGGAGCATGCTTATTTAAGATGGTGAGGAAGGCCCTTTTAAAGAATAACCAGGAATCCTCTACTGACGGGTAGAGTTCAATATCCTTCCAGGATACCCGGGCCAGGTCGGTTAGAAAGGCCTGCTCGCTGAAGTGTTTTAAGGAGTGTTTGACAGTGATGAGAGGTGGTCGTTTAACCGCAGTCCCATTATGGATGCAGGCAATGAGGCAGTGATTGCTGAGATCCTGGTTGAAGACAGCAGAAGTGTATTTGGAGGGCAAGTTGGTTAGGATGATATCTATGAGGGTGCCCGTGTTTATGAATTTAGGGTTGTACCTGGTAGGTTAATTTGATAATTTGTGTGAGACTGAGGGCATCAAGCTTAGATTGTAGGATGGCCGGGGTGTTAAGCATGTCCCAGTTTAGGTCACCTAGCAGCACAAGCGCTGAAGATAGATGGGGGGGCAATCAATTCACATATGGTGTCCAGGGCACAGCTGGGAGCAGAAGGTGGTCTATAGCAAGCGGCAATGGTGAGAGACTTGTTTCTGGAAAGGTGGATTTTTAAAAGTAGAAGCTCGAATTGTTTGGGCACAGACCTGGATAGTATGACAGAACTCTGCAGGCTATCTCAGCAGTAGATTGCCACTCCGCCCCCTTTGGCAGTTCTATCTTGTCTTAAAATGTTATAGTTAGGGATGGAAATTTCAGGCTTTTTGGTGGTCTTCCTAAGCCAGGATTCAGACACAGCTAGGACATCCGGGTTGGCAGAGTGTGCTAAGGCAGTGAATAAAACAAACTTGGGGAGGAGGCTTCTAATGTTAGCACGCATGAAACCAAGGCTTTTACGGTTACAGAAATGAGAGCTCCTGGAGAATGGGAGTGAAGCTAGGCACTGCTGGGCCTGGATTAAGCTCTACATCACCAGAGGAGGAGTAGGATAAGGGTACGGCTAAAGGCTATAAGAACTGGTCATCTAGTATGTTTGGAACAGAGAGTAAAAGGAGCAGGTTTCTGGGCGCGATAGAATAGATTCAAGGCATAATGTACAGACAAAGGTATGGTAGGATGTGAATACAGTGGAGGTAAACCTAGGCATAGAGTGACGATGAGAGCGATATTGTCTCTAGAAACATTTTAACCAGGTGATGTCACTGCATGTGTGGGAGGTGTAACTGAAGGGTTAGCTAAGGCATATTGAGCAGGGCTGGAGGCTCTGCTCAAGTGAAATAAGACAATCACTAACCAGAACAGCAATGGACAAGGCATATTGACATTAGAGAGAGGCATGCGTAGCCCGGTGATCATAGGGGTCCAGTGAGTAGTTAAGCTGGCTGGAGACACGGCGATTCAGACAGCTAGCGGGCCGGGGATAGCAAGCTAGCAGAAGGGCCTTATAGGTACGTCGCAATGAAAGAAGTCTGTCTATCTAGTAGCTAGTTAGCGGGCTAGCTTCTGTTGGGGGATTCTGGTTCGAAAGTAAAGAAAAATACTTTCAAAAATAGCAGATCAATACCACATTGCGTGAGGCAAGTTGCAGGAGAGTATTTTGAAGTTGAGGTTTAGGAAAAATATAACAAATATGCAAAGAAAAAAATATATAAAAGATATGTACACGGGACAAGATGAGGACAAAGACGTCTGCCTGCTACGCAATCTTGGAACAAAACTGCAGTCTGTACCCCAGTTCTAGGAGATAGTCATGGTCACGTAACGTGGTCATGGAAAACTCCTGGCCATAGACATGACCTAATGTAATCTATAAAAAATATACATAAGGAATATAAGGCTGATATTAGTCAGGTGCCCAGTGATCCAGTAAAGTTCTGTTACTTACACAAACACTAAGGGGGAGCAGATGGGTGGGAACTCATTGACATCCAAAACGTTGACCGTGACACTGGCGGTAGTGGAGCATTCCACTACCACGCTGTAGGCTCTGACCAATAGAACACTTATGGGCCAGGGCCATAGGATGCCACCTTTCCAACAAGTCAGTTTGTAAACTTTCTGCCCAGCTAGAGCTGCCCCGGTCATCTGTAAGTGCTGTTTTTGTAAAGTAGAAGCATTTAGGAGCAACAATGGCTCAACCGCGAAGTGGTAGGCCACACTAGCTCACAGAATGGGACCAATGAGGGCTGTAGCGTGTAAAAATCATCTATCCTCAGTTGCAGCAATCACTACCGAGTTTGACTGCCTCTGGAAGCAACTTAAGCACAAGAACTGTTTGTTGGGATCTTCATGAAATTGGTTTCCATGGGCGAGCAGCCGCACAAAAGCCTAAGCTCACCATGCACAATGCCAAGCGTTGGCTGGAGTGGTGTAAAAGATGGAAACGCATATCAATGGTACAGCATACAATGACATTCTAGACAATTCTGTGTTTCCAACTTTGGAGGAGACCCTTTCCTGTTTCTGCATGACAATGCCCCCGTGCACAAAGCGAGGTCCATACAGAAATTGTCTGTCGATCAGTGTGGAAGAACTTGACTGGCCTGCACAGAGTCCTGATCTAAACTCCGTCAAACCTTTGTGATGAATTGGAACGCCGACTGCGATCCAGGCCTAATCACCCAACATCAGTGCCCAACCTCACTAATGCTCTAGTGGCTGAATGGAAGCAAGTCCCTGCAGCAATGTTTCAACATCTAGTGGAAAGCCTTCCCAGAAGAGTAGAGGCTGTTTTAGCAGCAAATGGGAGACCAAATCCATATTAATGCCCATGATTCCGGAATGAGATGTTCGACGAGTAGGTGTCCACATACTTTTAGGTGTGTGTGTGTGTGTGTGTGTGTGTGTGTGTGTGTGTGTGTGTGTGTGTGTGTGTGTGTGTGTGTGTGTGTGATCTCTCACACTATTAAATTTGGGCAAAAAAAGCATTTGGACATTTTGGAACTATAAAAACGGTTTTAAGTTAAGGCCAAAGGAGACCGTGTGTTGAGCCTGTGGATCCCGAAAGATTCCCTTTTGAAGATGGGTTTCAGTTGTGGGTCAGTATCCATAATGTCCCAGTGCTGCCTGATAATGTCCTTTTTAAATGCCTTTCCCACTGGTGAGTATTCTGCTTTTTCTTTTACTTTTGGTTGAAGGCTTTTTAATTAGGAGCCGTAGTGTAGTGCCCCCCCGTCGCTGTCCCTTTGGTCTGGAAGAAAAAGTCAGTTCCACCAAGTCCACAATACAATTGGCACGTTCATTGAGGAAGAACTTGAGGGCCTCTAGGGCCACCCTGGTGGGGGATGTTTAGTATATAGACTGGTAACATCAAAAGTACACAGAATAGAATGTTCTGGTATATGGCCCACATATTTCAGGAGATTAAATCAAATCAATAGTCTCTGGTATACATGGGGAGAGCGATCACCCGGGGTTTCACTAAATGGTCTACAAAGGTAGAGATATTCTCTTTCAGAGATCCATTACTACTCACAATGGCCCACATATTTCAGGAGATTAAATCAAATCAATAGTCTCTGGTATACGTGGGGAGAGCGATCACCCGGGGTTTCACTAAATGGTCTACAAAGGTAGAGATATTCTCTTTCAGAGATCCATTACTACTCACAATGGGCATGCCTGGTATAGGTGGCGTCATGCTCTTGTGAATTTGGGGAGAGAGTGTACATGACCAGGGGGTTGTCAACTTTCATATACTCATATTCTGTCTTTGTAATTTTCAGCATTGCGTTCTCAGAATGTCCTTGTCATAGTTTGCAGCTTTTTACATCACTATTGCACCTCTGTCGGCATGTTTTTATCATCATACAGGAGTCATTCTTGAGTTCCATAAGGGATTCTTTTCCTGCTTTGGACATATTGTGGAATAGCTTGTATTCTTGTTTCTTAGCCAGGAGATGTGTTATGTATCTTTCTCAACGAGGCAGCAATAGGTTTCAAGAGGGACTTATTTGGGGTGGTAATTTGCTAAATGCGTTTTCCCTTATGTCTTCAAAGCGAGAGTCAAGTTCATTGTCATTCAGGTTATCAATTGGAAGAGCATTAGCACGCTCCTGTCTGGTTACTAGTCTCATTCAATGGATTTACATTGGCAGGTGTATAGGGGGCAACCCCATTACCCCAAAACTCAGTCACTCAAACTGCGTCACTCAAAAGCTCAGTCACTCAAAAGTCTATAACTGTATCAGTCATTGGCCTGTGATGTTGGGACAAATGATAGTCCCTTAGCTGGGGCCGATGAACATGTATCAGACCTGTTGCACAATTTAATTACCGTGTCTTGCTCCGTGTGTGTGTGGGGGGGGGGACTTCGGGTGTTGTCGTCTTCCTGCATTATCCTCTCCAGCATTTCTTGCTTGGAAAGCAGGGTGGTGGTTGTGATGACGGCCTATTCGATGATGTCGTCCATCGGGATTCTCCAAAAAAGGAGATGCTCCGGCTCTTAATTGGTCACTGGAGTCAGATGTGAAGGGAGGTTGATCGCCACTAGGATTATGGCTGGGCTGGCGTTTACCCTTCCAGCTTGCTCCGCCATCCCTCCAGAAATGCACCTTCTGCTTCGTGTAGTTTATTTTTATTTTTATAGCTTGCTTGGCTTTGTCTCCAAGTTTGTCATTCATTTTTTTCCCACGTTGATCAATGTTCTCTTTTTTTTGTCCTTTATTGGTGATCTTGCTTTCTAGATCCAACATTTAGCTGTATCATTTGATCTCTAATCATGCTCAATTGTTCTGACTTCTTGTATGGTCAGAGCCATTAAATCAAAGGAGTATTTATTAAGCATCTCGCACCATCGGTCACAAAAGAAGGGGTTGTTCAAACCAAGAGAAGGTGCTTTCTGTATCCATAATCCTCGTGGAATTATTTTATGCCTTTAGATAATGCCTCAAGGTGACTGCATGATAATTACTGTTGTGCTTCCCAGCCAAGGGAGTGGGCTCACTCACAATTTTGCCTAAGAACACAGCCATAAATAAAGAATGGTACCAACACATCCTCATAGAGCAACTTCTCCCAACCGTCCAGGAACAGTTTGGTGACGAACAATGGCATTTCCAGCATGATGGAGCACCTTGCCGTAAGGCAAAAGTGATAACT
Source organism: Oncorhynchus mykiss (assembly GCF_057628025.1). NCBI lineage: Eukaryota > Metazoa > Chordata > Actinopteri > Salmoniformes > Salmonidae > Oncorhynchus > Oncorhynchus mykiss. Next base: position 44,177,426 of record NC_143039.1, on the reverse strand, counting down.
AAGTGGCCCGGGGAACAAAACATTGATATTTTGCATCCATGGCCAGGAAACTCCCCAGACCTTAATCCCGTTAAGAACTTGTGGTCAATCCTCAAGAGGCGGGTGGACAAACAAAAACACGCAAATTCTGATAAACTCCAAGCATTGATTATACTAGAATGGGCTGCCATCAGTCAGGATGTGTCCCAGAAGTTAATTGACAGCATGCCAGGGCGGATTGCAGAGGTCTTGAAAAAGAAGGGTCAACACTGCAAATATTGACTCTTTGCATCAACTTCATGTAATTGTCAATAAAAGCCTTTGACACTTACAAAATGCTTGTAATTATACTTCAGTATTCCATAGTGACATCTGACAAAAAATATCTAAAGTCACTGAAGCAGCAAACTTTGTGGAAATTAATAATTGTGTCATTCTCAACTTTTGGCCATGACTGTACACACATCTATACTGTACACATTGGTGTCCTATAGTGTATTTAACCTTGTGTTCGTCCCCTCCCTCCGTCTTATCTCTCCCTGCAGCTGTCCACTGCAACCTGACCCAGAATGGGATGGACCACCAGATGTGCCCGGACGATGTGACCTCTCACCTGGAGGAGGAGCCTCTGGACCAGGGCGCCATGCTGGACGACGACAGCCCCACCTATCAGGATGTGAGCCCCGGGTACCAGCGCCGCTCACCGCCCCAGCGCTCCGTCTCCGAGTCAGAACTCTCACGTGTAAGAACAGGGACTTCAGTGACGTCTTCATCAACCCAGTCCTCGGGACCCACTAGTCGTTACATATATTTGACGTATCCTAAATCCAGCACACCTGGTTCATATAAAAAAAAAACGCTTGCTGATTAGTTGACTAGTTTTCAGGTGTGCATGGTGTTGGAGCACATTAAATGTATGGTACGGCTGGTGTGACCCGAGGACTGGGTTGAGAAAGGCTGCTCTAACAAATGTCAGGATGGGTACCAGGCTGGGGTGACCACTCACCATAATCATTGGTATGTAATAATTTTGTAGGTGCATTTTGGGATATTAGTAACGCGTCCCAATTTTCAAGGAATTTCAGATCTGTAATTCTAACAGACAATCTTGAATTCAGCAATTACTTACTACACTTTCTGGCACCTAACCATTGCTTGATCAATCAAGTAAATACACAACTTTTCAAATGAACTCCCTTGACAGCCCTTATTCAATGTTTCCTGAGAATGACTTGTTTAGATTAAAGGTTGTCATCAGTGGAATTTTATTTTATTTCCTCTCTAAAAATGGCATCCTGTCGAGACAACAGATCTGACATTTCCTCCTTTTTCTGCCTCTGTCTCTGAAGGGAGATGAGAAAGAAAAACGACAGAGATAATTATCTGTCAAGCTGACTGCCTGGAACTGCTTTCACCCAGACAATATGTCCTCCAAGAAGCCCTATGTAGCTACGCCTTTGAAATGTAGAGGAACAACTAGGCTTGGGCAGATTTTAATATGGTCATCCTTCTCTTATCCCGGGATTTAGTGAAAACAAACACAGGCAAATCCAGCTCATAAAGTTGTACAAGCATAGCTAGTAGCTACCGAATGTCATTTCCGATGAGTGTGGACATTTACGAGCAAAAGTGAACGAGAGAAATTGTGCAAATGAACAAAGTTGTGATGCATGCTTTTCTGATGTGCACACGGAGGAGAGAACTAGTAGGAAGCATAGGGAAAAAAATGTCAGCTGTGCAGAACTCCTCCAGAACTCTCTGACTTCTGGCAGAAAGCCATTATAAGATATCTGACGGCAAACATTTTAGTAGTGAATTGCATACATGTGTAACTTCATCACCTCACGTGCGCCGCACAACAGAGACTCACTATAGATATAGAAATCTATACACTCCCGTTGTGCGAGTTACTAACAAGCGCGTGACTGGCTCAACCGTTCTGGGGAACTATAAGCTTCATAATGTGACAGGTGACCTGACGAACGCACTCTGCTTTATCTCCTAATGTATTGCACAAGTTGGCTGCAGGTATTAACTTAAAGTAGTTACAAATATTCACATTTTATTGAAAATGTTCAAATATTGAAAAACCGTCCTGTGGCTTTTTCCAAATACCCTGATAAACGGTATAACGCACAAGCCTACGAACAACTAGGATGTTTTTTTATGGTCTCACTGCGTGGTACAGGCCTTCTGTGTTCCTACAGTATAAGAGTGTGATGAACCACCATGTAGGTTCATTTGAAAATAATGTAATAACGGCATGGATCCCTATTCAGAGATAGGTACTGCTCCATAGTACTAGAGACGTCACTACAGACCTGGGTCCAATCACAACTGGCCGTGACCAGGAGTCCCATAGGGCGGCACACAATTGGCCCAGCATCGTCTGGGTGAGGGGGGGGGAGGGGCTTTACTTGGCTCATCACGCTCTAGCAACTCCTTGTGGTGGGCCGTGGGCCTGCAGGCTGACGTCAGTCGTCACATGAACGGAGTTTCCACACATGCGGCTGGCTTCCGGGATAAGTATGACTCAACCTTCATCTCCTGAGCCTTTTTTTTTTTTTTTAAAGAAACAAAATCTGTGGACGTTATGTTACCGTACTTCATTTTTCTTTTTTTCATTAATTTTTTTTTCTCACCTTTATTTAACCAGGTAGGCTAGTTGAGAACAAGTTCTTATTTACAACTGTGACCTGGCCAAGATAAAGCATAGCAGTGTGAACAGACAACAACACAGAGTTACACATGGAGTAAACAATAAACAAGTCAATAACACAGTAGAAAAAAAAGAGTCTATATACATTGTGTGCAAAAGGCATGAGGAGGTTGGCGAATAATTACAATTTAGCAGATTAACACTGGAGTGATAAATGATCAGATGGTCATGTGCAGGTAGAGATACTGGTGTGCAAAAGAGCAGAAAAGTAAATAAATAAAAACAGTATGGGGATGAGGTAGGTAAATTGGGTGGGCTATTTACCAATGGACTATGTACAGCTGCAGCGATCGGTTAGCTGCTCAGATAGCAGATGTTTAAAGTTGGTGAGGGAGATAAAAGTTTCCAACTTCAGCGATTTTTTTTTTTTTTTTTTTTTTTTTTTTTTTTTTTTTTTTTTTTTTTGCAATTCGTTCCAGTCACAGGCAGCAGAGAACTGGAAGGAAAGGCGGCCAAATGAGGTGTTTGCTTTAGGGATGATCAGTGAGATACACCTGCTGGAGCGCGTGCTACGAGTGGGTGTTGCCATCGTGACCAGTGAACTGCGAAAAGGCAGAGCTTTACCTAGCATGGATTTGTAGATGACCTGGAACCAGTGGGTCTGGCGACGAATATGTAGCGAGGGCCAGCCGACTAGAGCATACAGGTCGCAGTGGTGGGTGGTATAAGGTGCTTTAGTAACAAAATTGATGGCACTGTGATAAACTGCATCCAGTTTGCTGAGTAGAGTATTGGAAGCTATTTTGTAGATGACATCGCCGAAGTCGAGGATCGGTAGGATAGTCAGTTTTACTAAGTTTGGCGGCGTGAGTGAAGGAGGCTTTGTTGCGAAATAGAAAGCCGACTCTAGATTTGATTTTAGATTGGATATGTTTGATATGAGTCTGGAAGGAGAGTTTACAGTCTAGCCAGACACCTAGGTACTTATAGATGTCCACATATTCTAGGTCGGAACCATCCAGGGTGGTGATGCTAGTCGGGCGTGCGGGAGCAGGCAGCGAACGGTTGAAAAGTATGCATTTGGTTTTACTAGCATTTAAGAGCAGTTGGAGGCCACGGAAGGAGTGTTGTATGGCATTGAAGCTCATTTGGAGGTTAGATAGCACAGTGTCCGAGGAAGGGGCAGAAGTATACAGAATGGTGTCGGATGCACAGATGAAGACGGATGCACAGTACTGTCTTTTATCGATGGCGGTTATGATATCGTTTAGTACCTTGAGCGTGGCTGAGGTGCACCCGTGACCGGCTCGGAAACCAGATTGCACAGCGGAGAAGGTACGGTGGGAATCGAGATGGTCAGTGATCTGTTTGTTGACTTGGCTTTCGAAGACCTTAGATAGGCAGGGCAGGATGGATATAGGTCTGTAACAGTTTGGGTCCAGGGTGTCTCCCCCTTTGAAGAGGGGGATGACTGTGGCAGCTATCCAATCCTTGGGGATCTCAGACGATACAAAAGAGAGGTTGAACAGGCTGGTAATAGGGCTTGCGACAATGGCGGCAGATAGTTTCAGAAATAGAGTGTCCAGATTGTCAAGCCCAGCTGATTTGTATGGGTCCAGGTTTTGCAGCTCTTTCAGAACATCTGCTATCTGGATTTGGGTAAAGGAGAAGCTGGGGAGGCTTGGGCGAGTAGCTGAGGAAGGCATGGCCAGCCGTTGAGAAATGCTTGTTGAAGTTTTCGATTATCATGGATTTATCGGTGGGAATCAGTCAACTCTTCACATGTAGCATAAAGTACAACACGTCTTAATCACAAACTGTATTTTCAACCATGCGCATTGTACAGTATCTGCCATTTGAGTTCATGACTTTGATACCCTTTTCACACTACTGAGCCAAACCAACTCGAGCCAAGCTGTACTGCTCTGGCCAGGCTACACATAAGAAAAGAAAACGTCGGAGCCATCACAGTACGGCGCAGTTCTGCCTATAGAGGAACTCTGTGGCTAAGCAACGGCATCGACTGAAAGCATGACCTTTGTAGAGCATGGTGCCTTCAACTCCAGGATAATGGGTTCGATTCCTGGGACCACCCACCCCATAAAATATATGCACGCATGACTATGTCAAATTGGATAACAGCGTCTTCTAAACGGCATATATGATCATGGAAAATCAAGAGACCCTACAGATATCATGCCCAAAGCAATATCTTACTTTGTCTTACACACACATGAACTCCTATTGCCCTGCTGTGTTATGGACCCATATTGACTTCCGAGGTCAGGGAATTAAAAGCCAGCGTTGTGTATGCACGTTCTTTTGATGTGGCCCAATGAAGTCGGTCTTCACGCTGCTTGTAAATCCAATTTCTCAACCTGGAGGCGTCTTTTAAAGAAAGCGGTTATTAATTCACTCAGAATAGCGTGTCATTTCTCCCTCCCAGCTCGGCCTGCCGTCCACATAGCGACAGCCTAGCCTGCCTTATCCCCGCAACGTAATGGAATAATTAGTTAATTTTCTTTTCCGTTGAGCTTTGGGAGAGAGCGAAATAATAAAGGGAGAGAAACAGCAGGCCCAGGCAACCCCTGCCGCAATGCTGGACTAGTTAATTAAGTGAGCTACGAAGGAGATGGGGCGAGAACAACACTGGGGCTCGACGTCTCAAATGACCACTCAGTCAGTGTGACACTAATGGCTATTCCCTCTCAACAGTGAGGAAATGTATCGGAATGATGGAATGATGCAGTGTGGTATTGGAATGATGCAGTGTGCCCATGTATTCGCTAGATGGCGCTGTATGTTTGTGAATGCCAGAGCTGTGTAGTGTACTAACTAGGCTACACAGTGGTGGAGCTATGCTAACACTACAGTACGAGAGCTCCTTGAATGCCTTTAGATTATTGTAATAATGGTGTTACTTTGAATTAATGTAAGTAATTAATCAACTATCCATCGGTAAGGCTTTTAGTATCAATATTAAGTATCCTATTGCTGTGGGTTTCATTTTCATGGCTTTGGCAACTGACATCCTTAAAGTGTTTGTGTTTTGAAGTTGTCCTTGCTCTGTTGCTAAGGTAACATGTAAAATACATGAACTGCGTAGTGTGTTAAATTATGCCAAGGACAGATTGACTGTTTTTGTGTGTGTGTGTGTGTATTTACGAGCTTGTGCATGCAGACATATTCTCAATTTCTCACTTAGAAATAAAGCTGGCTTTTTCTCGCTCTGCACACCGGCGCTTGTCACTCAAATCTCTAATTGGCCCAGAGTCTCATGAAGTTCTGTGGATGATTTCCCTTTGTTTCTCCGTCTCTCTCACTCACTCACTCACTCACTCACTCACTCACTCACTCACTCACTCAGCCTCACCCAGAAACACTGCTCTGTGTTGCATTACAGTACTATGAAATACATGGATGGCTATTGATTCAGGAACTGTTGCAGTTCCCTCCAACCCCAGCGAGCTCACCCTGTGCAGTGAACATTATATACAGTCACTGCTGAGCAGTAGATTGAGCAAAGCCAAGCCCTCTCTCTTGGATGACATACAGTACCAGTCCAAAGTTTGGACACCTACTCATTCAAGGGTTTTTCTTTATTTTACTACATTGTAGAATAAAAGTGAATACATCAGAAGTATGAAATAACACATGGAATCATGGAGTAACCCAACAAGTTTGAAATCAAAATGTGTTTTAGATTCTTCAAAGTAGCCACCCTTTGCCTTGATGACAGCTTTGCACACTCTTGGCATCCTCTCAACCATCTTCACCTGGAATGTTTTTCCAACAGTCTTGAAGGAGTTCCCACATATGCTGAGCACTTGGTATATGCTGTTTCCCTTCACTCTGTAGTCCAACTCATCCCAAACCATCTCAATTGGGTTGAGGTTGGGTGATTGTGGAGGAGAGGTCATCTGATGCAGCGCTCCGTCTCTCTCCTTGGTCAAATAGCCCTAACACTGCTTAGATGTGTATTTTGAGTCATTGTCCTGTTGAAAAACAAAAGCTAGTCCCACTAAGCGCAAACCAGATGGGATGGCGTATCGCTGCAGAATGCTGTGGTCACCTACTCTGTGTCTCACAAAGGCACAGCGGTTGGAACCAGAAATCTCACATTTGGACGAATTTCCATCGTTCTAATGTCCATTTCTCGTGTTTCTTGGCCCAAGCAAGTCTCTTCATCTTGTTGGTGTCCTTTTTAGTAGGGGTTTCTTTGCAGCAATTCAACCATGGAGGCCTGATTAACGCAGTCTCCTCTGAACAGTTGATGTTGAGATGTGTCTGTTACTTGAACTCTGTAGCATTTATTTAAACTGCAATTTCTGAGGCTGGTAACTCTAATGAACTTATCCTCTGCAGCAGAGGTAACTCTGGGTCTTCCTTTCCTGTGGCAGTCCTCATGAGAGCCAGTTTCATCATAGCGCTTGATGGTTTTTGCGACAGCACTTGAAGAAATTTTGGAAGTTCTTGAAATGTTACGTATTGACTGACCTTTATGTCTTAAAGTAATGTCGGACTGTCATTTCTCTTTACTTATTTGAGCTGTTCTTGCCATTATATGGACTTGGTCTTTTACCAAATAGGGCTATCACCTGTATACCACCTCTACCTTGTCACAACACAACTTATTGGCTCAAATGCATTAAGAAGGAAAGAAATTCCACAAATGAACTTTTAACAAGGCAGTCATGTTAATTGAAATGCATTCCAGGTGACTACCTCTTGAAGCTGGTTGAGAGAATGCCAAGAGTGTGCTAAACTGTCATTTAAAAAAAAATGTTTAGGTTAATACATGATTCCAGATCTGTTATTTCATAGTTTTGATGTTTTCACTATTATTCTACAATGTAGAAAATAGTCCAAATAAAGAAAAACCCTGGAATCAGAAGGTGTCCAATGTTTTGACTGGTACTGTAGGTCCCATTTATGCTTTGCGAAAACCAAACACTGCGTTCCACAGTAAGAACCTTATACCAATGGTCAAGCATGGTGTGGTAGTGTGATGGTTTGGGGATGCTTTGCTGCCTCAGGACCTGGATGACTTGCCTTAGAGATTACTTCCTTCTATTATCTGAGAATGTCAGGCCAATCGTCTGTGAGCTGAAGCCCAGCTGGGGTCATGCAGCAAAACAATGATCCAAAACAGACAATCAAGTCTACATTTGATGTTTTGCAATGGCCTAGTCAAAGTCCAGACCGGATCCCAATAGAGATGTTGTGGCAGGACATGAAACGAGCAGTTCATGCCTGATAAAACCCACAAATGTCGCTGCGTTTAAAGCAGTTCTGCACGGAAAGAGTGGGTCAAAATTCCTCCACAGCGACTTGAGAGACTGATCAACAACTACAGGAAGCGTTTGGTTGGAGTCAGTTGCCTTAAAGTATTTGCCCCCATTCTAAATTCTCTACTTTTGCATATATATATATAATTTTTTTTATACTGAATGTCAGATCTTCAATGCAAACCTAAAATTGAGATAAAAGGGAATCTGAGTGAACAAATAAGAATTACATACTCATTTAATTTCATAAACAAAAGTTACGCAACACCAACAGTAATGCCCCCGTGTGAAAGTCATTTCCACTTTACACTCTAACTGGTTGTGCCACCTTTAGTTGCAGTGACTCCAACCAAACGCTTCCTGAAGGTGGTACAACCAGTTATTGAGTGTAAAGTGGAAATGACTTTCACACTGGGGCATTACTGTTGGTGTTGCATAACTTTTGTTTATGAAATAAATGAAATGAAATTCGTATGTGATATTTGTTCACTCCGGTTCCCTTCTATCTAATTTTAGGTTTGCGTTGAAGATCTGACATTCAGTATAAAAATATATATATGCGAAAGTAGAGAATTTAGAATGAGGGCAAATACTTTTTCACTGCACTGCTTCCTGTAGTTGTTGATCAGTCGCACACAAACACACACCTTCTCTTCTTTCTCTCCCCTTTCCTCCCTACTAGCTCATCGTAGTGTTTCTGGCTAAGCCATCCAGAGCTACACTAGCTCATTCGCCGTACTGTACTGTACCATATGCCCCAGGCTGCTAGTCAGGGTTAATTGGTGGCGAGCTGAGCTGTATTTAATGGTTAACGTGGGTTGTTGTTGCAACGCCGTCTTCTCCTCAGCGGAGGTCTCCTGTCTCTTCCGTCTCTGCAGATTTGGTGTCTCTGTGGCTATACTTGGCACTGGGAGAAGGACAGTCTCTCTCTGACTGACTGACTGACTGACTGACAGTCAGTCAGTCAGTCAATTAGTTAGGTAGGTAGGTAGAGACATAAAGGGGAATGTGGTGGGTAATGTTATGCTGGCCTAGCCGAGGTGGAGGCATGTTCTATTCCTATGCTGCACCACACAGCGAGCCGCTGCTGACTGGAGTGGGAGGGAAATGGGAGGAAGGGGGTGGATGTGAAATTTTAACCACCTCTCTCGGTGGGTAATTTGAGTCGCCCCTCAATCAAAACGAAGCGATGCCTGCACTTTCGCTACAGTGGCGGCTTGTTCAGCGGGACGCACACTGAATGCCTGAGGGATTAGGCAACATATGAACCATCAACCTGGCTGCATGTTGATGTCTGTCAAAGGATTTATAGTATGTCCCATTTTGGTCTAGTAAATAGTGCTGTACAATGATTCCATTAGTGCTTCTTCTGTAACATGCATATCTGCTTATTACCATATCTGTAGACATTGCTATATCATTGGTAAGGGAAGGGGGATACCTAGTCAGTTGTACAACTGAATGCATTCAACTGAAATGTGTCTTCTGCATTTAACACAACCCCATCCGAATACTGGCATGTACTGTGTAATTTCTAACCCTCTGAAGACTGGCATGTACTGTGTAATTTCTAATCCTCTGAAGACTGGCATGTACTGTGTAATTTCTAACCCTCTGAAGACTGGCATGTACTGTGTAATTTCTAACCCTCTGAAGACTGGCATGTACTGTGTAATTTCTAATCCTCTGAAGACTGGCATGTACTGTGTAATTTCTAACCCTCTGAAGACTGGCATGTACTGTGTAATTTCTAACCCTCTGAAGACTGGCATGTACTGTGTAATTTCTAACCCTAAGGCCAGCATGGTGTATGAGCTAGCTACTCTTGTGTATTACTGACCTGCAGATCTAGTCTTAGGAACTGTGCCATCCGGATTATACAGATGGCCCTTTTATCTACATTGGTTGATATTGTATTGTTTGTGTGTGCACTGTATATGTACAGTCTGTGTTAGTACTGTATGTGCCATCTATTTTGCCCCTATAAGTCATCTGTTGTCTTTCCCCTCCACGCAGTCGGGGAACGTAAAGCTGTCCAAGCCGGTGGCCCTGTGGACCCAGCAGGACGTGTGCAAGTGGCTGAAGAAGCACTGCCCCAAGCAGCACCAGATCTACAGTGACTCCTTCAAGCAGCATGACATCACAGGTGCGCCCGCCACAGCCTGAGTCTGTCTGTCTCGTCGCGGTCACTGTTGCCACCGTCGCCATGTCAATCATCCCCCTAACGAGCCCCTCCAAGGTCACACCCGTCCACCCGCCAACGACCCGCCTGCCGCATAATGACGAAGGCTAATTGCCACGCACTCAACCTCTCGGAGCACAACTGATTACATTAAGAATGTTTATTTGCAGCTCGCCGTGACTGGCGAAATTGAGCACTTCACCCATAATGCACTTAGGCCGTGAGGAAACCGAGGTCGCTGGGGTTAAGGGCTCAACCGGCGCACACTGCAGCGGCGTTCCATTAAGGGGTAGAAAATGCTAGCTGAAAAATGCTACTTTCCATTAAGATTAGTAGGAGCTGGTGACGTGCAGTAAGAATCCCACTTAGCCCATGTCAATAACATGTACATAAACAAATAAAATAGCAAATGATGCACTATGTAATAAAGAAAGAAAAGGGCCCAGTTCATCCATCTCATTTTGCTCATGAGAACCATCACCACGAGTTTGGCTAAATTCAAACTCGGCAATAAACTTAGGTTTAAAATAGTAGATCATCTTTAGCACGTTGTCTCTGAATATGCATTTCCTCATTTAGCCCGCCGATAATGAAACAAGCACATGACCTAAGATGTTGTCTCACAATTAGTGTAATGACCTGCAGTTGTGAGATGTTTTTGTCTCAGGATCAGAGGAGTGGATAAGGGGTTAACCACCGGCCCAATTAGCGATAACGATATGCACAAAACACGCTAGCAATTCCCCTCGTCATCCCAACCAGCATGAATTAACAGACTGCAATTAAAACAGGCCAGGGCCATACCAATCGGGCTCACAATGCAATTTGCATCCCAAACATGCAGAAATATCATGCATAATTTTTTCACTAGATTAGATTTAACTAGAGCAAGCAAATCATGAGGAATGTAGTATTGTGCTTGAGTACCACACTGTGTAAACAAACTAGTAGAATAGGAACAAGTACTGTGTACACAAAACACAACTAGAAAGACCTATTGAGTCCCACTGGCCAGGGCAAGGAAATTGAGTTGGAAATTGAAAATGCTGTGTGTGGTTCGTTTCTGGTCTGATTAGGAGAAGGCCCTTTGTTTGATAGGACTTACTTTTGCTATGGTCTCTATGGTAACAGAGTAGTAAGATAATATTTTCAACAGTCAGAGAGAACCCAACGCTCTTGTAGGAAGTCAATACTACCAATTTTCATTGGTCTTGGCCCACTGGTCCTCCTTTCAGAAGTAGCAAATCAATACAGGGCACCGTATCCAAATCATAACTCTTACACGTCCCTTATTTATGTCCCAGCTCTGACCGTGGAAGATATTTTACGTCTCAAGGCTTTGCAGCAGCACTACGTTTTCAGTTCGTTGAACGACTTCAATATGCAGCTGTCGGTTGCCATCCCCTGCCAGCAACGTGGAGCGGCAGCCAAAGTCAAAATCAATGTTTCCCATCCGAGCACCTCGATTGCCAAGATCCCCCACCCCCTCTCAACGCTCCCGAAAGACCACCTCCGAGTTTGACATTAACACCGAGCTGTCATTTTAAAATGCATTAAAGCATATTAAGGTGTAATTAGATATTAGTCCCCTAATCTTGTGTAATTACAGAGACTGAGTCGTGGCAGCGAGCAAACAGCGTAGTGTGGTAAATGAGTTTAGTACACATTTACTGATACCCGTAAGTGTAATCAGTGGAGAGGTGCACAAACATATGTAATCAGAAGAGGGAAGTGAAGGGGTTGGCGTCGATTGAATCGCACTCCCCTGTCATGGAGCGGTGCATTGAATGAATTAGAACATGGTGATCCAATGGCCTCCCACTCCAGACAGATAAAGAAAGGAATTGAAATAGATATGAGACAGTTGGGCAGTGTATCCCAAATGGCACCCTATTCCGTATGTAGTGCGCTACTTTTGACCTATAGGGGCCCATATGGCTCTGGACAGAAGTAGTGCACTAAATGGCAGGTAGCCTAGTGGTTAGTGCGTTGGGCTAGTAACCGAAAGGTTGCTAGATCGAATCCCCAAGCTGACAAGGTAAAAATCTGTTGTTTTGCCCCTGAACAGGGCAGTTTAACCCAGTGTTCCTAGGCCGTCATTGTAAATAAGAATTTGTTCTTAACTGACTTGCCTAGTTAAATAAAGGTTAAAAAAAAAATATAAAAAAATGTAGGGAATAGAGTGCCATTTGGGACACACACTTGCAGTCAAAAATATAAGAATCAAACAATCTAAAGTGACTGTAGAGAAATGGTGATGTTTTTAACAGCATTGGTTCTATTCAGTGGTTCACCTCTGTAAGAGCATAGTAAGAAGGATAGTAGTCTTTTATTGTAATATCGAGTGTTTTGATGTATCACCAAGTGCTATTGGAAAAACCCTGACTGCTGCTTAACCCAGTTGCACATGTTGCACACCGCTTATAAATGTTGTAAAAGGTATAAGCTTGTCACACAGCCAAGTTCCATCCTGTAAACACCCCCTCGTTTTTCCTCGGTCCATCTCTCCCTTTACAAATCACAGTGGCACATATTACACAGTGGCAACCTGTGAGACACCTCCCCAGACATGTTCAAATCACAGCTGGTGTGGGTTATGATGGGCTGGTGCTCATTCCTCAAGTACTGTGTAGGACCCAATCAATGTAATGCAAATGGTCCGGGTGGCCATTTTGACTAATTGTTCAGCAGTCTTATGGCTTGGGGTTAGAAGCTGTTAAGGAGCCTTTTGGACCTATACCTGGCGCTCCGGTACCGCTTGCCGTGTGTTAGCAGAGACAACAGTCTATGACTTTGGTGACTGGAGTCTTTGACCGTTACCCAGTAGAGGGGTCATTTAAATGGTGTTTTTCACCTTTCTCACAGCTCATCAAATATACATTTGCTACCCTGTGCGACACCTACCCAAGCACGTTCAAATCATAATCTACACAGACTGATTTGAACGTGCCTGGGTAGGTGTCGCACAGGGTAGAAAATGTATACCCATCTACTGGGCAATAGGCCTAAACAGCACTTGAGGAACGAGGACTAGCCCATCCTAAACTACACCAATGTCTCTCTGAGGACTAGGCATTCAGGCTAAAGGCTACATGCTTATTACTGACGCTCAGCCTGCAAACGGCTCCACTGTTGACCATTTTAGTAAGTTAAAAAATAAACATGATACTACCTGAATATTCTCCTTAGAGGTCTTCACGGGTCCAAAAACTTTCACCCGGAACCGAAATGCATAAATAAAAATGAATAGAGGCCCGTTTCAAATGGACCAAAGGACAACTAGACCCCCTCCGTATAGAGACCTGGTCGAATCCAGACCCGGTACGATCCGAGTGAGGGAAGCAGCAGAAAAAGTTTATTGTTCATTTTTAAAGCTACTTTATTAACCGGAGCTGATAAAGCACTAGAGGGAGAGGGGTGCCACTCTAGCAGGTGGGGTGAGGGGTCGTACTGTGAGCGAGTGACATGGGGAGCGGGGAGGATGGGAGGGGAGAGACAAGCGACAGAAACCAACCAACCAAGCCATCTCGCACTATAGCTGCCATAGCTAGGTTATTTATCATCAAATATGATCACGTAGGACCGGTGTTGGATTGCATCAAACTGGGAGACTCTAATTAAGCTAGGCTAACTGAGGCTGCAGTGCATGTGCTTTCTCATCCTACAACTCCGTTCAGAATATTAAGTAGCAACCTGACTGTCTGTTGGCTGTTGGTCGTTTGTAGGCTATCCTTTAAAAGTAATTTTAATTCCATCTTCCATTGATTCCATATCTTCTAACTTTTGCCTCACGGTGTGAGGCTCTATGGCTGTAGCCTATTGCTGCTTTGATGACTTATGATTGGCCAACCGCAAGCTACACGCGCCACGTTCCACTCTCATGAAAAGCAAGAGCCACATTATTAATGATACCATTTCTCTCGCTCTCTCTACTGCAGCAGTCTCCTTCTGATCTATATGGGCCCTTTCGGACAAGTCTGTTAGAATTACACATACCCACATACCCGTGACTATTAAATCAGATCTGACCCAAAGCTGTGACATTATTTAGAATTCTGGACCTGCTCGGGTATTTGGGTAGACGTGGATTCGTGAAGGCCTCTATTTCTCCTAACAAATGACCCATCTGGACAGCTGTCGGGTAGAGAGACAGAGGGAATTGTCAGTTAGTCATCCCACTGATGAGGTGATTTTTTTTTATTTTTATGTGGGCCTTGATTATGTCTTGACGATGTCTGGATCCAAGCGGATGGATTGCTTGATTATGAGGTTAGATTGATCCCAAGTGATCATAAGTGGAGAATTCTGAAGGATGCAATTGATCCTCAATGATTGTGAGGAGAAACATTGAGTGACACAATGGAACGAATGCAATAGTAAGTGATTTAGATTGGATCTGAGTGATCTGGAGAGCCACCTAATTGTATGATCATTTGGTTCCTCTCACAAATCAAATACAATGTATTATATTGTTCCTCTGCGCTAGTTAATAAACAACGATTAGTGACCAGATACTGTAGATGGGCAGTGACTCTGCATTAGCATCCTGCTGAGGTTGCAGTCTGTGCATCTGATTATCCCTCTGCTGCTGTGCTTGGCTTCATTCAGGAAGAGGGCTGCAGCCCATTGAGAATGATGCCCCTCTTTTAGACCATTATAGAATATTACATTGACAAGGATGTATTGCTCATTGCATGAAATGAATTATTGCATATGTGGAAGGTAACCAGAGCCTCCTGAAACATTCAGTAGTCTATACCCACTTACACAGAAGACCCACACATGCAGCTGTGTCTGACGGTTTTATCTAGATCTACATTCTCCCCCTCTATCTCCAGTTCCAGCCAGCCCAGCTCGTACTGTCAAACACATGAACACATGTATGTTTGCTGACTGGAGCCATTTTGGAGAGAGTTGGGAAAGTGAGGCTAATTTGCTGCTTTTGTGCCCCTGTCTTCACCCTCTGCTGCTCCACAGAGCAGTAATTAGCATGGCTTTTGGTTCAAACGCAAAAAGGGACAGATCCCGCCGGGGTGTGTGTGTGTGTGTGTGTGTGTGTGTGTGTGTGTGTGTGTGTGTACTCTAAGCCCCATTCATCAAACGCGGTGGTCGACTGTGCCAGGCCATAGATTAATCTGCCAGCAGCCCCACACTGAGGGAGGTCTGCACTCCCCCTGCCCATTAATCTAACGCCTGGTCTGTGGGCTCTGTGTGTGTGTGTGCACTGTAGGTTTGTATATGTAGATTTATGAATATGCTGACTTGAATAATGTATATTACAGTATCTGTACCTTTATAGGGGGGAGTAGTCATTTTCAATAGTAACTCATATTTGGATGAGGAGGAGGCAGTGCCTCATTCCCAGGCAGGTTTGGGGTAATGATATAGAGGGGCGGACAGTGAGAGAGGGCAGAGCTAACACCGCCAACCAACAGGCTTACAGGGGTAATGGTATAGAAGGGCGGACAGGCTACTGGAGAGTGGGAAGAGTGGGAGTGAAATTTAAATCCAATCAATATTGTGCAACTGAAGAGGCAGAAGTGGCTTAAATAATTTTCTCTGTCAATTGGCCAAAGATAAGTGGATACAGGCGATGAAGTAAAAAGGGAGCTTTGTTGTCTGGCAATGTTCCCATCAGACAGAGCTAGAGGAGAGGAAAGTATTACACTTATTCAGATGGAAACAGAAGCCCTCTTACCTTAGCTGGGGTTGAGTCAGAGTGTGTGTGCGTGTGCATTAGGGATGGGCACGGTTAATGGAATATCCAGATATCCGAACGGACGTTAGTATTTGATTACTTAAGTGAGTGTTCATTTTTGGAGTAGACCTATTTTAACAATGAAAACGATTTTTCTAAATGAAATAATCCTTGCAACGTTTTTATAAAACGGTGAGTTGAGCTACTGCTGGGCATTTCGCCGTCCAGGCTGCCCTGACATCGGTATGCTGTTTCCCCCACTTCAAATAGCAATTCTTCTGTCATGGCAAAATTCTCTGTCGCCGTTGCTGGCAAATTACCTGAGAAAAGCACCCTGTCCCCTGTTTACCTTTGCGTCATTCTGATCGGTCGAGCAAACGACTTTACAATAAGAATTTTTACTATCCGAAAAACTGACACGATATTATTCGAATACTAACACAACCAATCTCTAAATAAAACAATGTTACCTGCCATGATGTGACCCATTAGGAAATAGCTACTCTAACTCCACCACTGTCCCAGTGCTCCCGCATTTTGGGGTCACTGTGCTTTGTCTTAGCACTCCACTCATCCCCAAGTTGTCTAGTCAGTCCTGTACAAGTCTCTTCTTTCTCTACACTCTTCTTCTTTTCTTACTTTTTGTCTTCTTTTCTTCAAATCCACGCCCAGTCCCTCTCAACTAGAGGTCGACCGATAATGATTTTAATTAAATTTTGAAATGTATTTGTAATAATGACAATTACAACAATACTGAATGAACACTTATTTTAACTTAATATAATACATCAATAAAATCAATTTAGCCTCAAGTAAATAATGAAACATGTTCAATTTGGTTTAAATAATGCAAAAACAAAGTGTTGGAGAAGAAAGTAAAAGTGCAATATGTGCTATGTAAGGAAGCTAACGTTTCAGTTCCTTGCTCAGAACATGAGAACATATGAAAGCTGTGGTTCCTTTTAACATGAGTCTTCAATATTCCCAGGTAAGAAGGTTTAGGTTGTAGTTAGTATAGGAATTATAGGACTAATTATAGGACCCTCTATACCATTTGTATTTCATTAACCTTTGACTATTGGATGTTCTTATAGGCACTTTAGTATTGCCAGTGTAACAGTATAGCTTCCGTCCCTCGCCTCGCTCCACCCTGGGCTCGAACCAGCAACACAACGACAACAGCCACCGTCGAAGCAGCGTTACCCATGCAGAGCAAGGGGAACAACTACTAGAAGGCTCAGAGCGAGTGACGTTTGAAACGCTATTAGCACATGCTGACTAGCTAGCCATTTCACTTCGGTTACACCAGCCTCATCTCGGGAGTTGATAGGGTTGAAGTCATAAACAGTGCAATACTTGACACACAACGAAGAGCTGCTGGCAAAACGCACGAAAGTGCTGTTTGAATTAATGTTTACGTGCCTGCTTCTGCCTACCACCGCTCAGTCAGATACTTAGATACTTGTATGCTTGTATGCTCAGTCAGATTATATGCAACGCAGGTCACGCTAGATAATATCTAGTAATATCATCAACCATGTGTAGTTAACTAGTGATTATGATTGATTGTTTTTTATAAGATGAGTGCTAGCTAGCAACTTACCTTGGCTTACTGCATTCGTGTAACAGCCAGTCTCCTTGTGGAGTGCAACGAGAGCGAGGCAGGTCGTTATTGCGTTGGACTAGTTAACTGTAAGGTTGCAAGTTTGGATCCCCTGAGCTGACAAGGTGAAAATCTGTCATTCTGCCCCTGAACAAGGCAGTTAACCCACTGTTCCTAGGCTGTCATTGAAAATAAGAATGTGTTCTTAATGGACTTGCCTAGTTAAATAAAGATTAAATAAAGGTGTAAAAATTGTTATGAAAACTTGAAATCGGCCCTAATTAATCGGTCAACCTCTACTCTCAACCTTCTCTCTCTTCAGGCGTTCTCCCCTCATCCTCTACTCCTCTCTTCTTTCTTCGCCTGGACATGCTACACTGCTCTGTGTATTAATTGTGGTTTGATACATTCCCTGTTGTGGCTTCGTGGGATTGTTGAGTCAATGACTCAGAACTGCAGTGGAGAGAGAGAGAGAGAAGTCTGGACCTCAACAGAGGCGTTTCGCCCGGCTGCTACTGGAAGGAGAGGAGAGGCGCTATGTTGGCACTGCCGCCAAAAAACTGGCAGCTTGGCTCCGAAATGCTCTTATCTCGACGCATCTTAAGCTGTCCACAATCGTGCAGTTCTATCGCCTTTTAACTCTGAGCTGTTGATGACTAAAGATGCGTTATTATAGCAGTTGTTTAGTCATTGATCTGAAAGCTTTATCTCTCATACATCCTGTATGGTTGTTTGTTTATAGAACAGATAGCCAGCCACGAGGTAAAGCTAAAGAGGTGTCCCTGTTGAAAGGCAGATTTGTGTTGGATTTCGGATGAGGTGCCAAGTGATGGTTGGTCGTTATTTATAGACTCCTCAAGTGATCCTTTAGCGTTCATGTTGTCGTTCTCACCCCCTCACTCACATCCCATTTTACTGGCCCTCGTAGACCAGTAAAATGTCTAGTTGACTACTACACAAATACAGAGTAGCTATCATTAAACCATACAGGAGCTGGCATTACAATTTGATTTGTTTTTTTGGACACATTTAGCGTTTTTGCCACACTTGCCATAGTTATCTGCAAATAACATGTTTTGGCAGAGTAGATTTTCCGATGCTGTAGAGCTGGGCGATTTAGGCAGCAACCGATATCGTGATACATTTTTTGAACTGATGCGATAACGATAAGTTTATAACCTTAATCTGCTGGGTTTATATTTTTAAACTACAACTACTACTAGTTTGATGGTTGTAGCCATCAGTTGTCACATTTAACAAACACCCATTTAGCAAAGTTATTCATTTCCAATTTCACATTTCTCTAGTATAGGCTACTTATTGTAATGAACGATATCAGCAAAAGGCCTGCGATAAGTGATCGGTGTGGTGTTGATAATTCTCGGTTTATCGTCCCAGCTCTACAATGCTGTTAGCTTTATACCACCAACACACAGCTTTGTGTGGTAATTCATGGTTGCATAAAGCCTAAAACTGAATTAAATCACCAAAAGTGACATTCAGAAGATGACCTAGCCTACAATGCTTTCACAAAACACCCTTTTTTGTTATTTTTGTTACCTCAAATAATGAGCCGTGTCAAAGAAAGTAAATATGCACAAAGTCGTTAAGTAACAAATCGTTATGAAAATCTACAGTGCGTAAAGAGTCAGTAAGTACAGTGCTGTTGGAGGAGTGGATGGGAGGAAGGAGCTTGGGGGTGAAAGAGAGAGCATGTGGCAGTCACACCACCCCGCTGTGAGACCGTAAACCAGGGAACGTTCACGGCTGCTAGCCAATCATGAGGAGCGATCCGGAGCCCAGAGTCATTAGGGTCAACGAGCGATGGGTGGCTCTACAGGGGTTGGGTTTATGCATGGTAATCACCGGGAATTATCTACTATCTAGCTCCCCAATCCCGCACACTGC
Source organism: Oncorhynchus mykiss (assembly GCF_057628025.1). Lineage (NCBI taxonomy): Eukaryota > Metazoa > Chordata > Actinopteri > Salmoniformes > Salmonidae > Oncorhynchus > Oncorhynchus mykiss. The sequence goes on along the minus strand of NC_143039.1, from coordinate 44,158,109 downwards.
CACAAAGGCCTTCCATAACGAGCGTAATTCATTAGACTCTACTTTCTCCATTGCGTTTTTATTACCGGACCAAATCCGCCACTTTTTAAACAAATTATATTAAAGAACATTAAATTAGGGATTATGAAAATCAAGAGCTCCCAGAAGGAGGTGCCTATGGGTGAAAGAAGAGTAATAATTATGTTAAGTGTGTTATGTCGCAAGATGAAGATATTTCTTCAGTGGGTCTTCATTGGCTGCTCGACGCTACCTGCTAGCATACCCGCGCAGAAATGTAATAACATGTATTGAATGGATAGACTAGAGCAGGGATCCTCAACTAGATGCATTTTTTTTTCTTCTTGAGCGGATGGTCGGGGGCCGGAACGTAATTACAAATAATTTGTAGGCTGCAGATTGACCGCAGGAAGCCCAAACTGATATTTTTGACTAAAACACAATAATTTCAAACCTTACTTACATTTGTATATGATCACGTCTTTCTATTTTGATTTTAAATTTCCAATCACTTGGAGCTGATGTCATGTACGGTCATGTTGTGTCTTGTTTTTGTCCTTTCCCTTCACCCTGTCTCCCTCTGCTGGTCGTTGTTAGGTTACCTTTTCTCCCCCTCTTTCCCCCAGCTGTGCCTTGTCTCCTCCTAACTACCTCGTCACCCCTTTTCCCACCTGTTCCCTTTTTCCCTCTGATTAGTCCTCTATATCTCTCTCTGTTTCTGCTCCTGTCTTTGTCGGATTCTTGTTTGTGTTGTTCATGCCTGAACCAGACTATCGTCATGTTTGCTGCAACCTTGTCCTGTCCTGTCGGAACCTGCCGGTCCATCTGAGCCTACGTTTTGTTTTGTTATTAAAGAAGCTCTGTTTACGTTAATTCGCTTTTGGGTCCTCATTCACGCACCGTAACAGAAGAATCCGACCCCGTAACAGAAGAATCCGACCAAGAATGGACCCAGCGACTTCGGATCCTCTCCACTCAGCCGTCGAGATCCAGGGAGCGATGCTAGGCAGACACAAGCAGGAATTGTCTGCTGCTCGACATGCCGTTGAGACCCTGGCCACCCAAGTCTCCAACCTCACAGAACAGGTTCACCATCTCCGCCTCGATCCACCGGCCACTTCCAGGGCTTTCGAATCTCCGGAGCCCAGAATCAATAACCCGCCGTGTTACTCTGGGGAGCCCACTGAATGCCGCTCGTTCCTCACCCAGTGTGATATTGTGTTTTCTCTCCAGCCCAACACTTACTCCAGGAGCACTGCTCGTGTCGCCTACGTCATATCTCTCCTTACTGGACGGGCTCGTGAGTGGGGCACGGCAATCTGGGAGGCAAGGGCTGAGTGTACTAACCAGTATCAGGACTTTAAGGAGGAGATGATACGGGTTTTTGATCGATCTGTTTTTGGGGAGGAGGCTTCCAGGGCCCTGTCTTCCCTATGTCAGGGTAATCGATCCATAACAGACTACTCTATTGAGTTTCGCACTCTTGCTGCCTCCAGTGGCTGGAACGAGCCGGCTTTGCTCGCTCGTTTTCTGGAGGGTCTCCGCGCAGAGGTAAAGGATGAGATTCTCTCCCGGGAGGTTCCTTCCAGCGTGGATTCCTTGATTGAACTCGCTATTCGCATTGAGCGACGGGTTGATCTTCGTCACCGAGCTCGTGGAAAGGAGCTCGCGTTCTCCGTTGCCCCCCTCTCCGCATCACTACCATCTTCCTCTGCCGGCTCGGGTGCTGAGCCTATGCAGCTGGGAGGTATCCGCATCTTGACTAAGGAGAGGGAACGGAGAATCACCAACCGCCTCTGTCTCTATTGCGGTTCTGCTGGTCATTTTGTCACTTCATGTCCAGTAAAAGCCAGAGCTCATCAGTAAGCGGAGGGCTACTGGTGAGCGCTACTACTCCTGTCTCTCCTTCAAGATCCTGCACTACCTTGTCGGTCCATCTACGCTGGACCGGTTCGTCAGCTTCCTGCAGTGCCTTAATAGACTCTGGGGCGGAGGGCTGTTTTATGGACGAGACCTGGGCTCGGGAACATGACATTCCTCTCAGACAGTTAAGGGAGTCCACGGCCTTGTTCGCCCTGGATGGTAGTCCTCTCCCCAGGATTCAGCGTGAGACGCTACCTTTAACCCTCACTGTTTCTGGTAATCATAGCGAAACCATTTCTTTTTTAATTTTTCGTTCACCTTTTACACCTGTTGTTTTGGGCCATCCCTGGCTAGTTTGTCATAATCCTTCCATTAATTGGTCTAGTAATTCTATCCTCTCCTGGAACGTCTCTTGTCATGTGAAATGTTTAATGTCTGCTATCCCTCCTGTTTCCTCTGTCTCTTCTTCACAGGAGGAGCCTGGCGATTTGACAGGGGTGCCGGAGGAATATCACGATCTGCGCACGGTGTTCAGTCGGTCCAGGGCCACCTCTCTTCCTCCACACCGGTCGTATGATTGTAGTATTGATCTCCTTCCGGGAACCACTCCCCCCCGGGGTAGACTATACTCTCTGTCGGCTCCCGAACGTAAGGCTCTCGAAGATTATTTGTCTGTAGCTCTTGCCGCCGGTACCATAGTCCCCTCCTCCTCTCCCGCCGGAGCGGGGGTTTTTTTTGTTAAGAAGAAGGACGGGTCCCTGCGCCCCTGCATAGATTATCGAGGGCTGAATGACATAACAGTGAAGAATCGTTATCCGCTTCCTCTTATGTCTTCAGCCTTCGAGATCCTGCAGGGAGCCAGGTTTTTCACTAAGTTGGACCTTCGTAACGCTTACCATCTCGTGCGCATCAGGGAGGGGGACGAGTGGAAGACGGCGTTTAACACTCCGTTAGGGCACTTTGAATACCGGGTTCTTCCTTTCGGCCTCGCTAACGCTCCAGCTGTCTTTCAGGCATTAGTCAATGATGTCCTGAGAGACATGCTGAACATCTTTGTTTTCGTTTACCTTGACGATATCCTGATTTTTTCACCGTCACTCCAGATTCATGTTCAGCACGTTCGACGTGTCCTCCAGCGCCTTTTAGAGAATTGTCTTTTTGTGAAGGCTGAGAAGTGCTCTTTTCATGCCTCCTCCGTCACATTTCTCGGTTCTGTTATTTCCGCTGAAGGCATTAAGATGGATCCCGCTAAGGTCCAAGCTGTCATTGATTGGCCCGTCCCTATGTCACGCGTCGAGTTGCAGCGCTTTCTCGGCTTCGCGAACTTCTATCGTCGTTTCATCCGTAATTTCGGTCAGGTGGCAGCCCCTCTCACAGCCCTTACTTCTGTCAAGACGTGCTTTAAGTGGTCCGTTTCCGCCCAGGGAGCTTTTGATCTCCTCAAGAATCGTTTTACATCCGCACCTATCCTTGTTACACCTGACGTCTCTAGACAGTTCATTGTCGAGGTTGACGCGTCAGAGGTGGGCGTGGGAGCCATTCTTTCTCAGCGCTCCTTCTCTGACGACAAGGTCCACCCTTGCGCGTATTTTTCTCATCGCCTGTCGCCATCGGAACGTAACTATGATGTGGGAAACCGCGAACTGCTCGCCATCCGCTTAGCCCTAGGCGAATGGCGACAGTGGTTGGAGGGGGCGACCGTTCCTTTTGTCGTTTGGACTGACCATAGGAACCTTGAGTACATCCGTTCTGCCAAACGACTTAATGCGCGTCAGGCGCGCTGGGCGCTGTTTTTCGCTCGTTTCGAGTTCGTGATTTCTTATCGTCCGGGCTCTAAGAACACCAAGCCTGATGCTTTATCTCGTCTCTTCAGTTCTTCAGTAGCCTCCACTGACCCCGAGGGGATTCTCCCTGAGGGGCGTGTTGTCGGGTTGACTGTCTGGGGAATTGAGAGGCAGGTAAAGCAAGCACTCACTCAAACTCCGTCGCCGCGCGCTTGTCCCAGGAACCTTCTTTTCGTTCCCGTTCCTACTCGTCTGGCCGTTCTTCAGTGGGCTCACTCTGCCAAGTTAGCCGGCCACCCTGGCGTTCGGGGTACGCTTGCTTCCATTCGCCAGCGCTTTTGGTGGTCCACCCGGGAGCATGACACGCGTCGCTTCGTGGCTGCTTGTTCGGTCTGCGCGCAGACTAAGTCCGGTAACTCTCCTCCTGCCGGCCGTCTCAGGCCGCTTCCCATTCCCTCTCGACCGTGGTCTCACATCGCCTTAGATTTTGTCACCGGACTGCCTTCGTCAGCGGGGAAGACTGTTATTCTTACGGTTGTCGACAGGTTCTCTAAGGCGGCTCATTTTATTCCCCTTGCTAAGCTTCCTTCTGCTAAAGAGACGGCACAAATCATCATCGAGAATGTTTTCAGAATTCATGGCCTTCCGTCAGACGTCGTTTCGGACAGAGGTCCGCAATTCACGTCTCAATTTTGGAGGGAGTTTTGCCGTTTGATTGGGGCTTCCGTCAGTCTCTCTTCCGGCTTTCACCCCCAGTCTAACGGTCAAGCAGAACGGGCCAATCAGACTATTGGTCGCATCTTACGCAGTCTTTCTTTTCGCAACCCTGCGTCTTGGTCAGAACAGCTCCCCTGGGCAGAATACGCCCACAACTCGCTTCCTTCGTCTGCGACCGGGCTATCTCCTTTTCAGAGTAGCCTCGGGTACCAGCCTCCGCTGTTCTCATCTCAGTTCGCCGAGTCCAGCGTCCCCTCCGCTCAGGCTTTTGTCCAACGTTGCGAGCGCACCTGGAAGAGGGTCAGGTCTGCACTTTGCCGTTATAGGGCGCAGACTGTGAGGGCTGCTAATAAGCGTAGAACTAAGAGTCCTAGATATTGTCGCGGTCAGAGAGTTTGGCTCTCCACTCAGAACCTTCCCCTTAAGACCACTTCTCGCAAGTTGACCCCGCGGTTCATTGGTCCGTTCCGTATTTCTCGGATCATTAATCCTGTCGCAGTTCGACTTCTTCTTCCGCGATATCTTCGTCGCGTCCACCCGGTCTTCCATGTCTCCTGTGTCAAGCCCGTTCTTCGCGCCCCCGCTCGTCTTCCCCCCCCCCCCCCCCATCCTTGTCGAGGGCGCACCCATCTACAGGGTCCGTAGGATTTTGGACATGCGTCCTCGGGGCCGTGGTCATCAGTACCTAGTAGATTGGGAGGGGTACGGTCCTGAGGAGAGGAGTTGGGTTCCCTCTCGGGACGTGCTGGACCGTGCGCTGATCGATGATTTCCTCCGTTGCCGCCAGGTTTCCTCCTCGAGTGCGCCAGGAGGCGCTCGGTGAGTGGGGGGGTACTGTCATGTACGGTCATGTTGTGTCTTGTTTCTGTCCTTTCCCTTCACCCTGTCTCCCTCTGCTGGTCGTTGTTAGGTTACCTTTTCTCCCCCTCTTTCCCCCAGCTGTGCCTTGTCTCCTCCTAACTACCTCGTCACTCCTTTTCCCACCTGTTCCCTTTTTCCCTCTGATTAGTCCTCTATATCTCTCTCTGTTTCTGCTCCTGTCTTTGTCGGATTCTTGTTTGTGTTGTTCATGCCTGAACCAGACTATCGTCATGTTTGCTGCAACCTTGTCCTGTCCTGTCGGAACCTGCCGGTCCATCTGAGCCTACGTTTTGTTTTGTTATTAAAGAAGCTCTGTTTACGTTAATTCGCTTTTGGGTCCTCATTCACGCACCGTAACAGAAGAATCCGACCCCGTAACAGCTGATTTCCTGCTGTTTTTACATGTCAAGCACTGAACATGAAAAAATTAATGTTTTTTTTTTTTTGCTCAGAAAACAAATTTGGCCCACTGGCTGCCAGTTGGGGAACCCTGGACTAGAGAGTGATCTATTCATGGTTTGAGAATAGTCCCCTTGGTGAGATCTACACAATGTAAATGGGATATTTCATGGATGTATATATTGTGCTGCTTATTGTATGTAGCAAAGTTTAATGCAGTTAAAGGCAGCATTCAGAGAGACAGTCATTTTTGGTCAGTTATGCTTTAGTTCACCTTGAGGTGCTTCAGAGATCTGAAGTGTGATCCAATTCCAAACAATTGATCAATTTCATTAAATATACATTGTTACTTATGGTGTTTATTTTGGGTGGGAGAGACGCATCAGTCTTATCTCATGAGGGGTTGGTTTTAACCTTTCTAACGCTCTCTCTCCCTCTTTCCATCCAGGACGGGCTCTGATGAGATTGACGGACAGGAAGCTGGAGCGAATGGGCATCATGCAGGACGGCCAACGGCAGTACATCCTCCAGCAGGTCCTGCAGCTCCGCGTCAGAGAGGAAGTCCGAACCCTGCAACTACTCACGCAAGGTATACAGCGCATTCGGGAAAGTATTCAGACCCGTAGGTTTTTTCCCACATTTTGTTACGTTTACAGCCTTTATTCTAAAACGGATTAAAAACATGTTTTCCCTCGTCAATCTACACACAATACCCCATAATGACAAAGCAAAAACATTTTATTTATTTATTTTGCGAAGTTGTAAAAAAAATATAAATAATATTTAACATAAGTATTCAGACCCATTACTCAGTACTTTGTTGAAACACCTTTTGGCAGCGATTACAGCCTAGAGTCTTCTTGGGTATGACGCTACAAGCTTGGCACACCTGTATTTGGGGTGTTTCTCCCATTCCTCTCTGCAGATCCTCTCAAGCTCTGTCAGGTTGGATGGGGAGCATTGCTGCACAGCTATTTTCAGGTATCTCCAGAGATGTTCGATCGGGTTCAAATCCAGGCTCTGGCTGGGCCACTCAAGGACATTCAAAGACTGCTTAGGGTCGTTGTCCTGTTGGAAGATAAACCTTTGCCCCAGTCTGAGGTCCTGAGCGCTCTGGAGCAGGTATCAAGGATATCTCTGTACTTTTCTCCATACATCTTTGCCTCGATCCTGACTAGCCTCCCAGTCCATGCCTCTGAAAAACATCTCCACAACGTGATGCTGCCACCACCATGTTTCACCGTAGGGATGGTGCCAGGTTTCCTCCAGACATGACACTTTGCATTGTCTATAGAATTCAATCTTGGTTTCTCATGGTCTGAGAGACTTTAGGTTCCTTTTGGCAAACTCCAAGTAGGCTGTCATGTGCATTTTACTAAGGAGTGGCTTCCGTCTGGCCACTCTACCAAAAGGCCTGATTGGTAGAGTCCTGCAGAGATGGTTGTCCGTCTGGAAGGTTATCCAATCTTCACAGGGGAGCTCGGGTCAGAGTGACCATCGGGTTCTTGGTCACCTCCCTGACCAAGGCCCTTCTCCCCTGATTGCTTAGTTTGGCCGAGCTCTAGTAAGGGACTCGGTGGTTCCAAACTTCTTGCATTTAAGAATGATGGAGGCCATTGTGTTCTTGGGGACCTTCAATGCTGCAGACATTTTTTGGTAACCTTCCCCAGATCTGTGCCTCGACACAATCATGGCTTGGAGCTCTATGAACAATTCCTTTGACCTCATGGCTTGGTTTTTGGTCTGACGTGTACTGTCAACTGTAGAACCTTATATAGACAGGTGTATGCCTTTCCAAATCATGTCCAATCAATTGAATTTACCACAGGTGGGCTCCAAGTTTTAGAAACATCTCATGGATGATCAATGGAAACAGGATGCATTTGAGCTCAATTTCGAGTCTTAGCAAAGGGCCTGAATATTTAGGTAAATACGGTATTCCTGTTTTCGCTTTGTCATTTTGGGGTAGTTGTGTGTGTGTGTAGATTGCTGAGGATTTTTTATTTTATTTTTTTTATCAATTTTGTGTGGTAGTGTCTCAAATGGCCCCCTATTCCCTATATAGCGCACTACGTTTGACCAACAGTAGGAATATAATGAAAAGGGTGCCATCTGGGATGCACCTCATAAAACCCCTGTCATTGGTCATGATAAAGCCTGTTTGACCAGTGACCAGCTTTAAAAATGATAGCCTGTGAAATGATAGGCCATTTCACTCACCCGATTGCATGGTCGTGTGTCTTTACACTCAGTCAGTTTAAATTGTTCTCTAGGCAGACAGCCACCTGCCCCAATCAGCACTACAGCCAATTTATGTGTGTATTTCTGGGACCTACTCTCTACAGTCTGTCTCCCCATATCAGATCATCGTCCAAACCCAACACTGAGTAACTGACCCCCTCACATCCAGTCATTCTTAGCGATTCGTCTCTCCTCAGAATCACTCGCACTGACACGCCCACATCACCACTGGCAACTGGAATCAGCCTCATCCCCATCAACTTGTCTCTTGCTGTCAACACAGACCGCTTTTGCCTCGGGGGCGAAACCCAAATACTGGGAAACTGTTCTCGTCATGAATTCCAGGAAAACAGTTGGAGTTGTGTTTTCGCTTTGATGTCCCTTTCTTATTGCCACTCTTCTCTCTCTTGCCACTTGTTTTGCCCTTGCAGTGCTGACGAGCAGAGAGCGGGAGGGGAGAGAGAGGGACCAGTGGATAGGCTGGAACAGACTAGGGCCCCCGGGCAAATCCACTGTAGGTGCTACTGCTGGGAAAGAGTTGAAATAAGGGAGAACAAGAGGGGTAGAGAGGGGCCTCCTCTGTCCCTAGAACGCTGAAGCTTGTGCTACTAGAAATACTGCTGTGAGAGGAGTAGTGAGAATTAGAACAGTGAGGGAAGAGAGGAGGTGAGAGAAGGAGAGAGAAATGGTGATTGGTGTGAAGAAAGGAGGAAGTGCAAAAAGAAGAGATTGAGGGAAGGAGATGGACAGAGGAGAACTAGTTTTAGTGCATATACTGCGGAAAGTGCTCGGTGGGTCAATTGTGGGGGAAGCAAACACTGAAGGAGGATGACAAGATGATAGAGGGAGAGAGCCTGAAACAGAGGAGCGCTAGTGTACTTCAGACACCTTTGGAATACATGTGTGGGAAGGCTAACAGCTGGAAAGGACCTAATGGTGAGGGAAGTTGAGATAAGTGACATGTTTTTTTTTTTTTGTGTGAGAAAAGTAGAGACTGAAGGAGAGATGAGGAGAGGAGATTGCTGGTGTAGTGATTAACCTTTAAGGCACAGTGGGCCATGGGAGGAAAATGGATTCCCATCTCTCACTCTCTTCATCGTTTCCACACCAGAGGGATGATTCTGAAGGATTCTCTACTTTTTTATCAACAGAAAGGGAGAGTTGTCCTTTTGCTAAACACTAATAGTCAAGTTAGGGAAAGACGGCTTTTAGACTGCGGAGCACGTTAATAAAGCGTGGTAGTGTCATTGTTTGCCTAAACGGGCAGTCCCATTTGCATATACTTTCATAACATAGTTTGTTCACCTTCAGGCACATGGATGGTCAAAATGGATCCAAGCCTGAACTCTTTACTATCATCTATCTCATGAAGGAAGTTGTGCACAAATTCCAACTACATCAGTTAATGCCAAATCATATTAGGGATACTGTACTGTAAGAGGAAGGTGGGTTGCTTCAACCGCTGCTCCACTTATGTGACTGGATACTCTGTTGTTTTGGCATTGCTAGAGTGTATTTGTTAGCCTGAAAGTCAAAGTGTATGCCACTGATTTTCTACTTTCCTTCTAGGTCTGTCTGTATCCATGGATACAAGTCAAATACTTAGACAGTTGCTTGGTAATGAATTATAGCTTGTTAACCATCTTGACAAGCAACAATAAAGAAACATCTATTTAAACTGAACACAAATATAAACACAACATGCAACAATTTCAAAGATTTTACAGACTTACATTTCCTTTTTAATTAAATCAGTCAATTGAAATATATCTGTTAGGCCCTTATCGATGGGTTTCACACGACTGGGTATACAGATATGCATCTGTTGGTTAGATACCAGAGCATCCCAAACATGCTCAATGGGTGAGGTGTCTGGTGAGTATGCAGACCATGGAAGAACTATGACATTTTCAGCTGCCAACAATTGTGTACAGATCCTTGTGCGATGGGGCTGTGCATTATCATGCTGAAACATGAGTAGATGGTGGCGGATTAACTACACTGCTCAAAAAAATAAAGGGAACACTTAAACAACACAATGTAACTCCAAGTCAATCACACTTCTGTGAAATCAAACTGTCCACTTAGGAAGTAACACTGATTGACAATACATTTCACATGCTGTTGTGCAAATGGAATAGACAACAGGTGGAAATTATAGGCAATTAGCAAGACACCCCCAATAAAGTAGTGGTTCTGCAGGTGGGGACCACAGACCACTTCTCAGTTCCTATGCTTCCTGGCTGATGATTTGGTCACTTTTGAATGCTGGCGGTGCTTTCACTCTAGTGGTAGCATGAGACGGAGTCTAAGTGGCTCAGGTAGTGCAGCTCATCCAGGATGGCACATCAATGCGAGCTGTGGCAAGAAGATTTGCTGTGTCTGTCAGCGTAGTGTCCAGAGCATGGAGGCGCTACCAGAAGACAGGCCAGTACATCAGGAGACGTGGAGGAGGCCGTAGGAGGGCAACAACCCAGCAGCAGGACCGCTACCTCCGCCTTTGTGCAAGGAGGAGCAGGAGGAGCACTGCCAGAGCCCTGCAAAATGACCTCCAGCAGGCCACAAATGTGCATGTGTCTGCTCAAACGGTCAGAAACAGACTCCATGAGGGTGGTATGAGGGCCCGACGTCCATAGGTGGGGGTTGTGCTTACAGCCCAACACCATGCAAGACGTTTGGCATTTGCCAGAGAACACCAAGATTGGCAAATTCGCCACTGGCGCCCTGTGCTCTTCACAGATGAAAGCAGGTTCACACTGAGCACATGTGACAGACGTGACAGCCTGGAGACGCCGTGGAGAATGTTCTGCTGCCTGCAACATCCTCCAGCATGACCGGTTTGGCGGTGGGTCAGTCATGGTGTGGGGTGGCATTTCTTTGGGGTGCCGCACAGCCCTCCATGTGCTCGCCAGAGGTAGCCTGACTGCCATTAGGTACCGAGATGAGATCCTCAGACCCCTTGTGAGACCATATGCTGGTGCGGTTGGCCCTGGGTTCCTCCTAATGGAAGACAATACTAGACCTCATATGGCTGGAGTGTGTCAGCAGTTCCTGCAAGAGGAAGGCATTGATGCTATGGACTGGCCCGCCCGTTCCCCAGACCTGAATCCAATTGAGCACATCTGGGACATCATGTCTCGCTCCATCCACCAACGCCATGTTGCACCACAGACTGTCCAGGAGTTGGCGGATGCTTTAGTCCAGGTCTGGGAGGAGATCCCTCCGGAGACCATCCGCCACCTCATCAGGAGCATGCCCAGGCGTTGTAGGGAGGTCATACAGGCACGTGGAGGCCACACACACTACTGAGCCTAATTTTGACTTGTTTTAAGGACATTACATCAACGTTGGATCAGCCTGTAGTGTGGTTTTCCACTTTCATTTTGAGTGTGACTCCAAATCCAGACCTCCATGGGTTGATAAATTTGATTTCCATTGATAACTTTTGTGTGATTTTGTTGTCAGCACATTCAACTATGTAACAAAAAAAGTATTTAATAAGGATATTTAATTCATTCAGATCTAGGATGTGTTATTTTAGTGTTCCCTTCATTTTTTTTGAGCAGTGTAATTTATGCCTGCCCATACCATAACCCCACTGTCACCATGGGGCACTCTGTTCACAATGTTGACATCAGCAAACCGCTTGTCCACACAAGGCCATACACACCATCTGCCCGGTACAGTTGAAACTGGAATTAATCCGTGAAGAGCACATTTCTCCAGCGTACCAGTGGCCATCGAAGGTGAGCATTTTCCCACTGAAGTCGGTTACGACGCCAAACTGGAGTCCGGTCAAGACCCTGGTGAGGACGAGCACGCAGATGAGCTTCCCTGAGACAGTTTCTGACAGTTTTTGCAGAAATTCTTCAGTTGTGCAAACCCACAGTTTCATCAGCTGTCTGGGTGGCTGGTCTCAGACCAATATCACGCTACCTCATCTTGACATCTGTGGCATTGTGTTGCGTGACGACAACTGCACATTTTGGTGGCATTTTGTCCCCAGCACAAGGTGCACCTGTGTAATGATCATGCTGTTTAATCAGCTTCTTGATATGCCATACCTGTCAGGTGGATTGATTATCTTGGCAAAAGAGAAATGCCCACTAACAGGGAAGTAAAACAAATTACACAAAATTGCACAACATTTGAAAGATTTGCTTTTTGTGCAAATGGAACATTTCTGTAATCTTTTATTTCAGCTCATGAAACATGGGACCAACACTTGTACGTGTTGCATTTTTATTTTTGTTTAGTATAGTACTAAAGTATACAATGTTCATGTTTTTATTTGAGATGTATATGCATACATACAGTACCAGTCAAAAGTTTGGACATGGGTTTTTGTTTATTTTAATATTTTCTACATTGTAGAATAATAGTGAAGACATGAACTATGAAAACACTTGGAATCATGTAGTAACCAAAAAACTGTTAAACAAATCAAAATAAATTTGAAATTCTTCAAAGTAGCCACCTTGATGACAGCTTTGCACACTCTTGACATTCTCTCAACCAGCTTCACCTGGAATGCTTTTCCAACAGACTTGAAAGAGTTCCCACATATACTGAGCACTTTTGGGCTGCTTTTCCTTCACTCTGTGGTTCAACCATCTCAATTAGGTTAAGGTTGGGTGATTGTGGAGGCCAGGTAATCTGATGCAGCACTCCATTACTCCCTTTGTTGGTCAAATAGCGTTTACACTGCCTGGAGGTGTGTTGAGTCACTGTCCTGTTGAAAAACAAATGATAGTCCCACCAAGTGCAAACAACATGGGATGGCGTATCGCTGCAGAATGCTCTGGTAGCCATGCTGGTTAAGTGTGCCTTGAATTCTAAATAAATCACTGACCGTGTCACCAGCAAAGCACCATCCCACCTCCTCCTCCATACTTCACGGTAGGAACCACATATGCGGAGATCATCCGTTCACCTACTCTGCATCTCACAAAGACACGGTGGTTGGAACCAAATATCTCCCAATTTGGACTCATCAGACCAAAGGACAGATTTACACCGATCAAATGGACATTGCTTGTGTTTCTTGGCCCAAGCAAGTCTTCTTACTATTGGTGTCCTTTAGTAGTGGCTTCTTTGCAGCAATTTGACCATGAAGGCCTGATTCACGCAGTCTCCTCTGAACAGTTGATGTTGATGTCTGTTACTTGAACTCTGAAGCATTTATTTGTGCTGCAATTTCTGAGGCTGGTAACTCTGACCTTATCCTCTGCAGCGGAGATAACTCTGGTTCTTCCTTTCCTGTGGCGGTCTTCATGAGAGCCAGTTTCATCATAGCGATTGATTGTTTTTGCGACTGCACTTTCAAAGCTTTTGAAGTTTTCCGTATTGACTGACCTTCATGTCTTAAAGTAAAGATGGACTGTCATTACTCTTTGCTTGTCTGTTCTTGCCATAATATGAACTTGGTCTTTTACCAAATAGGGCTATCTTCTGTAAACCACCCCTACCTTGTCACAACTCAACAGATTGCCTCAATGAAAGAAATTCCACAAATTAACTTTTAACAAGGCACACCTGTTAATTTAAATGCATTCCAGGTGACTACATCATGAAGCTGGTTGGGAGAATGCCAAGACTGTGCAAAGCTGTGGCAAAGGCAAAGGGTGGCTACTTTGAACCATTTCAAAAATAAAATATATTTTGATTTGTTTAACACTTTGTTGTTGTTGTTGGTTACTACATGTGTTATTTCAATGTTTTGATTTCTTCACTATTATTCTGCAATGTAGAAAATATTAAAAATAAAGAAACCCTTGAGTGAGTCGGTCTGTTCATACTTTTGACTTGTACTGAATATTTTTTTCAAACAGTTGTGGGTAGTTCACATTAGGCTGTATTGAATCTGCATAGACTGGGAAGTTAGCGGTTAGTTGTTCAAAAATATTGTCCCCTCTGTATTGAATTTCATGGCCATAAATGATACATAACTCCAATAGTAACTCTTTATTAGAGGCAAACCTCATTAACATGCCATTGAATGCAAGTGACTGCATTATTCTTAGGAACTTGAATGACACAGCACAAAGAGTATGATACAAAGTTATCCGTCAAGTGTATTGGACTAATCGGTGGAGATGGATATAGCAAGGAAACACTTTAGTTACTGTGTTAGATGAACAATAACTTTAGTAGCAACAATAACTACATTCTTCAGTCCACTTCACCTATTGTCTTTGCTGTAGGTCTGGTTAAAATGGCCTCTGCTCTCACTGCATTCTTAAGCAAGAGTGTTTTCTCTAATGAGTCTTTGCACCATAGTCTAAAGTGCAGAGTTTTCTTGCTTCCGGCTCCTTAATGAATGATCTCTCCCTGCTCTATGGCCTCATAGGAATGTCATCACTTGGTAATATTTAGTGACAAATAAAATATAGATATTACTCAAACCACCTTCCAGACCGGATTGAATGGGTATGTATGTTTGACACCAGAATTAGAAATTCCAATACTAATAATAGTAATTGAATAGGATCTCTAAGGTTTGGCACCTCTGATTTAGAGTCTTGACTCTGGAGTCTTTAGCGAAATATACAGTTGTCTTTACTCCGAATGAGTCTTCGGTGGGTAGTGTCTTTCCTTGGAGTCTTTAGTGAATAGAATGTCTTTACTCTGGAGTAAGAGGCTGAACTGAGAGGCCTCATTATCTGAGCTCTGCTTGGCAGGCTGCTGTCTTCTGTGGAGTCACTAGCCATGACAATGCCTCAGTCTCCCCATTTTCTCCCCCTCTTTCACTCGCTCTCCCTGGAAGGTGTTATTTTTATTTCCTGTCAGCGAGACCCGATCTGCACCGGAACGTCGGCAAGATATGATTAACGTGAAGAAAAAGGAAAATGCCTTTCTTACCTATAAGACAGAAGCTGAGTGGCATAATATCACTATTTGATGAAGTCCTCTATTTGATGAAGTAACCTTTGGTTACTCATTTTAAACTTGAAACCTCAAGTTTGCGTTAGGTGGCCCTACATATTAGGTACCAATCGTGGCTCATATTTGAAAGGTTAGGTGTCATTATGTAGCAAAGTAACGTGGCCACATTGTTCGTGAAATTGCCTCGGAGCCCTCGCTCATTAGTCGCTAATGTCTGAAAGCTCAGCTACCCACGGTGAGAGACAATGTAGCTACACAGCCCACATGCTAATAAATGTTATGAAATACAGGAAATAATTATTTCTCTCTCTTGTAAAGGCCCAGACTCCATTAACTCCATTTATTTGCACCGTGTTGAGAGGGGCCTCAGCAATGAAGCTATATCAGCCTCCCCACAGTTGGGAATGAGTGGGAAATGTACCCCAGGTGTTTTGAAACGAGCCTGGAACAAAACACTGTGGCATTTGAAAAGAATAGTTCTACCTTTTGATAACCTCCTGCAACAATTCCCCTCAATATGGAGTAAAGGCTCCCTGCTTAGGTTACCAATTAGAGCCACTGTTCTCCCTCACAAATGCCTCAGACCGAACTGCGAGTGTGCGGCGGCCATTTTCTTTCTCCTTTGGTTTCCCTGCCTACTCGCATAGAGGGAGTTGAAGAACGTCAAGGTTAGCTGCCAAAGCACATTTCATTTGGTTTTATCCAGGGAGAAGCAGGGAATACAAGAATACAACAAAACCTTCTAACCTGTGCTATCTCTCTCAAGGATGTCAGAGCAGTAAGGCAGTGAAGCATGAACAACACGTGCAGATCTGTTAATGAAGCTGAAGGAGAGAGGGCACCGCTGTGGAATTCAAAGATGGAATACCCAGGGCAGCGAGAGGGCATGCAGGTAGAATAACCAGAGGCACTGATGGTACTGTAGTCATACGTGAGGCTCTCTGCAGCATCACCTTCGACCTTTGAACTTGGTAGAAGCACAGAGATATTTCAAACAGACTCCCTGTCAAGGCAGTGCTACGATTCTGATCTGTTAGCTGATGCTATAGACTCTAGAGGCAAAGGCTTTATTAGTTTCATATCCTACAGTGGACCTTTGCAGAGAGCATGGACATTGACTTTATACGAAAATGAGTTCATCAGGAATGGCAAGTGTTGTGAACATAATAGAATATAATGATTACAGATTAACTTTTCAAACTGTTACTCTGCAAATCTATGCACTGAACTTTGCAAAAATAATGACCCGGAAGGTCAATTTTAAAGCCGCAAAAAAGCTTGATCGTTTTTTTTGTGGGTTTCTTTATCATCTGGTCATGGCGGTTTTAAGTTTCACCCCATTGAGCCACATTCATCAGTTTACGGCGAAACGAAGAGCGTTAAAGGCATCGCCCTGCCCTAGCTGGTTCCACTCAGTCTGTAGACAGCCGTCCCGACCAACACAGGCCACTCAGGAGTCCAGACGCCTGCCCGCACAGGCAGTCGGGCACATGAAGTCAGCTTCCCAGCATTCACTCATGATCTAGCCAACCTGGATCAATACCTAAGAGGGACGCCTTACTGTTGCACCACCAGCCGAGGCCAGCCATTATATATCCCTGGGCCTTGGCTGCTGGCTCCAACCCTATATGGAGGGTTGCTATAGGACTCTTATAGAGTGGTGAGGAAGAGTAGGAGCTCCACGGACCCTTAGTGTCCGGAAGTCATTTAGCCATTAATTGTAGTCATTGCGATCTGTAGAGTTTTCTTGTCAATTACTTTGTGACATTCCTGGATTACTCATTATATTAATAAAGTCAGATTTGAAACAACATATGATAGTCAGTTGAAAAAAAAAGGTTAAGGGTACAAGACTGTCTACATACAGTATCTGGCTTTGTTGGCAAAATCACAACATATCCCAATGAGCCAAGCAGAGAGAGGCTGCCCATTGTCACAGTTCCAAGACCATTCAGAAACTTCCACCTTAACCCTACACCAATGACGCCGGTGGATCTCAAAACTGAACTTGGATCCGCGTTAAGTAGCAATTATATCCTTCGCCGCTGTCACCGTCATCTCGAACCTGTCATGACTATTCAAGTTCATTTCCAGCAAATGTCTTAGTTACGTGATTATATAACTAGCAAATGGGTTTTGAAGTCGAGGGTGCAGTATTTGAGGGTTTGGCAATGAGGATGAAATCTAGCATAGTTCCGCTAGCTTAGCCGGGGAAAACTAGCTCAGGCCTAGTGCACGTGTGCCAGCTGGGGGCACATGCATAGAAAGCTAATTCAGGAGACCGATTGTAGAATTTATTCTCTACCAGGAGCGGAGTGCGACAAGTTTGATTAAACACCTCAGACTGAAACTAATAAATCAGATTACTTATATTTAAGGAAAGCAAATCGATATACAATCCCGAAATCAGCTGTAACTGTCAATAGTAAAACAAACCTTTAAAACAATGTTTGAGTGAAGCCTGAATACAGAAAATGAAAGGTGAATTAGCTTCTGGACGCAGTACACTCCTCCTCACAACTATACATTTTTAGAGGTTTTGGTGGGTTTATGTGTTGCCATGGTGACCTTAATGTAGTAGATTGTACAGTGCCTTGCGAAAGTATTCGGCCCCCTTGAACTTTGCGACCTTTTGCCACATTTCAGGCTTCAAACATAAAGATATAAAAATGTATTTTTTTGTGAAGAATCAACAACAAGTGGGACACAATCATGAAGTGGAACGACATTTATTGGATATTTCAAACTTTTTTAACAAATCAAAAACTGAGAAATTGGGCGTGCAAAATTATTCAGCCCCCTTAAGTTAATACTTTGTAGCGCCACCTTTTGCTGCGATTACAGCTGTAAGTCGCTTGGGGTATGTCTCTATCAGTTTTGCACATCGAGAGACTGACATTTTTTCCCATTCCTCCTTGCAAAATAGCTCGAGCTCAGTGAGGTTGGATGGAGAGCATTTGTGAACAGCAGTTTTCAGTTCTTTCCACATATTCTCGATTGGATTCAGGTCTGGACTTTGACTTGGCCATTCTAACACCTGGATATGTTTATTTTTGAACCATTCCATTGTAGATTTTGCTTTATGTTTTGGATCATTGTCTTGTTGGAAGACAAATCTCCGTCCCAGTCTCAGGTCTTTTGCAGACTCCATCAGGTTTTCTTCCAGAATGGTCCTGTATTTGGCTCCATCCATCTTCCCATCAATTTTAACCATCTTCCCTGTCCCTGCTGAAGAAAATCAGGCCCAACTTGACGGATGAAGGGGATATACTTCTCAAGTTAACAGTATTTCTGTTATACTAATTTTGTACAATTATTGTTCCATTATTCACATTTGATCATGTTAGAGTTTCGACGGGAACACTGTCTGTGAAACTTAAGACATTCCTTTGGTTGATACTAAAGGGGAGAAAGCCTCCTTCTACTTAAATTTACGACCGGATGTGTTTGTGTCAAAACCCCCACGCCAGTACCTTCCTCCCCTCTGCGGGTGAGAAAAGGTCTGGTTATTGTCAGCCATTGCCAAACTGATCTGACCCATTGTGGTCCTCACAGGTCAGTCATGGCACCAGTCTGAGTACAGTACATACAGTATAGGTAACCTATTCACCACTAGGAATAATGTCACTGAGTTAGTCATGATGACTTGGACAATTCAAATTACACTTGTAATAAGCATTTACACTACCGGTCAAACATTTTAGAACAAATACTCATTCAAGGGTTTTCATTTTTACTATTTTCTACATTGTAGAATAATAGTGAAGACATCAACTATGGAATCATGTAGTAACCAAAAAAGGTTTGAACAAATCAAAATATATTTGATATTCTTCAAATAGCCACCCTTTGCCTTGATGACAGCTTTGCGCACTCTTGGCATTTTCTCAACCAGCTTCACCTGGAATGCTTTTCCAACTGTCTTGAAGGAGTTCCCACATATGCTGAGCACTTGTTGGCTGCTTTTCTGTCACTGCGGTCCGAATCATTTTCTACATTTCCACAATGTAGAAAATAGTAAAAATAAAGAAGAAAACCTTGAATGACTAGGTATTCTAAAGCTTTTGGCCTGTAGTGTACATACTTGAAGTTGTTAGACATAAACACCTTTACTGTGTATACCGAATCAGGAATATTAATGTTCTTGTCATGTATCCCTGTGGGATCGTCTGAGACCAGCCACCCGGACAGCTGATGAAACTGTGGGTTTAAACAACCAAATAATTTCTGCAAGAACTGTCAAACAGTCTCACCGAAGCTCATCTGCGTGCTCATCATCCTCACCAGGGTCTTGACCTGACTGCAGTTTGGCGTCGTAACCGACTTTAGTGGGCAAATTCTCACTTTCGATGGCCACTGGCATGCTGGAGAAGTGTGCTCTTCACGGATGAATCCCGGTTTCAACTGTACCGGGCAGATGAGAGAAAGCGTGTATAGTGTTGTATGTGCAAGTGGTATGCCACGTTGTGAACAGAGTTCCCCATGGTGGCGTTATGATATGGACAGGCATAAGTTATGGACAACAAATACAATTTGCATTTTATTGATGGAAATTTGAATGCACATATAACGTGATAAGATCCTGAGGCCCATTGTCGTGCTATTCATCTGCCACCATCACCTCATGTTTCAGCATGATAATGCACGGCCCCATGTCGCGAGGATCTGTACACAGTTCTTGGAAGCTAAATACAGTTGAAGTCGGAAGTTTACATACACTTAGGTTGGAGTCATTAGAATTTGTTTTTCAACCACTGCAGAAAATTCTTATTAACAAACTATAGTTTTGTCAAGTACGTTAGGACATCTACTTTGTGCATGACGTAAGTCATTTTTCCAATAATTGTTTACAGACAAATTATTTCACTGTATCACAATTCCAGTGGGTCAGAAGTTTACATACACTAAGTTGACTGTGCCTTTAAACAGTTTGGAATTCCAGAAAATGATGTCATGGCTTTAGAAGCTTCTAATAGGCTAATTGACATCATTTGAGTCAATTGGAGGTGTACCTGTGGATGTATTTCAAGGCCTACCATCAAACTCAGTAACTCTTTCCTTGACATCATGGGAAAATCTAAATAAATCAGCCAAGACCTCAGAAAGAATATTGTAGACCTCCACAAGTCTAGTTCATCCTTGGGAGCAATTTCCAAACGCCTGAAGGTCCCACGTTCATCTGTACAAACAATAGTACGCAAGTATGTACACCATGGGACCATGTTCTGTCTCCTAGAGATGAACGTACTTTGGTGAGAAAAGTGCAAATCAATCCCAGAACAACAGTAAAGGATCTTGTGAAGGTGCTGGAGTAAACAGGTACAAAAGTATCTATATCCACAGTAGAATGAGTCCTATATCGACATAACCTTAAAGGCCGTTTCTCCAAGGAAGAAGCCACTGCTCCAAAACCGCCATAAAAAATGCCAGACTGCGATTTGATCGTACTTTTTGGAGAAATATCCTCTGGTCTGTTGAAACAAAAATAGAGCTGTTTGGCCATAATTACCATTGTTATGTTTGGAGGAAAAAGGGGGAGGCTTGCAAGTCAAAGAACACCATCCCAACCGTGAAGCATGGGGGTGGCAGCA
Source organism: Oncorhynchus mykiss (assembly GCF_057628025.1). Taxonomy (NCBI): domain Eukaryota; kingdom Metazoa; phylum Chordata; class Actinopteri; order Salmoniformes; family Salmonidae; genus Oncorhynchus; species Oncorhynchus mykiss. Next base: position 44,137,771 of record NC_143039.1, on the reverse strand, counting down.
TCATGTTGTGTGGGTGCTTTGCTGCAGGAGGGAATGATGCACTTCACAAAGTAGATGGCATCATGAGGAAGTAAAATTATGTGGATATATTGAAGCAACATCTCATCTCAAGTTAAAGCTTGGTCGCAAATGGACAATGATCCCAAGCATACTTCCAAAGGTGTGGCAAAACGGCTTAAGGACAAAGTCAAGGCATTGGAGTGGCCATCACAAAGCCCTGACCTCAATCCTATAGAAAATGTGTGGGCAGAACTGAAAAAGCATGTGCGGGCAAGGAGGCCTACAAACCTGACTGAATTACACCAGCACTGTCAGGAGGAACGGGCCAAAATTCACCCAACTTATTGTGGGAAGCTTGTGGAAGGCTACCCGCAACGTTTGACCCAAGTTCAACAATTTATCGTGGCATAGCCATTGTAGCAAAAATAATGTCCAGCCTAGCATTTGTATACATGACCCTATGTATGATGGGATGTTAATTGCTTAATTAACTCAGGAACCACCCCTGTGTGGAAGCACCTGCTTTCAATATACTTTTCTATTCCTCATTTACTCAAGTGTTTAATTTATTTTGGAAGATACTTGTATCTTGTGGTGGCCAAAGCTCTTTTAGTTTTACAGCTACCTCCGAGAGATATCCAGGTACTGGGTATCAGTCAGAAATGTGTTGATCCCAACTTAGTTTCAACAGCCTACCAACATACCAGCCTCCTATGTTTCTCAACTGGTTTTGCCTATGGACCCAAATTGGACCAGGTTGTCTCAGTCACAACCCAATATTCGCATTGTGAACAAGTATCGCCAAAGTACAATATGGAAAACGATATTTAAAAATGTGGGTTGAGAATCGCCGCCCTAACATGTTTGATAAGATTTGGCCTCTCGTGGTTTACTGAATGAAAAGTGCAGAGAAGTGCCTTGTGTCTTTATAACTGAGACTAAATGAATTCACAAGGCTTGGAGCTTCAGAGAACTTCTAACTTTCATTTGAATGACTTTATAAATATATACATGCAAGGTTTGCCAGGAGGGTGAAATATAAATGAGGCTTTTATTTGTAAGTTATATTTATCTTGATTCATTTTTCCTCTCTGCGTCTATCTTGTTTGTGTGTGCGTGTACGTGCGTGTGTACGGACGTGAGTGCACGCTCACCTGTGTTCGTTAGTTTGCTTGCTCGTTTGATACGACATCCCTGACTGTACCCCTGTAATGCTACTTCATATTTCAGTTTGTGTGTGTCAGATGTCGTCGTCTGTGCATCGTCAAGCATCCGGATCAGCACAAGCGCACCGCCGTGCACGTTGTCGGAGCCGGCCGCAGGCTTAACTTGCCCTCTATTAAAGATGTACGGTCTTCAAAGAGGGAGTTATTAAACCCCAGGGCCCCACTTTGTGACGCTCTGTTTGTAGCATTGTACTGAGTTTAAAGGAGGTTCATTGAAAGGTCTTTTAGCCATTCCGGTTGATTGATCTCACTCTGGCCCCTTTGATATGCAAGCTAAGAATGCCAGTCTTCTCACTCGCTCTCGCTCGCTCGGACCTCTCGCTCTGTCGGCCTTCTTTCTGTCGGGCCCTCTTTCTCTCGCCCCTTTGGCCCTGCTCGTGCCAGGCGCCATGTTTGAGGGACACTCCTGATTTTAATTATATCCTTTGATTATCTTCCAAACTGAACTCCTCATCTTGGGAGAAAGAGAGAGAGAGTGCTGATGATACAGACCTGGGCTGCCTCAGTGCCTCTGCCAAGCAGCAGCGCCGTATAGAAGAGATGTGTGTCCAGCCAATGCTGAGATGTGTCCCCACTGAGATATTCTCTCATTATACGCATGGGAATTTACAAGAAGAAATGTTTGTCTTCGAGTGTCTTATTGGGGGGGATGGTTGAAGATGGGCTGCAGAGTTAGCTGAGAGGGGTTAGCCTAGCCTAAGCTAGCACCTGGCTGTAGTGGTACCAGTATACAGATGCATGCTGTAGATTCATAGTCATGACATGACATTAATGGGTTGGACATTTCCAGACATATAATCTAGCTGTAAACATGTGCAACAATTTATTCTGTTTTATGACCAGCGGTGCCTGTCATGGTGGATGTGATTTGTTGCCATGGGATGGCAGCCATTTTGAAATCCACGTTGTCCAATGAATGAGTAGTATTCCTTTGTCTTAATCACATGTAATGGGGTCACTCTTAAAGCCCGCACAGACTGTACGATTTTAACTGTTTTATGCCACGATTTTGACGTCCCAGACGACATGTTAACATCGTGGGCATATTCTTAGGCCGTAAACGATTGTCGGACATCTTGGCTTGTTCAGTGTGACAGGTTCTAGGCCTGATTTTTAAGCACCACTACATGCGGTCGTAGGCCCCGACAAAGTTCTGGCAGTGTCAAATGTTTTGACCAATAGGAACACGATTATTGCGTTGCAAGAAGAACAATTTCCCTAATCTGGTTTAGCCTACATTACACATCTGAAATCAGGCTACCTGATAGGATTTTGATAAATGCACAGAATTGCCAATCAAAATAAACGTTCTAACACAGTGATCATGTCAATTTCGGGAAGCCTATTTGATTCGGAGTTCGGACATATACAGATCGTTTTTACATACAATTTCTAAGATTCAAACGTTCCGTTTTTTTTCCGAACTCACTATATTCATGCATAAGCATAGAGAGAGGAATGCTCTACTGGTGCTGGCACATGTGCAGATCAAATACAAACTTGGAGTCACCCGATTATATGGTGTGTGTTTGTATGGTCCTCCCACTACGACTCGGGAAACCATGCAGTTTATTAGGCTACAGATGATGAACTTCACAGGGTTTTGAAAGTGCATGTTATGAGCATGATTCTCCTCCTTTCCAATAAATATTGAGGGTCTTATTCCGGTGACATGATGATCGACGCTTGATTGCTGTTTGACAAATACAAATATTCTAGCTGATAAATAATCTCAGGTAGACTCAGTCCCGTGTGCCTCAGTTGGTAGAGCATGACGCTTGCAGGGTTGTGGGTTCAATTCCCATGGGGGGCCAGTATGAAAATGTATGCACTCACTATAATACTGTAAGTCACTCTGAATAAGAGCATCTGCTAAATGACTCAAATGTCAATGTAAAATGTAGCCTGCCTGTACAGCCTGCCTGCACTGTATCGGTGAGTTGTTGGCTAGAGTGCTGATGCCAAGACCAGAGTAAGCACATTTGCTATTCAAAACAACTGTTTTTGTGACAAAACTATCTGTAGAATTGAAAGATGCGATGGGAACACATTGACCTTTTAGATTTTTATTAAGTACATGAACACTAAAGCAAAACAGGGCCCACAAAAATGCAATGTGTCATCACGCACTGATTTTCCTCCACAACAAGTCCATTTGGTGGAAACACACCACTGGAGGGAAAATAGGTATTTTCTTTATGCCGATTTGAGAATATTCACATGGAAATCTGTCGCCAATGGAATGGGAACCTAGTTACTGAAATTCACTGTCGGGGCCCAAGTCTAACAGAACACACTCTTTTAATGTGTCTCCATCTAATCATACATAATCAATTAAAGAGCAATTGCAGAAAGGCAGAGCGGAAGTGGAGAAAGTCAAAGTTGCAGGTCCATTATGCTGTTCTGAGGGAGCAACTGGTCACAAGGCAATTAGAAATGCTAGATGGGCTCATTTTTCTAACTTGATCACTATTAATCAGAATCATTTGAGAGTGCTCTTCTCGACCATTGATGGCCTGATAAATCCTACCCCCGCAAACCTATGTGAACTTCCACAAAAAATAACCAACAATAGGCCGGGTGTCAGTCAAGCAAGACCTGATGAGAAGTATGATGATATGTGCCCTAGCCTACCACGCAAACGCACTATGGATTTATTTTCCCTGGTTGACAGACATGATCAGGAAAGTGATTTCACAACTTATGCCTTCCACCTGCCTTCTCGATCCTATCCCCACCACCTTCAAAACAGTTTTTTAATTACATATCTGAAGAAGTGCAAGCTATTGTTAATCACTGCCTGTTCACAGGCACTTTCCCCACTGCACTAAAAACTGCTATGGTGAAACCCCTTTCTGAAGAAAAGTAATCTAGTTTCTTCAGCTCTTAGCAATTTTCAGCCAATCTCCGACCTTCCACTCTTAAACAACATTCTTGAGAAATTGGTTTTCAAACAGCAAAATCATTTTTTTAAGAGCCAACACAGACGCCAAACAGCTCTCTGTCCTTGTAATCTTGGATTTAAGTGCTGTATTTGGTTTAGGACATATTTAACCGGTCAACAGTGTGTCACCCTTGGTGAACATAATGCAGAGTAAATACATGCCACGTGGCGTTCCACAAGGTTCAATTTTGGGTCTGGTGCTTTTCAGTTTATACAGGGCATTCGGAAAGTATTCTGTAGTGATGCCTCAAGCACTGAGATGCAGTGCCTTAGACCGCTGCACCACACGGGAGCCCTACTCAGAAAGTGTTGCTACACTTTAATTAGAATTCCTCTTTAGCCCTCTGTTCTTTATAATAGTTCAATTTATTGTCATTTGTTCCGCTCCTGGCAATGAGCCCCTCTTCATCTCTCTTTCCCTATTCCTGCCTTCTCGTCCTCTACCCCAATCCATCCATCCTATTGGCTCCGTAGCGTTTGGCTCGTAGAAAATGAGGAATGATTACATGACACACTTTTTAGTGTCCCTACTATAAAACTGGCGCGGAGAAACCCATAATGGGGTGGAATGAGTCAGGTTGGCCATCGTGCCAGCCGTTTTCTTTGGCTCGACAGCCGGTAACAGAGCACACTCGGGGCATATATGACACAAACTTACCCACTGATATTAATGGGGGAGATATTATTTCTCATTGCGCACACATTAAATCTTAATCGAGAAATGTAAGGAGGGCTCATGTTTCTCATCGGTGTGCTTCAGTCCTGGGCCTTATTATTTGCCATTAGTCAACTGTACAGTGCCTTGCGAAAGTATTCGGCCCCCTTGAACTTTGCGACCTTTTGCCACATTTCAGGCTTCAAACATAAAGCTCTAAAACTGTATTTTTTGTGAAGAATCAACAACAAGTGGGACACAATCATGAAGTGGAACAACATTTATTGGATATTTCAAACTTTTTTAACAAATCAAAAACTGAAAAATTGGGCGTGCAAAATTATTCAGCCCCTTTACTTTCAGTGCAGCAAACTCTCTACAGAAGTTCAGTGAGGTTCTCTGAATGATCCAATGTTGACCTAAATGACTAATGATGATAAATACAATCCACCTGTGTGTAATCAAGTCTCCGTATAAATGCACCTGCACTGTGATAGTCTCAGAGGTCCGTTAAAAGCGCAGAGAGCATCATGAAGAACAAGGAACACACCAGGCAGGTCCGAGATACTGTTGTGAAGAAGTTTAAAGCCGGATTTGGATACAAAAAGATTTCCCAAGCTTTAAACATCCCAAGGAGCACTGTGCAAGCGATAATATTGAAATGGAAGGAGTATCAGACCACTGCAAATCTACCAAGACCTGGCCGTCCCTCTAAACTTTCAGCTCATACAAGGAGAAGACTGATCAGAGATGCAGCCAAGAGGCCCATGATCACTCTGGATGAACTGCAGAGATCTACAGCTGAGGTGGGAGACTCTGTCCATAGGACAACAATCAGTCGTATATTGCACAAATCTGTCCTTTATGGAAGAGTGGCAAGAAGAAAGCCATTTCTTAAAGATATCCATAAAAAGTGTTGTTTAAAGTTTGCCACAAGCCACCTGGGAGACACACCACACATGTGGAAGAAGGTGCTCTGGTCAGATGAAACCAAAATTGAACTTTTTGGCAACAATGCAAAACGTTATGTTTGGCGTAAAAGCAACACAGCTGAACACACCATCCCCACTGTCAAACATGGTGGTGGCAGCATCATGGTTTGGGCCTGCTTTTCTTCAGCAGGGACAGGGAAGATGGTTATTGATGGGAAGATGGATGGAGCCAAATACAGGACCATTCTGGAAGAAAACCTGATGGAGTCTGCAAAAGACCTGAGACTGGGACGGAGATTTGTCTTCCAACAAGACAATGATCCAAAACATAAAGCAAAATCTACAATGGAATGGTTCAAAAATAAACATATCCAGGTGTTAGAATGGCCAAGTCAAAGTCCAGACCTGAATCCAATCGAGAATCTGTGGAAAGAACTGAAAACTGCTGTTCACAAATGCTCTCCATCCAACCTCACTGAGCTCGAGCTGTTTTGCAAGGAGGAATGGGAAAAAATTTCAGTCTCTCGATGTGCAAAACTGATAGAGACATACCCCAAGCGACTTACAGCTGTAATCGCAGCAAAAGGTGGCGCTACAAAGTATTAACTTAAGGGGGCTGAATAATTTTGCACGCCCAATTTTTCAGTTTTTGATTTGTTAAAAAAGTTTGAAATATCCAATAAATGTCGTTCCACTTCATGATTGTGTCCCACTTGTTGTTGATTCTTCACAAAGAAATACAGTTTTATATCTTTATTTTTGAAGCCTGAAATGTGGCAAAAGGTTGCAAAGTTCAAGGGGGCCGAAAACTTTCGCAAGGCACTGTAACTATTCTCAGAAATCTGCGGTTTCTTTTCCCAAGTCATGTTTGTCTGTTAACAAGTTGTACCCCGTTCAGTTTTCGCTCAGTTTTCCTCCACCAGTCTTATATCGTCCTACTCTGTCAATCTGTTTATAAGGTCGGTAGTAGTGCCAGGCCAGTCTGTCCCATCTAGATGGACATCTCACTTCTGTGTTGAGGCCCACAAGATAGCGCTGAGGTTAGCTAACCAGACTGTTACCAAGCTCAGAGAGCCAACTTCAGTCACGGCTACTATAGCTAGATTCGTATCAAAGGTATCTAACTCCTAGGTGTGAGTCGTGCCCCTGTTCTGCTCAGATCAGAGAGTTGGTCTTCTTTGTTATGTACTGTACGGGCTCTCGCAAAGGGACTATGTCCCCTGCGATCATGTTTCCCTGTTGCAATAGATCTATGTTTCTGTAATTAATGAATGCGAGTCAGGGAGAGGGTAGGGGATTAAGTTATTTGATCATTAAAAGGTTATTTTAAGGTACCAGGTACAGTATTGTAATTCAAACTTTCTAAATCGGTGTCATTAAGCACCAAACGGACTGAAACAGTTAGGGACTACCTGAACCTGTCCAATAGGAAATGCTAGCTTTCCGGTGGAAAACGTCTTGCTACGGTATGCCCTAGTAATGAATACAACCCATATCTAAGACCTGCAGTATAGAGAGTAAATTGGCCTCTTTCGCAATCACAACGATGTTAATAGACTCATGGAAACGTCAGATATTTACTTCTAAGTTCATTGTGAACAGTTTTTTATTTATTTTTAGAGAACACATACTTTAACTGTCTCCATTAGAGACAGAAAGTCTATACTGGTGTATATTATCTCTCTGTGTAATCTATCTATGTAATAGACTACATTTGATGCCTGAGTTGAGCTGCATTACATTCTGGCCTCGACAGAGATGTATTAACTTGCAGGTCGACAAATGACCTTTTTGAAATGTTCTGGACCTGAAGAGAGAGGGGGGATTCCTTCAGCTCATCCACACCAGCTGCATACTTTTACTCGGAGTAGCAGTGGACGTGTGCACCCTCACTTATTCATCACCTCCAGATTTGCAGGGGAGCCATGAAAGAAAGTACTTCAACTCCCTCCTCATCTCCCAAGAACATTTTTCATCCTCCTGAAAAGAACATGAGATGTCTGTTTTTTTTCTTGTTTTTTTATCCCGCTTCCGCATTCCACAGCGAAACTGCGTTTTTTCCCCCCTCCCTCCATCTCTCTCTCGTTATCTCTCTCTCGTTCTCTCTCTCTCGTTATCTCTCTCTCGTTCTCTCTCTCTCTCTCTCTCTCGTTCTCTCTTGTTCTCTCTCTCTCTCTCTCTCTCTCTCTCTCTCTCTCTCTCTCTCTCTCGCTCTCTCTCGCTCTCTCTGTGCTACTCCAGTACTTTTGAACTGTTTTACTCTTAATCCCATTGCCTAAAAATATGCCTGCGCCGTCTGAAGCCCAGCCGGTCCAGGAGAAACTCTGGTGTCTGCGGAAGAGGGAATTAGAGTACTGCTCTCCAGCCAAGTGGAAATGAACAGAGGAAGAGGAATGGAGAGAGTGAGGAGGAAAAAGATTTCAGGCTGTACCAGCACTCTCTCCAGCCTTTCTCTGGACATGGTTAATGCCAATTTTATAGTTGGCATTAAGGTATCCCTCATTTTTTGCTATCCCAGAATTGCAGAGGTTCGCCTTATATGTTGTGCTATTCTAGATCATATCTTGAGCTTAGTGCACAGACATTGAGAGTGAAATGCATGACTATTGTTTTCCTGGTGGCGGACAGATAGACGAGGGGGAGCAGTGGAGGAGAAAGGAGAGGGACGGTACGATGGAGAAATAGACACAGAGGTGGAGAGGGAGACAAAAGAGAGGAGGCAGAGAACGAGAAAAGAGGATGAGGGCGGGAGACAGACTGCTTAAGCGGCAGAGACTCGGGGGAAATACCCGAGCAATATCCCAACCAACCAGCCTCTGCCACCCTGCCCCACACAATTACAATATATCTGACAGAGATATTGAGCGCGGATCCCTTGCCATTTCTGTTGATGCACCGGCCGTCAAGAGGCAAGAGTTTTATATAAAATTACAAAAAAAAAATGGAATTAATACGGTCTTATTGAAAAGAGGAGGCCCGGCCAGCCGGGGAAAATAACAATGCGAGTTTCTGTCTCCAGAGTCCTCTCTTCCTCAGATAGCAGGTGGAGGTTTGGCCGGACCATGTTGTTCAGTTAGGTTCATTACTCATTGTGCGAGAATAGAAATGGAGATTGCTTGGGGGCTGCTACCTTGATATTAGGTAGAATAGAATAAATAGAAAATAAATCTGTGGATACTGCAAGAAAAGCATGGGGTTGAGTGAAGCACTAGTCACTTCTTATCCTCTCAGGCTGTGCTGTTTTGGAAGACCATTTTCCCCCATCACGCCACCTTAGACGAGCACTTCGGTGAACTTTGAGACCTAATGTAGAGCTGTCCATTTTAGAAGAGACAAGCTTAGGGCAGGAGACAAGGCAACCAACCTGTCAGGCACAGTCAGGAGACTATGGCCAGGCAGCTCTAACTGAGGGACAGCATCTTCCCCTTGGTTTTTTTTACTGAAGACAGTGAAATTCTGTCTGTCAGAATTTGGGAGGTGCAGGGGACTGGTCATGGGATGTATCCATTTTAAGACGTTTCTGCACTAGCTTTTTTTGAAAGGTCTGTTTTTATTTACATTTTGTACGATTGTTTTTTTTAGACAATAGACCTAGACAAAAGACAATAGACAACTTAACATTTCAGACATGGATCCACTAAACTAGACATGACGTTGGCTGGGACTTGATGCCCAACCTTAAACATAAAGAAAAAAGACACACTAGCTCAGACATTCATACATTTCAACAAACATTAATGACCTCAAACTTTCCCAAACCTACATGTTCCCACAGTATCGATACCCATCTTGTTTGTTCTCGGAAGATTTGTATTAAAAATGTTTCATCCTATGGATATTTCAAGGCTTTGTAATACTTTATGCCATTATGGCTTCAAATTGTGCTATTTATATCTGTAGCCCACTTTTTTTTTTCTATATATATTTTCAATAATAATTAATTTGATTAATCTACTTAACGATCTAGGACCATATGATTCCCAGTTTAAGTAAACATTTTCAAACTGATTGAGAAAATAATGTTCCAACCCATTGGGTATCTCATTGCACCCTCATGCCATGTCTTGCAATATGCCGATAAACGGATTCAACTTTCTAACTCCGCCGATACATTTTTGACGTTATAGCATAGGTCTTGGTCCCAAAAAAGGTATATTTTGTGATGTTCTACCTTTTTGCAAAGGATATTGCGGCAAGGTGTGCGTCGGCTTATCCATATAGACCTACATGGAATCGGTGAATGCAGGATTGTACCAAACCTGTTTAATGATGTATATTACATGTTGTATTTACTCATTTTCAAAGAATTTGTCTGTCCATTCTCACCTTCACCCTGTGTCTGTCCATTCTCACCTTCACCCTGTGTCTGTCCATTCTCACCTTCACCCTGTGTCTGTCCATTCTCACCTTCACCCTGTGTCTGTCCATTTTCACCTTCACCCTGTGTCTGTCCATTCTCACCTTCACCCTGTGTCTGTCCATTCTCACCTTCACCCTGTGTCTGTCCATTCTCACCCTCACCCTGTGTCTGTCCATTCTCACCCTCACCCTGTGTCTGTCCATTCTCACCTTCACCCTGTGTCTGTCCATTCTCACCTTCACCCTGTGTCTGTCCATTCTCACCCTCACCCTGTGTCTGTCCATTCTCACCTTCACCCTGTGTCTGTCCATTCTCACCTTCACCCTGTGTCTGTCCATTCTCACCTTCACCCTGTGTCTGTCCATTCTCACCCTCACCCTGTGTCTGTCCATTCTCACCTTCACCCTGTGTCTGTCCATTCTCACCTTCACCCTGTGTCTGTCCATTCTCACCCTCACCCTGTGTCTGTCCATTCTCACCTTCACCCTGTGTCTGTCCATTCTCACCTTCACCCTGTGTCTGTCCATTCTCACCCTCACCCTGTGTCTGTCCATTCTCACCTTCACCCTGTGTCTGTCCATTCTCACCCTCACCCTGTGTCTGTCCATTCTCACCCTCACCCTGTGTCTGTCCATTCTCACCCTCACCCTGTGTCTGTCCATTCTCACCCTCACCCTGTGTCTGTCCATTCTCACCTTCACTCTGTGTCTGTCCATTCTCACCTTCACCCTGTGTCTGTCCATTCTCACCTTCACCCTGTGTCTGTCCATTCTCACCCTCACCCTGTGTCTGTCCATTCTCACCTTCACCCTGTGTCTGTCCATTCTCACCTTCACCCTGTGTCTGTCCATTCTCACCCTCACCCTGTGTCTGTCCATTCTCACCCTCACCCTGTGTCTGTCCATTCTCACCCTCACCCTGTGTCTGTCCATTCTCACCCTCACCCCGTGTCTGTCCATTCTCACCCTCACCCCGTGTCTGTCCATTCTCACCTTCACCCTGTGTCTGTCCATTCTCACCTTCACCCTGTGTCATTAGCCCTTTTAAACATGTTTTTTTCAAATACTGTTGCTTTTCAAGTCAACGCAACACTTTGAAAACAAACCTTACTCTGAACCATAAATGACCTTTATCTCATGACATTGCTCTGGATTTAATCAATTTACCATGAGTTACTGTCATTATCTGTCCAATTGCAGATTGTTTTTTTAGGTTAGGTTGTACACTACTGCTAGAGACTATACTGTATATGTAGAATACTGCTATGGTATACTACTACTACTACAATTGGTGACCCCAGGGGATGGATATCCACATCTAAATCTTATTTGTGCTTATTGGGGTTAAGGGGATCACCAAGTCCAGGGGAGAGATCAATCTTTCTCACTCTCTCTCTCACACACACACACACACACACACACACACACACACACACACAGCCCTCAACCTTCTCAGATCTCCCTTCCCGCGCTTGACAAAACCTGTCATAACAATAAAAAATGCAGGATGTCCGACTATTTTATGAAGTCTGGAAATGAAAATGAAATGGGTCCATAAATCACATGGAATCTTTAAGTGTTTCCCATGTTTAATTTAGGAACGAGAGAGCGAGACTAAAGCGCTGACTCCACTGCCACCAGTGCGGATGACTACATAGACCTAGATTTTAGAAACTAGTATGTAGCCTCCATGTATAACGGAGCCTTATAACGCTATATGCACAGTTACCACCTTCAGGAACTCAAACTAATACATGATACAGATGTAGGATCTTAATTTGACCAGTTTCCCACAGCAGGAAAATAATCATGCAGCAACAGGAAATGTGAATTATTGGATTATAATTATTAGACATTTTTGTAGGGATTGATGATACATTTTTAGTTAGGGCAAATCAAGTCTGCAATTTTAAAGTGGAAATGGCAAACTTTAGAAGCCTTTTTAACCCTTGAATATACTAGAAGTTAGCATTTCTTGCTGTGCAGGAAAATTCATACAACAACATGGTGATCAAATAAGATCCTACATCTGTAAATGCTTTAGCATACTACGCAATACTAATATACGATCTAGGTATAGACATATTATACAGGCAGAATGAATTATAGATGGGTGTAGACATAGTATTTATTCACAATGTTTAAGAGAGCGATATATTTACGCTCTTCAAAATGATTGGTTTAAGTCCAATTAGGTTAAATGGAATCGATGCGAGAGAGACAAATAGAGTACATATTTCATCGGAGTAGATCCAGTGTGTACACTTATTTTAGATTATATGCGTATAGTAACAGTATACTGAATTAATTGATAGGTCCTTCCATCTCTCTCTCTCACACACACACACACACACACACACACACACACACACACACACACACACACACACACACACACACACACACACACACACAAAGAGAGCAGCTGGATACGGAGGGGAATTATCATGGGACGTGGTGTGAGGGTGTTGCTGATTTTGTATAAGGCCTACATTAGGGAGCCCTTTGATCCACAGTGCTCCCTTTGCCCTACAAAAACGCAATTAAAATTGTGTGTGTGAAGGAACATCACGTTATTAACACCATTCTGACATCGCTTAAATGATGAATATGTTTTGCTCTGAGGGGGTAGATGGGGACGTACCCCCTGCGCCCCCCTACCTCAGGTGTGTGTGTGTGTGTGTGTGTGTGTGTGTGTGTGTGTGTGTGTGTGTGTGTGTGTGTGCATTAGGAATACACATTTAATCTAATTCACATAGAAATCGCAACAGTTACGTGCAATATCCACATCGCAATTGATATCCATCTTGCAATATTTTAAAACGCCACTCAGCCGCGTGTAACATCCGTTTTTAGAGTTTACTCTGTTTTTGTCGTCTCTCCCGCTCTCCTCTTAAGGCTTTCTCACGCACAAAAAGCCTCGCTCCGTCACTCAAGCAGCGCAGTTCCTCCTCCCCGCTGTTAGATTTATTATACGTTTGCATGCTGTTCTGTTAGGTCGTGCAGTCAACACATTGTTCCAAACAAGAACGATGCTGCTTTCCACTTTGCTTCTTAGTGCCTTCAGAAAGTGTTCACACCCCTTGACTTTTTCCTCATTTTGTTGTGTTACAGCCTTGGGAGAGAGAGAAAGAGGGGGAGACAGAGGAGTTTTCGGGGCTAGTGACTCCACAGAGGACAGGAGCCTGCTGAGCAGAGAGCTCAGATAATGAGGCCTCTCAGTTCAGCCTCTTACTCCAGAGTAAATGCATTCTATTCACTATAGACTCCAAGGAAAGACACTACCCCCCGAAGACTCCTTTTGCAGTGCCTTCAGAAAGTATTCACACCCCTTGACTTTTTTCCAAATCTTGTTGCGTTAGACTGAATTTTAAATGGTTTAAACTGAGATGTTTTGTCACTGGCCTACACACAATACCCCATTATGTCAAAATGGAATTATGTTTTTCAAAATGTTTACAAAATAAAAAATGGAAAGCTGAAATGTCTTAAGTCAGTAAGTATTCAACCCCTTTGTTGTGGCAAGCCTAAATAAGTGCTTAAGTTGCATGGACTTTCTCTGACCGATGACATGACATACAGCCCTCTGTGTGCAATAATAATGTTTAACATTGTTTTTGAATGACTACGTCATCTCTGTACCCCACACATACAATTATCTATAAGGTCCCTCAGTCGAGCAGTGGATTTGCAGTGAATTTCAAGATTCAACCACAAAGACCAGGGAGGTTTTCCAATTCCTCGCAAAGGGAACCTATTGGTAGGAGGGAAAAAAAGCAGTCATTGAATATCCTTTTGAGCATGGTGAAGTTATTAATGACACTTTGGATGGGGTATCACCCAGTAACTACAAAGATACAGGCGTCCTTCCTGACTTAGTTGACGGAGAGGAAGGAAACCGCTCAGGGATTTCACCGTAAGGCCAATTATGACTTTAAAATATAATTTAATGGCTGTGATGGGAGAAAACTGAGGATGGATCAACAACATTGTAGTTCCTCCACAATACTAACCTAAATAACAGAGTGAGAAGGAAGCCTGTACAAATTTTAAAAAATATTGCAAAGCATTTATTCCTGTTTGCAATAAGAATAATGTGCAAAGCTCTTAGACTTACCCAGAAAGACACACAGCTGTAATCGCTGCCAAAAGAGATTCTGACATGTATTGACGCCGCGGTGAGAATGCTTATGCAAATGGTATATTTCTGTATTTTATTTTCAATAAATGTGCGAAAATGTCTAAACATGTTTTCACTTGGTCATTATGGAGTATTGTGTGTAGATGGGTGAGGAAAAATATCTATTTAATCCATTTTAAATTCAGGCTGGAACATCAAAATGTGGAATAAATCAAGGGGTATGAAGGCACTGTATATCATTCTATTTCTAGAATTCCAACACTTCACCCAAGTGTTTTGATCTATATTGCAAGTCAAATCACAATAACAATATTTAGTAAAAAATAAAAAATAAAAATATTTTTTTATTCCCTGTCGTGCAGCCCTAGTGTGCGTGCATACATTTATGCATGCGTGTGTAAGGGGGTGTGGGCTGGGCCTCAGCGAGAGAAACTCTGCAGAAGGTGTGTGGAGCTGCCACCCAGCACAGTGTGTGTAGAAGTCCTGTTAACCTTCATTAGCCTCCTCCAGTAGAGAGAGATTAGCAGAATACAAATGCCATTTTTCTCAGGTCTCTATTGAAAAGCCTTCTCCTCTCCACAGAACTACTGACGAATGACCTGCAGAGAAATATGATTTGGGGGAGGGGGAGCAGGTGTTTACAGAATGCTAAGCACCTCTGCTTTAATATATTATATGCAAACTATTGATGATAGGAATACATGAAAGGTATTTGGCAGGTTTATTAGAGAGCATTTTTGTGGTGTGTGGTGGCTGATAGAGAGGTGGCTGTTGGGAGTGTTTGACCTTGAAGAAATAAGGTCTTGGACTCTTACATATTTGATCTGTTTGACGTGCCATGCCATGTATTTATAATGGAACATGACTTATATCAATGGTCAAGCCTGGCAACGTGTACTTTAATGCATTATAGATGGGCAAGTTCTGGTTCAAGTACCACCAATTCTACGCTGTCATTAACGTGTGAAAGCAGTACTGGTGGTTGGTATTGTGAGTCAGAAAGCCTCGGTCTTCATTTCAACAGAAGAGCCACAGGTAGGGAGTGAGAGTTGCTGTTGCTAGGTTGTGTTAGGCCATAGAGGGAGGTAACACCGAGGACACAGACTTGTGGGCACACTAACACTCAGACATACTTTGTAAACACAGCAGTGGTGTAAAAAAATACTTTAAAGCAGTTTTTTGGGGTATCTGTACTTTACTATGTTTGACTACATTCCTAAATGTACTTCTTCATCACTTTTCCCTGACACCCAAAAGTACTCATTACATTTGAAATGTAGCATATGTGACGTCTTCTAGCATCTCTCCTCCAGTCTCATTAACTCTGTTCCCTTTCTCCTCTTCTCCATCAGTCTCTCTCCTGCTGTCATTTCTGCTCTCTTCTTTTCTTCTCAATCACTCGCTCTCTCCTCCCATCTTCTCTCTCCTCTCTAGCAGTGTCTCTCTCCTACACAGCAACAGTGTCTGACCGACTGATAGCACATCCCTGGGCTGGTGGAGGAAGACACCCACTCTGTCTGGGCTCTGCTCTGCAGTACTGCTAGCTAGATGTCAGCAGGATTATATTTCAGACAGAGAGATGTTCCAGGGTGGCCGGACTTGTTTCTATCTGTGGAACTGCAATGAATGTGAACAGAGTCGTACAAGAAACCAGTAGCCTACCATCATCGGATAACATGCTATAGCACAGAGCTGATGTAGTTATTGGCAAAGAAGCGCGCGCACACACACACACACAGACTTCTCTGGATCCAGAGTGACTGCAGTTAAACTAGTTATGTTAGAAAACTGCTTTACGATTCCCAGGGGCCTCTTTGAATAATCTATAGGGAACTGTATACCCTGTTCAACTGGAGAGTTATTTAAGCGTGCTAGCCTACGTTACTCCTGACTGCATATCACTGGCAGCATAAATTACTAAACTTTACTTGACGTTTGCTCTCCATCGCCCCTATTGTTGGCAACTTCCCAATGTACTCTGAGTGTAGGTGTGCAGTCATTCTAATCACTCTGGTACCTTGGCCATTTTTACTGACTTATTCCACATACTATGTCATGGGTCTGGAGGGAGAGGCGTGTCACTGGAGAAATTAATGCACTTTACCGTGAGAGCCCAATGACTCCTATGTGGCAACCCTACACACACACACACAGCACCATGTATCGCTCTCCAGAGGGGAACCATAATCTAAATCTGTTGACAGCGAAACAAGAAGAAAAACCGCAGACTGGATTCAAGTCAGTCTCAGGGGTTTGAATGTTGAACGGGTTAGGATCTGTGTACAGGGAAAGTAACAGCCAATCTGTGCTGGAACTGTTGGAACTATGACACACATCCTGGCATCTGTGGCCTGTGAAGTAAAAAACATAATTTAGTGTGAGTGTGGGTGTGTGCTCTGTAATAGCTTACAGGTGATGTACAGTAAACTAGAGTTGTTCTCTTGTTTCCATAGTATAGGCATAACGTAGGAAGATCATAGTTTGTTTCTTTTCTGCATCCGGCGACTGCTGACGTGCCATGTAAATCCAAACCCACAGTTAGCACCGGGTTCGATTTAATTTAGCGACACCCTGTCTCTATCCTTTTCATTGTTTACGCACAATGTAACTGTAAACAAGAGTTCGGCGTCATCTAAAGGCCCGAACCTGTCATATAAAAACCTCTGTTTACCCGGTCTGCATTTCTCTGACTGACATGTGCCACTGACACGGCCCGCAGCCAAAACATGCAGACTCTCCTTCACTGCAGCCGACGTGAGTAAAACATTTAAACGTGTTAACCCTCGCAAGGCTGCAGGCCCAGACGGCATCCCCAGCCGCGCCCTCAGAGCATTCGCAGACCAGCTGGCTGGTGTGTTTACGGACATATTCAATCAATCCTTATCCCAGTCTGCTGTTCCCCATTGCTTCAAGAGGGCCACCATTGTTCCTGTTCCCAAGAAAACTAAGGTAACTGAGCTAAACGACTACCGCCCCATAGCACTCACTTCCGTCATCATGAAGTGCTTTGAGAGACTAGTCAAGGACCATATCACCTCCACCCTAGACCCACTCCAATTTGCTTACCGCCCAAATAGGTCCACAGACGATGCAATCTCAACCACACTGCACACTGCCCTAACCCATCTGGACAAGAGGAATACCTATGTGAGAATGCTGTTCATCGACTACAGCTCAGCATTTAACACCATAGTACCCTCATAACTCGTCATCAAGCTCGAGACCCTGGGTCTCAACCCCGCCCTGTGCAACTGGGTACTGGACTTCCTGACGGGCCGCCCCCAGGTGGTGAGGGTAGGCAACAACATTTCCACCCCGCTGATCCTCAACACTGGGGCCCCACAAGGGTGCGTTCTGAGCCCTCTCCTGTACTCTCTGTTCACCCACGACTGCGTGGCCATGCACACCTCCAACTCAATCATCAAGTTTGCGGACAACACTACAGTGGTAGGCTTGATTACCAACAACGACGAGACGGCCTACAGGGAGGAGGTGAGGGCCCTCGGAGTGTGGTGTCAGGAAAATAACCTCACACTCAACGTCAACAAAACTAAGGAGATGATTGTGGACTTCAGGAAACAGCAGAGGGAGCACCCCCATATCCACATCGATGGGACAGTAGTAGAGAGGGTAGTAAGTTTTAAGTTCCTCGGCGTACACATCACAGACAAACTGAATTGGTCCACCCACACAGACAGCATCGTGAAGAAGGCGCAGCAGCGCCTCTTCAACCTCAGGAGGCTGAAGAAATTCGGCTTGTCACCAAAAACACTCACAAACTTCTACAGATGCACAATCGAGAGCATCCTGTCGGACTGTATCACCGCCTGGTACGGCAACTGCCGTAAGGCTCTCCAGAGGGTAGTGAGGTCTGCACAACGCATCACCGGGGGCAAACTACCTGCCCTCCAGGACACCTACACCACCCGATGTCACAGGAAGGCCATAAAGATCATCAAGGACAACAACCACCCGAGCCACTGCCTGTTCACCCCGCTATCATCCAGAAGGCGAGGTCAGTACCGGTGCATCAAAGCTGGGACCGAGAGACTGAAAAACAGCTTCTATCTCAAGGCCATCAGACTGTTAAACAGCCACCACTAACATTGAGTGGTTGCTGCCAACACACTGACTCAACTCCAGCCCCTTTAATAATGGGAATTGATGGAAATTGATGGAAAATATATCACTAGCCACTTTAAACAATGCTACTTAATATAATGTTTACATACCCTACATTATCCATCTCATATGTATATGTATATACTGTACTCTATCATCTACTGCATCTTTATGTAATACGTGTATCACTAGCCACTTTAAACTATGCCACTTTGTTTACATACCCTACACTACTCATCTCATATGTATATACTGTACTCGATACCATCTACTGCATCTTGCCTATGCCGTTCTGTACCATCACTCATTCATATCTTTATGTACATATTCTTTATCCCTTTACACTTGTGTGTATAAGGTAGTACTTTTGGAATTGTTAGGTTAGATTACTCGTTGGTTATTACTGCATTGTCGGAACTAGAAGCACAAGCATTTCGCTACACTCGCATTAACATCTGCTAACCATGTGTATGTGACAAATAAATTTGATTTGATTTGAGGACATACAGCCCTGATTTTTGTGCACTCGCTCTCTCCCCATCTCTCTCGCGCGCTCCCTCTCTCTTTCCCTCTCTGTCTCTCTCTCTCGCTTCCTCGGAGCAGTGTGTGTGTGTGTGTGGTGACGTTACGATGATGATGTAAACTGCTCTGTTTTAACATGGCAGCTCCCAAATTGCCCTGAAGTGGCTCGTGGTGTAATTGCAGGTTGGGGCAAAAAAGGGAAAGAGTCGTATGGAGTCAAGTCGCTCCTCCTCGGGGGGCCAAAAAAGACTCTCCTGTCTTAAACTCTCCATAAGTGACTTGTCTAGGCCGACGCCTCCATCACACCCACACCTTGAGTAAGATCTCCAGGAGCCAGGCAGCAATTACCCATCAGCCAGGTTGGTGTGTCTTGCAGGGGAGGGAGCGTGAGGGGGTGGAGAGAGGGGAGAGATGGAAAGCTGGAGAGCGAAACAAAGCAAGACAAGGAGATGGAGAGAGAAAGAAAACGGGGGGGAGTATCTGTCAGAACCAGGAATTGTGCCGCCGTCACATTGCCGTCAACCCGGCAGCCATCGCTGATAAAGACAAACCAGACAAAGGATCTTCATGTGTATCCTCTCTTCCTCTCTTGTCTCTCCTTTCTACCCTCCTCTTGCTTTGTTGCCATTGTCCCCCTCCCTACCTCCCCCACTTCCTACAAATTAGCGCCTGCATTTACCCATCAATCAGTAGACTGAAGAATGGAGTTAGGAAGCAGATAGAGGGAGAGAGAGCGCGGCATACACCGTCATTCTCATTAGGGTTCCGTCCTACTCTCATACACACACACACACCTCACTGACTGACTGAGTCTGTGTTATTTTGGGTGATTTCCGGAACCAGTTGGTGCACTACCCGCCTGCTCTCCACTGATCCATGACGGCAAACGTATTTTCTCCCTCAAGTCTTAATGAAGAGTGAAATCCTGTTGTTTTACGCCGGCGGGGTTTATCCTCGTTTTTCGTCCAGTCTATCTTCGTTTCCCTACGATCAAGGGTAGACGGAGTACATTTTAATAATGCAATGCATTTGCAGAGCGCTTTTCATTTACAGATGCTAATCACAAAGCTCTTTACAATGAGAGCAACCATTTAAAAGAAAATATTTAATAAAAGAGCTATAAAAAAAACAACATTAGGCGAGAAATGAAAAGTACTAAACAGGATACACAAAATAATAGAGGCGACAAGGACAAAGCAATAGAACTTGAATGTAAGGTATTTAGAGTGCCTTTTTCCAAATGAGTGATGATTCTTTGGAAGATGTAGTGAAACAAATAATGTTAGTTAGCGTGCTTGGTTTGACATACCCATGCTCTTGTGAGGACATATACCTGGATGCACTTGGCCAGATACAGTTGAAGTCAGAAGTTTACATACACCTTAGCCAAATACATTTAAACTCAGTGGTTCACAATTCCTGACATTTAATTCTAGTAAAAATTCCATGTCTTAGGTCAGTTAGGATCACTACTTTATTTTTACGAATGTGAAATGTCCGAATAATAGTAGAGAGAATATTTTATTTCAGCTTTTATTTCTTTCATCACATTCCCAGTGGGTCAGAAGTTTACATACACTCAATTAGTATTTGGTAGCATTGCCTTTACATTTTTGAACTTTGGGTCCAACATTACGGGGAGCCTTCCACAAGCTTCCCACAATAAGTTGGGTGAATTTTGGACCATTTCTTCATACGACAGAGTCAGGTTTGTAGGCCTCCTTGCTTGCACACGCTTTTTCAGTTCTGCCCACAAATGTTCTATGGGATTGAGGTCAGGGCTTTGTGATGGCCACTCCAATACCTTGACTTTGTTGTCCTTAACCTCCTAGAGATACCCCCCTACTTTTTTCAATTTCCGCCTGAAGACATACCCAAATCTAACTGCATGTAGCTCAGGCACAGAACCAAGGATATGCATATTCTTGGTACCATTTGAAAGAAAACACTCTGAAGTTTGTGTAAATGTGAATTGAATGTAGGAAAATGTAACACACTAGATCTTGTTTAGATAATACAATGAAAAAAACATTTTTTTTATTTTTTATTGTTGTATCATCATCTTTAAAATGAACAAGATAAAACAAACATTCAGATAGGATGATGGGGACAATTTCAGTGAAAAACATAAGAGGGCAACAGTACTTGTGCAACGTTTCAGAATGATAACTTCCAAAATGAGTGTGCTACATGACATTTATCATGAAGTCACCCAGGTGTCCCACACAAGTAGCCCAAATGTACCCAAGAGGCCAATATTTTGCTGCTGATGCCAGGTGCCATAGCACTCTCTTTCTGCTGTAAAGCAGAGGGTCACCAAGCATGTGGTGCTGGTGATGGGGGACTTAATTTAGCAAAGAACACAGCAACGCCTCCATGCTGTGCCCTTTTGGCCCTGAGGCACATCCATGCCTGCAGAAATACATTTGGGCAGATAAACACCACTTGTGGCAGGAGCTGGATGAACCAGCTTCAGTGGGGGATGGACACCTTGGCACTGGGGGCTCCCATTCGGAGTCAGTGTCACTGTGAAAGAAAATGTTCAGTTAGAATAGTTTCACATATGAGCCCTGTATCAACAGGTATAATAAACAGATATATATAGAGTACAGGGTGTACAGGTTTAATATATTATTATAGACTATTAGATCTACTGTCTCATTTATATTATGATATTTCAGCTAGATCTACTGTCTCTATTATATTATGACAGACCAGCTAGACCTACTGTCTTTATTATATTACAACAGACCAGCTGTATCTACTGTCTCCATTTCACTTTGGCTATTGTTGTGGGCCTGCCCTCCCCTCAACAGCCTCAAATAGGCTATTTATTTCACAAATAATATTTTATATTATTAATTTCAAACAACGGCATTAGCATGAGAAGAACTTACCAGTTCAAAACGATGTCCTCTCCGTTCAAAAATATTCCTCCATTTGGGAATCGCTAAATGAATCGTCCTCGATCAATTTCTTCTAAAATTGTGTGTACATCTGTATATCTAGACTTAGATTTAGCTTTCCCTAACTTAGTCGCCATACAGATTGATATATAAACAGCTGAATATGCGCTTTACCAAAACAATGCTGTGCACAACATGCGTGGCTCCTTCCGGTATGAATAGTCAATGGCGAATTAACCTCTTTTACGCCGGAGTTTACTACATGGGTTGGTCTTCCAACACATAAACATTACATATTGCCATTTACCACAGCTCATTGACCATCTACCCAGCTATATTTCAAGACGATCAGTGGTCATTGGGTTAAAATACAGTCAATCAACGAAACAGCGGTCATATCATTGGTGCACAATGATGTCATTACTTGTTGTCTTCAAATCGGTTTCTTTCAGTCCATCTGTCCCACGAAATGACCCATCAGGTTTGGTTGTGTTACAAACAAACCAGTTGATTGCAATAAAACCAAACATGACTGGAAAAGTCACGTTTTGTGTGTGTATTTACCTCGAATGTGTCGTTGAAAAGGGAATGAGACGGAATTCACAACACAAGCGGTTCACAAAATGTTTTGTGTTAGGCTATAAAAATGGATTATATCACACAAAAGACCATTCATTGTGTAACAATGAGCATTGGGATTGCAAACAGAGGAAGATCGTCAAAGGTAAACAATTTATTTTATTGCAATTTGTGATTTTGTTACGCCTGTGCTGGTTCAGAATGATAACTTCCAAAATGAGTATGCTACATGACATTTAACATGAAGTCACCTAGGTGTCCCACACAAGTAGCCCAAATGTACCCAAGTGGCCAAATTGGTGAAGTTATACATTTTGAATGAAATAACTATATACAAAATACCAAATGGTATTCTAACACACATCCCCCCAAAAATATACAGTATATATAAATTTACAAAATAAGGGTAACTATTTACACACTTTCAATATTTGGAAGACCCTCAGTCCTCTACACAATATTGTGCTGCTGATGCCATGTGCCATAGCAGTCTCTTTCTGCTGTAAAGCAGAGGGTCACCAAACATCTGGTGCAGGTGAAGACTTCATTTTGCAAAGAACACAACGACGCCTCCATGCTGTGCCTTTTTGGCCCTGAGGCACATCCATGCCTGCAGAAATAAATGTGGGCAGATGAACACCACTTGTGGCAGAAGGGACAGAGGTAGAGGGGCCAGAACGTGGTGCAGTGGTGCTGTAGCCAGCAAACTCCCTGGTGAGCAGCTCTCTGAAGGCTCGCTGTGAGATGGTGAGATCAGGCTAGCTGTGAGATCAGCCCGCTTAGGCATGATGTTCACCTTTGTCTTTGGAAAGGCTCCCATTCGGAGTCAGTGGCACTGTGAAAGAAAAAAGTTCAGTTACAATAGTTTCACGTATGAGCCCTGTATCAACAGGTATAATTAACAGATATACAGTGCCTTGCGAAAGTATTCGGCCCCCTTGAACTTTGCGACCTTTTGCCACATTTCAGGCTTCAAACATAAAGATATAAAACTGTATTTTTTTTGTGAAGAATCAACAACAAGTGGGACACAATCATGAAGTGGAACGACATTTATTGGATATTTCAAACTTTTTTAACAAATCAAAAACTGAAAAATTGGGCGTGCAAAATTATTCAGCCCCCTTAAGTTAATACTTTGTAGCGCCACCTTTTGCTGCGATTACAGCTGTAAGTCGCTTGGGGTATGTCTCTATCAGTTTTGCACATCGAGAGACTGACATTTTTTCCCATTCCTCCTTGCAAAACAGCTCGAGCTCAGTGAGGTTGGATGGAGAGCATTTGTGAACAGCAGTTTTCAGTTCTTTCCACAGATTCTTGATTGGATTCAGGTCTGGACTTTGACTTGGCCATTCTAACACCTGGATATGTTTATTTTTGAACCATTCCATTGTAGATTTTGCTTTATGTTTTGGATCATTGTCTTGTTGGAAGACAAATCTCCGTCCCAGTCTCAGGTCTTTTGCAGACTCCATCAGGTTTTCTTCCAGAATGGTCCTGTATTTGGCTACATCCATCTTCCCATCAATTTTAACCATCTTCCCTGTCCCTGCTGAAGAAAAGCAGGCCCAAACCATGATGCTGCCACCACCATGTTTGACAGTGGGGATGGTGTGTTCAGCTGTGTTGCTTTTACGCCAAACATAACGTTTTGCATTGTTGCCAAAAAGTTCAATTTTGGTTTCATCTGACCAGAGCACCTTCTTCCACATGTTTGGTGTGTCTCCCAGGTGGCTTGTGGCAAACTTTAAACGACACTTTTTATGGATATCTTTAAGAAATGGCTTTCTTCTTGCCACTCTTCCATAAAGGCCAGATTTGTGCAATATAAGACTGATTGTTGTCCTATGGACAGAGTCTCCCACCTCAGCTGTAGATCTCTGCAGTTCATCCAGAGTGATTATGGGCCTCTTGGCTGCATCTCTGATCAGTCTTCTCCTTGTATGAGATGAAAGTTTAGAGGGACGGCCAGGTCTTGGTAGATTTGCAGTGGTCTGATACTCCTTCCATTTCAATAGTATCGCTTGCACAGTGCTCCTTGGGATGTTTAAAACTTGGGAAATCTTTTTGTATCCAAAACAGGCTTTAAACGTCTTCACAACAGTATCTCGGACCTGCCTGGTGTGTTCCTTGTTCTTCATGATGCTCTCTGCGCTTTTAACGGACCTCTGAGACTATCACAGTGCAGGTGCATTTATACGGAGACTTGATTACACACAGGTGGATTGTATTTATCATCATTAGTCATTTAGGTCAACATTGGATCATTCAGAGATCCTCACTGAACTTCTGTAGAGAGTTTGCTGCACTGAATGTAAAGGGGCTGAATAATTTTGCACGCCCAATTTTTCAGTTTTTGATTTGTTAAAAAAGTTTGAAATGTCCAATAAATGTAGTTCCACTTCATGATTGTGTCCCACTTGTTGTTGATTCTTCACAAAAAATACAGTTTTATATCTTTATGTTTGAAGCCTGAAATGTGGCAAAAGGTCGCAAAGTTCAAGGGGGCCGAATACTTTCGCAAGGCACTGTATATAGTGCTGTTCCATTTCACTCTGGGCATTGTTGTGGGCCTGCCCTCCCCTCAACAGCCTCAAATAGGCTATTTCATGTGGGGGCGGGGTGGAGCGGCAGACACACGCATCTCTGCCATGCTCCCTCTAATCCACAATATGTTGACTGAGTGGAGGAAGCATGGTTTGCTGTTACATTCTACCCCATTCCATTTATATATATATATATATATATATATATATTAGGCTATGGGTCGTACACATACAGTGGGGCAAAAAAGTATTTAGTCAGCGACCAATTGTGACAGACAATTATGACAGACAAAATTAGAGGAAAAAATCCAGAAAATCACATTGTAGGATTTTTTATGAATTTATTTGCAAATTATTGTGGAAAATAAGTATTTGGTCAATAACAAAAGTTTATCTCAATACTTTGTTATATACCCTTTGTTGGCAAGGTCAAACGTTTTCTGTAAGTCTTCACAAGGTTTTCACACACTGTTGCTGGTATTTTGGCCCATTCCTCCATGCAGATCTCCTCTAGAGCAGTGATGTTTTGGGGCTTTTGCTGTGCAACACAGACTTTCAACTCCCTCCAAAGATTTTCTATGGGGTTGAGATCTGGAGACTGGGCTATCTGCCCAGCTAGATTTCAAGATGATCAGTGGTCATTGGGTTAAAATACAGTCAATCCACAAAACAGTGGTAATATAATTGGTGCACAATGAGGTCATTACTTGTTGTCTTTAAATTGGTTTATTTCGGTCAATATGTCCCGCGAAAAGAACCTTCATGTTTGGTTGTGTTACACACAACCAGTTGATTGCAATGAAACCAGTGTGTGTATTTACATTGAATGTTTCATCGAAAGTTGAACGAGATGGAATTCACGACACAAGGGGTTCACAAAATGTTTCGTGTTAGGCTATAAAAATTGATTTTATCAAACAAAAGATCATTCATTGTGTAACAGTGAATGAGGAAGATCTTCAACGGTAAATTATTTATTTTATTGCAATTTGTGATAATTGCATCGTATGTTTTCGTATGTTTTCGTCGTAAAGCTTTTTTAAAATCTGACAACGCAGGTGGATTACCAAGATTCTAGGTTTTTGAACCATGTGAGACACTTGTATTTTCATGAATGTTTAATATTACTATTTATGTAGCGCTCTGCCATTTCACCGGCTGTTGTCAAATTTAATCTCGCAAACGGGATCTAAGAAGTTTTCAAGCCATATTCTCCTGCATGGGTTTTAGGTGTCAGTGACATTAGTGCAAGACTGAATGTTAAACATGGACTTGCTAATTGGTCAGGAAGGGTGATAATGAGCCAATTTGAGATGGGCATGGCTTTAGTCTTCCAGTCCTAGTTGGTATCCTGTACAGTCAGTTCCACCCAGGAGCTTTAAAATCTGATTCATATTGAGTTAATGACTGATTGTTGTTCCTGAGAAATCTAGGTGCATTTTCAAATTAGCACCAAGGCACTATTGGGAAAAAATACATAGTAATTAACACTTAAATAAATAATTAACACTTTTTCACTAAATGCCAGATTTCAGGACATGATCTACTCTACTGAAGGGACTGTCAAAGAAAGTGCTGTTGTACTTCAAGCATTTCTCTATTTCTCCCTCAATGAACCATTTTAACATATTTCGTATGTTTTTAAAAATATTTTTTAAACCTCAACTCCAACATACTCTCCTGCAACCCGCCTCATCCAATGTATGGATCTGCTATTTTCTTTACTTTAGAACCGGAACCTCCAACAGAAGCTAGCCAGCTAACTAGCTACTAGCTAGTAGTCAGCTAGCGGTCATCAGCTAACCTTTAGCCCGGACAACTCATGCCAGTCTGCACAGCGCGATTCAACCCAAGTCCATCTCCGGATTCCTACCGCAAGCTCTGAACCTTTTCACCTGGATCGTCGCCGCTAGCTAGCTGCTATCCGAGTGGCTACTCCTGGCTAACGTCTCTTTCCCGAAGCAAGCACCAATTAGCCTGGAGCTAGCCTATGCTAGGCCCATCTCACGGCTAGCTAAAGAGGTCCATCAGCCACTCCTTGGCTACAATACCTATTTTGCCAATTGACCTGAACCCCTTTTACTGCCGATACAGAGCCTCGCCGATCCATCACGACTGGTCTACCGACGTAATACGCCCAAGGGGGTTTTCAACAGGCTCCTCTGTCGCAACGTCCCCTGAATGCCCATCTGCTATCCGCGGCCCGCTAGCTGTCTAGACCATATCGGACTGTTAGCTGAAGAGGCCCAAAAGCCAATTTTCTTGGGCTACAATGCCTATTTTGCCAATTGGCCTGGACCCTTTTACTACACGGAGCCCTGCCAATCCATCACGACTGGTCTGCCGACGTAACCGCCCAAGGGGGCAACAACTGACTCTTCCGTCGCGACGTCCCCCTAAGGCCCTTCTGCTACCCCCGACCAGCTAGCTGTCTGAATCGCCGTGTCTCCAGCCTGCCTAGCTACCCACTAGACCCCATGATCACTCGGTTACGCATGCCTCTCCCTAATGTCAATATGCCTTGTCAATTGCTGTTTTGATTAGTGATTATTGTCTTATTTCACTGTAGAGCCTCCAGCCCTGCTCAATATGCCATAGCTAACCCTTTTGTTCCACCTCCCACACATTCGGTGACCTCACCTGGTTTAAATGGTGTCTCTAGAGAGAATACCTCTCTCATCGTCACTCAATGCCAAGGTTAACCTCCACTGTATGCCTTGAATCTATTCTTCCGTGCCCAGAAACCTGCTCCTTTTACTCTCTTTTCCGAACACACTAGACGACCAGTTCTTATAGCCTTTAGCCGTACCCTTATCCTACTCCTCCTCTGTTCCTCTGGTGATGTAGAGGTTAATCCATGCCCTGCAGTGCCTAGCTCCACTCCCATTTCCAGGCGCTCTCATTTGTTGACTTCTGTAACTGTAAAAGACTTGGTTTCATGCATGTTAACATTAGTAGCCTCCTCCCTAAGTTTGTTTTATACACTGCTTTAGCACCCTCTGCCAACTCAGATATCCTAGCCGTGTCTGAAACCTGGTTTAGGAAGGCCACCAAAAACCCTGAAATGTCCATCTCTAACTAAAACATTTTCCGACAAGATAGAACTGTCAAAGGGGGCGGAGTTGCAATCTACTGCAGAGATAGCCTGCAGAGTTCTGTCATACTATCCAGGTCTGTGCCCAAAGAATTTGAGCTTCTACTTTTAAAAATTCTACTTTCCAGAAACAAGTCTCTCACCTTAGCCGCTTGCTATAGACCACCTTCTGCCCCCACTTGTGCCCTGGACACCAGATTGCCCCCCATCTATCGTCAGAGCTCGTACTGTTAGGTGACCTAAACTGGGATATGCTTAACACCTCGGCCGTCCTACAATCTAAGCTAGATGCCCTCAATCTCACACAAATTATCAATGAACCTACCAGGTACAACCCCAAATCCGTAAACACGGGCACCCTCATAGATATCATCCTAACCAACCTACCCTCCAAATACACCTCTGCTGTCTTCAACCAGGATCTCAGCGATCACTGCCTCATTGCCTGTGTCCGTAATGGGTCTGCGGTCAAACGACCACCCCTCATCACTGTCAAACACTCCCTAAAACACCTCAGCGAGCAGGCCTTTCTAATCGACCTGGCCCGGGTATCGTGGAAGGATATTGACCTAATTCCGTCAGTAGAGGATGCCTGGTTATTTTTGAAAAGTGCTTTCCTCACCATCTTAAATAAAAATGTAGAACCGGGAACAGATATAGCCCTTGGTTCACTCCAGACCTGACTGCCCTTGACCAGCACAAAACACGTCCTGTGCCGTACTGCATTAGCATCGAATAGCCCCCGCGATATGCAACTTTTCAGAGAAGTTAGGAACCAATATACACAGGCAGTTACGAAAGCAAAAGGCTAGCTTTTTCAAACTGAAATTTCCATCCTGTAGCACGAACTCCAAAAAGTTATGGGACAATGTAAAGTCCATGGAGAATATGAGCACCTCCTCCCAGCTGCCCACTGCACTGAGACTAGGAAACACTGTCACCTTCGATAAATCCATGATAATTGAGAATTTCAATAAGCATTTTTCTACGGCTATCCATACTTTCCACCTGGCTACCCCTACCCCGGTCAACAGCCCTGCACCTCCCTCAGCAACTTGCCCAAGCCTCCCCATTTCTCCTTCACCCAAATCCAGATAGCCGATGTTCTGAAAGAGCTGCAAAATCTGGACCCCTACAAATCAGCCGGGCTAGACAATCTGGACCCTCTCTTTCTAAAATTATCCGCCGCAAATGTTGCAACCCCTATTACTAGCCTGTTCAACCTCTCTTTCGTATCGTCTGAGATCCCCAAAGATTGTAAAGCTGCCGCGGTCATCCCGCTCTTCAGAGGGGGAGACACTCTAGACCCAAACTGTTACAGACCTATATCTATCCTACCCTGGCTTTCTAAGGTCTTCGAAAGCCAAGTTAACAAACAGATCACCTAACATTTCAAATCCCATCGTACCTTCTCCGCTATGCAATCTGGTTTTCGAGCTGGTCATGGGTGCACCTCAGCCACGCTCAAGGTCCTAAACGATATTATAACCACCATCGATTAGAGACAATACTGTGCAGCTGTATTCATCGACCTGGCCAAGGCTTTCGACTCTGTCAATCACCACATTCTTATCGGCATACTCAACAGCCTTGGTTTCTCAAATGACTGCCTCGCCTGGTTCACCAACTACTTCTCAGACAGAGTTCAGTGTGTCAAATCGGAGGGCCTGTTGTATGGACATCTGGCAGTCTCTATGGGGGTGCCACAGGGCTCAATTCAGGCCGACTCTTTTCTCTGTATACATCAATGATGTCGCTCTTGTTGTTGGTAATTCTCTGATCCACCTCTACGCGGATGACACCATTCTGTGTACTTCTGGCCCTTCTTTGGACACTGTTAACTAACCTCCAGACGAGCTTCAATGCCATACAACTCTCCTTCCGTGGCCTCCAACTGCTCTTAAATGCAAGTAAAACTAAATGCATGCTTTTCAACTGATCCCTGCCCGCACCTGCCCGCCCGTCCAGCATCACTACCTTGGATGTTACCCATACTACCCATACTGTTATTTATTGTTTTGCTCCTTTGCACTGCAGTATCTCTACTTGCACATTCATCTTCTGCACATCTATCACTCCAGTGTTTAATTACTAAATTGTAATTATTTCGCCACTATGGCCTATTTATTGCTTTACCTCCCTTATCTTACCTCATTTGCACACACTGTATATAGATTTTTATATTGTGTTATTGACTGTATGCTTGTTCATTCCATGTGTATCTCTGTGTTGTTTTTTGTGTCGCACTGCTTTGCTTTATCTTGGTCAGGTTGCAGTTGTAAATGAGAACCTGTTCTCATTTAAATAAAACAAATAAAAATGTACATTAGTAATTAAGCGGACACTTTTATCCAGAGCGACAACCACACATACCAGTCAAAGTAAGCAAAAATATCCTAAATAAAGCAGCTATCAGAAAAGTCAGCGCTAGTAACAAGAGACAAGTGCAAGAGTTCATGCAACAAAGGCAAGGGTGTTGTTGTTTTTCCGGGGACTTCCTTAAAATGTCTACAAAGCCTACGGTTCTATACATTCTTCTAATATATGGGTACATCAAATAAGCATAGGCTTAAGGATCATATTTGCAGCTATAAATGCATAATCATTAGATACACACTAATTGTCAACCCATTGTATTGTACTGTATTTGCAAAGAGGCTTGATGCTAGGTACTGCATCTTTATTCTGCACTAGTAGGTAAACCTCTGTTTCATCGGGGGAACTCTCCAAAATACAGAGTCGGTTTGTTTATTTCTTTGTTTTGGGGTTTTGAATTAGATTAAACATTTTGTGCACAATAAAAATTCAGCGACTTACAGTAATTCTCTCTTTTGTTTTCTGCCCTTAATAGAATTGTGTGGGAAGCAATTTCCTGTAGAAGGAGTGATTATCATAGGTGCTTAGGTAGAAAATTGATTTACAATTGTCTCCCTGCTACACTGCCTTCATTCAAGGCTCTCAACATACAGTCAGAGGGGGCGATATAAAGAGAAAGATGTGTAATTGCAGATCACAAGGATCACAGATCAAGCTTGTGTCCTCTGTTCTCATACCCTCTTCCCTCACTCTAGTTTTTTCATCTCTCGCTCACTTTTACTCCCTCTCTCCTGCTTCTCTCTCTCCCGCTCTTTCACCCACCTCTGTTTTTTCCCCTCCCTCACTTTTACTTTCTTGCTGTAGTCCATCTGTCTTCTCTCTCTCTCTCCCCCCACACACACTTACCAGTCCACACACTCTTACAGTCATTTATTTCTACCCATATCTTATGCTCTCATCCATAGCTGATGCGGCCTAATTTTTACATTTCAACGTCACCTAGCAGGGGGAGCAAAGGTGTGTGTGTGTGTGTGTGTGTGTGTGTGTGTGTGTGTGTGTGTGCGCATGCGTGCTGCTCGGGTGGTTAGATGGGTGCGGCCTATCCTCTCCCTCCTTAGTCAAACAAAGGCTTTGCTCATTCATACCGGGCCCTGATTGGGCGGGGGGTGTAGGGGGAGGAGCAGGGCAGATGTCTCAGGCTGTGATTAGTCAGTGGCGTGTGGGCGGTGAGAACAGGTGACACATTGGACTGGAACGCGTGAGAACGAACAGCACCACGCTGATTAATCATCATTTGAGCACAAACTGTTCCCTTTTTCTCTTTCACTTCTCCATCAGACCATTCCTGATTCCACTGCTGAGGCTTATACAGTTGAAGTACTCAATCGGTTTTACTCACTAATATGCTGTTCGATCAACAACCGATATGATTGTTGATATTTGTCGAGTGATTCCGTCATATCCAATAGACCAACAGTTGATGAGATGAGTTCCACCCCATACTGTCCACAGGTATTTGTGTAGTTGGAGTGCTACTGTATATAAATCCAATCCCTTAGTACTTATAGCAGTATATTTTAGGAGTACTGTAGTAGTATCAGTCAACATGTTCCATTTGCCCCTCCAGTAGTCTCATTTACCAGCTGTGCATGTTATACCACTTGCTTGCAGATACCATACTGACATCAGCCTCCCTCTGTGTCCTTAGTGTCACTTGGCTTGACCCAACATCATTATGTACCCACCAACATTATGTACCGGTATAGGTATATCATATTTTATACCAGACCTACTGTCCTGTAACAGTGTAGCACCACACATCACTGAACCATCACTGTAGAGTTCTACAGCAGCGAGGCCACATTGACTTGAGAGCACGCTGGGACATGCTGCAGTGGTGAATGGCCAATGACGGCCTTGATAGGTGACACTTACTCCCCCGGGGTCTCTCCCCTCCCCGCCACATATGAATATTTATCCCACGTTAGCCGACAGATGCCCCCGCCGATATCCACCGGGACCTACACATAGCTGACACTTACATAATATCCCGTTTTACCACAGGTCGATATACATTCAGTGGCCCATTTATTAGGTACCCATCTGGTACCAGAACGGCCTGAATTCTTCAAGTATGGAAACTTTGCTCAGTTGGTATCAAGGGACCTAACGTGTGCCAGGAAAACATTCCCCACACCACTGCCAACATCCTGTACTGTTGACACCAGACAGGATGGGGCCATGGACTCAAGCTGCTTAGACCAAATCCTGACTCTGTCATCATCATGACACAACAGGAACCGGGAGGCCGTTCTGAGCACCACTGTTGTACTGTGCTATTATTTGCCAGTTAAATGGCCCGCCTGTTAGCTTACACGATTCTTGCCATCCTCCAACTTCTCATCAATGAGCTGTTTTTGCCCACAGGGCTGACCTCTGACTGGATGTTTTTTGTTTGCGTGAAAAGCCAGCGCATCTGGCACTGACTATCATAACACGCTCAGTCGCTTAGGTCACTTGTTTTTCCAATCCTAACATTCAACAGTAACTGAATGTCTCGATGCCTGTCTGCCTGCTTTATATAGCAAGCCACGGCAAAGTTACTCACTGTCTGTAGGAGCTAACCATTTTCGTGAACAGGGTAGTGCACATCAAACTGGCCACGATTTTAAGGCAGTTAAGGTGAAGTGCCATCTCGCTCAAGGGTACAGAGAGAGCAGTGGCAGCGTTGCCCCTCCCCCTCGCATAAGTCTTTGGCGGTTCCGCGTTTGGCTCCCACAGCTGTTTCCATATTTCACCTGTGTGTTGTGACAGAGCTGCACAGCCCCGTAATGTTGCCTTTTAACCTTCCATCATTGGGGCCTGTCTTTAACACTGTAATTAGCATGTCATAGACAACTGTAATAGCTTACTATGTCTGTATGTGCCAAATTATATACCACTGATGTGATTGCAGCAGACTGCTTGCAGCAGTTTGTAAGCTAATCGTTAGCTATGTTGCTAACCAACATTGCTAACCAAGAGTGCGGTGTGTTCCCTGTGTCAAGTCACTCATCATAAACTGACATCTGGTTGTTTATTAGAGCCAAGACTTTTTCCTGGTCAGGTCACATGGTCTCGAGTAACTCCTGGCCCTAGTGAGTATGATGACCTACCACACATGTTACGCTTTGCTACATCTAAAAACAATTTTTATGCCATGTTCAGCTTTATGGTTTGCCGCACTATGTCTCTACTTTCAGTAAGGGAATTAGAGATCGGTCAGTCTGCAGTCCGTGCATTGTTTTCATTTAGGGAACATAAGACAAAATGTTGCTCAAGAATCTGGTAATGAAGTCCAGGCTTGTCCACTTCTCCCTTTTTTCTTCTGTCTTCCCGTATCCCTAACACAAGCAAGAAACAATTACTATAAGTAATCAACCTGAAATTAGTCAATCCAACACATACACACACACCGGCAGAACTAATTGTTTGAAGTGATTTCTTATTTATTTACGAGACAGCAGAATTAGTTTACACGTGAAATGCTGCTCCACTCATGCGGAATAAAATCGCTTCACAACGTTTTTCAGGACTGAAGGCCTCCAAATTAGATTTTTGTTGATTGGTGATATGATTGCGTGGGAGGACTGGCTGTTCTTCCCTGACCACTCGAATTACCGCCCAGACTTGGGAGGGTTAAGTCACTTGTTTAGCTTACTTGTTCCACACAAAGTAAATGTATAGAAAAATCTATATTTTGGGGGATTTGCCTGGCGACGCAAGCATTCCACTGGATTTTGCCACTTCTACAGATATGCAATTTAAAGAAAGTAGTTAATGATATTATAAATGATAGTGAAATCATGGTGGATAATGAATGCATTATCCTGTTTAATTTTAAAGTAAATTAACGACTGCTGTCGCTAAGCGATATGGCTGTGTATGTATGTATGTACAGTGCCTTGCAAAAGTATTCGGCCCCCTTGAACTTTGCGACCTTTTGCCACATTTCAGGCTTCAAACATAAAGATATAAAACTGTATTTTTTTGTGAAGAATCATCAACAAGTGGGACACAATCATGAAGTGGAACGACATTTATTGGATATTTCAAACTTTTTTAACAAATCAAAAACTGAAAAATTGGGCGTGCAAAATTATTCAGCCCCTTTACTTTCAGTGCAGCAAACTCTCTCCCGAAGTTCAGTGAGGATCTCTGAATGATCCAAAGTTGACCTAAATGACTAATTTGCAGATCTCTTTCAATTCCCTCCAAAGATTTTCTATGGGGTTGAGAT
The DNA here is from genome assembly GCF_057628025.1 of Oncorhynchus mykiss. NCBI lineage: Eukaryota > Metazoa > Chordata > Actinopteri > Salmoniformes > Salmonidae > Oncorhynchus > Oncorhynchus mykiss. The sequence goes on along the minus strand of NC_143039.1, from coordinate 44,103,150 downwards.
CTGGAGACTGGCTAGGCCACTCCAGGACCTGGAAATGCTTCTTGCGAAGCCACTCCATCGTTGCCCGGGCGGTGTGTTTGGGATCATTGTCATGCTGAAAGACCCAGCCACGTTTCATCTTCAATGCCCTTACTGGTGGAAGGAGGTTTTCACTCAAAATCTCACGATACATGGCCCCATTCATTCTTTCCTTTACACGGATCAGTCGTCCTGGCACCTTTGCAGAAAAACAGCCCCAAAGCATGATGTTTCCACCCCCATGCTTCACAGTAGGTATGGTGTTCTTTGGATGCAACTCAGCATTCTTTGTCTTCCAAACACAACGAGTTGAGTTTTTACCAAAAAGTTATATTTTGGTTTCATCTGACCATATGACATTCTCCCAATCTTCTTCTGGATCATCCAAATGCTCTCTAGCAAACTTCAGACGGGCCTGGACATGTACTGGCTTCAGCAGGGGGACACGTCTGGCACTGCAGGATATGAATCCCTGGCGGCGTAGTGTGTTACTGATGGTAGGCTTTGTTACTTTGGTCCCAGCTCTCTGCAGGTCATTCACTAGGTCCCCACGTGTGGTTCTGGGATTTTTGCTCACCGTTCTTGTGATCATTTTGACCCCACGGGGTGAGATCTTGCGTGGAGCCCCAGATCGAGGGAGATTATCAGTGGTCTTGTATGTCTTCCATTTCCATTTCCAGCTCCCACAGTTGATTTCTTCAAACCAAGCTGCTTACCTATTGTAGATTAAGGCCTTCCCAGCCTGGTGCAGGTCTACAATTTTGTTTCTGGTGTCCTTTGACAGCTCTTTGGTCTTGGCCATAGTGGAGTTTGGAGTGTGACTGTTTGAGGTTGTGGACAGGTGTCTTTTATACTGATAACAAGTTCAAACAGGTGCCATTAATACAGGTAACGAGTGGAGGACAGAGGAGCCTCTTAAAGAAGAAGTTACAGGTCTGTGAGAGCCAGAAATCTTGCTTGTTTGTAGGTGACCAAATACTTATTTTCCACCATAATTTGCAAATAAATTCATTTAAAAAAAAAAAAGAAAATCTCATTTTGTCTGTCAATGTTCCTATGATGTACCTATGATGAACATTACAGGCCTCTCTCATCTTTTTAAGTGGTATATACATTTTAAGTATATATACATTTTATTTATTTATTTGAACTTTTATTCTAGCTAACTATATAAACAAAGGTTATAACCTGTGTAAAGAGAAAATAACATTCCACAATACCTCACACAACCCATGAGCCAAGACTGCCGCCTTGTCTTGCACAGCTGCCTTCCTCACTCTCTCTCTCCTTCGACATTTGACCTTGTTGAAACCAATTTTGCACTCGAGCGAGAGACAACATTCAGTACATTCTGCCATTGAGTTGGCAGAATATGAGAGAAATAAGGTTCCGTTACCACAGTAACACGTGGATATGAGGAGTTTTCAACCCCGCAGTGTGTGAGGTTATCATTATTCAAACAACACCACGCAGATCAAGGTTGTTTTGGACATAAAATTGCTGAGGCCCAAACATTGTGATTCCTTACTGGACTCACTTCCTTGTCTTTCTCAATGATCTCCATCACTTCTGTCCATTCTGTCGAGTCATCATATTTCTATAGAAAATGAAATTCGCTTCAGCTGTGAAAGACTGACTCACTGACTGATGATCCCCTTAACCTTAGCTATTGATACACTTCCCCCTTTCTAAAATTGGACGATATAAGATCATGTCTTATACTGTAGAGTTTTGAAGGACTCTCAAATCATATTGACTTTGAATTGAATTGCCAATGACTTCTGTGTTGACATCGAAGAGCCCTTGTTTGGGTGAGGATGCTAAATGATTCAAGGAGTCTTTTCAAGACTATGCTCCAAGAATACGTGGCGGTCTGATGGACATTTAAAGGACAGTGAATGGAAAGAAAGCACTGCTTTTTCATGTGAAAGCTATATCCTGGATTTAAAAGACAATGAATGTAACATTTGAAGCTACAGTGCATGGTAAACCTAATTGATGTAGCACAAGACGCCATGATTGATTTCACCACGTTGCATTGTTCCGTCATTCCTTGGATCAAACTAAAGTACAATGGCAAGAAGAAAAAAACCTTTGGAATTATCTGGATTTCTGCATAAATTGGTCATAAAATTCAATCTAAACCACAACAACAGACAAACACAGTCTGCTTAAAAACCTCTTAAGGATCCACCCCTTTTTTTCAATTTTCGCCTAAAATGACATACGCAAATCTAACTGCCTGTAGCTCAGTCCCTGAAGCAAGTATATGCATATTCTTGGTTCCATTTTAAAAGAAACACTTTGTGGAAATGTGAAAGGAATGTAGGAGAATATAACACAATAGATCTGGTAAAAGATAATACAAAGAAAGAAAAAAACTTTTTTTTGTATGCAAGAGAAAGTCCATCATGTATTATTCCAGCCCAACTGCGGTTTGGATTTTGGCCACTAGATGGCAGCAATGTATGTACAAAGTTTTAGACTGATCAAATGAACCATTGCATTTCTGTTCAAAATTATGTATCAAGACTGCCCAAATATGCCTAATTTGTTTATTAAGAACGTTTCATGCCCAAAACTGTGCACTGTCCTCAAACAATAGCATGGCATTCTTTCACTGTAATAGCTACTGTAAATTGGACAGTGCAGTTAGATTAACAAGAATTTAAGCTTTCTGCCAATATCAGATATGTCTATGTCCTGCTCTTGTTACTTACAACCTCATGCATTAGCCTACGTTAGCTCAACTCTCCCGTGGAAGGGACATCGATCCCGAATAAGTTTTTAAACTAAAAACACACATTATTGCATTTTTCTTGCCTACATTGAATACATCATTTAAACATTCACAGTGTAGCTTGGAAAAAGTATGTGAACCCCTAGGCTAATGACTTCTCCAAAAGCTAATTGGAGTCAGGAGTCAGCTAACCTGGAGTACAATCATTGAGATGAGATTGGAGATGTTGGTTAGAGCTGCCCTGCCGTATAAAAAATACTCACAACATTAGAGTTTGCTATTCACAAGAAGCATTGCCTGATGTGAACCATGCCTCGAACAAAAGTGATCTCAGAAGACCTAAGATTAAGAATTGTTGACTTGAATTTAGCTGGAAAGGGTTACAAAAGTATATCTAAAAGCCTTGATGTTCATCAGTCCACAGTAAGACAAAAAAAACATTGCTGCACATCTGAAGTTGGCAAAATAGCATCTGGATGTTCCAAAATATTCTGTGGACAGATTAAACTAAAGTTGAGTTGTTTGGAAGGAAGGAACACGCAACACTATGTGTGGAGAAAAAAAAGGCACAGCACACTAACATCAAAACCTCATCCCAACTATAAAGTATGGTGAAGGGAGCATCATGGTTTGGAGCTGCTTTGCTGCCTCAGGGCCTGGACAGCTTGCTATCAACGGAAAAATGAATTCTCAAGTTTATCATGACATATTTTGCAGTAGTATGTAAGCCTATCTGTCAGTCAATAGAAGTTGGGTGGTGCAACAAGACAACGACCCAAAACACACAAGTAAATCAACAACAGAATGGCTTCAACAGAAGAAAATACGCCTTCTGGAGTGGCCCAGTCAGAGACCTCAACCATATTGAGAGGCTGTAGCATGACCTCAAGAGAGCGGTTCACACCAGACATCCCAAGAATATTGCTGAACTGAAACAGTTTTTGTAAAGAGGAATGGTCCAAAATTCCTCCTGAAAAAACATTTGGTTGAGGTTATTGCTGTCAACCAGTTATTAGATCCAAAGGTTCACATACTTTCCCCACGCTGCACTGTGAATGTTTAGACGGTGTTCAATAAAGACATGAAAACGTATAATTGTTATTCAGTTAAGCAGACTGTATGTCTATTGTTGTGACTTAGATGAAGATCAGATCAAATGTTATGACCAATTTATGCAGAAGTTCAGGTAATTCCAAAGGGTCCACATACTTTTTTCTTGCCACTGTAAATGACATTGAGGTTCTGTAGGGAGTGAGCAAAAGGTCTCATGCCTGGAACAGTGCATAGTCAGGGCAAGAGCTCTAGGAGCACAATGCGAGACGGTGCGCTCCAGCTCAATAAATTATCACGGGGACTATTTTTAAGCCGAAGTGTAAATGCACTAATCCTCCGAGCAGTAGCTGCGAATAGCCTACCGAGAGTCACATCAGGGAATAGCACTCTTCATCTTTCTCCCTTCTCTCTCGTTCCCACCCGCTCTCCCCGTCTCTCGCACTCTCTGCCTCCCTTTTCTCTCCCCCCGTCTCTTGCACTCCCTGCCTTCCTTTTCTCTCTCCCCCCCCCCCCCCCCCCCGTCTCTCGCTCCCTCTGCCTTCCTTTTCTCTCGACTCCCATCCTGCATGCTACCTTCGCTCTCTTTCTGTTTCATTCCCCGCTTCATTCTCTCTGCCTCTTTCTTCTTTACCCTTCTTTTCATATGTAAAAAAAAACAACACTTTGTTCCTGTGTTAGGGTATTGTGCTTATCGCCCAGACTCTATGGGGACTCTGCAGCGTTTTATTCAATTTTAATAAACAATAACAGCCTTTTAAATAAACGGGGAGGAGAAACATGTAAGAGACACTGCAAACGTGACACAGAACAGGAGTATAGAGCATTTTGGTCCATATACTACCATACAATTATATCATAAGCATATTGGCCCTCCTGCAAGAACTAGAGGCCTATGGCTTTATGTAACAGCTTTCCTCCTATGGGAATCGTTACATAGCCACACTTAGAAAAGTTAGCTACACGAAGTAAGCCCCTACGTCTTTGGCAGCTGTAGTTGTGTGTTTTGGTATGGGCTACGGGACGCTCCCGTGATGGTGTTTAATAGCACATAATGGGCTGCCGTTAATCATGGGCTCGGGGTTCGGTTTTACAAGGTTAATGACGCCATAGCGGAGCTCTCGAGTGTGTCCCATTCCTCAGGTATTTATCAGTGTCAGGTGAAAGCTGTGCTGGGACTGGGCAAGGCTGCAGCCCCCGACTCTCTCCTCCCCTAACTAGCAGAAGGAACCAAGAGTGGTGCCAAAACTGCAGTAGAATACCTGAGCCCCAAAGTAAATTAATTATTCAGCAAACTCCAATGTCTGCGATGATGTAGCAACAAGGTTTACCAGAGCTAGTGTACACCTAATCTCGGTAACCCAAAACCGAAAATCTTTACAAACTACTTGATTACAATACTATTTAGGTAGTCCTGGTAACTATTTAGCAGCCTTGTTTAGCAGTCAGCTAATGCTAATACAGCTAATGCTTGAGCTACAACTGGTATTATAGCTGGAACCAATGCTAGAGATATGGTGAATACACTACTAGCTACAACCAATAGACTACCTTACCTGGAACCAATTTTGGAGCTACAACATATCTTTGCATTCACCCATGCTGGACCTACAATAACCATGTGATAACGGTCTTGAGATTAACGCAATAACACTGTAACCTCCTTGAAAGTGGAAGCTCATGACGCCATCACCACCATCATTAAACATTTCTGGACCGCCTACAGTAATGCTCATGGCACATTTACAGTACTTTCAACATTTCTGCACTCACATGTTCTTTGTTTTTTTTGTGTTGCATCACTAAGTGAAAGCCCTAGAGAAGTTATGTGGCAAAGAGTAATCTTTCTGCATACTAAAGAGAACATAGTGCTGGTAGTGAGTTAAGTATGGTCCCCTGCTGAGTACCATAACATGTAGTAAAGACATTTGAGAATGGAGGCATCATGGCATCGTACTATGATGATTTACAGGGAACTTAGGTGAACTGTTGGAATAAAATAATTATTATAATTCAATAGTTAGAGTATAAATAATGGGCACTTTGAATACAGTGTTGTTTGACATGATAACGATAGAAAATGCCAGGGGGGAGTTATTGTGACAGGGGTAGGAACCAAAGTGTTGGTCAGTGTTTCCTAGGGGACCCTATCATCTTTGGCTACATTAAAAGTTTATTTGTGTATCCAACATATTCATGCTTTGCCTATTCCTCTTTGATTTGCAAGATACTGTTGCACAAACATGCTGATTTAGACCTACACCATCAATGTATAGCTAGCTACATTTGCTCTGACTTAGTACATTTATTAGCTAGCTAGCCAGCTAACTAGCGATTAGCATTAGAAGCTAACACGATTTAGCGGCAAACTAGTTTGCAGATTTAAGAAAAACAAGCTAATAGTGTAAATATAGAACGCTTGTGGATTTATATTAAGAAGCAAAGCGGAAACATCATTGTCAACATTGTTGCATGTGCTGCATTAACCATGCAGACTGGACGCAAGAATCTCGTGGTCAAGCAACAACAGACGGACAAATGTTGGTTTGGCAGATGCCAGAAGAACGCTACCTGACCCGATGCATATTGCCAAGTGTAAAGTTTGGATAAGGAGAAATAATGGTCTGGGGCTATTTTTCATGGGGCTAGGCCCATTATGTTTTGGTGAGGGTACATCTTAATGCTACAGTTCTGTGCTTCCAACTTTGTGGCAACAGTTTGGGGAAGGCCCTTTCCTGTTTCAGCATGACAATGCCCTCATACACAAAGTGATCCCCATACTGAAATGGTGTGGAAGAACTTGACTGGCCTGCACAGAGTGCCGTTCTCAACCCCATTGAACAGCTTTGGGATGAATTGGAACGCTGACTGCGAACCAGACGTAATCGCCCAGCATCTGTGCCCGGCCTCACTAATGTTCTTATGGCTGAATGGAAGCAAATCCCCGCAGCAATGTTCCAACATCTAGTGGAAAGCATTCCCAGAAGAGTGGAGGCTGTTATAGCAGCAAAGGGAGGACCAAGTCTATATTAATGCCCATGATTTTGGAATGAGATGTTCGACAAGCAGGTGTCCACATACTTTTGGTCATGTAGTGCACATCATTTACACACACAAACACAAACGTCAGCTCAGACAAATCCATCTCAGAGAGGCCCAGCTCATGAGCTCCATCGGCAGCAGATTTGAATTTAGAATGGAAAATGGATGTGTTTATGCAACAACTGTAAGTGTATCGAACCGAATCTCATCGATTCATTCTCTAATCGCACCGTTTTCATCCAAAACGTATCGTTCCTGTATTGTGTCCGAGCACATGTATCTAGATGAGTATCAAATCATCAGGGAAAGGGAAAGATGCACATACCTACAAACCGCATATCAGTATTGGCATCTTATTCTTCAGTAACTATTAGTGTCCTACGTAAATGTGATGGGTGTGGCTGCCTCTAGTTGAGGGCTTGTTTATTCTTGGTGGGATGGATGACAGACACATTTCATATTCCACCTGCAACCAAGCCCTGTACTTTCTTCATTGCTGTCAATGTAGAGAAAGATGCAGGAAAGGGCAGCAAAATCGTCATGGCCTCAGTGGTAAGTTCAGGATACTCTTTTTCACAGTAGGCCAGAAATCCACGAGACATTTGCTGGATTTTGATCTTCAGTGTCCTATTACAGGATAACTCCAACTCCTCTTCAGCCATTCCACAATGTCCGCTCTTAGATATCATGGCGAGGGCAAACGGATCACGGACCCAGTCCCAATCATTTGTGTTTCTCCGTGAAGTATGAATTTATATACTCACTCCATGAAGCGTGATGATTGTCTCTCACTATGTTCACTGATGGAATGTTTGTGTCCAAAAACATGTCAGTAATCCCGTTCTGTAGCCTTGTTAGCCAAATTTCAATTTCCGTCCTGAAAGCATTGATCGTGCCTCGCACCTCCAGAATAGAGGCATAATCTCCTTGCATGGATAAGTTAAATATGTTAAAATCAGCGAGGTAGGCATGTTTAGCAATCCATTCTAAATTGGAGAAAAAAATGAAAGTTTGTCCTCTTTCAGAAACTTGCACATCTGTGTGCGTAGGTCAAACACCTGCTGTAACACTTTTCTGCGGGAGAGCCACCGCAGCTCGGAGTGAAACCAGTGTCATGTTCCACGTCCATTTCTTTGCAATGATGTGCCAACAGACGTGACTACGGTGGCCTTGATTTCACAAAATTAACTCCCGTCACAACCTTATTAAGCACAGAAGTCTTGATCCATGGCTTTGGATGCAATTGCTTGTCGTGTGTAACATGCATTGGGCGCCCACTATCTTGGGGTTGACAGCCTTTATTCTTGCGACTATCCGACTCTTGCGACTGGTCATTGCCGCCGCCGTATCATTTGTGCATACAGCCGCACGTATTTCCCAGCTTAATCCTTCTTCGGTCATGAATTTATCCAACATTTCGAATATTTCCTTACCTGTTGTTTGACCCGGCACCTTTTTCCATGATTGCTAGCCAGGCCTGGAGAAATTAAAAGGAGCGAGATAACATTGACCTTGCATGAACGAAATGCATCCGTTGATTTGATTGACATGACTTTGTCAAATGAGTTATTTGAATAAACCAATCACAAGCACAATACAAGACAGGCGTGTGGGCTTTGCCTGTGAGATGCTTGATCAGTGCACAATTCAATAATTTTTGGCGGACCCCAGGCTATCAACTTAGTCCACGGATCCCTTGGCCAAAATGTGTTTAATATGTTAGTAATATTCAATAAAGAAATATACCTTGTTTGCCTCAAGTGTTTCCATTATTTTGTTGGTTACCTGTATGTTTATATCCCACTTTGCCGCCATGCACACACCCTCCCCTCGCCCCAAACGCCCAGTCAGTCCCAGATTCCCCAAAACAAAATCTTTCTCCTAATCCTAATTACAAACATTGACAGTTTGAGTACTAGTGGGGGTTTGCAGTGGCAGGAAGAAATGTGACAAACAAAAACCTGTGTGACATGTCATAACAAAGACCAAACGACTCCCTCCGCATAAAACATTGACAGTTTGAGTACTAGTGGGGGTTTGCAGTTGCAGGAAGAAATGCGACAAACAAAAAACTGTGTGACATGTCATAACAAAGACCGAACGACTCCCTCCGCATAAAACAAATAAGACTTATTTACTTAACCTCACTTGGTTATGCTGATGAGCAAGAGTTTTTCTGTTTCGTAGAGGGGAAAAACATCCGTCTTTGTTTATGTTGTGATATCGGGGCAGGGGAAAAGGGAACTCACGAACAGCCCGAGAACAGGATGACCTATTTTGAAGGCACACTGTGGAACAAGGCTTTGCTAAAACCCTATCTGTGAGCTATAAGTATCTAAACAATATCCTCCTTCGTGTGCGTGCGTGAGCAAATGCTGCTGCAGTAATGAGTACGTAGACCAACCAGATAGTAGAAATACATTCACTGATCATTTGCTTGCTTAAAGCACATCAGACGAAGGGCATTCCGTTTCAGGCCTGGTTAGACTATCTTCAATTGTGAAGGTCTCAGAGACCAAGTAAACGTAATGTCCGTCACCAAAACAACAGCCCTTCTGAGATGGCATAAAACCCGAAACAGAGGGAAAAGAGCCAGTCAAACACCAGATCTCACACACAAAAATGGATACCATCCAATCACAAATGAGACCACACCTAGGGCTGTTGCGGTGAGCATATTATCGCCACACCGGCGGTCAAGAGTCAAATTATATGTGACTGTTTAGTCACGTTAATTAGGCTTTTCCAAGCTCTGATACTGCTGATGGTCATTAGTAGCCTACCAAACTTGCTAACTGCCTGGTACTCAGCACTCTAGTGTCCCTCTAATCACTCTGACATCAATGCAAATGTGATTGAAAATCTAATCAAACACTTCATGAGAGCCCATGAGCTCATGTTGGGCAACATGTCAGACCTCTAAAGCAAAGAAAATAAATTCATAGAGACAAATCTACCAGATTACAGCCTTGCTAAAGCACCCCTAGATCATCACCGATCCTTCACCAAATGTACAAAAAAACACACACAAAAAAAAACCATTGAGTTAATAAAGCCGCAAACAGACATGGTCTCATTTTTGCTTCCTTTGAGTAAGGCAGCTCCAAAATGCAGGTGTTTCAGCCTAGCTCAGTGCTTTCTGTGGTGGTGGGGCAGCCAGTGGAAAATATGGAGAGTAAGGGTTGGTAATGTTCTCTAGTTGCGCCGTGACTGGCTCAGTGTTCTGTCACTCATGGGGACACCTCCAAGTCTAAGGGTAGAGCTCGAAAATTCAAGCCCCCTGGGTGCTGCCATAGAGTTACATTAGAAGTGCCCGTCCAAGAAGGCTCAAGGTAATTGGCCACAGATAAAATTATGTCAAATCACATTATATATACAGTAGCTTTGATTGGACTGATCATGTCAACATCATCCTTTCAAAATCTTAACTAGCATTCATCATCATGAATCAAGTCGACAATATACTGGCAAATCGTTTTTTAATTCTTGTCATATGAAGAGAAATGATGTTGAGAAATTATAGATAAAACATATCGGTGCTCATGGACATAAACATTACACAAGTTTGAAAGGTTTGGAAGGAATCAGTGACAGTGGCTAACTGCAAGCATTGCAAAGCAGTCACTAGCCTGTTATTCAGTGGAGTGACTGTGTGGTCCCAAGTCTAGGTTTAATGGTCTCTTTTCCAAGTTTAAAATGATAAACATTCAACATTGGCCATGCTGTCAATGAAGCATGATTTGTACTCAACTTAACTCGTAACTGGGAAATCTGACTTCAGTGAGTTCAAGACAACTGGGAACTCTGGGGGAAAAAACGTTTTGAACAGTCATCCAACATTTCCCCCTCTTGATTTAGCCTACTGTTCTGACTTGGTGGTGCACATGTAGCCTATAACCTGTTTTAGAGAAATGTAATCATTGCATATTGTATTTTTTTTTCTTCAAGTCATTAGTCACATCATGCAGCCTTACAATGTATTAAAAATCAAAACATAGCCCAACATTTGTAGAAAAACTAAAGTTACATAAATAACTCTAAATTAAGCATACAGGAGTACCTATTTTCTTAGTTAACCGCTCAACGCAGAATAGCCGCATGTGCGCACTCCCTCAAATCCTTTGTAGAAAATATCCTTTCTATTTTATTCCGCTTGTTCAATTCTTATACTATAAAATGTCAAATGCCACAGAATTCCAAGAAAATCTTCTCTGATGAATGAACTAGTGTAGCCCACAGCTATTTGGCATGGCCAGGACCGGTGGTGGAAAAGTACCCAAATGTCATACTTGAGTAAAAGTATAGATACCTTTTAATAGAACGTTACTGAAGTAAAAGTGGAAGTCACCCAGTAAAATACTACTTGAGTAAAAGTCTAAAAGTATTTGTTTCTAAATATACTTAAGTATCAAAGTAAAAGTATAAATCATTTCAAATTACTTATATTAAGCAAAACAGGCGGCACCATTTTCTTGTTTTTAAAATGTACGGATAGCCAGGGGCACACCCCAACACTCAGACATAATTTACAAAAGATTTGTGTCTAGTTAGTCCGCCAGATCAGAGGCAGTAGGGATGACCAGGAATGTTCTCTCGATAAGTGTGTGAATTGGACAATTTTCCTGTCCTGTTAAGCATTTAAAATGTACGTTTGGATGTCATGGAAAATGTTGGGAGTAAAAAGTACATTTCTTTTTCTTTCGGAATGTAGGGAAGTAAAAGTTGCCCAAAATATAAATAGTAAAGTACAGATACCCCCAAAAACAACTTAAGCAGTACTTTAAAGTATTTTTACTTAAGTACGTTACACCCCTGATAAGGAGAACTCAGAGTATGTGATTCTGAAATGAAATTACTACATTTTCTTCATATAATGTTTCTTTAGACCTGTCTAAAATAATGGATTTCTTGTAAAGGTGTAGGCTATATTACATGGATTTGAGACTTTTTCAAATGTAGATGTTCCAAAGGTCTGCGTGAGTGTCTTTTAGACTGTGTGGAAGCCAGGAGATGCTAAATGTGTTTACAGTCAATTACCTTATTGCTTGACAATCACCAGCTGACCAAAATTTTGTGACTACCACACCCCCAAAAACTCGAAAATCTCCAATCACAAACCCCCGTCCCGTTTCGTACCCCTCAAGAAAGGCTTGACTATAGCCCAGATCAGGCACTTCAAAGCTGGCTTGACGATTAGCTGGGTACTGTGTGACTCTCCAGGCGTACACTTTCTCACAGAGTACCACAGAGGCAGAACAGAGGTGAGGAGAGAGAGAGCGACAGACACAAAGAGGGAGCGCGAGAGAGAGAGATACAAAGGTAGATGCAGACACTCAGAGGTGTGCTCTGATTAAATAATGAGAGATGAGGCCTGATTTATTAATGCATAGAGATAGATAAATGGAGAGCCGGAGAAAACAGATTAAGCCCCCCCCCACCTCCTCCCCCATTCTCTTCAGAGCTTTCGAGAATTCCGACCTGTGAGTACCTGTTTCAGAGGCTGCTGCTCGTATCTTAATACTGGGTGAATCACATTAATAATTTAGCCCAGTGGCAAGGGAGCCACCACCGGCTAGAGAGGGACTGAGAGAAGAGTGACTGAAGCGACTAGAGGGAGAGAAGGCCAATATACACTCTGTCGTTGGGTTCTACTGTATGTGTAAATTACAGTGCAAAACGCTACATTAATAATCAACACCTTCAGCCTTTGTTTGGGCGGTGAACGGCATGAGTGGGCCAAGTAATTGGTTAGTTTAATAACTGGGCGTGGTGCATTGCTCTTTTTTTGTGTCTCACACACACACACACTAATCGCACACAGGCATAGCCGCATACACAGAATAGAATTGAGTCAATCTGAGTTCACTGGGTGTTCTGAGGGCTCTTAAAAGGCACGGTAGAATTGTACTCGCTTTTATTCACCATTTAATATTATAGCTCCTAACGAAGGCAGTTTGAAGGTTATTTTTTAAATGATGTGCGGATCTCTAAAAAAAAATAAAAAAATACCTGTCTTATATTGCCTGTGAATCAGGGATTTTTTTTTATTTTATAGATTTTTTTAATTTGATTATCATCCTTAATTAATTTTACCGGGGAAGTCACTTTGAGATTGACGGCTCTTTTTCAAGTGAGTCCTGGCCAAGAAGGCAAGAGTTGAGAACAAGATCATAGCTGATAGATGAATAATACGAAAGGTGTATAAAACAACGGGAACAGGGCAACCAGTCGTGGCATTCCGTTTGTGTGTGCAGTATGCGTTTGTTCTGTTGATTTCTCCTCCAGGCAAAGAAAAAGGGAATTCTTGACATTGACATCAATTGAAAATACAATATTTGTCATTGACTTGAACCTTGAGGCCTGTTCTCGATTCTCGACTACCACCTTTATAACGAGGGTACATGTATTATAGAGAAGAATGTGTGTGTGGAGGGATGGGTTGGGGTGGGGGCTGTGTCAAATAAAATTACATTTATTGGTCACATACACGCGTTATTGCGGGTGTAGCGAAGTGCTTGTGTTTCTAGCTCCGACAGTGCTGTCATATCTTATCAATTTCACAACATATACCCAATACACACACTTCTAAGTAAAGGAAAGGAATTAAGAATATATAAATACATGGATGAGCAATGTCAGAGCGGCATAGATTAAGATACAGTAGAATAATAGAATACAGTATAAACATATGAGATGAGTAATGCAAGATACGTAACATTATTAAAGTGACTAGTGTTCCATTTATTAAAGTGTCCAGTCATTGTATATAGGCAGCAGCCTCTTATATGCTAGTGATGGCTATTTAACAGTCTGATGATCTTGAGATAGAAGCTGTTTTTCAATCTCTGTGTTTGTGCGTATATATATGTGGTTGTGCATGTATGAAAAAACCTTGACATGTGTGTGTGTGTGTGTGTGTGTGTGTGTGTGTGTGTGTGTGTGTGTGTGTGGTATATGCATAACGGAGAAAGAGGGGGGGAAACCTTGACTATTTTCTGCACTATAAAGTGTGGCGTGTATTAGGAGAGAGACTATGGCAGGCTGTCTGCTCGTCAAGGGTATCCATGACGGTAATGAATTTCAGACTTATCACTACCACTATCACTCTCTCTCTCTTCCTCACACACACACAGCCCTCTACCTCCTTTTTGTATCTGTGTGTGTGGTCTGACACATGCTTGTATACAGGCAGTTACTGAAGACATGGACTGCTGTGTGTGTCAATGCTGATTTCCATATGGATGGATGCATTACCGGAGCGCCAAGTCTAGGACCAAAAGGCTCCTTAACAGCTTCTACCCCCCAAGCCATAAGGCTGCTGAACAGCTAAACGAATCAAATGTTTACCCGGACTATTTACATGAACGCTCCCAACTTTATGTTGAGGTATGTTGTTTGATGCACAGCCACATAGCCTATATGTTAAATACAGCGTCGGCTCTTGCTTTTCATTTCAATCTGGAAATGGTGTATTCACAGTGTGTGACACTCTTTCAGAGACCAGTTCAGACTCATCAAAGAGGCATTGGCATGTGTCACCCGTGCTGTGTCACTGTCGTCGCCGAGCTTTAAATGTCAATTGTCTCCCCTGATCCGCCTGACTCGTTCTTGTGCGTGTGCTTTTTCTCTCTCTCACACACACACACACACACATATATAGACACAGACCAGCTCTCCACCTATTTGTGTTCCTTGGAGTGCAATGCTGCGCCACAGTATTGATTACCTTCTGCTTCTGCCCTTTTTATAATTATGTCTCCACTCTTTTTACTCTTCCCTTTCTCCTTTATCCTCTCTGTCACTCATCTCCTTCTCTCTCCTCTTTTGTTAATTCCCTTTCCCCTGATCCATTTTTATGCCCCCCTGTGCCCCGTGCTTATCACACTCCTTTTTCTATTTGATCTCCACTTTCCTCCTCATGTACATCATTTAACTCTGTTCATTTTGCTCCCCCCTTCTTTTTGCTCCTTATTTCTTTTCTTTTTTAAATTCCTAATCATCATTCTTTCTGTTTATCCATTTCTCAATTCCACCTTTGTTCTCCTTCCTTTCGCTCTCTCCTTTCTCTCTATTCCCCCCCTCTTTGTCTCCCCCCTCCTCTCTCTCTCTCTCTCTCTCTCTCTCTCTCTCTCTCTCTCTCTCTCTCTCTCTCCTTGTCTGCAGCCTCTCTGGAGTGTTCTCCGTAGCCCGGGCGTTCCAGGATGCCAGCTGCCAAAAGGACCCAGTCTCCCTCGGACCTCCTACATCTGACCCCCTCCCACCACCAATCAGAGCTGTCCTGACCCCAACCTTAATCCTAACTCCAAGCTTAACCCCACGCTTAGTCCCAAAACCTCAAACATTCACACAAGTGAATTCATTGGCTTGTCCAGTGACTTATCATAGACATTCTATCACTTTCTTGCCTTTAACAAAGCATTCCCACTACATTTGTCCCTATGCCACCCCAACTCTCCTACCCCTTCTGAAGCACCACTAGCCCAGGGCATTCTGAGAACAAGCATCAAGAGCTGGACAACTTATCAACCCTCAACCGACGATCCAACCACAAAGACTGTGGAGAACAACGATAAAACACACATGTCAAATATGGCATCAACTTGAAAAAAACTTCTATGTTAATTCCTCCATGGCCGTCCTATGTGAATACAACCCCCAGGATACACCACTGAGCCGGTGTGTAACATTCTGTTGACTTCTAATGGTGACTTTATAGACATATTGGGTACACCAGCCTTTCGCTCTTACTCTCCGTCTTCTTTCTCTCAGTCTCTCTCGCGCTCTGTCCTCACTGACTATGTCGGCGCAGCGAGAGGGTGACACATTTTGCACTTCTATATGTTCCCTTTCTCCTTCACTCTCTCTCCCTCTTTTTCCGACTATTGTCTGCATTGATTCTGTGCATTGTCAGTGTCTGGACTTGCCTGGTGAAAATATTGTCTCGGTTGTCCTATCTGTGTCCTCTGCCCTGCTCCACTCTCTCCCTCCCTCACTTTGTGAGAGAGAGAACCAGGTGAAAAGTAAACGACTGATAACCTACATGGGACAATTGGTGGGTTGAGAGATGTGGTTGAGAGAGAACCAGGCAAGTGCTTCTCTACTGATGAAGAGAACATAAAGAAGAAAAATATCACACTGAAGACCCCCCCCCCTCCCCATTTTAAATATGAGCTGTATTGAAAATAGTGTAGAAAGGAAAATGTGCAAAAAAACATGTACCGTGTGCAAAAAACATGTACCATGTGCAAAAAAAACATGTACCGTGTGCAAAAAAACATGTACCGTGTGCAAAAAAACATGTACCATGTGCAAAAAAACATGTACCATGTGCAAAAAAACATGTACCATGTGCAAAAAAACATGTACCATGTGCAAAAAAAACAAACCATCCAATGTCTGCCAAGTCTATCAGAGACATGGCATTTATCTCCCTCATTGTTTTATGACAAACTAACTCTTTGCTGTAACTGTTAATGTGAAATGGCCGTTCACTGTTAATATAAAGGCCTTTTACTGTACTTAGAAGCACATGTAACTGTCATGCCAACAATCCCGTCAATTGCTTGGGCCATCGTCCACTATATGTGTGTTTTCAAACCCTGTAGCCAGTATGCTGGAGTGATTCCTATTACCCATGTATCACTACCACTGTAGCATGACCTATTGTCACCATCACAACAACTTTCTCTCTGTGAATAGGAATAAATGGGGATCCCCCAAAAGTAAATGGCTGTCAAGAAATGGAAGTAGGGGAATTCCAACCCTGGAGAAAGCCATTAGTTTAGCTGAATTTAATTGCAACATTGGGTCTTGTGTTACGAGTGTCCATTGTTTGGATTGAAGCTTGGCTTATGCTGTGTAGTTGGTGGTTGGCCCATTAGTAGCACATTTAATAATATTGATTAAACCTTCAGGACTGTGTAGACCTACAGGCCTGGAATAGCCCATCCCTGACATTGGAGAGGTAAGGAATGCTGATACTTAGTCACATGGGATGAAGTCGTTCTTAACTAAACACAAGTGGCTATTTCATGCTTCGGTGGAGATCTGGTGTCAGTATCTCTCTTGGCTAGTGGGGGCTGCCTGCCCTGCCTGCTGCCAGTTGGGGGACCTGGCACCTTCTTTTCACATCATCTGGATGTCGATAGCCGAACTGGGAGAAGTAGTCTACAGTATTAACCCAAGGCGGTGTTTGGATAAAAAATAAATAAAATG
Organism: Oncorhynchus mykiss; assembly: GCF_057628025.1. Classification (NCBI taxonomy): domain Eukaryota; kingdom Metazoa; phylum Chordata; class Actinopteri; order Salmoniformes; family Salmonidae; genus Oncorhynchus; species Oncorhynchus mykiss. Next base: position 44,086,085 of record NC_143039.1, on the reverse strand, counting down.
GAACTGTAACATGGGCTGCTCCTTCCTGCCAACTATAACTGGGCTGTAAATGAGTTATTTAGTAAAGGAAGTATTATGACTTTGTATATGGTAACTCACCATGTGACTTTCAGGGCATTTCGAACCTGGGTCGTGTTCATTAGGGCACACCGGAACCAAAAGTTTTGCGACAGAAAACCAGACCGAGCGTTTCTTATTGGACAAGTCCAGGTAGACCCATGTTTGAACCCATTTTCTCCCGTTTGGTGCCTAATGCACATTACCATGCCAGCTCTGCCAAGGTGCCGGAGGACTTGCCTGAACTGGCTATTTCCACAATCCCCTGATACATTTTTTACGCTTTTGGAATTTATTCATTGGCACTTTACTAGTGCACTGTTACTCAAGAGAAAACCTTACTTTCTTATTGCACAAGACAAACCTTAGTACATCACCCACACATACATGCAAATGGAAGCAGACTTACAAGGAATTATGTGACTACACAGTCAGACATTACATTCACAGGTGTATATAAATACATATGCCTATATTATGCACGCGCAAACACAAACACACATAGGACACATACACGTTAACACACTTAAACTAATACAACTGTTAAAGGGATAGTTTGGGATTATGTTTCCGAGTCCACTATAAAGGAAGTTAGCATTGGCTCGTGAAACTACCTCTAGCTAGTTTAGGGCAAAAACTAGAACCTATCCCTTTACAGTTTTTCTCAATCGCGTACAAGCAGTTTTTGTGTCTGTGTTGGAACATCTATAGCAGAAAACCGCAATGATGAAATGCTCAAATACATTTACAGAACTTCTGGTCATTTTCTTGTCTTAATACCTGACTTGCATATCTTAGATCACCATTTGCAAAACGTTTAAATTCAAATGTCATCAGTGACTACAAAATGTACTGTTACGTGTTCTGTTCACATAATATAACACAATTACGGCCCTGCCACACTATAGCCATCGGGCGTCTGGCGTTGCCATCAGCTGTTGAGAAAAGGCTTCCTTTGAAATCGAAGAAAGCTACCTCACTGTCAGTGTTGCATCACGTCCAATGGCAGCAGCGCCCAAACTCAAGAATCGCCATGGTTAAATTGTCGATGGCTGATGCGCGAGTTTATTCTATCTTGTGAATTGAAATAATGAGAAATAAAGTTGCTTTTGGTTGCATATGGCTTTGACTACCCCGCGGTTTATTTTACGTTCACAATGTAAACAAAAGCAACTTCCGTAATTAGAGAACAGAGAATCATTTAATACAACTAATAGGAACAACTTAATCAGTAATTCTGAAAAACTGGACAAAAGATATTGTACTTAGGCATAATTGATGAATACGGAACTGTACATTTGGGGAAAATATAATGAAGACGCTCTCAAAACAACGCGTTGTGACGCAACGCTGGTGGCATGGCAACGAAAAGCTTAAATCAGGAGAGAACTTTGTGCGATTGTGCTCACTGTTTCCGGCAATCCGTACACTGCACACATTTCTAAATCACCCCATCAGTGTCATATTATGTAGCCCTAAAATATATGGAAAGGTCTAGATGACTGTTGGGACTGTCTAGTTGTTATGACATTATTTTTGACAATATTGCAGACATTCAGAGATGCACATAATTAAGTAATCATGTGGCCTATTCATATCAGTTTGTGTTCCTCCACCTTACCATATTTCTATTGCGTATGGTTTTTCTGTGAACCAACGGAAAGTCTACAGAACAATGAACAAACCAGCCTTTGTATTGAGTACATGGAATTGGATTGTGATGATATTGATGAATGAATCGTGTGCACACAATGTGCTTTTTTTTTATCAGGACTATTTGATGAGTATGAAATTGTTTGGTGAAATATGCATAAGGACAGGAATTGCCCATAACTCTGCACCTTTGGATAGTTGTACTTCTACTTTTGATCATCATGATTTTCTGACTGTAAATAAAATGTATTGATCTACTGGGATTTGTAAAAGCCAGACTAACTTCCTGTTTTGTCTGCTCGGACTCAAAAGAGAAGTTTGGTTGCGTTCATCTTCCTGTAGGTAGTGGTGTTCTTTTGATGAATCTATTAGCAATGTTGATGGTAGGCTATAATATCATTTTGATGAATGTATTTTATGTTTTGAGAAGGCAACTACATTTTTGAAAAGGCATTTGACTCTTTTCCAAAAGTCCACGGAGTTCTGTGTTCTGGTGACCACTGTTTTGAAAATTGACAACATTGTTCCAAAAAATGCTTGAAATCGATTGAGAAAAACGAATGTACGATTTTTTGGCCAGTTTGACAGCATGTTTTTTTTAAACTTTATGGTGGGTTTTTGTATCAAACAGGCATGCAGACCAGGTCCACAATCTACATATAGGGTGCCTAATCATGGATATCAATGAAATATTATAAATATATTAATAAATATATTAACCTGTATACTGTAGTGTACATTACTGAGCATACCTCACTGCATATTGTTTTTTTTTTACATATACCACATTTTCTTTACACACTATATTGTGTTATGTGTAGACTAATACAGCAGACAGGGACTGAATACCTTTCTTCAGTGCTGAATAAAGAGTGAATACACAGATCCTGAAGATAGATGATGTATCAGTGGTACTGTGGTTAAACAATACTATAGCATGTAGACAATCTCTCCTGGTTATCACGCTCCAGCCTCTGTACTCCCTCTGGGTCCTGGATGAATGGAAATGACTGAGAACAAATCTGCTCACACACACACACACGAGAGCAGCTTCACACACAAATGCCGGTGGTGAAAGCAGCGCCCGTGGAGCAGTGCGCTGGTGTCAATACTAAAACTCACTTACCCTGGGCCATGCAGCGGAAAGGGGGAGGAGTGAGAGATGACAGTAAATCACTAGGGCCCACAAGACACGCAGGAGACACTCAGCGTGTTAGGCTGTTTAGATTAAATCTGCCCGGTTTTCTCTCTCTCACTATCTCTCTCTGTCTCTTTTCCTGTCTCTCTTTCTCTCTCTCTCCAAGCAATCCAATTATATCCATCGCTTCTGCTGTCCCTCTACACATCTCTGAGTCAGGGCCGAGATAGAAAGATGGACACAATCTTTTTAATCTGTCTCCCTCTCCTCTCATTTCTTCCCTTTGGTCTATTGAACCCTTGTTCTCTCGTTACCGTACCTCTTTTCCCCCTCCAACCTCTTTTGTATCTCTGCTCTCTCTCTCTTCTCTCTGCATCCCCTCTTTCAGGCGTGTTGAACACACAGGCTGTCCTATGATTTAAACATGTTGGACACTAAGCTGCTCATCCCTTTTGGCGTGTCAAACTAAACATTAGAACACAGGGGTGCTCTGGCCACAGCGGAGAGTGCAAGTTTATATATATATATATAGTGGGGGAAAAAAGTATGTAGTCACCAATTGTGCAAGTTCTCCCACTTAAAAAGATGAGAGAGGCCTGTAATTTTCATCATAGGTAGACTTCAACTATGACAGACAAAATTATGATTAAAAATCAAGAAAATCACATTGTAGGATTTTGAATGAATTTATTTGCAAATTATGGTGGAAAATAAGTATTTGGTCAATAACAAAAGTTTATCTCAATACTTTGTTATATACCCTTTGTTGGCAATGACAGAGGTCAAACGTTTTCTGTAAGTCTTCACAAGGATTTCACACACTGTTGCTGGTATTTTGGCCCATTCCTCCATGCAGATCTCCACTAGAGCAGTGATGTTTTGGGGCTGTTGCTGGGCAACACGGACTTTCAACTTCCTCCAAAGATTTTCTATGGGGTTGAGATCTGGAGACTGGCTAGGCCCCTCCAGGACCTTGAAATGCTTCTTACGAAGCCACTCCTTCGTTGCCCGGGCGGTGTGTTTGGGATCATTGTCATGCTGAAAGACCCAGCCACGTTTCATCTTCAATGCCCTTGCTGATGGTAGGCTTTGTTACTTTGGTCCCAGCTCTCTGCAGGTCATTCACTAGGTCCCCACGTGTGGTTCTGGGATTTTTGCTCACCGTTCTTGTGATCATTTTGACCCCACGGGGTGAGATCTTGCGTGGAGCCCCAGATCGAGGGAGATTATCAGTGGTCTTGTATGTCTTCCATTTCCTAATAATTGCTCCCACAGTTGATTTCTTCAAATCAAGCTGCTTACCTATTGCAGATTCAGTCTTCCCAGCCTGGTGCAGGTCTACAATTTTGTTTCTGGTGTCCTTTGACAGCTCTTTGGTCTTGGCCATAGTGGAGTTTGGAGTGTGAGTGTTTGAGGTTGTGGACAGGTGTCTTTTATACTGATAACAAGTTCAAACAGGTGCCATTAATACAGGTAACGAGTGGAGGACAGAGGAGTCTCTTAAAAAAGAAGTTACAGGTCTGTGAGAGCCAGAAATCTTGCTTGTTTGTAGGTAACCAAATACTTATTTTCCACCATAATTTGCAAATAAATTCATTAAAAATCCTACAATGTGATTTTCTGGATTTTTTTTTTCATTTTGTCTGTCATAGTTGAAGTGTACCTATGATGAAAATTACAGGCCTCTTTCATCTTTTAAGTAGGAGAACTTGCACAATTGGTGTCTGACTAAATACTTTTTTGCCCCACTGTATATAAGCACAGTGGAAATGTTTTCTTGTTCTCTTATCTCTGTCGTCACTCATCGCGTTGAACTTTGCAGTACCCAATGTTTGTTTTAACAGTTTTTCTTTCATAATGTCGCAAGTAAGTGTTTTTGCTTTCTCTTTATTGTTGTACTCAGTCAATTCTCCCCTATCACTGTTATTTTTTTAGTATTGAAATGTGGGGACTTTCTCTCATGCTCCCACTCTCTCTCTTTCCCCTCCCTTTCTCTCTCCATATCAATTCAATTCAAAAGGCTTCATCGGTACGGGAAACGTATGTTTATATTGCCCAAGGAAGTGAAATAGACAATAAACAAGTGAAATAAACAATCAAAAATTAACAGTAAACATTACACTTACAAAATCTCTCTCTCTTTCTCTTCTCCATCTGCCTCCCTCTCTCCAGTATAAGGCTTTTGGGTTATTTTATTTTTTACTTAAGTTTTATTTAGTGAATATTTTCTTAACTCTATTTCTTGAACTACATTGTTGGTTAAGGGCTCGTGAAGTAAGCATTTCACCTGTTCTATTCAGCGCATGTGACAAATACAATTGGAATTGATTGAAATGAGTTGATCTCAAATCAAATATAATTTGTCACATGCGCTGAATACAACAGGTATTACCGTGAAACAAGCCTTTAACCAACAATGCAGTTTTAAGAAAAATAAGTTTAAAAAAAGTATTTACTAAAATAAACTGAAGTAAAACATAAATACAACATTTAAATCAAAAAAATAAGAAAATATAAAATAACAATTAAAGAGCAACAATAAAATAACAGTAGCTTGGCTATATACAGGGGTGACTGGTACAGAGGTTAGTCGAGGTAATTGAGGTAATATGTACATTTAGGTAGAGAAATATCTATCCTATCCATGGCTGCTAGTCTCAGTTTCAGTCCAATCATCACTCCAGGTGGTGTGTGTCAAATAACCCACTTCAGCAGCCAAGAGTTAAGCCTCTTTCCACCATCAGTTATTACAGCAGGATCTAGATCAAATTTGCACCCATCCAATCACACACACACACACACACACACACACACACACACACACACACACACACACACACCCTTCACCTGGTTGAGCTCACTTTAAACCACTTCTCATGTTTATCTCCTCTGCTCAGGGCCTGTGTGAGCACTTCAGAGGAACCACAACATTGCTCCTAATGAATCAGTACTGACTGTGTCGAGCCTCTCTCTCTCTCTTCTCGCTCTCTCTTTACCACTGACAGGCTTCCCTGTGCCTGGGGAATTACAAGTAACTTTTCTGATAGGAAGCCCTAGACTGACTTGATGGGTTCCACACTGATGGATTCCGACAGAGCGTGGCCCTTTTTCAACGTCCGCGGCAACGGGAAAGGTTTTTCTGGTCAGCTTCCTGTTTCAGGGGGCGTTCTGAAAGCCGAACGATTGACGGGTGTAACGGTAAAGCCCGGCGACTTTCCCGTTGTCTCTCGCAGCTGCGTCCTGCCTGCCACCTTTCGACATCAAGGGGAGAGTCAGTGTCATTAGCCTACCGCTGCGTTTGAGTGTCAGGGAGAGTCAATTATGTCAATGACAAGGAGGGAGAAAAAAAAAGAGAGCAGCACGGTAAAAGCTTTCTTTCTTCCCAGAGGCTGTGTTTGTATGTTCATGTGATTCTGAGAGCGCGTGCGTGCGTGTGTGCGTGTGCGTGTGCGTGTGCGTGTGTGTGTGTGTGTGTGTGTGTGTGTGTGTGTGTGTGAATGTGTCCCGCGCCACTGTTAATGTGCTGGAGTATGCCAGAAACAATAATTCCCCCTACCAACAACACCTCTCTCCTCCCCCCACCTTCAATAGCTAGTGGAACAGGCCAAATCCAGCACAGTGGGGAACTGGAACCTGGGGGCATCCAGCCTGCAGGTGCCACTGAGGATGAAGAGGTGCCGTGAGCATGCTCAGTCCTAATGATATCCGCCGGCACTTTCTCTCCCCCCCCCGTCCCTCGGTGAAGAGTCCTGGACCCTGGAGTCTCTGTCACTACCTCCTAATGAGGCACAGAGCTTGGCACAAAATGGGCTCTCAATTTCCCTCACACTTCCCACTACTGGGTCGAGTTCAGGGAACTAGGGGACTGGCAATACTTACTCCCTGATGATGTGTAAAGGCGGAGTTGTGAGATGATGTAACATGTAGCCTTTGGTGGGTAATCCTCAATCTTCTCGCATTTCATTTCCCTTGGAAAGTACAGGACCCTGAGGGGGCAAAACATTGAGCTTTGATGACCCCTTTCATCTACAATGTATGAGTCAATATTAATTTAAACTGCATTTGAGTCCCATTTCCCACCTGGATGAGTGTTATTTTATGTCAGTGTTTTTCCACATTAATCGTTTACTTTCACAGTCCTCTTCCAGTGATAAAATTCCCCCAATTTTTCATTGGTCCAAGAAAATCATGTTCATTATTTGTTCTTCCAGGTCCAAGGCCAATAGAGGACACCGACAAAACTTACCCTTGGGCACTAAGCAACTGGGGATTATGAAACCATAATCGTCTTGTTGTGCAATATGTTGGGTCCTGGTAATTTTGTACAATTGGACAAGCTTGCTTTTCCTTATTTTTTGTTTGTTTTGTTTTGTTTGTTCTTTTACTCCAAATACACATACGAAAAACAACTTACAGACACACAAACTATGACTATATCTCATTTGCCCAGACCCACATAACCACACCCCCATCCCTAGTGCCTGCATTATTGGTTGCCACTTGGCTCTAAACAAATTGGCACAATTTATCTTGGTCGCCCATGCTATTTCAATATATAAATAATAAATCATTAGATTTTTCCATTGTGTTAATGATGGTGGATTCATTGATTTCCACGTTTTTAAGTATGAGGTTTTTCAAGATAAGTGATCAAAACAAATAAAGCTTTATTGATACAGCACATTTCAGACATGGAATGCATGTGCTTTACGGGGGGGGAAAAAAACAACAAAAAAAACAATGAAAATAAAATCTGAAATATTTACCACACAACAGACATAAGATCTTTTTAAACTAAAGAATGACACAAACTGAATGACTAACAAGCACCCTAAGGATAATCAAAACTAAAAAGATCTATTTTAAATATGTCCACAGTTCCCGGGACCCTTCAGGTTCTCTGGCAGGCTATTCCAGAGGCTGGGAGCATAATAACTAAAGGCTGCTTCTCCATGCCTCTTGGTCCTAGGCTTTGGGATAGTTAAAAGGCCAGTGCCAGAGGACCTGAGGGACCTACTGGGTACATAACTTAAAAGCATGTCCGACATGCATTGGGGTGCACAATCATGGATTGGTTTCAAAACCAACAGAAGAATCTTAAAATGTATTCTAAAACGCACAAGCAGACAGTGCTTTAAATCCGGTGTAATGTGTGCTCTCCGTCTGGTCTTGGTCAATACCCATGCTGCAGCATTCTGTATGTTTTGCAGTTGACCAATGGCTTTCTTGGGTAGACCAAACAGGAGAGCAGGAGAGCATTACAGGATGAGCATTACATGGAGGTGTGTTTCTGTATCAGACTGAGAGAGAAACGGCCGCACCTTGGCAATGTTCCTCAGGTGGTAAAAAGCTATTTTGGTCACATTCCTAATGTGTGATTCGAAATTGAGTTCAGAATCTAAAATAACACACCAGGTAAAAAACCTAGGTGTTATCTTCATTGCCTGTTAATTAAAATGTGCAGCTAGATTCTCTCTCTGTGTTTTGGCTCCAACAATAAGTAACTCGATCTTGTTTTGATTTAGCTGGAGGAAGTTGTGAGCCATCCAAGTATTGAAATCACTTATACAGTTTAATCATTTATCCGTGGAGCTAAAATCCTCTGGTGACACAGGAATTCAAAGTTGTGTATCGTTTGCGTAGCAGTGAAAGTCAATACTGTGCTTTCTGATAACTCTGCCAAGGGGTAACATATATACAGTGCATTCGGAAAGTATTCAGACCCCTAATGTTACATTACAACCTTATTCTAAAATGGATTAAATGAAAAATGTTCCTCATCAATCCACACACAATACCCCATAATGACAAAGCGAAAACAGATTTTTAGAAACGTATTACAAATAAAAAACAAATACCTTATTTACATAAGTATTCAGACCCTTTGCTATAAGACTTCAAATTGAGCTCAAGTGCATCCTGTTTCCATTGATCATACTTGAGATGTTTCGACAACTTCATTGGAGTCCCCTATGCTAAAGTCAATTGATTGGACATGCTTTGGAAAGGGGCACACCTGTCTATATAAGGTCCCACAGTTGACAGTGCATGTCAGAGCAAAAACCAAGCAATGAGGTCGAAGGGATTGTCCGTAGAGCTCCGAGACAGGATTGTGTCGCGGCACAGACCTGGGGAAGGATACCAAAACATTTCTGCAGCATTGAAGGTCCCCAAGATCACAGTGGCATCCATCATTCTTAAATGTCGGTGTTTCTCAAGGCTCCGTTTTAGGACCTCTATTGTTTTCACTATATATTTTACCTCTTGGTGAGCCGGAAGCATAAGGTTGACTTTCACTGCTATGCGGATGACACACAGCTGTACATTTAGATGAAACATGGTGAAGCCCCAAAATTGCCCTCCATGGAAGCCTGTGTTTCAGACATAAGGAAGTGGATGGTGGAAATGTTTCTACTTTTAAACTTAGACAAAACAGAGATGCTAGTTTTAGGTCCCAAGAAACAAAGAGATCTTCTGTTAAATCTGACAATTAATCTTGATGGTTGTACAGTCGTCTCAAATAAAACTGTGAAAGACCTCGGCATTACCCTGGACCCCGATCTCTCTTTTGACGAACATATCAAGACTGTTTCAAGGACAGCTTTTTTCCATCTATGTAACATTTCAAAAATCAGAAACTTTCTGTCCAAAAATGATGCAGAAAAATTAATCCATGCTTTTGTCACTTCTAGGTTAGACTACTGCAATGCTCTACTTTCCAGCTACCCGGATAAAACATTAAATGTCTTGACTAGTACCAAAAAATGTGATCATATTACTCCAGTGCTAGTCTCTCTACACTGGCTTCCTGTTAAGGCAAGGGCTGATTTCAAGGTTTTACTGCTAACCTACAAAATATTACAGGGGCTTGCCCTACCTATCTTTCCGATGTGGTCCTGCCATACATACCTACACGTACACTACGGTCACAAGACGCAGGCCTCCTTACTGCCCCTAGAATTTCTAAGCAAACAGCTGGAGGCAGGGTTTTCTCCTATAGAGCTCCATTTTCATGGAATGGTCTGCCTATCCATGTGAGAGACGCAGACTCGGTCTCAACCTTTAAGTCTTTATTGAAGACTAATCTCTTCAGTAGGTCATATGATTGAGTGTAGTCTGGCCCAGGAGTGTGAAGGTGAACGGAAAGGCAATGGAGCAACAAACCGCCCTTGCTGTCTCTGCCTGGCCAGTTCCCCTCTCTGCACTGGGACTCTCTGCCTCTAACCCTATTACAGGGGCTGAGTCATTGGCTTACTGGTGCTCTTCCATGCCATCATTGGGAGGGGCGCGTCACTTGAGTGTGTTGAGTCACTTATGTGATCTTCCTGTCCGGGTTGGCACCCTTTTGGGTTGTGCTGTGGCGGAGATCTTCGTGGGCTATACTCGGCCTTGTCTCAGGATGATAAGTTGGTGGTTGAAGATATCCCTCTAGTGGTGTGGGGGCTGTGCTTTGGCAAAGTGGGTGGGGTTATATCCTGCCTGTTTGGCCCTGTCCAGTGGTATCATTGGATGGGGCCACAGTGTCTCCCTACCGCTCTTGTCTCAGCCTCCAATATTTATGCTGCAATAGTTTATGTGTCGGGGGGCTAGGGTCAGTCGGTTATATCTGGAGTATTTCTCCTGTCTTATCCGGTGTCCTGTGTGAATTTAAGTATGCTCTCTTTAATTATCTCTCTCTTTTTCTCTCTTTATTTCTTTATTTCTCTCTCTCGGAGGACCTGAGCCCTAGGACCATGCCTCAGGACTACCTGGCCTGATGACTCCTTGCTGTCCCCAGTCCACCTGGTCGTGCTGCTGCTCCAGTTTCAACTGTTTGGCTATGGAACCCTGACCTGTTCACCAGACGTGCTACCTGTCCCAGACCTGCTGTTTTCAACTCGCTAGAGACAGCAGGAGTGGTAGAGATACTCTGAATGATCGGCTATGAAAAGCCAACTGACATTTACTCCTGAGGTGCTGACTTGCTGCACCCTCTATTATTATTGTTATTATTATTTGACCCTGCTGGTCATCTATGAACATTTGAACATCTTGGCCATGTACTGTTATAATCTCCAAACTGGCACAGCCAGAAGAGGACTGGCCACCCCTCAAAGCCTGGTTCTTCTCTAGGTTTCTTCCTAGGTTCTGGCCTTTCTAGCCACCGTGCAAGTTCACCTGCATTGCTTGCTGTTTGGGGTTTTAGGCTGGGTTTCTGTACAGCACTTTGTGACATCAGCTGTTGTAAGGAGGGCTTTATAAATACATTTGATTGATTGATCTGCAGCACTCAAGGCAGTTAACCCATTGTTCAAGATGTGGATGTCGATTAAGGCAGCCCCTCGCACCGCTCTGATTCAGAGGGGTTGGGTTAAATAACTAGGTATCCCCCTTTACCTTTCCATCAATCAGGCCTTTATGGTAAAGTGGCCAGACGGAAGCCTCTACTCAGTAAAAGGCACATGATAGCACGCTTTAAGTTTGCCAAAAGACACCTAAACGGGGCTGTAATCGCTGCCGAAGGTGCTTCAACAAAGTACTGAGTAAAGGGTCTGCATACTTATGTAAATGTGACAGACAGCCTTGATTTGGATGTAGCAAAATTTGAAATTGTATTTTTTTACATTGGATAAAAGCAGAGATACAGAGCTACAAATTGTATATAATACACTGCATTTGAAGGACAATGGGAAAGTAATTATGCTTTGAAAGTTGAAAAACTTGTAACTTCACTTGTGGAACGCCACAGGTGACATGTATTTTCTCTGAGTTATGTTCACCAAGGGTGACAAACTTTTGACCCGTTAAATAGATCCTTACCCAATTTAGAACTGGACCGGAGAGGCCAACCACTTCTCCAGTCTGTCCAGAAGGACATCATGGTCACCAGTGTCAAATGAGGCACTTAAGTCTAAGTACAGAGAGTACAGAGAGTTGTTTGGCATCTGTTTTGGCTCTAAGATTATTTAACACTTTAACTAAGGCTGTGTCTGGGCTGTGCTGGGCACAAAAAACACATTGGAATTTTTTGGGGCACTTAAAAAATTATTTAGCTGTTGGAAAACCAATTTCTCCAGAATATTGCTTAAGAATGGAAAGTTTGAGATTGGCTGAAAATTGCTAAAGAAGAATCTAGATTACTTTTCTTCAGAACGAGGTTTCACCATAGCAGTTTTTGGTGCAGTGGGGAAAGTGCCTGTGAACAGGGAGTGAGTGATTAACAGTAACTTGAACTTCTTCAGATATGCAATTAAAAACCGTTTTTTAAGAAGGTGGCGGGGATACGATCGAGAAGGCAGGTAGAAGACATAAGTTGTGAAATCACTTTCCTGATCATGACTGTGTCAACCAGGGAAAATAAATCCATAGGGCCTTTGCGTGGTAGGCTAGGGCACATATCATCATACTTCTCATCAGGTCTTGCTTGACTGATACCCAGCCTAATGTTGCTTATCTCACCTCTGAAATATGCCACAAACTCATCACATTAAGTTCACATAGGTTTAGGTTTGCGGGGGTAGGATTTATCAGGCCGTCAATGGTCGAGAAGAGCACTCTCAAATTATTCTGATTAATAGTGATCACTTTAGAAAACTGAGCCCATCTGGCATTTCTAATTTCCTTGTTATATATGCCAAGTTGCTCCCTCGGAATATCATCATGGATTTGCAACTTTGACTTTCTCCACTTCCGCTCTGCCTTTCTGCAATTGCTCTTTAGTTGATTAGTCTCCTCACTCATCCAAGGGGCCCTCCATTTGAATGTGGCCTTTTTCAATTTTACTGGAGCTATGGTATCAATGGTTGCCCTTCATGTGCTATTAAAGTTATCAACTAAATCATTTTTAATAATGTGTTATGTATTACCCTATGCTAAGGACAACAAGGTAGTAAACAATACACAGTGGTGATCAGATAAAGCAATATCAACAATAGAGGGTATGCCAATAGAAAGCCCCTTGGCAATAACCAGGTCCAGAGTATGGCCGCGGTTATTGGTGGGCCCAGTAACATGTTGGATTAAGATGAATAAATTCAATGACCTTGGAGTCAGTCTCTTTGTCAACATGAATATTAAAATCACCCAACACAATGATTTTATCATAGTTCTCAAGGACAATAGACAATAGTTCAGATAAATCGGTAAAGAAAGTGGGACAGTGCTTTGGTGGCCTATACAGGGATATGGCCAGCACTTTTCCCTTTTCTGATACAGCATGGAAAGCTGTAGTCCGGTGGGAGGCATCAATAATAGCTGCGCTACACTCTGACAGCCATGTTTCAGTGAGAAACATGCAATCAACTTTCTGCTCAGTAATGAGGTCATTCACGAGAAAGGCTTTACTTGTGATTGCTCTAACATTTAAAAGTGCCATTTTCAATGAGTGTGGGCCACTGCCACTGCCTCAAGGCCACTGGCCACATCTCCACCAATGGAATAACAACCAAATTATTAATGTTACAACCGCATTTTCCGACAGTCTCCAATCTATCAGAATGGTAGGAGATGACAGTTTGTATAAACTCGCTAGAAGGCAGAGTTAAAGGTACATGAATTAGGTTACTCACAATAACGATAGTGGCATTTCTACAGGAGTTGATATGAGAAGAGAATCGTCCAGCCCATTGAGTATCTTACTACATCCCCCATATGCCATGTCTTGAAATATGCAGACAGACGGATTAAAGTTAGGTTTACATTGGAATACTGACAGCCAACTTTCTAGCTCCGTCCATAAACTTTTGGACTTTATAGCATTCCTAGAAAACATGGATTATTGAATCATTATTAGTTTTACACTTAAGACATGACTGCCAATGTGCTGTAGAATTTATGAATTTTGTCTCTTGTATAATAAATTCTATACATTAGTTTATACTGGATTGGCGAGATGGTGCCAACAGAGATGGCTGCCTCGCTTCTAGTTCTTACAAGCATTTTGCTACACCCGCATTAACATCTATTAAATACGTGTATGTGACCAATATAATTTGATTTGATTAAGAGTACATAATCGTTAACTGTAATTTTGTTACTTATGCTCCAACTTTCCCTGCATCTTGTGCCAACATCAATTCTTTTTCAATCTTGGTTCCAATAGTTAAACATTTTTCTAAGCGATTGTTAGTTGGATATGCTCTCTGAAAGGTTTTGTTTGTCTTACCTATCATATAAACATCCTTTTCTGACTCAAATCCAGGCTGTATCACATCCGGCCATGATTGGGAGTCCCATAGGGCGGCGCACAATTGACCCAGCGCCGTCCGGGTTTGGCCGGGGTAGGCTGTCATTGTAAATAAGAATTTGTTCTTAATTGACTTGCCTAGTTAAGTAAAGGTTAAATAAAATAAAATACATCAATAAAAATAAGGTTCCCTCAAGGTTGCTCTGGTGTCTGAAAGATTTCAAATCAAAATTTCATGATATGTAACATTTAAGTTGCATATATTTGAAACTATCTACATTGGTCAGTCCAAAATGTTTTTTTAATTCTGTCATGGAAATTAATGTATTTCCTGTTACCAAGTCATTTACGGTTTCTATGCCTTTAATTTTCCAAACTTGCTTTTCCATTAACTGCTGTGCAACCTTTCCAGTGATCATTGTGCAGTCAGGTTTTTCCCCTGTACCAACAGTCATATTAGTGGTCTGATGTGATGATGTCATTTACAGGAAGTGGTGTGAATCATGTCTTCTTCTTATACTGTAGTTTACTTGAAAGGGTGTGGAGTGTAGGTGTGTAGGTGTGTACTACCACAGGGATCAGGTGAGTTACTAACATCTTTTGTTCATGTGTGTGTGTGTGTGTGTGTGTGTGTGTGTGTGTGTGTGTGTGTGTGTGCGTGCGTGCGTGTGTGCATGTGTCTGTAAATGGCACGTACCCCTTTCTCACAGCCTCTGAACAATGGGGAGGGCACAGTTCACTGTCTACTCTCTCTACACCTCAGAAAACTTAGAGGATATGCTACAGTGAGGGAAAAAAGTATTTGATCCCCTGCTGATTTTGTATGTTTGCCCACTGACAAAGAAATGATCAGTCTATAATTGTAATGGTAGGTTTATTTGAACAGTGAGAGACAGAATAACAAAAAACAAAATCCAGAAAAACGCATGTCAGAAATGTTATAAATTGATTTGCATTTTAATGAGGGAAATAAGTATTTGACCCCCTCTCAATCAGAAAGATTTCTGGCCCCCAGTTGTCTTTTATACAGGTAACGGGGCTGAGATTAGGAGCACACTTAAAGGGAGTGCTCCTAATCTCAGCTTGTTACCTGTATAAAAGACACCTGTCCACAGAAGCAATCAATCAATCAGATTCCAAACACTCCACCATGGCCAAGACCAAAGAGCTCTCCAAGGATATCAGGGACAAGATTGTAGACCTACACAAGGCTGGAATGGGCTACAAGACCATCGCCAAGCAGCTTGGTGAGAAGGTGACAACAGTTGGCACGATTATATGCAAATGGAAGAAACACAAAAGAACTGTCAATCTCCCTCGGCCTGGGGCTCCATGCAAGATCTCACCTTGTGGAGTTGCAATGATCATGAGAGCGGTGAGGAATCAGCCCAGAACTACACGGGAGGATCTTGTCAATGATCTCAAGGCAGCTGGGACCATAGTCACCAAGAAAACAATTGGTAACACACTGCGCCGTGAAGGACTGAAATCCTGCAGCGCCCGCAAGGTCCCCCTGCTCAAGAAAGCACATATGAAGTTTGCCAATGAACATCTGAATGATTCAGAGGACAACTGGGTGAAAGTGTTGTGGTCAGATGAGACCAAAATGGAGCTCTTTGGCATCAACTCAACTTGCCGTGTTTAGAGAAGGAGGAATGCTGCCTATAACCCCAAGAACACCATCCCCACCATCAAACATGGAGGTGAAAACATTATGCTTTGGTGGTGTTTTTCTGCTAAGGGGACAGGACAACTTCACCGCATCAAAGGGACAATGGACGGGGCCTTTGGGGACGGGACGGGATCTTGGGTGAGAACCTCCTTCCCTCAGCCAGGGCATTGAAAATGGGTCATGGATGGGTATTCCAGCATAACAATGACCCAAAACACACGGCCAAGGCAACAAAGGAGTGGCTCAAGAAGAATCACAATTAAGGTCCTGGAGTGGCCTAGCCAATCTCTGTGATTGCCAACAAGGGTTTTGCCACCAAGTACTAAGTCATGTTTTGCAATTTATAACATTTTTTACATGCATTTTTCTGGATTTTTTTGTTGTTATTCTGTCTCTCACTGTTCAAATAAACCTACCATTAAAATGATAGACTGATCATTTATTTGTCAGTGGGCAAACGTACAAAATCAGCAGGGGATCAAATACTTTTTTCCCTCACTGTATATCCCAGACAAACAAGTCATCTCAAAAATGACTTGTTTGTCAATGTTTGTTATGTCAATGATCTGTTGTTGCACTCTTGGGATGGATAGTTTGTGACGATTGTGTATCTCTATCAAATCAGCCAATTGTCCTAGTTCTTAAATTGTCTCTGCATTTAAATTGTCACGAATTAAGGATTATTTCACCTCCCCCCTGTGCAATTAATCGTGACCCCTCACCAGCTTAAGACATTACATTGAATAAGAGGATTGATTTATTGATCAAACTAGACCCGAGGGATAAGGATTATGTCGTGGCCGTGTGATGATGTTGACACTCCAACATGTGAGGGCTGGGGCGCGTGCCCATCGACTGTGTATCTGTGTGGTGGGAGGAGAGGGGAGGGTGGGGGTTAGTTGGGGGTGGGGGACTCAGCCTAGCAGGCCAGCTGGCACGAGGGCAGCCTCTGGCTCGGCTGGGCTCCGTGGGCATCCGGCTTGGTACAGCCACGCATTGCGACATCTGAGACCATGGTGCCAACCAAGACAGCGGCACAGGTCTCCCCTGTGCCAACTCAAAGAGTCAGTGGGGAAGAGAGGCAGTGAAAGTTGACGAGAGCCAATAGTATGGCGGCATAAGTGAATTTGGGGGTCAATGAGAGCCAATAGGAGCACGGGAAGGGGGAAGGAAGGGTTAATGGGGGCCAATAGCAGAAGTGCAGAAGTACAGGTACAGTAGAAACTGTGGTTTCCCTCTGTTTGCCTGTTCAGCTCAAAAGACTACGGCAGAAAGCGTTTCAAAAAATAGAATTGACTAAAGATAAAGATCAACTGAATGTGTTGCATGCAATTCACTGAACTGTGCACCAAGAAAAATGTCACAAGTTAGGGGTGAATGCTAATTTTCACTAAAGTCAACTTTTCACTTAGTTTCCCATTGACATCAATTAAGTCGAGTTAGGATTTGCCCCGCACTGAGATCAGTTTCATTATGCACTTTATTTTATAGACCATACCCGGATATGGGCAAATCTATGCATGAAAGTGGATATCTTCACTGTCACTGAGATATGTGTCTCATAAAGTGGGTTGAATATCCCACCCAGCTAGCCAGCTAGCCAAGCTCACTGAAATGTGCATGATCACTCTGATGTGCTTTGACAATTCCAACTGCCTCAATATTAAACCCCTTTGAGTATGGAATGAAACGCTAGGTCAGATCGCAGTCAGCTCCAAGTATGTGCTCCAAGTGTGTGGTGAAAAGACAGACCTGCAATGGTATTCATGCATATGGCATGGCATTCACTCCCACTTGCATAAAATCCCCATTCCCACATACGCAGAGATAAAATACACAATCACATGGCTTTAGTGATTGCTCTGCCACAGACATACATACACACATAGGGTGTTTCTCAGAATGCATACTACCGTGCTCCGAGCACTCGGAGAATATCCAAATCAAAGTATGCAAAACGGAGCAAGGTGGGCAATTCTTGAATGCGTACTCCGTTTGTAAAGTGTTTGAAGCACGCGTCAATGCAAGCTTCAACGGAAAGTATGCAAGAAATATGACGCATCCACGTGAAAAACAATGCAACTTTTTTTAATTCAGTGGGGGCCATTATTTGAGCTGAAGCGAGAGAAAATACACTCCTAATTTGGGAATGACATTTTAGTTAAAACATTTTATTTGTTTATTTTTGTACTTTTACACCTTTTTCTCCCCAATTTCATGGTATCCAATTGGTAGTTACAGTCTTGTCTTATCGCTGCAACTTCCGTACGGACTCGGGAGAGGCGAAGGTCGAGAGCTGTGCGTCCTTCGAAACAAAGCCCAACCAAGCCTCACTGCTTCTTGAAACAATGCCCACTTAACCCGGAAACCAGCCGCACCAATGTGTCGGAGGAAACACTGTGCACCTGGCGACCGTGTCAGCGTGCACTGCGCCCGGCCTGCCACAGGAGTCACTAGTGCGAGACGGGACAAGGACATCCCTGTCGGCCAAACCCTCCCCTAACCCGGACGACACTGGGCCAATTGTGCGCTGCCCCAAGGATCTCCTGGTCGTGGCTGGCTGCGACAGTGTCTGGACTCCAACCCAGAATCTCTAGTGGCACAGATAGCACTGCAATGCAGTGCCTTAGACCACTGCCCCACTTGGGAGGCCCTTGGAATGAAATGTTGCCTATTCGCATCTCATATGTTGCCTGAATATGTTACCTTGATATGTTAATTAATACATGCTGTGTTAATTTTGTCATGTTTACCTGCCTACGTACCATAGATCGCAAGACCATAATAGGTCAATAGGGCTAACTGGCTAGCTACTCACAAGGAATTGACATCTATCTTGCATAATATTAGTTTTAGGTAAGTTTGCCTGTTAAACTATAGTTCAACTTTAGCTACATAAAATGAGGTAAAACGGTTGCTTTGTGTATATCTTATTTGGTCTCTATTGCCATTGTCCTGGCTGGAAGACTGTTCAGTGAATGGGGAGGTGGGTTAATGCAG
Organism: Oncorhynchus mykiss; assembly: GCF_057628025.1. Taxonomy (NCBI): domain Eukaryota; kingdom Metazoa; phylum Chordata; class Actinopteri; order Salmoniformes; family Salmonidae; genus Oncorhynchus; species Oncorhynchus mykiss. The sequence continues at coordinate 44,067,401 of NC_143039.1, read as the reverse complement.
TATGGGGAGTGTGAGTGCTTCTCAAATGTATTGTTTTATGCATTCTCCACACTCGTACTCAAGAGAACGGCGTTGGAGAATGCACTCGGGGCATGAGAGTGAGGAGCACGGTATTATGCATATTGAGAAACACCCATACACTCAAATATACACACACAACACACACACACACACACATGCAATCACATAATAATATTCACAAACACACACGTCTGTCTGTGAATTCACTACACACACAAACACCTCTGTCTGTGAATGAATTACTGGTCTCTCATAATACGGCGCTTATGATCTGGCCCACAGGAGGGGCCCAGACACTCAAAGCCTCTTTATCTTCCCACTGTGTGCTGATGCATTGAAAAGAGAGCGGGATGCAGCCAAACCCTGCCCCCCCCCCCCCCCCCCCCCCGCCTCCTGTCATAATTGCCCATGCCTTCCCCCACTAACTACGTGGGATGGCAGCACTTTGTAAGGCCTCATCGTGATTAATTGCCTGAGTAACGTTGCTGGAGTGGTCTATTTCTTGCATGTGGGTCAGGTTGTACTGTGTGTTGACAATGAACCCTGATATGCCCAAAATTAAAGCAAAGACTTTGGCAAAAAAATGTACACTATCATTCAAACGTTTGGGGTCACATAGAAATGTCCTTGTTTTTGAAAGAAAAGCACATTTTTTGTCCATTAAAATAACATCAAACTGGTCAGAAATACAGTGTAGACATTGTTAATGTTGTAAATGACTATTGTAGCTGGAAATGGATGATTTTTTATGGAATATCTACATAGGCGTACAGAGGCCCATTATCAGCAACCATCACTCCTGTGTTCCAATGGCACATTGTGTTAGCTAATCCAAGTTTATAATTTTAAAAGGCTAATTGATCATTAGAAAAGCCATTTGCAATTATGTTAGCACAGCTGAAAACTGTTGCCCTGATTAAAGAAGCAATAAAACTGGCCTTCTTTAGACTAGTTGAGTATCTGGAGCGCCAGCATTTGTGACAACGTCAACAGTGAAGAGGCAACTCCGGGATGCTGGCCTTCTAGGCAGAGTTCCTCTGTCCAGTGTCTGTTCTTTTGCCCATCTTAATCTTTGCTTTTTATTGGCCAGTCTGAGATATGGCTTTTTCTTTGCAACTCTGCCTAGAAGGCCAGCATCCCGGAGTCGCCTCTTCACTGCTGACGTTGTGCACCGGGGCCTCCCAATCCTCTTTCTATTCTGGTTAGAGCCAGTTTGCGCTGTTCTGTGAAGGGAGTATTCTGTGAAGGTTGTCTATGCATCTCAAGCCCACATTATCCCTCTGAGCTAAAGCCAAAGCAAATGTTTTCTCTTGTCCCCAGCACAAGCTTTCAAGTCTCAGCCATGGTTGCTCCCCACTGGGCACAGACGTCAATCTATTCAACGTTGGTTCAACGTAATTTCATTGAAATGTGTGCCTAGTGGGTCATTACGCAAGTCCAGTTCACTGAACCACCTCCAATTCACATGATAAACCCACCATCCCCCCATCCATCCCCTAGTGAAATATGTGAATTTTATGCATAGTCTATTTACTAGCAGATACAGATACAGCCCAGACTGTCTTGGGACACACTAACCCTCATTTCTCTCAGTTCACCTGGAGGCTCTATTTTACCTTATGCAGTTTTACAGTATGCTGTTTCTCTCTGCAGAGATAAAGAATTTGTTCCACATTTTATACTTATATGAGTCCTCTAGGTTTTTAGCTATAGTACAGTGAATGGAATGTCTGATAGTGACACTCCAAGCTGTACAGGCAATCCCAATCCCAGACGAGAGAGAGAAATAGACAGAAAGAGACATTTTATCTGGCATGAATTGGCACATTTAAATACAGCAGACAACCATTAAATAATCTTACAGACAGATGAGAGGCAGAGAGAGACACACGGAGAGAAAAACAGGTTGCAGTGCCAGAGAGAGAGAGAGAGAGAGAGAGAGAGAGAGAGAGAGAGAAACAGAGAGCACCTTTCCAAGAGCCGGCCCTGACACAGTCTTGACACGGACTGTATTTCTCAGAAATGGCAGAGCGTTGAACTGTGTCTTCTCAAGCTCCGAACCAGCTGTCAGTGTGTACTCAGTGTGTACTCAGTGTGTACTCAGTGTGTAGCGGCGGCTGTACAAACCTGCCAACTCCTGCCTGAACTCACTGTGGCCCTATATTATCGCAACGTCCAAGGCCCACTTGGTTCTCTCATGTCTCTCCATTCTCTGCCTGGGTAGCCTCCTTTGTTTACACCCAAGCCCATCATGTCCGGTGCCGGTTGAGGCCTGACTTACAGGATATGAATCTTCGTCTTCGGTGTGCCGTGTGCGCCATTGGAGCGATGCTCTCCCTCTGCTCTATTTCCCTCCCACCGTCTGGGTTGTTGACACAAGGCGAAGCCAAAAGTTCAGGTTTAGAAATTCCCCAATTTCACAGGGTTTAGGGTGGATACAGGAGAGATGATTTATATCTAGGAGAGGTTATTTATGACAAAGACCCCCCTCTTGTAGAGGGGTAGAAGAAGCAGTTGGAGGTGGCGATGCTCGTTTCAACACTGCTAATTTTAGGGCCTTTTCATGAGAGCGTAGTGACATGAGAGAGAGAGAGTTCCGATCTCTCCTGTGGTCTTTTTTGTGTGTAAATACTGTGTTACTGTAATGACACACATCTGCAGTTGTGTTACTAATGATGGCCAGCCTGACTGGTCTTTGTCAATGAAAGGGTTTGTGTTTGTGTGTGCGTGTGCGCGCATATGTATGCTTGGTTATGCATGCACATGTACACTGAGTGCACAAAACATTAGGAACACTTGCTCTTTCCATGACAGACTGACCAGGTGAATCCAGGTGAAAGCTATGATCCCTTATTGATGTCCCTTGTTAAATCCACTTCAATCAGTGTAGATGAAAGGGAGGAGACAGGTTAAAGAAGGATTTTTAAAGCTTTGAGACAATTGAGGCATGGCTTGTTTATGTGTGCCATTCAGAGGGTGAATGGACAAGACTAAATATTGAAGTGCCTTTGAGGCCCAACAGTTTCCCGTGTGTATCAAGAATGGTCCACCACCCAAAGAACATCCAGGTAACTTGACACAACTGTGGGAAGCATTGGCGTCAACATGGGCCAGCATCCCCGTGGAACACTTTTGAGACCTTGTAGAGTCCATGCCCCGACAAGTTGAGGCTGTTCTGAGGGCAAAAGTGGGTGCAGCGCAATATTAGAAATGTGTTCTTGTTTTGTACACGCAGTGTATGTGTGTGTGTGTGTGTGTGTGTGTACATCTGTACATTTGGGGAGAAATATACAGTGCCTTGCGAAAGTATTCGGCCCCCTTGAACTTTGCGACCTTTTGCCACATTTCAGGCTTCAAACATAAAGATATAAAACTGTATTTTTTTGTGAAGAATCAACAACAAGTGGGACACAATCATGAAGTGGAACGACATTTATTGGATATTTCAAACTTGTTTAACAAATCAAAAACTGAAAAATTGGGCGTGCAAAATTATTCAGCCCCCTTAAGTTAATACTTTGTAGCGCCACCTTTTGCTGCGATTACAGCTGTAAGTCGCTTGGGGTATGTCTCTATCAGTTTTGCACATCGAGAGACTGACATTTTTTCCCATTCCTCCTTGCAAAACAGCTCAAGCTCAGTGAGGTTGGATGGAGAGCATTTGTGAACAGCAGTTTTCAGTTCTTTCCACAGATTCTCGATTGGATTCAGGTCTGGACTTTGACTTGGCCATTCTAACACCTGGATATGTTTATTTTTGAACCATTCCATTGTAGATTTTGCTTTATGTTTTGGATCATTGTCTTGTTGGAAGACAAATCTCCGTCCCAGTCTCAGGTCTTTTGCAGACTCCATCAGGTTTTCTTCCAGAATGGTCCTGTATTTGGCTCCATCCATCTTCCCATCAATTTGAACCATCTTCCCTGTCCCTGCTGAAGAAAAGCAAGCCCAAACCATGATGCTGCCACCACCATGTTTGACAGTTGGGATGGTGTGTTCAGCTGTGTTGCTTTTACACCAAACATAACGTTTTGCATTGTTGCCAAAAAGTTCAATTTTGGTTTCATCTGACCAGAGCACCTTCTTCCACATGTTTGGTGTGTCTCCCAGGTGGCTTGTGGCAAACTTTAAACGACACTTGTTATGGATATCTTTAAGAAATGGCTTTCTTCTTGCCACTCTTCCATAAAGGCCAGATTTGTGCAATATACGACTGATTGTTGTCCTATGGACAGAGTCTCCCACCTCAGCTGTAGATCTCTGCAGTTCATCCAGAGTGATCATGGGCCTCTTGGCTGCATCTCTGATCAGTCTTCTCCTTGTATGAGCTGAAAGTTTAGAGGGACGGCCAGGTCTTGGTAGATTTGCAGTGGTCTGATACTCCTTCCATTTCAATATTATCGCTTGCACAGTGCTCCTTGGGATGTTTAAAGCTTGGGAAATATTTTTGTATCCAAATCTGGCTTTAAACTTCTTCACAACAGTATCTCGGACCTGCCTGGTGTGTTCCTTGTTCTTCATGATGCTCTCTGCGCTTTTAACGGACCTCTGAGACTATCACAGTGCAGGTGCATTTATACGGAGACTTGATTACACACAGGTGGATTGTATTTATCATCATTAGTCATTTAGGTCAACATTGGATCATTCAGAGATCCTCACTGAACTTCTGGAGAGAGTTTGCTGCACTGAAAGTAAAGGGGCTGAATAATTTTGCACGCCCAATTTTTCAGTTTTTGATATGTTAAAAAAGTTTGAAATATCCAATAAATGTCGTTCCACTTCATGATTGTGTCCCACTTGTTGTTGATTCTTCACAAAAAAATACAGTTTTATGTCTTTATGTTTGAAGCCTGAAATGTGGCAAAAGGTCGCAAAGTTCAAGGGGGCCGAATACTTTCGCAAGGCACTGTATGTTAGAGGGGTACAATAACAAACAGATTTAATGTGGTCCCCTTGACAGAAGCACTAGAGTCATATAAACCTAATGGTTTACACATATTTCGTTTGGTGTACATATCACCAGTCATAATGTAAAGAGCAGATACACTGAAGTCCATTCAGTCTGTCCTCCAAGCTCACTATATCCTTATGACTTAGATATTGTTTGTATTGATCCTAAAACAAACTGAAACAAACAAGCTGTATGAAATTACTGAAACTCCTGTGGGAACTCAGTAATTTGCCATTCTGGAAAATCTTTGAAGGGACTTTGCCTAATCATACAGAATAGCAAATGTTGTTCTATAATCTTCATGTTCGCCTCCGGCATTCTGTCCCTGCCTCAGTCACCACACCCGCTTCAACATTAAAACAAATAAAGGAACTCCCCATAACCGACAAACTTATTTAAAACAAACCTGATTTTCAAGAATAAATACCCGGCCTGCCTCCTCATCCCCACCCACACTTCCTTCTCGGCACCCACGCATAGCTGACTTTCATTTTCATCCATATTTTTTCCTCCGGACTAAACAAATTAGGAGGCAAATGAGGAGGGAGGAGAGATGGGTGATGAGGCATACCAGAGGGAAGGGGAGGAAGAGGAGAGGAAGGGAGAGGGAGAGCCAACAGATGACAAGCAGAAGACTAGGAGAGAGATTAGGCCTATAAATGGTCAAGAAATGTGTCTCAGAAAACAGCTGAAAATGGAACCGGAATGTGTTGGCCTTTTTTCATCCTACTGTAGGTAAAGCCAGGAGTTTTCCCTGACCACATGACCAGAAAATACACTTGGCCATAATCATAAGTCATGATGTTCCAAATAACCAGGCAAACAATGTACATTCATATTGACGGGTCTTCATAGATCGACACGTCACGACTGTATCGACGGGAGATTTCTGCTTTGTTTCATCAGTCTTCAGTCTACATTCCAATCCGTACCTCTAAACAGTGTTCCTCCAAAGACATCCTCCAGCATTGTTTGCCTGACCAAGTTAATTGCAGCATCCAGACAATAAAGAGTACATGAATCAGCAGCAGCAACAACAACAGGCGAGAGCAGCAAGGCACAGACTGTTCTGTGGTAAATCCAGGACAGCAAAGAAAGACAGCTTGAAGAATGAGAGGTCAATACAATACAAGCTGTCAGCAGATAGTAAATGTTTGCTCGGGGACTTTCAATCGATAGTCAAAATGAATGGTAAACATGGAATATTGAGAAAAGATGATGTTTTTACCATGCAAGGTAGATAGACAAGTAATTTTGTTGACTAATCTATTATATTTCGGGGAACAGCAGTCAAAGTGGATCGAGTGTCTAGTGTCATTTTAAGTGTTTTCTACTCCATGGAATATGGAGAGCAATTTGTGTTTTTACCATACAAGGTAGCTCGATGATATATTGTTGACCAATTCATTATAGTTCAGTCACGATATAAAACTTATCCGTGGTTAGATTGGTTTGTTGCGATTGGTGGAACAAAGTATAATTAATTTTGAACACTGTTTTTAACACTGTTTTCTACTTCAACACCATCAGCATCGTAAATCCCTACACGGTAGAACTCCTGCTGCCCGGTAAAACGCCTGGTAGTAACACTGGATAAGAATGCATTACTGCTCTATATTGCACAGTGCTAACCGTCTCCCAGTCCTCAGTAGTCCGTGTTACTTTGTGTAGCGAAAAGACTAACACAATAGGACGTTCATAATTAAGCCCACTGCTGTCAAGTCATGTGAATGGTCTGACATGTCCTCACTTGTCATTTTGACCTTTCGTGTGTGTCATTTTCTCCTCCATCAAGCCAGCTGCCTGCATCCCTCGTTCCCCTATGACGGGTGGGTCATTGATCTATCCTCGCAGTGTTTCACAAAGTCTCAAAGACTTGGGGAGAAAATGGTTCTCTTACTCCGTTTTGGAAATGTATTTATGTACTGTATATGCTTTGTTAAAGGGGATTTCTGATTAATTGAATCATTTTACATCCGTGGTGAGAAATTAAGCCATGTCTGTTTGACTGTGGGTAATCAGAGGTATCTGCTATATGCTGATGGCATCAAAGAACTTAATATAAATTCTCTCTTACTCATTGACTCCATCTTTCTCACTTCTCTTTGACACTATACCTTGTTCTCTCTGAAGCTAAGTCTAAAATTAGAACGAGGAGTAATTAAAATGGGTAAACAAGGAAAAGGGTGAGAGACAGAGAAAGAGGGACTTTTTCCCTCACAATGTTCGGAGCATCTCTCCAGCAAAGAATCATGGTAAGGACTGCATCCAGCTCTCTGCTCCCATCCAAGCAGATTGGAAGAGGGAAATGGAGGATCGGGCAAGAGGGAGTTCAAAGGGGTGAGGAAAGCCGCTCGGATCTTTGGCAGTGGAGTTAATGCATTAATATTCAACCTGCAATGGAGGGCTTTGCCCCATCATCTCTTCAAAGAAAAAGAGAGGTAGAGATTGTGTGTATGTAGATGGTAAACACAGTGTGTGTGTGTGTGTGTGTGTGTGTGTGTGTGTGTGTGTGTGTGTGTGTGTGTGTGTGTGTGTGTGTGTGTGTGTGTGTGTGTGTGTGTGAACGCAAGGGCTTGTGTGTGTGCGTGTCATTGCGTGTCCCTATGAATAGTGTGCAGACATAACCTGTGATCGATATGATTTCCTTCCAGTATCAGTAGGATTACTACGGCCCATTTATTATTCTATACGAGTGTGGTTTGCGTGGATAATTGTACATTAAGTGGATTAGCATGCAGTGGGAATCCCTAATGGGAATTAGCTACTTTGCTTTGAATGCACATAAATCAAATAATCATGCACTGTAGTACCCATCCACTTCTGCAACATCAGCATATTTTAAAGTGTTGAAATCCGTGCTGTTGTTCACGTTAATAAATAGTAGAGAGAGTTTTAATGATACCGACACTTGTTATGTTTCAGTTCTGCAGTTACTTGTGTGATAGTCATATTTGATGTGGTAAGTCTAATTTGGGTTGTTATTTGACACTCTTCATCTAAGGATCTCCAAACTCTTTGAGTGTCGGTTGTTTCTTCTTTGCCAAACAACACTCAACCAAACAGCAAAGACTCTTTATTTAATCATGAAGTTTAAAACAATGCCATATGTAAAGTACCTCCTGCAGGCTTTTTGACGAGAAACTCTGCGAGAATTAGAATTGTTTTTATTCTCCCGGCTTCAACATCATCCAAATACCAAATCAAAATCCACCTTAGATGAATTGCAGTGGAATACAAATGAGTGGTTCAGGAGTCAGCGGCAGGGATTTTTAATGAGGACAAAAACCTATCACCATATCTAACCTCCAGTTCATTTGCTGCCTTGGCGTCCCAATAGAATTCTCGTTGAAAATTCGGAGTTTTGGCTCTAGCTCGCTTTGAGCCCTGCAAACGATGGCCGTCCTCCTCCCACATCCCAGAACATTTAAACCCTCACTTTGCCTAAAGCAATCCCTGCTCCTGCAGTGTAAAGGTCATTTGAAATAAATAAATAAAGGAAGGAAGATTGCAATAGCATCCCACACACCAAGCTCTGAGCGGCATTTGAAAAGGCTAGGAACCCCAACTTAACATTCATTCGCCTGGGGGTATTCCGTCAGCGTGCGAGTAGAAGAACAGAACTTCCAAGACCACACTAACTCCCACTCAGTAGCCATGTCTACATTAGTCACATTGTGCCTGTACGGTACAATACTGCTGTACTTATGCCTGTACATTACTACTGTACTTGTGTAAATACCTATGGCCTTTTTAGTCATTGTCAGATTTATTTTGTCTTTGGGAAAGTCTACCACAAATGTTTATTGCATTGGGATGTTGAGCCCTCAAGGATTTGAATTCTATTAGATACATTTTATACTTATCCTCCAAAAATGTTTCACCTCTCAGAGTTTGCGGATATCATCCTTGAGAAATGATTAGAACACGTCGGTGACAAGACAATGGTTATGGAGTGAATATTTGAACAGGTGTAATGTATCCTAAATCCATCACAACGTCACAGATAAAAATTGTGTACAGTAGAACTCACTCCCAAGGAGACCATGAACAGGAGATTACATCAATTTAACTCAATTCCATGTTTTTATGAGCCTCTTCGTCTCCCTGTGAGTACAAAGTGACCTCTATTAGGTTTGCAAACCCTTTATTGTCACCCCATAACAAATCCTGGCCTGCTGTGTTTCAGTTTCCCATGAGGGTGTCTTGGGGCTTTGTGGTTGGGTTACATGACCCTGTTATGTGTGTGTGTGTGGCTTCTCCTCTGAGCTTCTCCTACACATACACATACACACACACACACTCCGTGCTCACACACACACACTCCGTACTCACACACCCACACTCTGTTCTCACACTCACACACACACACACTGTGCTCACACACACACACACACACACACTGTACTCACACACACACACACACACTCTGTAGTCACACACACTCCGTACTCCCACACACACACACACTCCGTACTCCCACACACACTCTCCGTGCTCCCACACACTCTCCGTGCTCCCACACACTCCGTGCTCCCACACACTCCGTGCTCCCACACACACACTCTGTGCTCCCACCACACACACACACACACACACACATCTTTTAGCCAGGCCTAGCTGCTTCTCCAGCCTCCAGGAGCGCTCAAGAACATTACATCATCCTAAGGGGAGTTATCTGTGCCCGATCTGCAGCGGCTAGAGGACTCTCAAAGCCTGTTTTGTCTTCCGTCTGCCAGGAACCCTCTAAACCCTGGGATTACCTTCCCAGCCGTGGCTATTTGTTTACCACAGCCCGAATTTACCGTGGCCTTTATCACGGTTGCCTGCTGACACGGGGAGGAAGTTCTGCTTCACACACCGTGTATCTGTATACCAGGGGAACAATAGCAATACTTCAGATAATCCAGCTATTCTCAACCAACCAGAGGTGCCCTGTTTGGAGTTGGTTCGTTTAACTCATGTAACACTGTGCAAGAAAAGTGGGTCTAATTAGGTATAAAATATAACCGCAATTAATTGGTGATTAAATTAAATGGGATATCTCTGCCATTGCCAGCGAACAATTGCCATGAACAGCAGTGTAGGTATCTCCTATGCATATATCTGAATGAGGGGCACAATTGGTTTCAAAGTGAATGACGGGGTCCCTGTGGACCTAAAGGTGGCTGGTGTTGGGGGCCTAAAGGAGGCTTTGTCTCAACAGCACACTAATACACTATTCACACTATATTTGTCATGGGTCCCCACGTCCTCAAAAAGTTCTACAGCTGCACCATCAAGAGCATCCTGACCGATTTCATCACTGCCTGGTAGGGCAACTGCTCAGCATACGGTAAGGTGCTACAGAGGTTTAGTGCGTAAGGTCCAGTACTGCCAAACTTCCTGCCATCCAGGACCTATATACTGGGTGGTGTCAGACGAAGTGGCCAAAAAATTGCCAAAGCCTCCTATCCCCCAAGTCATGGACTGTTCTCTCTGCTGCTGCATGGCCAGCGGTACCGGAGCGCCAAGTCTAGGTCCAAAAGGCTCCTTAACAGCTTCTAACCACAAGCCATAAGACTGCTGAACAATTAATCAAATGGCCACCTGGACTATTTGCAAGCCCCCCCCCCCCCCCCCCCCATATGTTTTTAGACTGTTGCTACTCGCTGTTTATTATCTTTGCATATTCACTTTACGCCTACCTACATGTACAAATGACCTCTACTAACCTGTACCCCCACACATTGACTCAGTACCGGTACCCCCTGTATATAGCCTCATTATTGTTATTTTATTGTTACTTTTTTATAATAATTTGTTTACGCTTTAGTTTATTTTGTAAATATTTTTTTGAACTACATTTTCTTAAAAGTGCATTGTTGGTTAAGGGCTTGTAAGTAAGCATTTCAATGTAAGGTCTACTACGCCTGTTGTATTCGGCGCATGTGACAAATACCGTTTTATTTTATTTGAGCTGAGTCGAACCAAGCGGACCTGGCCTAGGTACAGATCCACACTTCCAAGCTGGAACCAAGCTGGAATGAAGATGAGGAAATATCCAAGCCAGCACAGTATGGTTCAGGTTGGCCCGATAGTGTGACTCAGGCAAATAACATATCAGAGCCAGCATGGTACGGTTCAGGTCAGACTCGGGCACGATAGTGTGACAGCGGTAATAGTGAGGCTGGCTAACCCCCATCATTCTGTCTCAGCTCCCAGTCGGTCCCTCTCAGTGGGGACATCTATAATTACCCTCCCTATACTAATTGGTCGATAAAAAACAAGGATGGCCCCTTCACCCAGCCTGAGCGTTGTGCAGAAAATGGCAGCTGTGTGGATTATATGAGGCATGGTGGGACTTCTTCTCGCATGGTGGGTGCTATTAATCTCTGTCATTAGTCATACAGTGCACTTAACTTTGGTTTGTGTGAAAGACTCAACTTTTTCAGATCTCCACCTTTATAGTTTAAAATAAATTATTTTTATATTTGTGAAAATCTTAATTGAATAGATGCAGTAGCACACAGCCTATAGGCCTAAACTTCCACTCACTCCTGATGAACCATCAATTCGTGCGGTGTAAATGTTACCGTAGGGCATTCAACTTTGGTTGCTGTGATTTTGTTTGCACACTAGAGAGCAACTCTGGTTTTTGGCCACAGTGTCACCTCTACTAATAAAGGAAATTACATTAAACGAGTTATTTCAAGACAGTGGTGACAGTGTATAGCCATTACGTGCAATACAATCTGTATAAAATACTTACGCATAGGTATTCTACATTTTTCGGTATTTTACTCGTGCTTTAAATTATTCGCTGAGAGGGCTCCGGTTGTGAATGGGTGCATTTGAAGCACCGCCTTTTCCGGTCCCAATAATAAACCAATGAGAAACGCGTATGCACAGAGATGGGACGTTACGTCAGCTGCCATCGTGTCGGGATTGGAATGTTACAGAGTAACAATCGAAACATTTGAGCATTTGGTAATTGGACACTAGAATCAACTAATCCCGTTTTTATAACAATTCCAATGTATTTGCAAAGTCACATGGTAACTGGAAATACTGTTTGAGGTCGTTGCGTCAATTTATTCGTTTAGGCATACGCCTATCTCCGATGAGATTATTTTTGCGTGTATGAGGTCTGTCGGGAGATTAAAACATAAGAGAAATGCAGGGATTCGTGAGGCTACAGTTGCACTGATGAACTGCTCTTGTTCTACGACGGTTTCCTCGTTCGTTCATTGAACCATGGTGTGAAATATCGCCGAATTATACTCCCGAGGCATCTGGATCTAAAAGCCGACCTCACCGAAGGCTTTAAACCACAGACAGCGTGTTAACCAATCTTAACCGTGGGATACATTTTCTGTGTTGGCCAAGGCAGGAAACCACATGAACCCCTGCCGCTACTCTACAGGGGAAAGAGTTGGTAAAACGCTTCGGGCATCTCTAACCGGGCGCAGTTTTACATTTGAATACAGATTGGCTGAATGAAGGAGAGGGAGAGAGGGGCAAAGGGAGTATATGAATGCTTTTACATGGTCGAGGGGGATTTTTGTTGCCCAGAGACACTATATTGTGAAATGGACAAAGTAGATAGAGAGAGAGAACGCATTTAAAATCGCCCACATGCGCTGGATCAATCGCTGGATTGGGGAACGGAATACGAAGAAGGGGGAAGACGCGAGTTTGAAATCTTTGCAGGCTGGAAGATGGCGGAGCGGTGTAGTTGGAGGTGGTGAGAGCCTAACTTCGGGACACTTCAATTTTATTTGTAAAAAAACTTGCCCCTATTCGTAGGACACATGCAGGCCAAAAAACGATATTTATTCCTGCTCTCCGCCGGTGCATGTCTAGTTCTACTGTTCTACTTTGGAGGGGTACAACTTCCAGCGTCGGGTAGAAACCGGCATGACCGGAGCCACAATGGATATCGCCCCGACCAGCCGTGGCCACACTTCTCTGACCCTTTACAACAGTTCCTACCCTGGGATCAACTGGACACTGAGGAGTACAACATTCACATATCGCCGAGGCAGAAGAGGGACGTTAATACAAGCGTGTACAAAGGCAAAAGATGTCGCATGGATTCGTGCTTTGATTTCTCTGCATGTAAAAAGAACGATTTCAAAGTGTATGTCTACCCCCAGCAGAAGGGGGAGAAAATCTCAGAAAGTTACCAGAATATTTTATCGACCATTGAGGGATCCAGGTTCTACACCACTGACCCGGGACAAGCTTGTCTATTCATCTTGAGCTTGGACACCCTGGACCGGGACTCGCTCTCGCCACAGTACGTGCACAATCTCAAAACCAAGGTCCAGAACCTTCATCTCTGGAACAACGGCAGAAACCATCTCATATTTAACTTGTACTCTGGGACATGGCCGGACTACACGGAAGACCTAGGTTTCGACATAGGCCAGGCCATGTTGGCCAAGGCCAGCATCAGTACCGAGAATTTCAGGCCCAACTTTGACGTGTCCATCCCGCTGTTCTCCAAGGAGCACCCTAGGACCGGAGGGGACAGGGGGTACCTAAAGTACAACTCCATTCCACCTTTCAGGAAATACATGCTTGTGTTTAAGGGGAAACGATACCTTACAGGTATTGGGTCAGACACGAGGAATGCCTTATATCATGTCCATAATCAGGAGGACGTGGTGCTCCTCACCACCTGCAAACACGGCAAGGATTGGCAGAAACACAAGGACGCACGCTGCGACAAGGACAATGCAGAATATGACAAGTAAGTTATGACGTGTTGACAGATTAAAAAGGACTGTACATGAAAGCTGTTATAAATGTGTTATGTGGGTCATATTACCACTGTAAAAGAAAAGTGGTCACCTTTGTCCTTCTGTACCATTCCAAAACAGGCACCATCGCGCGCATCCTTGAGGTTCTCCGTTGCGCTCGGCCTGGTGTGTTTTGCGAGCAGATTGTGAACTCATATTTTATTGGCATACAATGCCATTGACTGCCGTTCTCGGGGACTGAAATGGCTTATATGGTTCTCTTACTGTTCTAGCGTGAACGAAAACCTCGCCAGCCAGTCAATTACCTTTCCGGTTTGAATAAATCACCCTCCACCAACTTCACTGATATTGCAGCCAAACGAGGACATGCACTGACACGTTTTATTTGCTCTATACTTTAAGGGAATAAAGCAATGTAAGAGTGGTGTGGGAGTGTGACCTTGCTATCACACTGCTATAAACTCCACATTATAATGAATAAGTACAACACTTATTAGGCCTAGACTTAACCGCCAAATCATGTTTAGTTGGAATAATTTTGTGTATTGCTGTTAATTCAATAAGGCCGAGCCTATATCAAGTAGAGCTACATCCACAATCATTTTCCTCATAGTGTCCATATTAGGTTTGATAGTAGGCTAAGCTTGTGCTTTGCGTGTTATCACTGATTGTGGATACCACAACTCGTCTTTGGTTGCAATGATGCCAGAGTAAGTCAAGTCACATTGTAACCATGGTAGGAAACTTTGTCATTGAAGTTTGCACTGAGCGTTGCCGAGTCTACTTCTCCGAGAGTGAGACTGGTTTATTTTAGGCCGAGTTGCCTCCTGATTGAATATCTCTCTAAATCCTCGGTAAACTTGGGATATGTGAACTCAACTTATACTTCTGGCCCGATGTTAGTTAAAACGTTTAGTGAAGGGACATATTGGCTCCCACAGTACTCCATTGAAGACTAAATATTTCCAGTCACTTGTAAAAGCAGGAGAGGGGCCATGACTAGTACTACATCCCAAATGGCACCCTATTCCCTATATAGTGCACTACTTTGTTTTGACCCGGACCAAAAGTAATGCTCAAAATGGGGAATGGGGTGCCATTTTGGGGACACTCGCTCCAGGGGCTTAGTTTGGTCAAAGGGAAGTCTAACTTGAACAGAACTTTTCATTGACTGACTGAAACTCACTTGAGACCAGGGACACACTGCCCTATGACACAGCGCCAATTCCAAATATGCTGCAACACCATCCCCACAAGTAAGTGCTTGTCCATTTGTCATCCCTCTCCTCTCTATCTCCCTGTGAGATCTGCTCTTCTCCCAGAGAGATGTCTTTGGCTCGTGTCACCTGGAGAAATGTCATCCGTTATCTGGATTCCAGGCATCATTCACTCGACTGCTCGCCTTTCCTTTGGCCCGGTTAGCACCGATATGGCTTGGCCCGGTTAGCACCGACATGGCTTGGCCCGGTTAGCACCGACATGGCCTGGCCCGGGCCAGTGCGTACTCTATGCGCTGCGTTCACAGCCAGGGAGTCTCTCACATTCAGAAACAATGGTGAGAATGCTGGAATGCACACACGTGTTGGAACAGCTGTTTGGGGTAATGAGGGAACGGTGCCAAGGTGAAAACACTGCAGCATACCTGGATGCATTTCACTGCACTTTGGCTTCGGGATGGCAACAGTATCAACTGCGACCCTCTCCTTGGTCCTGTGGGGCTCAGTTTCTAAGAGCGTGGTGCTAGCAAAGCCGGGGTTGTGGGTTCGATTCCCCTATGGGGTCACGCATACTAAAGTGTAGCCTATGCACTCATTATAATTTAAGTCACTCTGGATAAAAGCGCCTGGTAAATGGCATATTTTATTTATATATATTCTCAATTCTGTCCATGGAACTGTTTCCACATGGTGCCTCACCCCCCCACCCCCCTTTCCCATCATGACCTTTCCGCCTCTAAGAGGAATGTGGCAGGAGCAGCGGATATTGGAAGGCTGTTAAACACAGGCAGTGCCTGGTAGCTTAGACACACACACACACACACACACACAATTAATTTTCTGAGAGTTGCAATCACTTCCATTCTGAATCACTGGTTCCACTTCCATCCATGGGCAAGCATCAATAATGGATGCCATTCATTGATACATTATCCAATGAGCTTTATGAGCTGCTGACTATAGAGTCTGGGACAGTCAGTGGGGGGGGGGGGGGGGGGGGGGGAACTATTCAATGACAAATTACAAGGTGTTCAATACTTTGGTTCATCACAATCCTATCTGCTGCCCATGTGTTTATGTGCTGTTAGTTATAGCATGCCACGGGCTATATCCGAGTACTCTATCATAAACTAGTTCATCTGTCCCAACTTTCCAAACCGTCTCCTCTCTGTGTGTTTTGGCGACGTCTGTGTATTGCTTGTTTGCTCCTCCCCCATGAGTTACCCAGCAGACAGCTGGATCAGGGACCCCCCCCCCACCCCACCCCACCCCATTTAATAGTTAACCAGGTCTGACGGCCAGTATTGACTTTGTACTTTAGCCTCTTCACTACAGGCTGCTACTTCTCAAGGTCACTCCAGGGACTCCTCCACTCAGTTGAATGGGGAGTCTGTGTGTATGTGGGATTGCACTGTACGTGTGTAAGAGTTGGCCAGTGTGTGTGTATTCACATTTTTTTGGGGGGGGCGGGGTTAGATTGTAGCTTCCATCAATTCCAATCCCCCATTATATTTTTGGGTGAATATGTATATTGTTTTTATTCTTATATATTTTCCTTATTTCCCCCTAAAGCTTCCACCAATTGGAGTAAATGTCCAGTATACATAGAATATACATTTTACAGACACAGTACATCCCATCTTTGAAGACCATCCAGTTTTGATTCCTATTTGCCTTATTTTTCACTGTGCTGTGAGGTTTCGCACAAATTATGAACCTTTCTATTGTCATACTGAACAAAAATAAACGCAACAATTTCAAAGATTTGACTAAGTTACAGTTCATATGAGGAAATCGGTCAAATTAAATAAATGAATCTCGTCACAGTATCTGTGTGCATTCAAGTTGCCATTGATAAAATGCAATTGTGTCTTGTAGCTTATGCCTGCCCATACCATAACCCCAACGCCACCATGAGGCACTCTGTTCACAACGTTGACATCAGCAAACCGCTCGCCCACACGACGCCATACACGTGGTCTGTGGTATGAGGCCGATTTGGACATACTGCCAAATTCACAAAAATGATGCTGAAGGCGGCTTATTATCTGGCAACCGCTCTGGTGGACATTCCTGCAGTCAGCGTGCAAATTGCATGCTCCCTCAACTTCAGACATCTGTGGGATTGTGTTATGACAAAATTGCACATTTTAGAGTGGCCTTTTATTGTCCTCAACAATAATGATTGTAATGATCATGCGGTTTAATCAGCTTCTTGATATGCCACACCTGTCAGGTGGATGGATTATCTTGGCAAAGAAGAATTGCTTACTAACATGGATGTAAATGAATTTGTGCACATTTTTTGAACAAAAACTGATTTTTGGTCTTTGATGCAGGGCGGACAAAACAAGTGCACGCATGCATATATATATATATATATATATATATATATATATATATATATATATATATATATATATATATATATATATACTGAGATCATGTGACACTTAGATTGCACACAGGCATACTTTATTTAACTAATTATGTGACTTCTGAAGGTAATTGTTTGCACCAGATCTTATTTAGGGGCTTCACAGCAAAGGGGTGAATACATATGCATGCACCACTTTTCCGTTTAGAATTTTTTGAAGTAATTTTTTTGCACTTCACCAATTTGGCACATTTTGTATGTCCATTACATGAAATCCAAATAAAAATCAATTTAAATTATAGGTTTTAATGCAACAAAATAGGAAAAATGCCAAGGGGGATGAATACTTTTGCATGGCACTGTAGGCTTGAGATGGCTTCCTTGATCACGCAGGTTGCCAGCCTACGTAATTAATGGGGGAAAACGCAGAGTGGAATGTTTACCTTTTCTACGCCAATGGCTGGCCGGCGTTCGTGCATATTGGATGCATCTCCGTCTTGTCGTTTGCCATTATTCGACTGTCTGGAGTTTGTTCGCCAGGGGAGCCTTCTCCGGCCCCTCCTCTGATAGCGGAGTCGAAGGAGCACAGCAACAGTAGCATGGCAATCAACGATTGTCGCATGTCATGAGCCGTGAGAGGCAGAGAGAGGATACAAACAACGAATAGTTTTGCCGCCCTGGTGCCTGATCTTCCTGCACCTTCTCCGGGGGTAACTGTGTCTGCAGCTGCTGTGCCTACTCCTTCCCCATAGTTTTCGAAGTCGACGCCGGCAACCTTCCGTCCCTGCTCTGGATCGAGCAGGGCTTCTCCATCTGTCGGAGGCCTGCACCATCCTGTGAAGCGTGGGAGTAGGCGGATTTCCTCGTCCTTCTCGCCAGCTGTGATTTTGGGCAGTTCCATGGTTAGAAATGTGACTGTTCCTGGTGCTAAAACAATGGCCCATCCTGGAGCTTGAGTAAATGACCTTACTTAGCTGCACCCGAATGTACTATGCCAGGACATGGACATCGATTCTATCGTAGTCAATGTGGGCTTTAATGACGTTACGGGCAGCTCTGAACAGTTAACTGGATTTCAAAGAGCTGATTGACTCTGCTAGACACTAATAAAATACCATATCTGGCCCAGTGTCCTCTTAATCGTGGCATTGAACACTTTATCATGATTCTTTGTCTTCACAACTGGCTACATGATTACTGCAGATCAATGGGTGTAACTTTTGTTGACCATTTTGATACCTTTTGGAAACTACATGTTTTATAAAGAGGATGTGATCCACCCAAATCGTTTGGGTTTCTGGATCCTTTCACTGGATTATAAGGCTGCGTTGAGACAATGACTTATCAATGACCCAAGCCCAGCTCAGTTAATCCCTACCATTTCTGCTGTTGAGTCATCATCATGCTTTAGCAAATGTACAATATACCAGTGGCATTGGTAGACACAATGTAAGTAACCTAATTTATGTCCCACTAACTGCCCTGAATACCTCTGCTGAGCCTACAGTTATTGTATGCAGCAATCATGTCCCTATGAACCAGATTTATGCTGTTAGCACTGAAGCGGTGTGACCTAATAGGAAGTCCTCTGTGTTCAGCTCACCCTGCACTAACATAAATAATATGAGAATATCTACTTCTGCTAAGCTTTCCAGTAAAGCGATGAAAACAATCAATCCCAGAAAAGTGCTCAAAATAGCCCACGTTAACATAAGAGCTTAAGAAACAAGGTTCATGAAATAACTTTCTAGTAATAGATGGCATTCATATTCTGACTTGCTGAAACTCACTTAAGACTACCTTTTGATGTAGTGGTAGCAATACAAGGTTTTAACATTTACAGAAATGCCAGTGGTGGAGGTGTTGCTGTTTATATTCAGAACCACATTCCTGTAAAGCTTAGAGAGGATCTCATGTTAAATACTGTTGAAGTAAAATGACCACGGTTCATCTGCCTCACCTAAAGCCCATTCTTGTGGGAAGCTGCTATAGACTACTAAGTGCTAACAGTCAGCATCTGGATAACGTGTGAAATGCTTGATAATTTATGTGATCGCAACAGATATCGCATGCGCTGCATACAACCGGTACAGCCGAATACAACCTTACAGTGAAATGCTTACTTACGAGCCCTTAACCAACAATGCGGTTTTAAGAAAAATACCCTGCAGAAAATAAATAAAAGTATCAAATAATTAAAGAGCAGCAGTAAAATAACAATATCGAGGCTATATACAAGGTGTACTGGTGCTGGGGTACCGGTTAAATCAAATCAACGTTTATTTGTCACGTGCGCCGAATACAGTGAAATGCTTACATACAGGCTTTAACCAACCGTGCAAAAAAAGGTGTGAGGTGAACAATAGGTAAGTAAAGAAATAAAACAACAGTAAAAAGACAGGCTATATACAGTAGCGAGGCTTTAAAAGTAGCGAGGCTACATACAGGCATCGGAAAGTCGTGCTGATTGAGGTAGTATGTACATGTAGATATGGTTAAAGTGACTATGCATATATGATGAACAGAGAGTAGCAGTAGCGTAATTGAGTCGAGTTAATATATGCATGTGGGTAGAGTTATGCATAGCTAATAATAGAGTAGCAGCAGTGTAAAAGAGGTTGGGGGGACAATGCAAATAGTCTGGCTAGCCATTTGATTAGCTGTTCAGTAGTCTTATGGCTTGGGGGTAGAAGCTGTTTAGAAGCCTCTTGGACCTATAATTGGTGCTCCGGTACCACTTGCCGTGCGGTAGCAGAGAGAACAGTCTATGACTAGGGTGGCTGGTATCTTTGCCAATTTTTTGGGCCTAACACCGCCTAGTATAGAGGTCCTAGATGGCAGGAAGCTTGGCCCCGGTGATGGACTGGGCCGTACGCACTACCCTCTGTAGTGCCTTGCGGTCGGAGGCCGGGCCGTTGCCGTACCAGGCAGTGATGCAGTGATGCAACCATGTTCTCGATGGTGCAGCTGTAGAACCTTTTGAGGATCTGAGGACCCATGCAAAATCTTTTCAGTCTCCTGAGGGGGAATAGGCTTTGTTGTGCCCTCTTCACAACTGTCTTGGTGTGCTTGGACCATGTTAGTTTGTTGGTGATGTAGACACCAAGGAACTTGAAGCTCTCAACCTGCTCCACTACAGCCCCGTCGATGAGAATGGGGGCGTGCTCGGTCCTCCATTTCCTGTAGTCCAAAATCAACAACATAGGAATGAAATCATGAACATGTATTGATCACTAATGATTACTAATGCTGCAGAAATGTGCTTGAAAGCAGTATCCATTGGATGTAGTGTTTGCAATATAGTATCCATATCTAGGAAAACCTAAGTTCCAAAGGCTGGGCCTAATATAGTGTATAAGAGGTCATACAATACGTTTTGTAGTGACACCTATGTCGATGTAAAAAATAATTGTTGCTCCGTGGTGTGTAATGAGGAGCAAACAGACACTGCGCTTGACACTTATGAAATTGCTTATCCCAGCTACTAACAAGTATGCACCCATTGAGAAAATGACTGTAAAAACTGTTACATTCTCGTGGATTGATGAGGAATTTAAGAATTGTATGGTTGAGAGGGATGAAGCAGAAGGGAATGGCAAATAAGTCTAGCTGAACAACCTGGCAAACGTACTGCAAATTGAGAAATCATGCGACTAAACTGAAGAAAAAGAAAAAACTACACTATGAAACAAAGATAAATGACATAAAGGTTGATAGTAAAAAAAAAAGCTTTGGAGCACCCTTTTAATGAAATTTTGGCAAAAGGCAAACTCCGCTCTATCATTCATTGAATCAGATGTCTCTCTCATCACAACCAACTGATATTGCCAACTACTTTTAATGATTTTTTTTCCCATTGGCAAGATTAGCAAACTTTCATTGGCAAGATTAGGAACAAAAGCTGACATTACACATTGTCTATCAACAATGACAAGCTACCGGGGTCTGACAGCTTGGATGGAAAATTACTGAGGATAATAGCGGATGATATTGCCCACTCCTATTTGTCATATCTTTAATTTCAGCCTACTAGAAAGTGTGTGCCCTCGGGCCTGGAGGGAAGCAAAAGTCATTCCGCTACCTAAGAATAGTAAAGCCCCCCTGGTCGGCTATTTGAGCCAGTAAATCAGCCTGTAAAGCCAGTGTGTCTATGTATGCGGATGACTCAACACTATACACCTCAGCTACTACAGTGACTGAAATGACTGCAACACTTAACAAAGAGCTGCAGTTAGTTTCAGAATGGGTGGCAAGGAATAAGTTAGTCCTAAATATTTCAAACTAAAGGCATTGTATTTGGGACAAATCATTCACTAAACCCTAAATCTTGTAATAAATAATGTGGAAATTGAGAAAGTTGCGGTGACTAAATTGCTTGGAGTGACCCTGGATTGTGAACTGCCACGGTCAAAACATATTGATACAACAGTAGCTAAGATGGTGAGAAGTCTGTCCATAATAAAGCGCTACTCTGCCTTCCTGACAACACTATCAACAAAGCAGGTCCTACATGCTTTAGTTTTGTTGCACCTTGACTACTGTTCAGTCATGTGGTCAGGTGCCACAAAGCGGGACTTGCGATTGGCTCAGAACAGGGCAGCGCGGCTGACCCTTGGATATCCACAGAGAGAGTAAATGTTAATATGCATGTCAATCTCTCCTGGCTCAAAGTGGAGGAGAGATTGACTTCGTCACTACTTGCGTTTGTGAGAGGTATTGACATGTCGACAGCACCGAGCTGTCTGGTTTTTAAACGACTAGCACACAGCTCAGACACCCATGCATACCCCACAAGACATGCCACCAGAGGTCTGTTCACAGTCCCCAAGTCCAGAACAGACTATGGGAGGCGCACAGTACTTCATAGAGCCATGACTACATGGAACTCTATTCCACATCAGGTTACTGATGCAAGCAGTAGAATAAAAAATCAATTCATATGAAATACATTTTATGGAACAGCGGGGACAGTGAAGCAACACAAACAGGAACAGGCACATGCACACACAGACATAACATACGCACTATACACACACGTACACATGGATTTTGTGTTGTAGATATGTGGTAGTGGAGTAGGGGCCTGAGGGTACACTTATTGAATGTAATGTTTTTAAAATTGTGTAACTGCCGAACACCAGGATAAGTAGCTGCTGTCTATGACTTTGCAAAGCCCAAGGCTGCAATACCGGGCCGCTGGATAGGAGAAATGGTGCATTTTCATAACTGACGTCAGCATGAATGATATGGAAACACCGAAATGCCATATTTTCCTTTCCTCCTTTATGATGTGGAGCTTGGCATTTTGTTGACACAGTGCCAAAGATTGACTAGAAACCCGGCAAAGCAAAGACCACATCCCTGTCTTGTGTTAAAATAGCATTATGAGTTCCATTTTCGGAAATGTCAATGGCGATTTATTCCCTGGGCAGATAGTGGCTTGATATTAGAGTGGATGCGGCGCTGGAGGTTAACAGACGTGTAATTTGTTGTGTGCTGCGGCTCCCATCCATATACTTTGTTTTCTCTTGTCCTATTAATACGTCATGAATATTTAATTGTCCTCTCACTTAAATAAAGCGCGGGGCCATGATCGCGCCAAAATATGCGAATGATCTGTAGGAAATTATCGTGGAATGCTAGTTTGCCTCAATTAGCGCGGTTTGATTGTTTCTGGGGAAGATGTAGTCTAGCCTACACTGGCATGGTTGTTTTTTATCTTCTGTCAATCTCGCCTCTTTCTCGCCGCGTTTATGTACCTTTTTATTTGAAGTCTGTGGAATTGTGTTCTAGTTATTCGCACCTCATGCAGAGTGCTTGTCTTGTCGGATGCTAGTGAGACAGCTGTGACCTTCTGAGACGAGGAGACATGGTGTAGCATTGGTGCTCTTTCTGATTGTGAGAGCAACATGGCCTTCTCTTCCTTCCTAGCAGTCGCAGATGTCGAGGTCGTGGTCATAATGCTTGGTGCTTGCTCCAGTTTCAGTGTGGTGCTTGCTCCAGTTCCAGTGTGGCGCTTGCTCCTGATCATGCTGATAGGTCTGTGTTTTTAGCTATCTCCTGTTGGGGGTTGGGGGGGGGGGGGGGGGTGGGGTGTGTGCACCGGTGAGAGGATGGGTCATGACCTCTCTGTGTGTGTGCCTGGCTGAGTGATGAAGGTGAGGCTGCTCTTAGTGACCCACAGTCACCAGAGGGATTGCCATGATGACGTGGCTGCTGGCTGGTCTGTGGTAGCTGAGAGACCAAGCTGGACGAGACTGACCGACCTGAGGCTTTACTAGCTCAGTCCCAGTACAGCAATCTCCGCTTGGCTAGTGGTGGAGAGGGATTGATCAATTGGGAGTGTTTCACCCAGAATGAAAAATTGATCGCTGCAAGGTGAAAAAAACGAAAGTATTTTCATCCTGGACTGTCATGGAATGCTTGAGGCATGAATGAGTAAGTGGGAAGGGTACAGTTGGTAAAAGCCTCTCTCTCTCTCTCTCTCTCTCTCGCTGTCTCGCTTACTGTCTCTCTCGCTCTTAAAGTGATGAGTTAGGCAGGTAAGTTCACATGCTCAGTTTAGAAGGTACTACGGAAGCAAGTGAGACAGCTGGTTGGCTCTTTGAAGTCAATTGAGTGAGACGGGTAGCTGACTGGTTCCATGTAAAAAATGAATGAGACAGGCGTGTGATTGGTTGCCCATTACAATTTTGCTCGGAGGCGGTAGGAAGACATTGCATCTACATTATGGAAGCAGAATCATTTTTTGTTGTTGTTCTGACATCTGTCTCGTTTAGTGGATGAAAGCCTTACGTCTTGGTATTCTCTACTACGTGGCACGGACTATTTACTTTTTTACTTTTTACTCTTTCACCACCTCGGGCTGTTAATCTCGGTTTGTAGCCTACATAGCCAACATTCTAAAACACAGCCCGCTTTTTTTGTTTGTTTCTCTGGGTGTCTGTTGACTGTAATTGCTTGGAATTAGATTTAGCTTACTTTACGAATCCATTCACAACTGATGAAGCCTGTGGGTCATCGGTGTAATTTTTTTCCCGTAAGGCACTTCCTGTGATCTGTTGTTTTATTGTCTTCTGGGGAGCTCCCACTGTTAGGCTGCTCAAAGTAGCCCAGTTGGCACAGGCTTTACGGTCGCTGTGAATATGCTGTGGTTGCATGCTTGTTATCCTGTTCCCGCCTCCAGACAGTATTTTGTTGTTACAGCCTGAATTTTAAAATGGATTAAATGGAGATTTTGTGTCACTGGCCTACACATACTACCCCATAATGTCAAAGTGGAATTATGTTTTTTGCAATTTTTTACAATACCCCATAATGACAACGCAAATGACAAAGTTCAATCTTGGTTTCATCAGACCAGAGAATGTTGTTTCTCATGGTCTGAGAGTCCTTTAGATGCCTTTTGGCAAACTCCAAGCGGGCTGTCATGTGCCTTTTACTAAGGCGTGGCTTCCGACTGGCCACTACCATAAAGTCCTGATTGGTGGAGTGATGCAGAGATGGTTGTCCTTCTGGAAGTTTCTCCCATCTCCACAGAGGAAGTCTAGAGCTCTGTCAGAGGGACCATCGGGTTCTTGGTCACCTCCCTGATCAAGCCCCTTCTCCCCGAATGCTCAGTTTGGTCGGGCGGCCAGCTCTAGGAAGAGTCTTCGTGGTTCCAAACTTCTTCCATTTAAGAAGGATGGAGTCCACTGTGTTCTTGTGAACCTTCAATGCTGCATAATTTTTGGTACCCTTCCTCAGATCTGTGCCTCAACACAATCATGTCTCGGAGCTCTACGGACAATTCCTTCAACCTCATGGCTTGGTTTTTGCTCTGACATGCACTGTCAACTGTTGGACATTTATGTAGGCAGGTGTGTGCCTTTCCAAATCAAGTTCAATCAATTGAATTTACCACAGGTGGACTCCAAGTTGTAGAAACATCTCAGGGATGATCAATGGAAACAGGATGCACCTGAGCTCAATTTCGAGTCTCATAGCAAAGGGTCTGAATACTTAAGTAAGATATTCCTGGTTTTATTTGTAATAACTTGACAAAAATGTCTCAACTGTTTTGCTTTGTCGATTTGGGGAATTGTGTGTAGATTGTGGAAAAAAGAAATATTTCATCAATTTTAGAATAAGCCTGTAACGGAAACAAAATGTGGAAAAGTGAAGGGTCTGAATACTTTCAGTATGCTCTGTAAGTATTCAACCCTGTTATGGTAAGTCTATATACGTTCAGCAGTAAAAATGTGCATGTCACAAGTTGCATGTACTCACTGTGTGCAATAATAGTGTGTAACATGACTTTTGAATGACTACCTCATTTCTGTACCCCACACATACCACTGATCATCCTTGAGATGTTGCTACAACTTGATTGGAGTCCATCTGTGGTAAATTCAATTGATTGAACTTGATTTGGAAAGGCACACACCTGCCTACATAAGGTCCAACAGTTGACAGTGCATGTCAGAGCAAAAACCAAAGCCATGAGGTTGAAGGAACTGTCCGTAGAGTTCCTCTGTAAGGTCCCTCAGTCGAACAATGAATTTCAAATACAGACTCAACCGCAAAGACCAAGGAGGTTTTCCAATGCCTCACATAGAAGGGCACCAATTGGTAGATGGGGTAAAAACTTGAGCAGACATTGAATATCCCTTTGAGAATGGTGAAGTTATTAATTACACTTTGGGTGGTGTATCAATACAGGCGCCCTTCCTAACTCGTTTGCCGGAGAGGAAGGAAATCACTCAGGGATTTCACCATGAGGCCAATGGTGACTTTAAAACAGAGTTTAATGCCTGTGATGGGAGCGAACTGAGGATGGTCAACAACTCCAACACACATCGCTGAGTACCACTCTTCATATTATCAGGCATGGTGGTGGCTGCATCATGTTATGGGTATGCTTGTCATCGGCAAGGACTAGGGAGTTTATGAAAAGAGGGAACAGGGAAAATCCTAGAGTGAAACCTGGTTCAGGCTGCTTTCCAACAGACACTGGGAGACAAATTCACCTTTCAGCAGGACACTAACCTAAAACACAAGGCCAAATATACACTGGCGTTGCTTACCAAGACAACATGTTCCTGGGTGGCCCAGTTACAGTTTTGACTTAAATCAGCTTGAAAATCTATGGTGAGTCTTAAATGGCTGTCTATCAATGATCAACAACCAACTCGACAGAGCTTGAAGAATTTTAAAACGGTGATTCTAAAGGTGATTCTATCATATCTTGACTCAGGGGTGTGAATACTTATTATGAGGTATTGTGTGTAGATTGGTGAGAGATCTATTTAATCCATTTAGAAATCGGGTTGTAACACAACAATTGTGTTGTAAGTCGAAGGGTATGAATACTTTCTGAAGGCACTGTACGTGGACTCAATGGCTCTACCGAGTTCTGTGCAGACCCTAAATGTAACACAAAAATTGCCTCCATCTGCTTGCTGTGGAAAACAGCGAGAAAGAAATGGTGGAGGACAAATTGAAAAGATTGCATTGGATAAAGCTATCACAGTGAATACGTATCTTGGCAGGAGGGACCCTTGTTATCTGGGCATTTCTAAAATATTCAGGCTTACACGTGACAGGGGGATGGTAGGCTAGGAAAAAGTGCTTGGGGGAGCTACGAGGTATGACTGGGAAGCTGATTCATTTGGCTGTCTAGAAGTTAGCATGCCATATGGCTGTGTCACTCACTTCACTGCTCTTAGCTTGAGTGTTTTTCTTTATGGTAGTAGAGCCTTATAAAGTTATGCTAATCTAGCTAGCACCTTGACAAGACTGTCCTGGAATGGGTCATGGAGGATTTTTTAACCTTTTATTTAACTAGGCAAGTCAGTTAAAAACAAATTCTTATTTACAATGGGGGCCTACCCCAGCCAAACCCAAATGGCAGATTTTATGGCCCCAGGAACAATTGAACAACTCCTCAGGCCTGTACTTCAATGGAACGACATGTTGTTTACGTCACATGCTGTCCTCAATACACTGACCTCATTCACGTCTCACCACCACGAGAGCAAAAACAAACACTTCTCTCCACTGTATTGATATTCAAATAGTAATTTGCAACAGGGCGAAAGGGGTGTTACTTCAGCGACTGGCGACGCCTTTTTCAAGCGTGTCAACGTGCTTGGGAGACAGTAGGGGCCTGGCCATCAGTGTTTTATTGAAGTGGGTGCAGAGGATTGGATGGCTTGCACACCTCGTTCATGCTGTATGCGTTAGTTGGACGTCCCCTCCGTGGGTGTAAAGGCTCGGCTGCCCTAGGCACTCAGAGGGGCCCTTTTGTGTTAATGTTTTCTCTGGCTCTTTAGCCGCTGCCTGGTGCTTTGACACCACAGCCCCCAAACAACCTCTCCTCCAAGGCTCTGAAGTGTGAAAGCCCCCCCCCCCAATCTCTCCTCTTAGCCAATCATTACCCAAGGCTGCTGTCTCGTCTCTTTTGTTTTGTTGTTGCTTTTGAACCCTAGATGCTGGCAACAATGGCTGCTGAGACAGTTCAGAGACCCCTAATTTGGCGGATTCCATTGCACTTCACGGATCACCGGCCAAGCCAACACTGAGGGGGTGAAGGGCTGGGGTGGAGGTAGGGGTCGGAATTTGGTCCTAGCGAGGAGACTGTCTGCCAAAGCATGGATGGGGAGAACATTTAATTCATTTGGTTATCAGGGCAGTTTTTAATTTGCAGTTTGTTTTTTTCTGCTGTCTCTCGTCTATTTATTTATGATTTCCTAAAGGGCCTCCCTTTCAGATAAGGGAAAGGGGTGCATGTTTGGTTGTGGAGAAGGAAGGACAAGGTGCAGCTGGTGGTACTGTTGTACCCCCCCCGGGAACTAAAATGGGAATGTATAAAAAAATAAATAAGAAAAAGGCATTTTAAATTATGCTATAGCTCCGCAAGCTAAATGTGCTATACAAATGGAATGGGTGAAAAGCACGATGAAAATTCTATGAAACCTTTGCCTGCAAAGTTTAATGAGTCTGGCTTGGCCATTTGCCAGTTAGTGCAAACGCAGTAGTAAGCTATAGGCCTACATAGGTAAGGAATGAAGCCATTTCTTCCGTTTAGGATTCTTTGTGAAAGTCATTTTAAGGTTGCATTTCTGACCTGTGAGTCATAGGTGGTCCACAGCCTGAGAGGACCGTTTCCTACAAGCTAAGCTCAGTTTTTGTTGTTGTTGCGGTTTGTCATCTGTCAGGAGGCGGAAGGCCATGATTCTTTTTCTGCAGTTGCTGTACGGTGTTTTGAACCTGCATCCTGGTTTGCGGTGTCTAGCCAACCGCATCCTCGGCATCAAAGTGACTTAAAAGCGCAGAGGAGAGCCCCGTGCTGGGAAATTGGAGCTTGCGGGTCTTACTCCCGTTAGCTGCTTGACAGGGGTGTTTATTCTAAGGTTGAAATGTTTATGTCCCCGCAGTATGTTTTTACGGGACAGCGCTTTGTTTTCAAAGCGTCTGCTTTCTTGTCGCGCAGTTCGCTTGCTAGACATAACGTTCCCTCAAGGTGAGAGTGGGGGGGGGGGGGGCAATGTGGTACGGCCATTGGCACAGTGACACCGGAATGTGACGAGCTATCTTCTGAAGAAGCTGCACGTTTATCTGGGGGTTGCCAGGGCTGGGGATTAGAGAAGCCTTTTAATGCAGCAGTGCACCTTTTTTTTAAAATTTTTATGCCATTTAGACTCGTAGCAAAACTGTGACTAACCTCCCACCTTTCAAACAGCGTTCATTCCCTGAGTCGGTGTCTCACTTCTTTTGATGCCATTTGAATCAAATCCCACCGTTTTTCATGCGTGTTTGTCACCCCTCCACTTGCTTTTTATGTTCATGGGTGTGTGTTAGTATTTGACACACAATCACGCGTAGGAGAGTGTGGAGTGTTTGTGTATCTCGAGTTTTCACTGGCGTTTTATAGGCGTGTTTGATGTATCCTGTTTTGGCTCTTGACCTATGGTTGTGTTTAATATATATTTATCAAGGTATATTTAATGTCAATGTGTTGCTGAGGTGAGAGTAAATTCTCCTGCCTCGGAGTAGGTACAGTGCATTCAAAAAGTATTTAGGTCCCTTGACTTTTTCCACATTTTGTTACTTTACAACTTTTATTCAGAGGGGTTGGGTTAAATGTGGAAGACACATTTCAGTTGAATGCACTCAGTTGGACAACTGACTAGGTATCCCCCTTTCTGTTTTTATTTTAAAATGTATGACATTGTTTCCCCCCCCTCATCAATCTACAAACAATATCCCATAATGACAAAGCAAAAACAGGTTTTTAGTATTTTTCACATTTTATAGAAATAAAAAACTGAAATGTAACATTTACATAAGTATTCAGACTCAGTACTTTGAAGCAGTGATTGCAGGCTCGGGTCTTTGGTATGACGCTACAAGCTTGGCACACCTGTATTTGGGAAGTTTCTCCCTTTATTCTCTGCAGATCCTCTCAAGTTATGTCTGAGTTCATTGGGAGCGTCGCTACACAGCTATTTTCAGGTCTCTCCAGAGATGTTCGATCAGGTTCAATTCCGTGCTCTGGCTGGGCCACTCAAGGACATTGAGACTTGTTCCGAAGCCACCCCTGTGTTGTCTTGGCTGTGTGCTTAGGGTCGTTGTCCTGTTGGAAGGTGAACCTCCGCCCCCAGTCTGAGGTCCTGAGTGCTCTGGAGCAGGTTTTCATCAAGGATCTCTCTGTACTTTTCTCCGTTCATCTTCGTCTCAATCCCGACTAGTCTCCCAGTCCCTGCCGCTGAAAAACATCCCCACAGCAGGATGCTGCCACCACCATGCTTCAGCGTAGGGATGGTGCCAGGTGTCCTCCAGTCCAGACGGAATGCTTGGCATTCAGGCCAAGGAGTTAAATCTTGGTCTCATCAGATCAGAGGATCTTGTTTCTCATGGTCTGAAAGTCTTTGGGTGCCTTCTGGTGAACTCCAAGTGGGCTGTCATGTGCCTTTTACTGAGGAGTGGCTTCCGTCTGGCCACTGCCATAAAGACCTAATTGGTGGACTGCTGCAGAGATGGTTGTCCTGGAAGGATCTCCCATCTCCACAGAGGAACTCTAGAGCTCCTTCAGTGACAACCGGGTTCTTGGTCACTTCGCTCACCAAGGCCCTTCTCCCCTGATTGCTCAGTTTGGCCGCCGGCGTTTGGCCGCCAGCTCGGTGTTTCCAAACTTCTTCCATTTTATGAATCATGGAGGTCACAGTGTTCTTGGGGACCTTCAATGCTCCAGATTTCCAGATCTGTGCCTCGACTCAATCGTGCCTCGGAGTGCTATGGAAAATCCTCTTGACCTTGTGGCTTGGTTTTTGTTCTGGCATGCACTGTCAACTGTGGGACCTTATATAGACAGGTGTGCCTTTTCAAATTATGTCCAATCATTTGAATTTACCACAGGGGGACTCTCACACATGATCAATGGAAACAGGATGCACCTGAGCTCAATTTCGAATCTCATAGCAAAGGGTCTGAATACTTTTTTAATAAGGTGTTTGTTTTTTAATTTTTAATACATTGGCAAAAAATTCTAAACACCCGTTTTCACTTTATCATGGGGTATTTTGTGTAGATTGCATTTTTTAAAATCAATTTTAGAATAAGGCTGTAACGTAGGCACTATGTGTGCAGAGAAGGAAGCATATTTTATTCCCCCCCCCCCCCCCCCCCCCAATGGGCAGGTCTGTGGTACTTGGGGTATCATGTGACCAGGCCACATATTTGCACCTGTAAACACACACTGAGAGGCGTAGACCTTTTAATTTATTTATATATTTAAAAAAATGTAACCCCTTTTTTCTCCAATTTCGTGGTATCCAATTGGTAGTAGTTAGTCTTGTCTCATCGCTGCAACTCCCATACGGACTCGGGAGAGGCGAAGGTCGAGAGCCATGCGTCCTCCGAAACACAACCCAACCTAGCTGCACTGCTTCTTGACACAATGCACATCCTACCCGGAAGCCAGCCGCACCAATGTGTCGGAGGAAACACCGTACACCTGGCAACCTGGTCAGCGTGCACTGCGCCCGGCCCGCCACAGGAGTCGCTAGTGCGCGATGAGACCAGAATATCCCTGCCAAACCCTCCCTAACCCGGACGACGCTGGGTCAAATTGTGCGTCGCCCCATGCACCTCCCGGTCGCAGCCGGCTGCGACAGAGCCTGGGCTCGAACCCAGAATCTCTGGTGGCACAGCCTTATACCACTGCGTCACCCAGAAGGCCTGAGAGGAGTAGACTTAAACAGAGCCTGAGAGAGCACTGTCATTCGGCTAGCCTATATGAGCCGTAGTCTGAGACCGTGTGCTGATGCGTGTGTGTTGTAGTCAGAAAGCATGTGGTTAGCATGAGGTTAGTATTTGTTTCGTTTCAGATGGTTGGGGTTTGCACTCTCTCTGTCCGAGTCTGTCCATTGTGCAGTTAGAGGAGAGGGTATGCTGTTTTAGCAGCCTAAGCAAGCATGTACTAGGTTTGCCCTGTAGTCTGGGCAGTAGGTGTACAGTACAAGTCTAAGTTGTACTGAATCAGTAGTGCGTTCCAGACTCCTCTTCCCACTGTGTGTATTCTTTAGTCCTTTGGCACTTTGCTTCCCTGGTGCATCTTGTTTGGACGAGTGCTGGAGCCCCTTTAACTGTGACCACTCATGCGGAACCCCGGAAGCTACACGTATGAATAATTTATCAGCAGGATTTTTATTCATGTATATTTACTCGGTCATTTTTGTAGTGTGTCTACACATACAGCGCTACTGCTCATCCCTTTTTGCAGGTAGCCTCGGGATTTTCATTTTTATTCAGCGCCATGAAAGCTGTGGGTCCTTATATTATCTCAGACTTAAGACCTTTTCATTAGAATTTCATCTCGGATAAGAAACTAACCTTAAAGCCCTATTTTGTGGAGAGTACATTTGCTGAGTTTTAATGGTCTAAAAATTCAGGAGTACATTATTCGATTGCGTTTTAAAGCTGAATATGGACTGAGGCTGCATGGTCTCTAAGCCACTGGCATCTTGGGACGCCGATAACCATAAACATTTTTTTTTTTAAAGCCACAACGTTTCAGAATACATCCTAAAAAAAAAAGATGCGTTCCTCTGTATTTCTCACAGCCTGTCTATTGGGTTGGTGGTGGGGCATTCTTTACACAGGCACGTTGGCTTGATTTGCAGAAAGATCATTTGACAAATATAAACCACTTTCTTACTTTACTTTCTTAAAATCCTGCTACATATCTAATGCCTTGCCATATTCCCTGAATTATCGCCCAGGTGAGGCCAACCTATCCTATGTAAGAGTTGTTGAGGTCGCATGAACCTTTTTGTGGGAGCAGGGGTGAGTTCAGCAAGTCGCAATGTTTTTGAACGTTTAGATAGTAATGTAGAACAAAATATGCGTCTCTCACATGTAGAATAGGGAATCACGTCTGCTCTTTTCATGGCATTTCTATCTGCAACATTCGGCTACTGAATGTGGCCCTGGTGAACTCCCCTTGTCCTGTAAGGAGGCTGGTTAAGGTCTCTTGAGGAAGCTTATGCTGGTCACGTATTCTGCGATTATAAAGCCAGTTATAAAGGTCCCTTGTCCGTTCAGCATCAGCAGCGCTACACCTTCCCTCCTAATCCCGGCGTAAGAGGAGAGTTAGGATCAGCACGGCCTCTTGCTAACTAATCGCTTCAATGTCGCCCAGCTCTCCTGTCCTCTCTGGATTAAGGGAGCACTTTATCTCTCTCACTGGATTGCCTAAATGTCCCCACTGGCTGGGGCAACGTCGTCCAACCTAACACATTGTTGGATTACGTTAATTCATAGATGCGATTAGTCATGAATGTAGGCCTAGCCGACATGCAAGTGTTGCTCCTCTAGCTACGGGCCCGCCAGTTGCCCATCCCTGTTGTAAAATATAGTTATGACGTGCCGTCTGGATGTGTAGTGGTGGTGAATAGCGTGTGTGTGGGGGGGGGGGGGGGGAATAGGCGTTTGGAGTGAATGAGTTCTGCCCTGGGGCAGATTGTCAACGTCACCCTGCTGGTTAATGATTGACAGGGCTCTACATTCCCTTATCATAGCTGTCCTTGTTCCGCTGTCACTCCAGCGCCTTGTCGAGGCCGACTACACACCGCTCCGACACTTTTATGAAGTGACTAGTCACCATTGCAAATGAATAGGTGCTGTATGTCTATTGCTGGGATCGTGGTGTTCTAGCGTTGTACCGGTTTTGAAATAAGCAGATGGAAATATATTGGGGCTATTGTCTCCCCGTTGGCAGGCGGAATTCTCTCCTCTCAGATAGTGATTCACACAGGCACACAGCAGGAAGAGCTTTGTCTTAATCAGGGTGGCACTCTCTCATTGCTCTATGGTAATTCATGCGATTACATACCACGTTGACACTGTGCAGGTCTTTTGATTTGTGAATTGCGGTATCGTTTAGCCTTGGGGCCACAGGCTCCCTCGGTGTTGTGCGGTGCTGTGAATGTGATTTAAGCCTTTTGACTGTTTTGTCTTAGCCGCTCTAGGTGTGGTTTGGCTAGGGATCAAATCGCATTCAGGTCAATGTCCACTGTACTGTGAAAGACCTTTTGGACAGACCCATTCCTGTGCAATCTGTTTGTGTGTGTGTGTGTGTGTGTGTGTGTGTGTGTGTGTGTGTGTGTGTGTGTGTGTGTGTGTGTGTGTGTGTGCTTCTGTTCATTAGAGTATTTTTCAGGACCAAGCTTTGGTAGTGCCTGGACTTGCGGAAGTCGAATCACTCACGAAGGGGAAGTCCCCCTCCCTACATGTCACATTCCATTGAGTTAACACAGAGCGAGCCAGGGAGGGAAACTAACTAGTCTCCAACAGTCTCCCTGTCTGGCTTTTCCGTTTCCAACAGCGGAACTTAATCATGCGCCTCAGTGTAAGACAGTCAGTGTACACACAGCGACTTGCAGAACTTCATTATGGGAAGCGCCAGAGTAGCGGTCAGGTTCACCACCCTCCCCTCTAATGAC
This sequence comes from Oncorhynchus mykiss, assembly GCF_057628025.1. Lineage (NCBI taxonomy): Eukaryota > Metazoa > Chordata > Actinopteri > Salmoniformes > Salmonidae > Oncorhynchus > Oncorhynchus mykiss. The sequence goes on along the minus strand of NC_143039.1, from coordinate 44,033,100 downwards.
GCTGTCAGCGCAGCACCTGTTCCACAATGATGAGCCTCTTTTTCTTTTCTTTTCTTCACACGCCATCAATTTCCAACCGAGACCTAAGTTGATACGGAAGCGGCTGGGCAAGCCGAGTGCAATTATGTGGTGGAAAAAGAAGACTGGCGGTGCTAGAGAGGGCTGAATGGCCTGGATGAGACTGCCGGGCCCGAAGGAGAGCATTTGCGACAGTAATTTAGCACATGGGTGCCTCCGCTGCGGGGGTTATTGTAGCGGTCAGGGTCTGCCGAGTCCGTGCAGACGCTGCCTGTGTTTTCAGTCGGACTGGCCACTAAACTCGCAACTATAGACAGCCAAATAGACCACATCAGACTAGACCTCTGCACCTGACCCTAACACAGACGTACCCAAACAATTACCATACATGCGCTTGACCCTAACCCAAACGGAGCATGGGGGAAAGCCTGACCCGAACACAAACAGACCACACGTGTTTGGGACACAAGTCAAAACGCACCACATCCCAGAGACGGTTCATGTGTTCGCCTCGTAAACTCAGACCGACCACATGAAGACTTAACCAGAACATAAACAGGGAACACGTGTCTTAACAGACCGCGCGGACTGTCGGAGCTGCGTTCAACTTTTACAACAGAGAATAGGCAGACAGCTGCCCTCGGTTACTGTGGTGTGCGGTGACCCCTGCCATATTTAGCATTGCGCAACATCGTCCCACTTGGGATTTTGAAGTTTTGACCAAAAACTGCCTCACTTGTTAGCGCTTACTGCTGTCTGTCACACTGTCCCGATTTTTGTATTGACACTCTTCACATCCTGGAAAGAGCAGAATGGACAGAAGCCTGCTTGTGCCAGGAAAATGAGTCATTTGTTTCAGGGAAATAACAAAGTGAAAAGTTGATTGCTAAGCATTTAATAGGAACTTCTTAGGCTGAGGGCAATTTTAAAGGGTGTGGAGGAGGATTGTGCCAAAGGGTTGAACAGAAGCTATATGATAGACATGAAATGGCCTATCACAGCCTAACCCCGTTCAAAAGTCAGAGCAACTCGTATCAATTAGCCACACCATGTCACTGCCATTGTCCTCTGCTTGTCCAGAACCTTTTCTCCTTGGCAAAGTCCAGGCAAAATGCAAAAGTCTCCAAAAACTTCAGTCAGGTTTCTTTTTAGCTGCCTTTCCTTTCTGCGTTGTATTGTGTTGAAAAGCTTTCTTCTGGCTGTTGCCAAGAAAAGAATGACTCCGGGGGAAGGGAAAAAAAAGGAGATTTGTATTTTTTTTCTTCTTCACCTCCTCAAAACCTTCCCGTAGTCACTCTCTGCCATTCCAAGCCCTTCCCCGTCTGTCACTCACTGTGCTGGAAAATCCGACTCTGTCAGGGTTCAAAGCCCACCGAAAGAATAGGCTGCATTCTGCTGCATGGTTTAGTGAGCAACAGTGACTGCCTTTGACTTCAGAGACAAAATGTTGCTGGTTGATATACATTTGTTTGTTTGTTAGTTGAAAAGGTCCAACTATCTTTTATTTTGGATCCTACCGAACTTGGTAAATCATAACTCACGGAGTTGCCGTGGTCGTTTTTTTTGCGTGAACCTAACCTAACCTTCTTTTTAAAAAATTTTTTAAAGGCGTTTGTGGAACTCACTCCAAGGGCTATAACTAGAACTAGAACTAAAATCACAAGGATACAGCTGGGCTGAACTTACCTTGACCCGCGTAAAATGAAAAAAAATAAACCATTGGCCTGTAACGGGGGAGCATCTGATCCTGGCGGCCAGGGTTGATATCACGGAAGTGATGATACATCATCAGGATTTATCACAGCTTCACAGTAGGAAAGGGAAGAGGACTTGATCCCTACAAGAGGAAAAATACATTAATCACATAATGACTTATTTTTTTAATTTTTTTATTTTTTTACTGAGGTTAAAATCCATGCAGGGAAGAGGACTTGATGTCGTATCAGATGATACCCATGGCTCTGTGCTCAGAGCCTCATGTAATGCCACCTGCCGGTTAGAGCTCAGTTTCAGTGTCTGTTTAAGTAGTCAAGTTCAGGTTGGGTTATTGATCGCGCTGCAGGAAACTGCCCTGGCGTTCTATAATGGAGTGGTTACCCATCTGCGTACTGTGTTTTAGCCACAGTTCATTCAAAATTGGTGTGGGTCCATGACAGACTGTCTTTTTTTACTGAATATATATATATATATTTTTTTTTTTTTTTTTTTTAAATGTAAACGGTTAGGTTTTCTAGATCCTTAAGCTTGAAGAAAATTCATATTTAAAAAAATATATATATATATGTTTTGGTCTCCCTTATTTTTCTTCTCCGCAGTACTGCCTCCAGAAATAGAGACGGCAGAAACAGACAAGTCTGTTAGCTAACTGCGTGACTCAGAGAGAGTCCAAAGAGCAAGGCTGACAAACCCACCATGGGGCTCTCCAATATCTCCGCGCACAGCTTCTTGTTCTCCTCTTTGTCCTGCTTACTCAGACTCATACCACTTAAACATGTTACCACAACTATACAACTATAATAAGAAATCATTTTCTAGCTTTTGCATCAAAAGTATGATTTTTCTTCTGTACATTTGGCTCCACAATGCTGTGCCAGCTATGGTTATCCTGCGCAGAACTGAGCCCTAGTGCTGCGGTATGCCTGGCAGTAGGCATTGCTTTCCTGTGTGACCGGCATGCCATCTGGAAAGAATGCTATACCAGAGTCTTAGCAGGACTTTCCACACTACAGGGAGAGGAAAGCAGTAGCATTCCCTCAGTGCCTCATTAGGGTATGGCAGGGAGGAAGAGGATGAACGATGAGGAGGGGGGGGGGGCAGAGCAGGAAGCTCCATAAGTATCAGGAGGGTGGGAATGTCTGGATACAATCAAGTGATGAGCAGACACTTTTTTTTTTTTTCATGGCAACTGTTAGTCATGGGAAGAGGTAGGCTAAAGAGGATAAACAGACCATTGTCCTCTCTCTCTCCCTCCTATACCCACTCTTTTCCCCATTGTCAATCTCGTGTTTCTCAATCCCTCCTCCTCTTGCGATCAGTGGAGATCTAGCTCCATTGTCCCCCCCCCCCCCTGTTTGAAGCTATGATCAGATGACTTGTATGGCGCGGTGGGGTATTCCCCGGTGCCTGTCCGTGCCGCTAGATCTCCCTGTGCTTTACAATCACCAGACTGGCACTTCTTTAAGGGGAGAGGAGATCAAACACATGCCTCGGAGCCCGATACGAGGCATGACAAGCTTTACCAGCGAGAGAAGCGGGAGGTGCAAACGGGGCTCGGGTTGGTAAGAGCATAAACCATGCTTTTATCGTACGGGATGCTAGATTCTTCTGTGGTGTGTTTGTGTGAAGATGATGAGGCCAAATGGTTGAGTCACAGAAATCAGCCTTGCCACATTTTTTTGTGGGGGTGGGGGGGGGGGCTGATAACACACATTAAATGCCAGACACGTCACTGCGCTTCTGAACGCTCCATTTAGATGAACCTCCCTGCAAATATTGTAGTCAATCTTCAGTGGGGGGGTATCGAGTTCAAAACCTGGTGACCACAATAGAGGCGGTCAAAGCCATCCATCTCTGTCAGAGCTTCAGGCTTTAGGTTAGGAGCTACGAGAAGAGAAGGAAGTGGTACCTATGTAGGTAGCTGATGAGGAAAACAAGGAGAGATGGGGAAGAGTGGTTCGTTGTTAGCGGTCTGATGGACTGAAAGACTGCCTACAACCATGGCACTAGAGCAGCATGGAGCCGCCATATGTCTGCATGTGTCCTGGCTCCTGCCTTAGAAGACCCCATATAATTGTGTGTGTGTGTGTGTGTATTCACATTCCTCCCTAGTATCCCCAGAGGAAATGCAATGGGCCATGTTGCAAACACCCTGGCCACCATGCCTCCCAGTTTCTGTGAACTGGGAATGGGGCAAAAGGGCACAGACTTGGAGTGTGTGTATAGTCTACATGCATGTGTTTTGTGTACTCGGTGACGCGTGTCAGTGTATATTCTGTCGCAGGCTTCCCAACACCCAGCGAGGGATTGATGCTTTCAAAAAAAAAAAAAAAACGCTCTCTGTTCCTGCTTTGAGGGCTCCTTCTCTCCACCCTGCATAAACCCCATGTCCGCAGAGACTCTGTCAGATGTTATTTGAAGCGATCTCCTCTCCGTGCCCTAGCGTTGGCTGTCCCTTTGTGTTGCTATAGATGTTAGACGGTGTCAGTGTCTGCCTATACCGCAGTGACTTAGTGCTGACAGCTCTGGTTTGCTCCGACGTTTTCTCATGTCGAGGTGTCTCATGTAAAAACGGATAGATCCATATTAAAGGGTTTTCCCTGAGTCTTCCACACAGCTCAGATCCCTCTTTTACCTGCCTGGTGTTGAGTGCATCTGCCTTTTGATCAACAGACCCACTAAAGCCCCCTTTACAAGCATCAACCGTCAACTGCCTCGCAACAAAGGTTGAGAGAAAAGTTGTATGGTCTTTCTATCCTGTGTCTTGGACTGTTATCGACTTGTGACGAGGAAGAAAGTGCTGACACGTTCACCCACTTGAAGAGTGTCGGTTGTGATGGCACCATGTGTCACGGCGACCTTGGTCTCAATGACACTCTGACTGCCCTGTGTTACTATGAGCCTTTTTGTGACTGCCTTGTTGATAACTAAGCGTTCAGGACTCGTGCCTGGTGTCACCGACGCTGCGTTGGATTACTGTCAATCTGCACTGTCACTACGGCTCTCTCGGACTTCACTATGCCCATTGCCCTGCCCAATAGAATTAAAGCTGCGGCATGTGTTTTAGCCTCAGTCCAGGCTGAAATGGCTGGCATGACCGAGGTCGAAGCAGTTCCTTCCTGTTGATGGTGAACAGAGCAACAGTGTGGTCCAGCGTACTGGGACCATGGCATTTTATGCTCTGCTGTCATTGGCTTTATATCAGTCATTGAAAATGATCCCCCTTTCTCTCCCCATGAAGTAATTGCGTGAAGCAGTTCACATGCACTTAATCCCATGTCTCCCAGCTCTTTGAAGCGGCCGCGGTCGCTAACGCTTATGCCGGGACTCTGTTTTCATGACATTAAGCAGACTCGCAAGCGAGATCTGTCATTTTCTCTTTTTCTGAGACTTCCCGTTTTGCTTCCATGGACAGAAAATCCAGGGCGATGAGGGAATACCCAGTTTTTGTCATTGGATATGGTCTGCTTTTATGTAAGGGGATTGGGTGCAGCCGAAATGTTGCCGCTATTCGCTAGGCTCAGTCTCTTCGGTCCCAGGGAACACGTCTGTCGACACATGATCTCTCCATATAGTCTTACTCCCAGGCTCCCTCTCGCTCTCCCCAATTGGGTCGGAAGAACTACAGTATCATCATCTCGCGTTCCCCTTTCGCCGTCTCCACCTCTCTCTGTTAACCCCCACCACTCGTTCCCCTGTCAAACACATCTTTCCCCATTTCTTCTCCCTCCCTCCCCTCCCTCTTTCGGTCCCTCCTCCTAACCCCCTCACACACTGTCTGTCTGTCTGTTTTCAGGGTGGGGGTATAAAAGGCCCTTTCCGACTGATTATGTTGGTTATGCTCCCAGAGTTTTTCTGGTCATGCCCTCGGCTCAGCGTTCATGCTGGTTTACGACTTTCCATAGATTTTTGAAATGCTTCCATGCATTCCTTCATTTGATCTACATTCCATTGGTGTAACCCGTGCCTCATGAGTCTATTGCATGAAAATGCTCTATAGATACATATACACACACATGTATACACACTGATGGCAGTCAAACGATAGAAATACAGAGGTGTCATTTGGACGTGTGTGTGGGAGTGCGTTTGGCGTGTGTGTGTGTGTGTGTGCCCATGCTGGAACAGGTCACCTCTTTGTGTTGACCTGTTCGATTAGCCCTTTTAGTGTGTGTTTATCCTTGGGCACAGGACATGGATATTTGTACACAGACGTGTGTGTGCGACTTTGTCCTTGACTCAGGCCTACTCTGTGTATGTATATAGAAGAGGCCTTGGTTCCCCCCTCCCTCCCTCTTTCCGCCCATCATGTTTGTGTGCTGGCCCGTCAGCCGGTCGTTGGGAGGCGAGGTCACAAGATCAGAGAGAGCAGGTGGTCGCGCCGAGTTTAGCCGAGGTGACCCCAGCCCCCTCCCCCAGTGCAGAGGTCAAAGGGCAGGCCAGGAAAAGGCTGCTGGCAGAGTGCCAGAGACATTCCAGCGTTCCTCTGTCTTCTAAACCAGAGCCAAAATGGCGGTCCCCTGAAGATCAATGCAGCGTTATTTTTACAAGTTTACCGCAGGGACAAAACAGGTGTGACTGAGACACACGGCAGCAGTCTGAAAATGCCACAACATAAACATTTTGTAACATTTTACAAACTGTCATCACTGTCACTGGTTCATTTACTTCACATTCCTAGTCCTCGTCATCCCTTCTGGGCACACAAGGCGACACAAGTCCTCTCTTAGCTACTATAGCCACTATCTCCTTTTTGAAAGGCACGAGGAACACTAAAAGATTAACATCTCGTTCCAACAGGAAAAAGTTCTCTCATAGTTAGGTAAACATAGTAAAGCCCCATTCAGGCACTTGAAGGTAGGGGTAACCTAAGGTATGTGGCTGAGGTTTCTCTGTGTTTGCAGTCTGCAAGGGAGTGACTGAATGATTTATAAGGCTGATGGCCGGCCGCTTCGGAGCAGGCATACTTCACCGTGAGAGAATGCAACCCAGTACTAGACTAGCTAGACTCACCTCAGGCAGGACGCCATGCCACCATCCCTGGTTCAAAGGAGACCTCATCTGCACAACCCAACTGACAGTGGCCAAAGACATTGACACTGTAATGTGGCTATGCTGAATGGAATGGAGTAGGATTTTCTGAGGGGAAGAGTTAAGACTCTGAACCTGCAAGGAGGACTATGGTTTGTCTAACCAGTTCAAGTAAATGTCTGTGTGTGGCGGATGGGGTCACTTTTGTTTGGACGTTGGGATTCCATTGGTGTGCGGCAGCCGATGCCGCTCTGTCTGTCAGTGTGTGGTACTGCAGAAGTGCCTGTGTGTTTAGTGTGTTGTCCAGGCCGAGCTGCTGATACCTCAGCAGGGCTATTTAAGGGAGGGGGAGTCAGTGTAGCAGAAGGAGGAAGTGAAATGCGCCGAACAGCCGTTCCAACGGAGCGTGTAGAATGCCTCTTCTATGGCGAGGAGGAAAGGAGAGAGCTGGGATGGAGAGGGATATGGGGGGGGGGGGCAGAAAGGTCAGACTATTGGGTGTTGCGTGTGTGTAGTGAGCAAAACCAGACACTCTTAATTGATCAGCTTTTACACATTGAGGCTGTGCCACACACAGTGTACACACACACTCTAGTCTGGCCTATACTCTGGCATCTTGGGAAGTGAAGATGGATGAAGGTAGCGTGGCTTAGCAAGGCTAGTAGAGCCAGAGGAAACAGTGTTTGTGCGCACACAATTACAGCACCCTACAAACAGTACAGTACAACACACACACACACACACACACACACACACACGCACTGAAAACAATCCCGCAAAGCTGTAATCTCCTCTGGCAAGTGAAATAGATGTAGCTGTGCACTTGTGTTATGTAGTGATTGGACCCAACCGTTTTTCCTCAGTCCTTGTCACAGGAAGCTTAAAAGCATTCCAACCTCTGCGAGAGGCCACACCAAATGGATAACGCACTCTGGTTCCTGTTAGATTGGAAATGGACCTGGCTGACACACTGACTGAATCCCTATGAACCGGATGGTCTAATGCACTGTTCTCATGAAGTTGACTGTTTTTCCAAAGGCGGCATGTGCTGTTGGTGGGCTGCCTGCCTGGGGAGAGAGGCAGTTATTAATCACAGAGGGGGTTTGTGGGAGCTCCCTCTGCAGAGAGATAGACGCTTAATTTAATATCGTCCTCAAGGCCCCCCGAGGTACAGAAGGTACACACACACACACACACACACAGTGAGATGCCACACACCCGCACAGGCATACACATGAGCGCGCACGTACACACACGCACACAGAGATATAACATTCACACAATTACTGTGACCTCGTACGCGTGCACTTACCCTTTCCACCTAAATATTGCCAGCCATGCAGTACAACTATTCACATCAGAGATATTATGCACATACATACAGACACGCTGGGCCTTGAAGTCCGCCCCCATAAACGCCGCCATCGTTATTTATTTATCCAGCAGACGCCCATATCCAGGTTATCTTAAACAGCTTGGAGTAAAGACTGTGTCCCAAATGACACTATTGTACCTATACAGTGCATTACTTTTAGTCAATAGAAAGTAGTGCCACTTGGGACGCAGCCATGCATTGGCCACCCTTCCGCCCGTCGTTGCCTTGGTGATCTGACAGCCGCACGTGGCAGTATGCTTGTCTTCCAGATATCAGAGGTGGCATGTGTAGGTAGGTGTTCAGTGTTACTTTTGAGAAGCTTTGATTCATGGACTCCTACGTTTTGCGCTTGAAGCGTTTCTTCTTTCTTTCCTATGACGTTTGTCTGGCTCGGTGGCGTTTGATGTTTTTATAGCCCTCCCTGTGGAACGGTCCAATCTAGCCTACAGGATGCCAGGGCGCAAACACTGCAAAGGCCAACGGAAGCGTCTGATTGGGCTGAAGGCAGGAAGTGCCAGTGTGACTTCCTGTCTGGGGCTAGTGTTGCATCCACTGGGACCAGAAAACCACTACACCACATCGTGCCTTGCGCGATAACGATCAGACTCTTACCAAGGAGAGAACCATAGTGAAACAAGCAAATAAATTAATGTAAAGTACACAATAATTAAGTGTCAAACTTGATTGTAATTCCAACGGGGCCTGAGCCAATTTGCAATTTAAAACCGATTTCAGATGCCAGCGCAATTCCTTCAGACATTAGCAATGTTCTTTGTATTGTTAATCAGTTGTCCCAACTCTTTTTGTGGCCTAGACGGAGGTTCTGTAAGGACATCCCTAATTCCGAATCAGGGATTTTCTGGGTTGTGTCAGTCCTATGTCAGCAGCAATGGGCGGTCAGCAGGCACCTTTATGCTCCTGTCTCCTAGACCACTTCAACCTACCCTTCAAGGGCAGCCTCCACAATATCCAGCCCTCTTCCAGCATGATGACCTCACACAGTCACATACTGCATACACAGGCCAATACAGTGGTTTGTGAAAAGTATTCACCCCCCCCCCCCCCCCCCCTTTGCATTTTTCCTAGTTTGTTGCCTTACAAGCTGTAATTAAAATAGATTTTTGTGGGGGTTTGTATCGTTTGATTTACACAACATGCCTACCACTTTGAAGATGCATTTTTGTAAATTGTGAAACAAACAAGAAATAAGACAACTGAACCTGAGCGTGCCTAACTATTCACCCCCCCCCCCCCCCCCCTAAAGTCAATACTTTAGATCTACCTTCGGCAGCAATTACAGCTGCAAGTCTCTTTGGGTATGTCTCTATAAGCTTGGCACACCTAGCCACTGTGATTTTTGCCAAATCTTCAAGGCAAAACTGCCCCAGCTCCTTCAAGTTGGATGGGTTCCTGCTGGTGTACAGCAATCTTTAAGTCATACCACAGATTCTAAATTGGATTGAAGTCTGGGCTTTGACTAGGCCATTCCAAGACATTTAAATGTTTCCCCTTAAACCACTCATGTTGCTTTAGCAGTATGCTAAATATTGTCCTGCTGGAAGGTGAACCTCTGTCCCAGTCTCAAATCTCTGGAAGACTGAAACAGGTTTCACTGAAAATAATTTCCCTGTATTTAGTGCCATCCATCATTCCTTCAATTCTGACCAGTTTCCCAGTCCCTGTCAATGGACGATGTTCTCGGGTGATGAGAGGTGTTTGTGCCAGACAGCATTTTCCTTGATGGCCAAAAAGCTAAATTCTAGTCTAATCTGACCCAGAGTACTTTCTTCTATATTGTTTGCTTATTTATTTCTTTAAGCAATGGCTTTTTTTCTTGCCACTCTTCCGTAAAGCCCAGCTCTGTGGAGTGTACGGCTTAAAGTGGTCCTATGGACAAATACTCCAATCTCCGCCGTGGAGCTTTCCAACTCCTTCAGGGTTAGCTTGGGTCTCTTTGTTATCTCTCTGATTAATGCCCTCCTTGCCTGGTTTGTGAGTTTTGGTGGGCGGCCCTCTCTTGACAGGTTTGTTGTGGTGCCATATTCTTTCAATTTTTTTAATAATGGATTTAATGGTGGGGGATGTTCAAAGTTTTGGATATTTTTTTATAACCCAACCCTGATCTGTACTTGTTCTCCACAGCTTTGTCACTGACCTGTTTGGAGAGCTCCTTGGTCTTCATGGTGCCGCTTGCTTGGTGGTGTCCCTTGCTTAGTGGTGTTGCAGACTCTGGGGCCTTTCAGAACAGGTGTATGTGTATATACACTGAGATCATGTGGCAGATCATGTGACACTTAGATTGCACACCGGTGGACTTTTTAAAAACGAATTGTGTGACGGTAATTGGTTTCACCAGATCTTATTTAGGGGTGTCATAGGAAAATGGGGTGAATACATATGTACGCACCACTTTTCCGTGTGTATTTTTTTAAACAAGTTATTATTATTTTTCACCTCACCAATTTGGCCTATTTTGTGTATGTCCATTACATGAAATCCAAACAAAAATCAATTTAAATGACAGGTTGTAATGCAACAAAAACGCCAAGGGGGATGAATGCTTTTGCTAGGCACTGTATGTCCGGCTTACTGTTTGACAGAACACACTCACTGTTGCCCTGTAAAAGCAAGATACTTCAAATCGTGCTATCAATTACTGGTAATCTGCGGTTAGCGTGCTAAAAATAGCGCTAGTGTGACTAAAGTCTGCTTTCGTTTCCTCCCACAAGGCTACAGTACCTTATCTGTGGAGGAAGTTGTTGGGTTTTGAAACGCCACTTTACCACACTGCAAAACCTAATCAAGAGAGCAGAACATCCGCTGCTACACAGGAGACTGTCAACACACTGAGGTTTAGATTTGTGGGGGGCTTTTGGTTAGGGGGTGTTAGGGGTTCCTCACACCTTTGTCCAGTTATTGTCTTCATCAGTAATACCTTTCGAAAGGTTATAGGCTGAGACTGGTGTGATTTTGAGGTGTGATACAACTATGACAGACTGAATGACTGACTGTTGATTATTTTACCTCAAGGAATGCACACACAGGGTATCTTTTCTTCAACCCACATAGAATTTCCTGCAGTTATGACACCTGTGCTCAACCTTTCTTAGACTGACGTGGGAGGAAGCAAACCCAACACACGTTCTACCCATTTCGGATTTCTGAGAGGACACCGTCAGGCTGCTGTTGGTGCTACTGTCGGCATGTAGACTGGCTGGTGTTGTGTTCTGGCGGGTGGATTTCACGTTTTAAATCCACTTAAAATGTCAAAAGGCCCGAGGTAGTGGCAGACATTCTGGCCGGGTGTCTGTTGCCGTTCGTACGAGACTGCCTGTATTGCATGTCTCCTGTACGTTTCAGACGAGGCTTGGTCCTGAATATGGCTAAAGAATGGCAACCTTTCTCGACACAACACTACACCCACGCTGACAATGACTGTTAATGGACTTTGTAGTAAATAGTAACTGACAACCTAGCATTAGCATTGGAATGGTTGAATTCACTGGCATCCTCAGAACACAATAAAGGCCACTGAAGCCTCGAAATTGTGCTCAAAAGCCCTTTTGGCCTTTACGAGTTCCCCTATTTACTCACAATTACATCACTAACGCTTATTTGAAGACCCCCAATTCTCTCAAATGATCTACCTGCATAGCACATGGTTCCATAGCATTTGAAAAAAGCCTTAAGAGGGAGACTGGGAGTTGTTCATCGTTCACTGCTCGGCACAGCTGCTCCCAGCAGCTCAGATTTATGGGTAGCTTTATCCAGCAAACAGCCCCTGCTCAGAGAGCATCGCTCTGGAAATATTCTGCTCTCTGCGATTTCTTTTTTAAATTATTTTGTGTGTGTGTTTGAGCCGGATGCTGGGACCAAGGGCTTGGAGTCTTTTTGACTTAGTCCCGTCCCCTTTGCCACACAGCCTCGCTCCGTAATCTTTGATGGTCAACTGAGACTGTTGCCCTAAACCTCAGCCAGTCAGTCCCTCCTCCTTCTCTGACTGAGAGCGGCTCACAGCCTGGTTTCTGGGCTTTCTCTTCTGAGAAAATGCCAGTCAAGCGTTAGATGTGTGGCTGCCCACACACACACACACACACACACACACACACACACACACACACACACACTTGTACAATACTCCACACAGGTACACACTTCCTCGAAGGAGGAAACCAGAGCAGCTAGACAGGGCACAGTTTCTGCTAATTATCTTGCTGTCTGATCAGTTGTGGAGCTCACATTTTAAGGCCTTCTGACTTAGCCTGCAAGTTCTCTCTCTAGGTTTCTTTCGTATTTTCACACTACAGGGACTTCCCCTTGACTGGCTTGCTTTGAAGGAGGGTTTCAGACATTGGGCTTTTAAGTGCCCTTAACTTGTGAGGCTTAGGTTTTATTTCTTCCTTTTAGTGCTCTATGGCAATGTCATATTACCCCAAGACATTGAACACAATAGTCTTGCTGGATGAGTAGACTACCATAGAATATACTACTTCCTTCACATTGTGACAGTGTCCTTTCCACTCAACCTTCTAATCAAACTATATGATGTGCACTGTGCAAAGCTTCTGCTGACCAAGACTGCATTACATTTCTGAAATGAAGCCGACACCGTCTCCATGGTCACACTCGTCTGTGCTGGACATACTGCAGCGTCAGCGTGTACCTGTCACATTTGTCCCCAACCTCTTCGGTCTGACACTCCTAATCTCACACGTGGTGTACTACCTCTCATAGACCCATCCCACACTGAGACCGGAACAGTGGCAGCTGGCGAAGGAACAGTGTGAAGGAGAGGGGACTATGGCCTGGATGATGTCTTTGTACATTTTTTTTTTTCTCCCTTGCACTGCTCCCCCTCCTCCCCCTCTCTCTTGTGCTCTCTCATGCACCCGTTCTCTCTCATTTGAGAGCTCAATGGCTCTCATATATGGCATGGCGCATGATCGATGACTCTCATATATGCGCGAGCGTGCGCGATGGCTCTCAGATATGCTCGCGATGGCTCTCAGATATGCGCGCGATGGCTCACAGATATGCGCGCGATGGCTCACAGATATGCGCGCGATGGCTCACAGATATGCGCGCGATGGCTCACAGATATGCGCGCGATGGCTCTCAGATATGCGCGCGATGGCTCTCAGATATGCGCGCGATGGCTCGAAGTTTACATACACTTAGGTTGGAGTCATTAAAATTTTTAACCACTCCACAAATTTCTTGTTAACAAACTTTAGTTTTGGCAAGTCGGTTGTGTCATGCACAAAGTAGATGTCCTAAGTAGTTTTTCCAACAATTGTTTATTTCACTTAAAGTTCACTACCACAATTCCAGTGGGTCAGAAGTTTACATACACTAAGTTGACTGTGCCTTTAAACAGCTCGGAAAATTCCAGAAAATGACGTCATGGCTTTAGAAGCTTCTGATAGGCAAATTGACATAATTTGAGTTAATTGGAGGTGTACCTGTGGGTGTATTTCAAGGCCTACCTTCAAAGTCAGTGCCTCTTTGCTTGACATCATGGGAAAATCCAAAGGAATCAGCCAAGACCTCAATGTTTTGTTGTTGTTGTTGACCTCCACAAGTCTGGTTCATCCTTGGGAGTAATTTCCAAATGCCGGAAGATACCACGTTCATCTGTACAAATAATGGTACGCAGGTATAAAGTCCATGGGACCATGCAGCCATCATACCGCTCAGGAAGGAGATGCGTTCTGTCTCCTAGAGATGAACGTACTCTGGTGTGAAAAGTGCAAATCAATCCCAGAACCACAGCAAAGGACCTTGTGAAGATGCCGGAGGAAACGGGTACAAAAGTCCTATGTCGACATAACCTGAAAGGCCGCACAGCAAGGAAGAAGACACTGCTTCAAAACCGCAATAAAAAAGCTAGACTATAGTTTGCAACTGCACATGGGGACAAAGATCGTATTTTTTGGAGAAATGTCCTCTGGTCTGATGAAACAAAAATAGAACTGTTTTGCCATAATGACCATCGTTATGTTTGGAGGAAAAAGGGGGAGGCTTGCTAGTCGAACACCATCCCAACCGTGAAGCACGGGGGTCGCAGCAGCGTGTTGTGGGGGTGCTTTGCTGCAGGAGGGACGGGTGCACTTCACAAAATAAGTGGCATCATGAGGAAGTAAAATTATGTGGATATATTGAAGCAACATCTCAAGACATCAGTCAGGAAGTTGAAACTTGATCGCTAATGGGTCTTCCAAATGGACAATGACCCCAAGCATACTTCCAAATTTGTGGCAAAATGGCTTCAGGACAACAAAGTCAAGGTATTGGAGTGGCCATCACAAAACCCTGACCTCAATCCCATAGAACAAGGTACAAATCT